>NW_026623056.1:53086255-53711255 GCF_023065955.2 Ursus arctos | reverse complement strand
CTGCTGCTTTAACAAAGTTGCTTTCTGCCATCACGTCGGAGCGCTGATCTCTAATCCTTACTGCATTAGTGCTAAGAGCTGAGACACAATGCTTTTCCCATTGACAAAACTGGGTAAGATTAAAACAAATTTATTAAAATTTTGTTTTCTCTGTGTTAAAAGGACAAAGTTTTCTTAGACTTTTGGGCTGCTTTTGATAGAGATGTTTAAATTTCTTCCCCTTTTAAAGTTTCATAATTATCTGTGATCCTATTTAAGCAAGTGTTTTAAAACTTTTTTTTGACAAACTTCTCCAAATCAAATTCTGAATGAAGACTTTCATTCATTCATGTCAAAAACATTGTTAAACTAATTATGCTTATTTGGTAAGTAAATTACACAAGAAGCATTGTTGAATAACTATTCCTAAACCTTCTATTTATTTGTAGGATTGTGACACATGCAAATAAAGTCCATTTTGCTTCCACAAAAATGGCCCTTCATTGCCAGACTTTTGTCACCCTGATGTCCTTGTGACAGGACAGTAGTCTGCTTTCAAATAAAAATAATTAAGATGGTCAAATAATGGTTGTAAATTCAGTGAATAGTCAGGGTATGGAAGCTCAAGATGACTGCTTAGCGCTTCTTGGGCCCCCGACAAATCCCATTGTTCAAATTTTACATTCCTTCACCCAACATGGTACATTTAAGAGGACTCAAATTATAAAACAGACTTTGGTATAGAGACTTGTATAAAATTACAAAAACAGTGTAACAGCAATGTCTGACCTGATTGGTCCATCATCCTGGAAAAACTGTTTCTGTTTGTTCCCAGAAGCTTCAGACCTCCTTCTGGACCCTTTAAACACCCACAACTGGACTTCATTAAATTGCTACTTCGTACGGGTTATCAATATGTTCTTGTTATTGTGTATGTGTTTTCCAGGTGGGCTAAAGCCTTTCCTTGCTGCAAAGCTGATGCCCTCACAGAAAAAAGAAATGAACAACAAAAAAGTTAAAAGAGCGTTTTTTCCACTTGGGGTATGTTTTCCATCATTTCCAGTGATCAAGGCACCTATTTCACTCGACAAATTATGAGCCTTAACAAAAATGTGACAAACTTCTTAAAATTCTATCAGTATACAACCTTCTGTGGACCCCTTGTTATCTCACGTTAATATGGCCAACTACTGTAAGCCTCTAGTGTCTTATGCTCCAGCCTGTTATCAGCTGGCTAAGGAAGTCTTCCTGGATCCTAATTCAAAGGAACCTGTCAGTCACAGTCTAAAGCCTGATGACTGTGTAGTCAGAAACATTATCAGAGGAAGACACCGTCAAGGCCCACTGAAAGTGGCCTCACCAAGGGGTCCTAACCAAGGACACCACTGCAAAAGGAAGAGACGTTAGAGACCTCTAAATCAAATTGACGAGAAAGAGAAGTAGCTGATATGGAGGTAGACTGTTTCCACCCAACGGACGGATCATGGCTTCATATTTTAGCTAAACATAAAACCCTTTCTCTTTTTCTTTTCCTTTTCTTGGCCACTGGCCCGGAAAGATACCCTCATCTGTATCTCCCACACCATTGCTAAGGGAGAGGGTTAAGCTCTTTTATTTCAGGCTAGGAGAAAAATTTAACTGTCCCCATAATTTTTCCCAAGCAAAATAAGACATCTCCTTGGTCAACTCTCCTGAATTTACATTGTTGAGTTAAAAACCTACCAGGAGGCTTTTCTGATTCAGGATTTACTCCTTTGGGCAGGTCCTTATTTCCCTGGTCAGGGATAAATGTAAATGAGACTATGATCAAGAACTCCTTAATTCTTCAAATTCTTACAAAATCTACTACTAAAGCAACAGCAGCATAACAAAGATTCTTAAACTCTCTAGCCAAAGCTGTCCTTGATAATAGAATAGCTCTTGATTATCTTTTAGCTAAGCAAGGAGGTGTCTGTGCTGGGTACAGCAACACCTGCTGTGCCTGGATTAACACTTACAGGGAAGTTAAACCTCAATTACATAAGAACAAGACACTTGACTTAAAAAGGTGACCACCTCCAAGAGGTCTTTCTTTGATTTATTTGATTTTGATTAATTTGAGTCTTTGGGACCATGGCTCTAAACTACACTCCAAATATTGGGAATTATCCTACTTAGAGTAATCATAATAATCTCCTTGGTGTGTTATTTCTCTCAAAACTTTAAAAATGTGTTTGCAACCACTAACCACCAAGCAAAGTATCTCCCCAAGACTGGAACATCTAAAGAAGAAACAAAATAACCAACTTAAAGAATGTGAACCAGAAGATATGACCTGTGAATATCACAGAGGGTAAGTGAAAATATTAGTGTCTACAGATGCTATACCGAGGAGCAAAAAAGCTGTGGGAACTTCAGAGCAGTAGCTGAGAATGATGTTAATACCTTAAATTGTGATCACATCTCTCCGTAAAGCTTAGATCAAAAGGGGGAAACTGTGAAAAAGTAAACCAGAGGTCAAAATGGTATCACATACACTGAGTTCCCAAACTGGCACTTAATACCTGATCTAATAGCAGTTTCAACTCCCCCATGAATATAATTTTAAACTGGTCATTCAAGAATTTTCCAATCTGCACATATGAGTCTGCCATGTAGGCCCTCTCCACCCCCCCCAAAAAAAAGATGAGATAATCTGTTTTATAAGATCCATTTATTTTCCCTTAAAGGAAAGCCACCTTGCCTAAAACAATGCTTTTTTTTTTTTGGCTAGTAACTTTCTTTCTCCACCCTCCTTCTATAAAAACCTTCCATTTTGTACACCTCCTTGGGTCACACCCCTCTATTTGGATGCTGCCAATTCATGAGTCATGTAATAAAACCAGATAGATCTTTAAAATTTACTTTGCTAAGTAACAAAAATTCAACCAAGTAAAATTTCATAATACATTAAGGGAAAAAATGTTGACTAGCAACTAAATTACTTAGGATGATAAGAGTAATATTTACACAAATTAAAAGAAACAAAAGCTACCCAAACTACTTTGAACAACTAAGTCAGTTGATGGGGTCCCTGAGGTTCCTATTTGGATAACAGGAAAAATGTGTGGATGGTTGATTTTTTTCTTGTGCCACCATTTGGGCCTGCCAGATATCGTACTATGTAAAGAGGCTCTGGTTAAGGAAAATCCAGTTCAGTTCAGCACAGTCTATAGTTTTTTGTTTTTGTTTTTTATTAGATTTTAAAGGAGAACTAGAAAAATAAATTTTGAAAGAACCAATAGATTCTAATAAAATATTTTTCAAAATTAAACTGTCAGTTGTATGTAGATACTCATTTGTTTTGTTAACAAAACATAGTTGTTTTTTTTCTTTTCATTTTCACGCAGGTGTTTTCACATCTTGAAAACATGTTTTTGTTGGTTGTGCCCATCTGTCTATCCTATAATTTTTTTTTTCTGGCCATGAAGATTTGAATTAAACACTCACATTCCTCATTTCAGAGCCATTTCTATCACCGTGTTTACATGTTGTACAGTAAATTGTCTATTTTGAAATCAGTTTCTCCCTGTAGCCTATGCCTTGTCCTCGTATTCTGACAAAGTACTCAATAAATGCATGTTAATGAACATTAACACTGAATCTTTCTTGCCGATATGAAGCTCATAAAAAAAAAAAACCCACATTAAAGATCAAAACCCACTTCAAATTCATTCATTCATTTAAAAGAATTTTAAAACCATTTGTTTGGAGTCCCATCATAAAATGTGTATTTTATGTGAGTTTTCAGCTGTCTCAACCAATGTGTGAACAAAGAAGTTTGCATTACAGTGTCGGCGGTACTAGGAAATCTGTTTTACATTAAATCATGCAAAGGCTGTTTTCAGCTTTGGCTCACGTTCTATTTTACAGTAATGAAAACAGTCCATAAAAGAACATTGAGAAGCACATATTATGTTCACCAACTCTTAATAATATTAAAAACTACTCATGAAAAGGAAATGTTGGAAATTACATACAAATAGTTTCTGAATAGTCTAATTTTCATTGTATCAGTACTTTATTTGCTAAGTGCTATGAAAATTAATAACAGAAAACCTACCTAAATGGCGTCAGGAGATTTCAGCAGAAGGAGCTTTCACACCATACCACTCCTAGTCAATTGCAGATGCAATAAGAAGACACAGACTTGACCTTGCATGTGGATACTACTTTCCTATCCCAGCTAGAGGAAGACACACTTTCCTTAACCCTGGCAATAGCTCAGCCGAGAGAAGCCACTATACTTCAAATCCTTAACTTACTCCAACTGACTTTTAATTTATAACAGCCTTCCCAACTAACCTGTTTTCTCCATAAAAAAGCCTGTATCTGGTTTTCTGGACCCCCCCCCCCACCCCACCCAGTTTTGCTTGCAGTTTGTCCTGGATTGCAATTCTCAAAATTTTATTTCCAAATGAATCCATTTTTGCTGATAAAATAACTAGTTTTAATTTTTAAGGTTAACATTTCTTGGTGGCAATGATGGGATCCAGAGAGGACCCCCAGTCCTGGGTTTGGTGAGCAACTCTGGGTTAGGGTGGTTTCTTGCCAACCTGGGGTTTGAGAATAAATTTTCTCCTGGATTTTGAGCTCCACACCTTGCACCTGAGCTCTGCAGGCTGTACTCAGGGTCTATTTTAAGGCATGATGATGTGTTTTCTTTTCTTTTTTCCTTTCTTTCTTTCTCACTCTTTTAATCTCTGCAACTACTCATTTGGCTTCAGTACAACTCATTTTCAGGACTGGACTGTTTCTGTGTTGGCCTTCAGTCTAATTCCCGTTTGAAAGCAGACCGTTCCTACTGAAATTGTGCTAGCCTTAGGTTTCGTTCCTTCTCAAAACCAGACTGTTCCTATTGAAACTGTACCAGTTTCAACTGTGTTGACCTCAGTCCAAATCCCTTTTGGGATTAGACTGTTCCAATTGGAACTGTGCCTGATTCTTTTCTTTTACGATTTAGTGAAAATTATGTAAATTCATTACCTAAATATATAGAGTACCATGTTAATCCTTACATGCTTTTTAAAGATTTTATTTATTTGAGAGAGAGAGAGCATGAGTCGGTGATGGGGGGAGGAGGGGCAGAGGAAGAGGGAGAAGCAGACTCTCCACTGAGCAGGGAGCCTGACATGGGGCTCTGGGGCTTGATCCCAGGACCTTGGGATCATGACCTGAGCCAAAGGCAGAAGTTTAACTGACTGATCCACCCAGGTGCCCCATGTTTGTTTTAAGATTTTATGTATTTATTGTAGAGATTGAGGAGGGGTGGGGAGCAGAGGGAGAGGGAGAAGCAGACTCTGCATTAAGTGCAGACCCTGACACAGGGCTCGATCCCATGACCCTGAGACGAAATCAGATGCTCAACCAACTGAGCCACCCAAGTGCCCCTATCCTTACATGCTTCTAAACTATTTTGTGACAAAATAAGCATGATCAAAGTAATTGTATGAGAATGAGAAGGACCAAGAGAGGCACCAGAAAGTATTCTAGAAAGAAAAAAACACAGAGGAGAGTTGGTACCAAAATTAGCAGTTAATCAGAACCAACAATGCTCTAAAACTATATGGAATTAATTGTAATTCCTAGAATATTCCAGGCTGTTTCTTACCTCCTCTATGCTTTCCTTTCTATCTGTATCCCTCACCTTTTTTATGTCTTAAGATAAATAAAATCTTTAAAAAAAAATGGTTATCAGAGAGAGAGAGAGCACACAAGCAAGGGGAGTGACAGGCAGAGGGAGAAGCAGGCTTCCCGCTGAGCAAGGAACTGGATGCAGGACTTGATCCCTGGACCTTGGGATCATGACCTGAGCTGAAGGCAGATACTTAACTGACTGAGCCACCCAGGTGCCCCAAGATAACCATTTTTTTTTAAAGCTTTCAATTTTTTTTAAATTTAATGTATTTATTTTTATGTAATCTCTACACCAAATGTGGAGCTTGAACTCACGACCCCAAAATCAAGAATTGCATGCTCTTCCAATTGAGTCAGCCGGGCACCCCTAAGATAGCCATTATTCATCATTCATTAATATATTTTCCTCACTGTGGCCTTTCTTATCCTCCAAATTTATATTTTTCTATAATCTTTAATACTTTCACTTAAATAATATTTTAATTACATACATATATATGATATACATATCAAAGAACAAAATCCATTATTTATGACTATGTTCTTAGTACCTAACACACTTCCTACTTCATGGTAAGTGCCTAAACTGGTGAAGGAGAGTCTTTCCCATTATACTATAGGGTCCAGGGAGCTCAGAGAACAGGTTAAATATCACATAACCAAATGTCTAATTATGTGGCCAAAATATGGTAATGGGGATGAATTGTATATAATATGGAAAATCAAATACATTTTCTTCATCAAAATCAGATATCAAAAAATGATCTGTAGTTCAGATTGAAAAATCATCATTAGAAGGCAGAATCTGTTAATTGTGGAGCAAGTAACCCATGGCAACTTGTAACTTGCTTTCTGCATTGGGACTATATATACCTAAGATGTTGATTATTCTAGATATATATAGATTCTTGTTCATGCTACAGACATTTTTATACATCGATAAATGTGATTTAAAAGATTACTATTACTATATAAAAGATTACTATTACTATTTAAAAGCTGTCTTTTTTTATATTTGAAAATGATTGAACCCTTGGAAAATAGCAATTAAGTGAATTTTATGTCTAATCTTAAACCCAATTTTCTGTTAGATTATTTTTTGTTTTATTTTGGGGAAATAAGATATTACATGTTCTACACACTTATTTAGGCACATGCTTATAGGACAAAATTCCAAAGTAGTTTAGCTTCATTAATCTCATAGTATAAATTTTAATCAAATAAAAGGCTTGCTGGGTAAGATGTAATTTTAGTAATTAAGATTACAAATTATGTGCATGTATATATCTTCTTGAAGATTAAGGACACTAACTCAAAATAGTAGTTCATTCATTAAGTAACTCAAATTTAATTTTAAAGTAGTTATAGTAATAATCCTATAGTATCGTTCTTAGAAAGTGATTATACCTTTAGAACATAAAATCAGAACATATATAACCTGAACAATAATGCTGGTAATATAGCTATGTTTTGGGGAAAGAAGTATACATTTTTTAAAAAATATAAAAGATAAAGTTAGTCTTATAATACCACTGAATGATATGAAAATTAATTATTTCATTTTTTAGTTTTTTCCCTACGAGGCTTTGTTAATGAGAAAAATAATTTATAGACTTTTAGTGGTATATTCAAAGGTATACTTGCTACTGTTTACTTGTGAGAAACAGATGGCGGTGCAGTTTAATTTTGTGGTCGGATCAATCCTAGAGGGAAGACTTAGTAGCTTAACAGATGGAAAAAGAAAGAAATACTCCAGGTACAGAGAATGAAATAGAAAGGTAAATGGAAAGATGCCCAGAGAACATAAATGTGACAGACACCCCAAGAAAACACATAGGCTACTATGTTTAATTGTTTGATAAGCATTTAAGGTGGAAATAAGACTATATAGGCAGGTTTTCAAATGAGATAAAAATATTTTGAACCTGATGAAAGAAGAAACAATACAGTTTGTAAATGAGCCAGAAAAGTTTATCTTAGTTAAAAGAAGGAAGTAGGGGCAAATGTCACTGCTAGTAAATTTTTATCTATTTTATATAATCAAAACTAACCGTACTACTCTCTTATCCTAGAGCCTAATGCAGTGTCCAAAACAAAAATATAAACAATTGCTATTAAGTAATAAATGTCAGTCTACATATCTTTCAAAGTCATTAGCTATATTTGTATAGTTTCCCAGAAAATTTGGGGAATTGCAGAAAATCAAAGAAATTCAATAAAAATTATGAATATATTGCTTTGCAAAATAAACAGAGAGGAGATACAACATTTATAAACAAATCTCAGACACTTTTTACCATGAGATTTCCTTTGTTTAAACAAAACCCCCACATACTGAGTGTCAGATATTCAGACCTTTGGGTAATCACATACGCTTTTTGTTTTTCCTAAGCACAACCTAGTCTGGTTTACCAACCCGAACACTGTACTGAAAATAAATAACAATACTCTAAAACTGACTACTTATAAAAGAATAAGAAGTTCACCAAATTGGTATAAACTTAATTTTCCATAATGGTTCTTTGATAGCATTAAGCATGGAACTATAATACGTAAATGATATTATACACAGAAATACTTAGTTTCATGACTTTAGACAATTGTGTATACCTGTGGAAGCACTACCAACAAATATATGCAGAAAAATTTTCATCACCCCAGAAAATACCCACAAGCTCTGCTTTAGTCAATTCCATCTCTCCCAGAGTCAACTGTTTTTTGATTGCTATCATTAGTTTTTCTGACAAAGTGAAAAATTATCAGTATATTTTTGTGTGGTTCCTTTTCTTCAAAATACTGTTTTTGGACCTATCGATGATGTTGAATTTATCCATCATTTGTTTTATACTTAAATAGTATTCCATATCATGGATATACCAAATATGCTTGTTCATTCTCTCATGAATTCTTAGGTTGAAATATGGATTCTCATGCATACATATGTACACATATTTTTATAACATATTTTAAAAATGTACATGGTTAAATACCTAGAAAAGTAATTGCAGGGTCATAACCTAATGCATATTTAACTTTAATTATAACAGGTTTCCACAAAGTGGCCATATAGCTATTCTCCTACCAGCAACGTACAAGAGTTCTGATTGTGTCAATCCTACCAAAACGTGGTAACCTAAGTACTTTTTATTTTAGCTATTTCAGTGTGTATCAAATGGTCTCTTATGTGGATTTAATTTGCACTTTCTTCATAAATAAGGATATTGAACACACTTTCAGGTTTTGTTGGGTATTCCTATATCTTTTTTTGTGAAATGTCTGTTCATAATTTTGCCAACCTTCATTATTTTTGTTTTGTATTGTGGATTTGTAGGAGTATGTATAGGAGTATTTTTTTTTTGTAAAATCTAAAGATTTTATTTATTTGAGAGAAAGAGAGCAGATGGAGGGGGGAAGGAAAGGGAGAGAATCTTAAGCAGACACCACACTGAGCATGGAGCTTGATGTGGGGCTCAATCTCACGATCCTAAAATCATGATCTGAGCCAAAACCAAGACTTGGATGTCACCCAGGTGTCCCAATAGGAACATGTTAAATTCTGGGTGCAAGCTCTTTGACAGATACTTGTATTAAAAATATTTTCTTTTAGTCTGTGACTTGAGTAATAAACTTCTTAATGATGTCTTTTGACTAGCAGACATATTTTAAATAAATTTTACATCAAATAAAAAATTTTAAATTATTAACGCTTGCTATGTACTATTTAAGAAAATTTAAATGTAATAAAAAATATTTTTTAAAAAGGGGCAGAAAGGAAAAAAAAGGAAAAAAAAAGAAAATTTAACCCAAATTCTTAAAGACATTTTATCTGTTTTATTCTAATAATTTCTGAATCTGTCTTCTATAATTAGGTCTATCTATTTCAAATTATTTTTATAATGTACAGAATAAAGTAAGTGTCAGGTTTTATTTTTCCATGAAGATAACTAGTTGTTAGTGCCAATTGTTCAAAAATACCTTATTTATTTGACTTGAAAACCTTGTAAAAGCCACCAATTGAACTCAATTAAACATATATGTATAGGTCTAATTCTGTATTATTATATCAATCCATTTGTTATTCTTATGGCAATGTAGCACTATCTTAATTGCATTATCTTTATAGCAAAAGTAGACATCAGTTATTTCAACTCTTCCTACTTTGTTCATCTTTTGTAAAAGTCTTAGCATTTCCACATTCTTTGCATTCTTATGAAACCACATGTTTATTTTTTTCCAAAATATTTACTTGTCTTTTGAATGGGATTACATTGAAACTATGATTATTTTTTTGCAGCTATGGATTAATTTAGCAGAGTGCATATCATAAAAATATTGTCTTATAATTCATGAATGTAGTTTATCTCTACATTTGTCTTTATTTTTTTTCAGCCATATATTCTAGTGTTCTGTCTAGAAAACTTGCATAACTTTTATTAGATTCAGTCTAAGATATATTTATGCTATTATAAGTGGTGGTGGTTTACTAGTCATTTTCCAGTTGTGTGTGTATGTGTGTGAATTTATAAAGTTGATTTCATATACTAACCTCGCAACCTGCAAACAGCTAAATTCACTTAGTTCTCATAACACTCTGGAGATCCTATGCTAACATACAAACAGGGGGATATCATCTGTAAATACATGTTAGAATATCTTAAAATCATTTTGATTTCTTTTGCCTAATCAAATCGCCTGAATAACATACAGTATAAACACAAAAAGCTAAGCTTAAAAATTGACGATTATTCTTCATAAATTAAAAAAATATATATATTTGCTGGAGAAATAGAACCGCTCTTAGTTATTACTGTTTGCAGTATTGTGACACATTGGACAGTATTTATGAATCAATAACATCCCACAAAGTCTATACAAAAATCATACAGCTATTATTTTTGCTAAATTATGTCAATGATGGACTGTCAATAAAATATTAACCTTTACTGAAGTTCAGTTCCACTTGTGTGAAATTGCTTCTTGATTTGTTTTTTGTTCGAAATATAAAGATGCGAATTATAGAAATGTATCAGTGATTCCCAATTACAGATCATTATATTTCCCTTGCTGGTATAGAATTAGTATGTAATTCTGGAAACTGCTTGCCAAACCAATCTGGAAATCTAGATTATAAAATTGAGTGTTGAAGTAAGTGGCCCTTTCAAATGGGTGATGGCTTAGGTCTAGGTTGTGACATATTTGCATTTTGGAAGTTGATTTTGGGGAATGTAAGTGCTGTTCCCATATTCATGGTATCTAACCAGCTACTTGATTTAAATTACTGGTAACCCTCTTTTTTATGCTTCACTAGTCGCTAGGAGAACCACTTTTAGGGGACTACTTGAAATTAAAATTTATCATTTTAGACTTCAAGATCATATCAGTGAAACAAATAGGTCTGAAAATCTTCACAGCATGCTTGTGGCACAGACCTTCAGGAAATATTTTCTTTCCCTACTTCTTGTTCTTAACTGCAAGACTTTTCCAGCAGCCAAGGATGGCAGCTAATAGTAGGCTCAATTACTCTTTACAACGTATCCTTTATTTTACCTGATTAATGATGGAATGTGTCCTGTATAGCTGTCTACCTTGGTCATCCAGACCATTCATTTATTAAAGTAAATAATTGAGAACCTTCACTTGGATGTGGAATAGAACTATTTTAATAAATAAATCTAATGAATAAAAGATGTTGAAGCACATTTGTCTTTTTATTCAGAAGGATATTAATTTTTTGTGTTCAGGCAGTTTTCACATACCACAACCCCTTTTGCTCTAGAGTTCACCTTTTAAAATCACAATGCACTAGATGAATGTATTAAGAAAAAGATAATTTTAATAATGGCTGAGGCTAATCAACGTTCTCTATGCTCACCTATATTTTTGGATGTGAAAAATAGCCTGTATAGTAGCTCTAAGTCATTTAGATGTTCAAACACTGGAAACAATACGTAGCAATATATCTCTAGGGTATAAAACAAATAACCTCAGGAAAATTCCTTAGAATATGTTATTTCAAGCCAAAAGAAACATAATATTCCATATAAATAATAAAATAAGTAATAATTCTTGAAGATCCACTTCAGGTAATGGTGAAGTAGCTTGTAAAGGACTAATATTCCAGCAGCAATTATAAGCTCAAAAAAAATATATATTTACACAAATAATATTTAAAGTCATGGTGGAGGGCCAAAACCAGACAAAACTTTGAGGTGATTTAACTTTTGAAAAAAAGAACTGCATTCACTGGGATTTATACTTATATATTTTCTCTTGATGCCATTAAACTCAAATAGAAAGCCCAATTTCATTGACTACAGATATCTTAATATGTAGTTAGGGTTCTTATCATAGCTAGAAATTGAAGAGAGAAATCCTCAAAAGGAGAAAACAATGTAGTAAAGGAAGCCCCCAAAATAAACCTAAAAAGCCCCCTTAAATATTTGGCAAACACCGGAGCTCAACAGAAAATATTAGAAGGGGACAAAAGGATGTTTCAGTATGCAACTCCTTGTGATATGTCAAAGTGATAAGCAAATCACTAAATTCATGGAATGGAATAAATGTAAAATTATCTGAGTATTTGGGGTGCTGTCTGGCTTGCATATAAATTACCATTTTTCAGCAGCTTGCCAAGAGAAGAGAAGCAGAATGGAACAGAGTTCTTCAGCCGTGTGCAAGCATTTTCCTCAAAGCACTGACTTTCTAGTGTGGGGTAAAGGAATACCCACGATTCAAACACATGTAAACAACTTCGACACATAGTGTTGTGCAATCAGACTACGGATTTGCTTTTCTTGAAAGTAATTTATAGAGGCTATGGGATGATTTTACTGATTGGAAAATAAGAAAACCTCCAGTGGTCCAGATAACATTCTAATGTCAGTATCAAAAAAAAAAAAAAAAAAAAAAAAAAAGACCAAAACTGGAACTTTGTTAGTGTTGATTTTTATCCCTATTTTGCTAGAATTTAGATATATAATCAGAAAATTATTTTTAAAACAAACATATCTAGATTACTTGTACAAAGACAATATAATGAAACAATGTTTTCTTAAAAATAAGTTTGTTTATAAAACACTAAGCAAAACTCATATCAAAGTGTAAAACCCAAAAAATTGACTTCCATATTTTTCAAGCACTCCTAATTTTGACTATCTGTATCTTTAGTTTTAAGTAAACCTCATATTAAATATTTGTTTAGCGATTTCCATACTACCACTTTGACTATAATATGAAAATTGGTATAACTCAACTAATTACTACTTGTATTATTTCTAGAAAGAAATGGATGACTTGATACTCCTTTATGATTAGAATTTTCATATATATATATATATATATATATATATATATATATATATAATGATATATACTAGTGTTTTCAGGATGCAGCACAGGAAGTGGGAACCTAGGAGGAGATGGACAGTTTCCCTTATTCAAGAAACAAATATGAAAATTACAGAGACAGCAGAGCATTGATCATTGAGAAACCTCAGGAGTTCTGCAGAAGTCTCCCCTGGAACATTTGATTGAGTGCTAACCAGTGTATACGTGAGGGAAATTCACGTTAGGCTAGGGATAGAACTACCCGAAATAATCAGTGGTAACTGTGTCTATTATGTAAAGTTGACAATAGTGCTCATTCCCAAAGACGGACTAGACAACCTCAAGATTCGTGGGGCATTGGCTCAGCAGTGGGGAATAAGAAGTCCTAGACTGAGCACTGCTCTATTAGCATCTAGCAAATCTTAAAAGCAAGACCCAAAATATCAAACTTGTTCCACATAACTTTACAGCATCAGAGACAAAAATCTCAAGGATACATGTAAAAATAAAAAGATATTTATCACCCAACAAGGTAAAATTAATGACATCCACCATCCAATTGAAATTGTCTACATATAAAACTATGAATAGTAAGGGGAGGAGAAGTCAATTGATGGAAATGCACCTAAACTTCTCTTAGGTGGTAGAAATACCAAACAAGAATCTAAAATAACTATTAAAACTGAGGAGCTTAGGAAGACGGTGGAGTAGGAGGACCCTATGCTCATCCTGTCCCATGTTTAGATATCACTCATATCCATGTATGTAAGCTGGAGAGTGATCTGAAGAATGACAGAACAAACTTACAGCTAAAGGTACAGAAGAAGCCACATCTGAGAGGTTAGGAAGGGCAGAAATGGTGGTTGGGAGCTACCTGCAGGAGAGAGAGAGCTGCAGGCATGGGGAGTGGAAAGCACCAGGGAACACAGACATACAAATCCCCATAAGTCTGTTTTTGAAAACCAGAGGGTATGAATTCCATGAGTTTGTATAGCCAGCAGGACTTGGAGCCTGGAACTTTAAAAGTCAGCTGACTCAGCACTGGGAAAGCAAGGGGTGAATGATAGCTGGTTCCCTGCCTTTAAAGAACAGTAGCCCATGAAGAGGTAACATAGAAGTGACAGTTTGCCCAATGCCTGGGGCAAATGGGAGGAAGATCTGTGTATCCTGATTTTGGAACATGTTATGGGACCTCTCTGGAAACAGAGGAGCTGGCAGTTGCCATTTTCCACCTTTGCCCCATTGCTAAAAACAGGGCCATATGCAGGACGTGGAACTACATACTTGCTACCTAACCTGCTACCAGTGTGCCCTGCCCACACATTCTCCTGAGGACTCATCTAGCAGTTACACCCCCTCAGAGACAGCCTGCCTAGGTCTAACACCACAGAAAGCAAGCACAGCCCACAACAGGCAGACGGTTGGTGCAGACATCTGGACCAAAAGAAAAAGTGACTCAGGCACATTAGCAGGACATAAGCAATACACATAGCAGACTCCTCTGAAGCGCTATGTTCTGGTGAACAGGGGATACTTTACAGCGGAGCACCAGACCTCTTCTTTACAAAGCCACTACTTTGAAGAGCAGATGTAGCTGACTTTCCTAGCACAAAGAAACAGACACAGATAGGTAGACAAAATGAGGAGACAGAGGAATATGTCCAAAATAAAGGAACAGGATAAAGTCACAGCAGATCTAAGTGAAATAGAAATAAGTAATATGCCTGATTGAGAACTTAAAATAATGATCATAACGATACTTACTGAACTTTAGTTGGAAAACATCAGTGAGGCCCTTGACAAAGAGATAAAATTACATCAGAGATGAAGAACATAGTAAATGAAATTAAAAATACAATAGATGGAATAAATAGTAGGATACAGGAAACAGAGAAAAGTATCAGTGACCTGGAAGATAGATTAGTGGAAAGCAATCAAGCTGAACAGGTGAGAGACACACAAATACTGCATAATGGGACTAGATTTAGAGAACTCAGTGACATCATCAAGCGTAATAACATTTGCATTATAGGGATCCCAGAAGGAGAAGAGAGAGAAAGGGGACAGAAAATACATTTGAAAAAATAATAGCTGAAAACTTCCCAAACCTGGGGAGGAAAACAGAGATCCAGATTCAGAAGACACAGAGATCCCCTAACAAATTCAAACCAAGGGGGACCACGCTAAGACACATAGTAATTAGAATGGCAAAAAAAATAGTGATAAAGAAAAAAAAAATTAAGGTTGCAAGAGAAAAAAGATAGTTACAAACAGAGAAAACCCCATAAGGCTATTAGCTGATTTTTCTGCAGAATCTTTGCAGGCCAGAAGGGAGTGCCATGATATATTCAAAGTGCTGAAAGGGAAAAATCTGCAGCCAAGAATATTCTACCCAGCAAGGCTTATTCAGAATAGAAGGAAAGATAAAGAGTTTCCCAGACAAAAAAAAAAGTTAAAAGAATTCATGACCACTAAACCAGCTCCACAAGAAATGTTAAAGAGGGGGGACTCTGTAAGTGGAAAACAAAACCCATAAGAGTAAGAAAAACAGGAAGCAGAAAAGCAAACAAAATAAGTATACCTGTAAAAAAATTTTTAAAAAATCAGTGAAGAGAAACAGAAAATAAAAGGATGTAAAGTATGGTATCAAATACCTGAAATGTTGAGGGGAGAGGAGTAAAGAATGACCTTAAAATTAAGTAACCATCAGCTTGATATAGACTGCTCCATGCAGAAGATGTTATATATAAACCAGATGGTAGCCGCAAATCAAAAAACAGTAATAGATCTGCAAGAAATAAAGAGTAAGGAATCTAAGCTTAAGACTAAAGAAAACCAGCAAACCGCAGCAAACCGTGAGAGAGAAGAAAGGGTCAGAGAAAAACTACAAAAACAACCACAACACAAGTAACAGAATGGCAATATCTATCAATAATTACTTCAAAAGTGAATGAATTAAATGCTCCAATCAAAAGACATAGGGTGACAGAGGGAATAGAAAACAAAACCCATCTATATGCTGTCTATGAGAGACTCATTTCAGACCTAAAGACACCTGTGTATTGAAAGTGAGGGGATGGAGAGACATTTATCATGCAAATGAAAGTGAAAAGAAAGCTGTGGTAGCAATACTTATATCAGACAAAATAGACTTTAAAACAAAGACTTTAACAAGAGACAAAGAAGGACACTATATGATAATAAAGGGGACAATCCAGCAAGAAGATATAACAGTCATAAATATTTATGCATCCAATATAGGAGCACCCAAATACACAAAACAGTTAATAACAACCATAAAGGAACGAATTGATAGTAACATAATAATTGTAGAAGACTTTAATACCCAACTTACATCTATGGACAGATCATCAAAACAGAAAATGAACAAGGAAACAATGGCTTTTTTGAAGGACACGCGGGACCAGATGACAAGAAAACTGAAGGCCAAGATCTCTGATGAACATAGATGTAAAAATCCTCAACAAAATACTAGTACACCAAATCCACCAATGCACTAAACAATGATACACCACAATCAAGTGGGATTTATCCCTGGTTTGCAAGAGTGGTTTAATATTTGCAAATAAATCAACATGCTACACCACATTAATAAAAGAAAGGATAAGAACTTTATATCTTTGTAATAGATGCAGAAAAAGCATTTGACAAAGTACAATATCCATTCATAATAAAAGCCCTCAACAAAGTAGGTTTAGAGGAAACATACCTCAACATAATAAAGGCCATTGGTGAAACACTCACAGCAAACATCATACTCAGAAACTAAGAGCTTTCCCCCTCAGGTCGGTAATAAGAAAAGGATGTCCACTCTCACCACTTTTATTCAACATAGTACTGAAAGTCCTCGCCATAGCAATCAGACAACAAAAAGAAATAAAAGGATCCAAATTGGTAAGGAAGAAGTAAAATTTTCACTATTTGCAGATGAAATGATACTATAAATAGAAAACCCAAAAGACTCCACCAAAAAACTACTAGAACTGATAAACGAATTCAGTGATGTTGCAGGATATAAAGCCAATGTGTAGAAATCTGTTGCATTATTATACACGAATAATGAAGCATCAGTAAGAGAAAGAAAACAATTTCATTTAAAATTTCACCAAAAATAATAAGATACCTAAGGATAAACCTAACCAAAGAGATGAAAGATCTGTACTCCGAAAACAGTAAGACATTGATGAAAGAAATGGAAGATGATACAAAGAAATAGAAAGACATTCCATGCCCATGGAGTGGAGTAACAAATATTGTTAAAATGTCTATACTATAATCTACAGATTTTGTGCAATCCCTATCAAAATACCAACAGGATTTTTCACATAACTTGAACAAAAAAAATCCTAAAATTTGGAACCACAAAAAGACTCTGAATAGCTAGAGCAATCTTGAAAAAGAAAAGCAAGGCTGGAGGTATCACAATTTCAGACTTCAAATTATACTACAAAGCTGCAGTAATCAAAACATTATGGTACTGGCACACAAAAACACATAGATCAGTAGAACAGAAGAGTAAGTCCAGAAAGAGATTCACAATTATATGGTTAATTAATCTTCAAAAAAGCCTGAAAGAGGGGCGCCTGGGTGGTTCAGTCATTAAGCATCTGCCTTCGGCTCAGGGCGTGATCCCGGCATTATGGGATCGAGCCCCACATCAGGCTCCTCTGCTGGAAGCCTGCTTCTTCCTCTCCCACTCCCCCTGCTTGTGTTCCCTCTCTCACTGGCTGTCTCTATCTCTGTCAAATAAATAAAAAATCTTAAAAAAAAAAAAAAAGCAGGAAAGAATATCCAACAGGAAAGACAGTCTCTTCGACAAATGGTGTTTGGAAAACTGGAGGGCAACATGCGAAAGAATGAAACTGGACCACTTCTTTACGCCATACCCAAAAATAAACCCAAAACGGATTAAAGACCAAAATGTGAGACCTGAAACCATAAAATTAGTAGAAAAGAGCATAGGCAGAAGTGTCTCTGACGTTGGCCATGGAAACATTTTTCTAGTTCTCTGAAGTGAGGCAAACAAAAGCAAAAAGAAACTATTGAGACCATATCAAAATAAAAAGCTTCTGCACAGCAAAGGAAAGAAGCAACAAAACTATATAAATATATAAATAATATAAAAAACTCAATACCCAAAAAATACATAATTAAAAATGGGCAGAAGATATGAACAGATATTTCTCCAAAGAAGACATACAGATGGCCAACAGACACATGAAAAGATGCTCAACATCACTCCTCATGAGGGAAATGCAAATCAAAACTACAATGATGTAACACCTCACACCTCTCAGGACACTTAAAATCAACACAAAAAACAACAGGCATTGGCAAGGAGGTGGAGAAAAAGAATACTCTTACACTGTTGGGAATGCAAACTCATGAAGCCACTGTGAAAAATAGGATGGAGATTCTTCAAAAAGTTAAAAATAGGATTACCTTATGATTCAGTAATCACACTCTTGGATATTAAAAAAAACACTATTTCAAAGGGATATACGTATCCTTATTTTTATGGCAGCATTATTTACAACAGCCTAATTATGGAAGCAACCCAACTGTCCTATCAATAGATGAATGGATAAGGAAGATGGGACATTTTATATATATTATATATATGTATATAAAATATATATTATATATATGTATATTATATATATGTGTGTATATACGTATATATATTATATATATGTATATATACGCACACACACATAGATTATATAATTTTATATATATGTATGTATATACATACATACACATACAATGGAATAAATATTACTTGGTCATAAAAAGAATGAAATCTTGCCATTTGCAATGAAATAGATGGAGCTAGAGAGTATAATGCTAAGCAAAATAAGTCAGAGAAAGACAAATACCATATTATTACACTCATATGTGGAATTTAAGAAACAAAACAAATGAGTAAAGGGGAAAAAAAGAAACAGACAAACCAAGAGACAGACTCTTGACTATAGAGAGCAAACTGATGGTTACCAGAGGGGAGGTGGGTGGGAGGATGGATTAAACAGGTGATGGGGATTAAGGAGTGCACTTGTGATGAACACCGGGTGATGTATGGAATTGTTGAATCACTATATTGGACATCTAAAACAATAACAATATATGTTAGCTATACTGGAATTAAATTTTTTAGAAAACCTGATTTCCGTATGTCTGATAAGAAAAGACATGGAAGGTATACTACATCCAAATTCAACCTCTGGATGGAAGTATAATGTGTGAGTGGAAAAAATACATTAGACGGGATCAAGGATAGTTTAGACTTTGCAAAAAAACAAGATTAGTAAA
The DNA here is from genome assembly GCF_023065955.2 of Ursus arctos. Taxonomy (NCBI): domain Eukaryota; kingdom Metazoa; phylum Chordata; class Mammalia; order Carnivora; family Ursidae; genus Ursus; species Ursus arctos. Next base: position 53,691,962 of record NW_026623056.1, on the reverse strand, counting down.
CTTTTAGAAATAGCAATTGAAATTTTCCATGATCAACACACAAAGGGGAATTCGAAAAAAAAATAAACACAGCATCAGTGAATTGTGGGACTACCTCAAGTTTCTTAATATATGTATAATTAATGGATTACATAATTAGTGAATTAGATAATAGGAAGAAATATAGGCATTTTACAAATTTGATGAATATTTTAACTGACTCCAAGATCAAAGACAAACACACAGAAGATACAGGAAGAAAACTATACCAAGTTGCATCATAATAAAACTCATCAAAAGCAGTGGTAAATAGAATAGCCAATGCAACCACAGGAAAAAAGAAATGTTATGTACAAAGGAATAGAAATATAGAGGACAGTAAATTTCTTAGTAGAAGTAATATATGTGAGAAGATAATGGTAAAACATCTTTAAAGAACTGAGAAAAAAAAACTGAAAGAAAACAAAACAAAACCCTGTTACTATCTCTTCTACACTCAGGGAAAATATTTTTCAAACACAAAATAAAATTTTTTTTTTAGGATCAGTCACTGCAAAACACACTACAAAAGAACTTCCAGGATGTTTTTCAGACACAGGAAAAAAAAAAGATAGAAATACGGATCTTCACTACAAAATAAATAAAACTAGAAATAGAAACCAAGTTGATAAATATTTTAGGTATTTTGCTAATTTTGTACATCTCTTCAAAATATAATGCATTGTTTTAACCAAAATAACAATGTAGTCTTCAGTTAACAAAAATGTCAAAATAAAATGTATAACAATAGCACAAAACGTAGGGTAGAAAATGAACTAATGTATTGTAAATTCAATTTATGTGAAAAGTTCTACAATAATACTTTAAGGTAGACTGTGATACATTAAAAGTACATGCTATAACTCATAAAGCAACTACTAAAATAGCAAAGAGGTACAGCTAATATGTGAATACAATAAATAAAATTAAATCATAGAAAATTCCCAATACACATATTGGCAGCAAAAGAGACACCAAAAACAAAGGACAGATGGGACATATAGCAATAAATAGCAAGATGAAAAGCTTAAACTATAACAACATTAAAACAAAATGGTATAAGTACCCCAATTAAAAAACAGAAGTTGCAGGTTTAGATATAACCAACTCATTACACGCTGCCAGCAAGAAACATACTTCAAATATAAAGACAAAAATCAATTTAAGGAAAAAGGATGAAAACAAATATACAATGCTAACATTAATCAAGTGAAGCCAGGGTATGGCTCTATTAATATCAGACCAAGTAGATTTCAGAGAAAATAACATTACCAGTATAAAGAAGATTGGTTTATAAAGAGGTCAAACCAATAGGAAAATACTGTGATCTTAAATGTACATATACCCAATAACAGAGGTTCAAAATTCATGAAGGAAATCTGAAAGGACTGCGAAGAGAAATTAAAAGTATCTGTAGCTATAGTCAGATAATCCAATAATCCTTCCTTAATAACTGACAGAACAATTAGACAGAATCAAGAAAGATACAGATTTGACAAACATAATCTAATTGACATTATAGGACACTTACCAAACTACAACAGAAGACAGATTCTATTAAAGTGGACATAGAAAATTGACAAAGATAGCTGTAGTTTAGCTGTAAAACAAACCTCAATATTTTGAATAGTTTCTAATAATAAAATGTCTGCTTTCTTTTTTCCTTTTTCTTCCTTCCTTCCTTCCTTCCTTCCTTCCTTCCTTCCTTCCTTCCTTCCTTCCTTAACTAGGTTCCTCACCCAACATGGAGCCTAACTCGAGGCTTGAATTCATGACCCTGAGATCATGACCTGAGCTGAGATCAAGAGTCAGACACTTAACTGACTAAGCCACTCAGGCACCTCTAAAATGTCTGTTTTCTAAGTACAATAGAATTAAATTAGAATCAATAACCAACAAAAATCAAGAGTCAGATGCTCAACCAACTGAGCCACCCAGGTACCCGTAGATCTAGTATATTTAATGGTGAAATACTGATTTTTTTTATGAGATCAAAAAATAATACCAGAATGTCTGATCTTGATATTTATATACAACATTCTCCTAAAGGTTCTAGCCAGTGCAATAAGAAAAAGTTTCCAATTTTGAAAATGAATAAATAAAACTATCATTATTGGTAGAGGACATAATCACCCATATAAAAAACCTGAGGGCATTTCAAAAGAGCTACTAGAACTAAAAATTGAGTTTATCAAGTTTGCAGATATAAAATCAATACAATCTTTTTATTTGTACTTTATTTATACAATGAATGAGTAATCTGAATTTTAAATTAAAAAAGGTATCATTATCAAAATTTAAAATTTAAACTAACAAAAAAAATGAAAGATATGTACAAAGAAAATTTCAAAACAATGCAGACAGAAGTTAAAGGAGACCTAAAAAATTGAGAGGTACATTGTGTTTGTTGATTGGGAAAATTAATATTTTTAATATTAATTATTAAAGATGCAAAGGAGATTCAGTGGAAAAAGGATACTGTGTGCAAAAATAATTCAGAAATATTGGATGCCAAAAAATTGATTCATACCTTGAATCATATACAAAAACAGTAAGTTTGCTAAATACTTAAATGTAAAATTTAAACTGTAGTACATCCAGAAATATAATTGTTACTTTGAATTAAGAGTTACTTACTACACATCAAAAATATGACCAATGAATAACAAATTGAAACACTGAACTTTATCTCATTAAAAATTTTGCTCTTAAAAGACAGTGTTAAAATATTTCCAAATTTTATAGCTGATAAAAAATTATATTCAGAATATATTAAGAACTCTCAAGATTCAATTTAAAAAATGGACAAAGATTTGCAAAGTTGGCAAATTAGCATATTTAAAAATATGTATTATTTATTTGTAAAATGGAAGTTAAAATCATAAGATTCCACTACAGAATTTATTAGAATTAAAAAGAATGACCTACATATAAAAGAAATGAATAAGTAATTCAATACCTTCCAAAAGAATAGCTTGAGGCCAAATCATTTCACCAGTAAATTTAACCAAATATTTATGGAAGATATGATATTGATTCTCTACAATTTCTTCCACAAAACAGGAACAGAAGGAATACTTTTTAACTAATTCTAGGAGGCCAGTATTACCCTGACATTATTACACAATAAAACATTACAAGAAAGATATACTACAGAAAAATATTTTTTTCAATAAGTATAGATATAAAAACCTCAACAAAATATTAGAAAATTGAATTCAACAATGTATAAAATAATTATATACTATTATCAAATTGGATTTAACTCAAGTATGAAGGGGTATGGAAGATTGGTCCAACATTGGAAAATCAATTAATGTAACCATTAATGTATCAATATAAAATGTAAAACATCAACAGGTTAAAGATAAAATTCATACAATCATAAAACTTGATACAGAAGCATTTGACAAAATCCAACACCTGCTCATGACAAGAACTACTAACTCCTCTTCTGAAGAGTCTGTATTCACATTCAACTTCTCAAAGAAAAAAGTAGTGATAGCATCTACACCCAATCCCAACATACCACAAGATAATCAGAATCCAGCAGTATACATTCCAGGAAAGCTCTTTAAACAGCAAAAGCCAGTGCTTACATATCTTGTTTCCCAACTTAGTAAGAAGTTGCATTAGCATTTTCATAATTCTTCTACAAGATTGAGAGCAACAAGGGGTGAAGCCAATGTTCTAGCGCAGGAACATATGATCTATTCAGTGGAGTCCTGATCTAGTAATGACTCTTTGCAGGGTGGCAAGATAATCTCCTGAACCTTCTCCCTCTGAGATTCAGTCTGCATCAAGTGACACTGCTTGTTTGCCAAAATCTCAATTTGAAATATCCTTTTTCTTCTGGAAAATAATGCTTTGTGAGTAAAAATTTTGTCTACTCAATACTCCACTCCAAGCACTAAGAACAATGCCTGACACTTGTTAGGATTGCAAGAAGTAAAAGTGTTCAGAGCTTCTAGTATGTAGAAGAAATTAACAATAAAAACACTTTGGATATATTAAAAAATCACAGATTTTTAAATCTATCAAAGATCTGGTGGTGGAAATAAACCTAGTTAAGCTAAATCCCCAACAAAGTAACCATTGCTGCTTTCAAATCTGGCTGAATGGAAGGAGGGGAGGAGGGATCCGTCATAAATGACAAATGAAAGCCGATGTTTTAAAATTAATATGCATTGGCTATGTGAGGTCTTCGCAACATTTAAAATACTGAAAAGGCATGGTCAAAAAAATTTTATATCAATCTACTTTATCCCAAGAGCCCTCACTGAGTGCACAAAGGGAGGGAAAACATGATGCTTGGTGGCAGAGAGAACTGAAGAAATCACTCAGGAATCTAGGCCAATGTGTAGTTACCACATTGACTACCAATTATTGTATTTTTTTAGGCCATCTGAAATACAGAAAGAAGGAAAATAGATGAAAAATATCTTTCCAAAACAATCTAGATTTTATCAAATGCAAGGCAGGCTAATAATGGTTTAAAGTAAGGCAGAAGAACTGAGAGAACGTCTGAAATATTACCAGTTTTTTCCAGGTGAGGAGTAGGAAAACATATTTGAATGACCTAATGTACCCATATTACCAAGTGGCATAAGAAGAAATATGCTCTTGGAGACAAATATTATTTCGATATTTGCTCTGTTTTGTTTTTCTACACAATATGCCTCGCCTACAGCACACACATATGATAAAGCAAGAAAATCTAAACCATAGTTAAGAACAAAAATAACCTATATAAGCAGAGTCAAAGATGAACTGTGTTGGAAATTATACAAATTTTGAAAAAATAATTTTGGTAAATATGATAGTAAATCTAGTGGAAAATGTGGATAAAATATCCAAAAAAATGGAGAATTTCAACAGTGCAATGAAAAATATAAAAGTCAACCAAACTGAAATGTTAAGGATAAAAATACAAAATGAAAAAGAATGAATTCAATTGTTCTAATAATGACATAACACAGGAGAGAAATGATTAAAACATTTTATGTCACGTTTAAATTTAATATTCAAGTGAAATAAAAAGATCAAAAAGAGAAAAAATTGGTACCAAGAAAACAAGTTTCAAGGCACAATATCACAAGACTTAAAATGTATTTAATTCCAGAAAGAAGCATAGAGAGAAAATGGGAAAGAAGAGACATTAGAAGATTTACTTATCAAAAACATTCTAAAATTTGTAGGAAATATTAACCCAAGTTTTAAAAAAATAATAGAAAAACATCAGCACATCCCAACTGGAACAAGTACAAAGAAAACAACATCCTGAAATTAAAAGTCAAGTTGCTGAAAATGAAAGAGAACTTGGAAACTCTTAAACAAACAAACAAACAAACAAACAAACAAAAGAAATATAACAGAGAAACGATGAATGATAAAAATGATAGCTAAAATTCATACCAAACAGTGGAGGTCAAAAATAATGAAACAATAGCTTTGAAGTACTGGAAGAGGAAAAAAATTATTATAAACTACAATTTTATATTTATTTAAAATATTCTTGAAAACATAGACTGAATAAAATGTTTTCAGAAAGACAAAACTGACAACTGACAAGAAATTGAACTTCTAAAGAAATTTAAAGGACAAAAAGAAATATTACAAGTCAGCTCTGTATCTCTTCTTAATAGAACAAATTTTAAACATTATTTGTAATTATCCTATAATTTTTTTGCTAAGAATACTAAATCATGAAGTGTCTATTTTGTATATTATTGATATATATATATATATATATTTTAAAGATTTTATTTATTTATTTGAGAGACAGGGAGAGGGAGAGAGGGAAAGCACAGAGGGAGGATGAGAGGGAGAAGCTGACTACCCACTGAGCAGGGAGCCCCATGCTGGGCTCCATCCCAGGACCCTGAGATCATGTCCCAAGCTAAAGGCAGATGTTTAACTGATTGAAGCACACAGGCACCCCAATCTTTTCTTTCTATATTATGGTTTTTAATGAGTACATGGCATTGTGTTCTTTTTGTTGTTGTTTTTTTTATTATGTTATGTTAGTCACCATACAGTACATCATTAGTTTTTGATGTAGCATTCCATGATTCATTTTTTGCGATTCTGTGAGGAGTTACATTCTGTCTCTTTGATGTGGGGTTATCTATTTAAAACACCTGGAATTTTGTATGGGGGATGTATCCATTCTACTCCATTTATTTATTAAATTATCAATTTATAATAATATAGTCAATCAGTATTGACTCACAGATATTTATAATTTGAATTATAATCCAGTACTGCTTTATTCACTTTATCGCTTAAATTGTTCCAGTTTTGGCCATTAGTGGCTCTTTTGACTGACTCCTTTGTCCCTTTGACATACCCCCATCATTTTTTTTTTTTTTTAAGCACATTCTTTTGTTCTGACACTACAAGATTCTCCGGGCTCATATTATGTATTCCCTGCCCCATCTCTACAATCAGCCATTTCTCCAAGGAGCTCTAGTTACTTTTATTGGAGAAAGGCATTAGAAAGCAAGATCTGGGTCTTCTGTGTACTCACTGCTACTGGGTTGTTGCTTCTAGGTCCTCTCAGATAGCAGAAGATACCAATATGTGGGTGTGCTAACAAATGTGTGTGCATGTGTAGACATAAAACAATTTATATGTCTCTATATCTACCTTTAAATATTATTCTTTCTAAACCATCTATATTAAGTTAAATAGTTCATATCAATGTCTCCTCTTCTAATCCATTATGAAATAAGTCATTCTCATCTTTTACTCTTGCTTATCTGTAAACACGCACTCCAAAAGTGACTTGAATTTTACTGTCTACCATGGAATTAATTGCTCAATTCTAGTACACATGTATTGCGTCAGAATTGGTAACTTAGAACTCTGAGAAGCTACTTTACCAACTAAAGGACAGTACTTTATGTACAGTTTATTCTACCCTTAGTCCTATGGTATTCATTTATTTCTAAAATTACTTCAGTCACCACCATTTTCCTTTACCTTCTTTAGTAAAATTGTTCCATGTATTTATGACATAGTTATATTCTTTTGTCAAAGTCTCCCTTTCATCCTGGGATCACTCAGCTCCTAAATGATTATGTTTTTGTTTACTTTGAGATTCACTCTTTGTGCTGTAAAAATCTATGATATTTAAACAACGCATAGTATCACACATCCACCATTACCGTATCAGAAATCCCAGACATTATTCAACCCTCTCTTCTCCCCAAGACCTGGGCAGTCACTGACATTTTTACTGTTAGTTTTGCCTTTTCCAGAATGTTGTATAAATGGAATTGTACAATAGGTAGCCTTTTCAAACTGTCTTTTTACTTAACAATATACATTTAAGATTCATTCATGGTTTTGTATAGATTAGTACCTTATTTCTTTTTATCACTGAATAACATTCTATATACCACATTTTGTTTAATTACTTATTGAAGGACGTCTTGTTTCACTTTTTCACATTTATGAATAATTCTGCTATAAACATCGAAGAGATTCAGTATGCACTAGAATGGAATCAATGGCCACTGCAGAACCATTCTTTCTTTGTTACCACCCACATTTTCATCATTTTATTCCCTCTGAATTTTCTATATCATTCCACACAGTCTCCCAGGGCTTTTTACCTGAGTGTGCAAATTAGAGATATATATCTACTTTCTTGTATATTTTTATCATAATAACACTAATAGATAATTTGGGACACACTAATGTTTTAATGTTCCACTTTTCTGTAGTAAAATTGTTATTTTATTCCAAGTATTTAAAATAATAAATGCCTTCATTAAAAGTATACAAAGACCCCTGTTTTCACTTTTACTGTATCATAGACTATTTCATGTTAAACTAACACATCTTTTTTACTCTCCATGCACAGCTGGTTCTAATTCCTTAATGCAATATCTTTCCCTCAAATTATTACCTCTTTATTTATGAGTTTCTTTCTTTACATTTCTTTCAGTCCCCACCAGATTCAATAATTTTTTTTCTCTACCCCCGGCCCAGTATCAAGCTAGTATCTCTTAACAAGATAAAATACTTTTCATGGGACCAGAAGGTATCCTAGAAAGATATGGTCTCTATCGTTCAACAGTACTGAAATCATTACTATTAATTTCTTCATATAAAAGGCTTTAATTGGAAAATATCATTCACTTGTTAAACAATTATTATTGATGTCCAATGAGAATCACGTATGAAAATCGCTGTAATCTATAAACTGTGGTAGAACCTTAACTCAGACTGACAAATACTCCAGAGATATAGGCAAAGGAAATTCTACTAAATCAGAAAATATAAGCACATGTATGTATGTGTATATATATACATCCAGTATATAATGATGAACAAAACTTACATAATTTACACTTAATTATATATTATACTTTATATCATCTATGTAACATATAAAATGTTTAATCACATATTAAGAGACTATCATCAAAATGTTTAAATGCTAATCCCTAAAGAGTGAAATTACAAGTTTTATTTCCTAATTTCCTGTACATTTCTACACTTTAGTCTTAAATGTATATTTTGATTATATAAAAGGAATATACCAGATATTTTTTAAAACATTTTATTGTGAATTACTTCTTGTAAAAGATACAAATATCTGTCTTTCTTTTTGATTCCCACTTCTACTGTCCTGGTTTCTTTTATGTGGCAATTGTATAAACTGAGTTACAAGTTATTGCCCTGTCTCCATTCTCTTCTCCTTCTAACCTTTTTATATTACCATAAGGTTTCATGTATTATTCTTTTGGTCAGAAACCTTCAATTACTGTCCTATCTTTATTGGACAATGTCCAATTACTGCTGATTAAAATTCAAACTTGAAATAAATTTGCCATATCTTACCTTTCCAATTACATATCCTGTTACTGCGTAACAAAAATCTTTTCTATCTAGAGGGTATGGTCTTCTTCATGTCAACTCACACAGTCTTAAGTAATCCAGAAAACTCCATAAAGTATAAATGCTTAACTGTCATTGCTATTATCTTATCGGTTGTGTAACTATGTTACCTTCTTAGTAAAATCATAAAATGTTCAGAGAAAATGTAATATATTTGTTTTGTTCTATTGTAGAGAGTTTGGCATTTAGCTGTCACTTTTACACTTGTTACTAAGTTTTAGTATTCCTTAATACTATTTTCAAAATGTAGATTCAGAAATGATTCCAAGATTATACATATGTTCCTTCGCTTAATATATCAAGTGTCAAATACAGCCAAATGGTTGAATAGGTGATCGGTGATCATGACAATTTATTCACCAAACCTAGGCTGATTTTCTCTTCATTGAACATGTAGTGGCAAAGGTTGTAGTAAGACAAAATGAACAGATACGATAAAGATATTTGCTTAAAATGAAACAGGTTTTATGACATTCTAAGTTTCTGAAATATTCATTGCTTGAAATATATTTTTAAAGAGCATGGTTTAGAGAATATTATCCATATTCCTAAGAGTTTAATACCTGTAATATAACACGGTTTTGCCTTTCTTAAAAATATGCTTGAATATTCTTACCACAACCTGGCATGCTTGTTTCTTTCTTATTTTGTCATTACTATTATTGCAATTGTTTCTCTAAAATGTTGACTTTGTATTTTTTTAATTTTCTCTCAATTGTGAATAGAGTCTTGATTCTTCATTTATAGAAAAGAGATTTACAAAGGAAAATTAAATTTTGCTGAGTTTTTGTGTCAAAGATTGCATAATTGATTAGTGTGTGGTAAATCACTTAACACATTAGCCAGTCATTACAAATACAGATTGCTTATGTGCTAATGGGGAAAACATGTTGCAACTTGTTTCCTGATTTTAAAATATGGACAAAAATAGGAGTGCCTGGAGGCGGGGGCTCAGTCGGTTAAGCCTCTGACTCTTGGTTTCAGCCCACGTCATGATCTCAGGGTTGTGAGATCAAGCCCCACATTGGACTCCATCTCAGTCCAGAGTCTGCTTGAGATTCTCTCTCTACCCCTTCCCCTGCTTGCATGTGCATGTTCTCTCCCTAAAATAAAAAAAAGAAAAAAAGAAAAAAATACTGACAAAAATATGCTAGAACTTGCTCCCTGCTCTAAACATTTCATGCTTTTACAGAAAGGCATCTGTAGACAGGCTTTCACTTTTTTTATGTTTGTTTTTTATATTAGCCATACTCGTATATGTATATATCTACCTCCCTATGTCAGTTTTCTTTTTAATGGACTCATTTCATCATCAGCTGCAAATTACTATAACAGATTCCATGTGGACCCTAACTACTTGCTGTTGTCTTTCCTCACCATTTTCATCTCACACTAGAAATTGGAATCAACAACTTTGATGCATAGGAGAAGATGGTTATCCTTGAAAGGACTGAAACTACAGAGTGTTAGTTTAAAAAATAAAGCTTAAATGAATTACTGAAAATTATTTCTCTTTAAAATAATGAATATTTTGTCCTATGATTTTTTTGTCCTATGATAATCTTACATAAAACTGCTATAGAGACTAATCTATAAAGGATAACAATTAATACATATGTGTGTGTATCAGTTTTAGTTATTACTATGATAGCTTTACAAAAGCGTGTTTGTTATTGTTGGTTTTTAGTATAACCTATTAATATAAATATAGCTATAATGTAGTTGAAAATAATTGTTCAGTGTTTAGAAAAATCAGTGATACACTGATATTGTTTATAAAATATAATATCAATTAATTAAAAACGATGTCACTTTTTTATTATATTTCTCAGGGCCAATGCCATCAGATTACTGCAAGTATATTTGAGGTATGGACTTACATTCCAGGAAGGCCAAGGCACAGTTCAGAGGACACAGTGTGTACAGAGAGAGAACATCTGTGATCTGAAAAGCATCCCTTCAAAAGTTCAGCTGAGTACTAATTATGCATGTGTGTAAAAAAAAAATCACCCAAGCTAGAGATAAAACCATCAGAAAAGTTTAGAGATAATAGTGATCAGCAGTCACACAAGTACCTATTCCCACCAGCCAAAATTAAAAACTTCATGATTCATGGGGCATTGCATTGACTACACAAAATTTCTTGCTTGGTATTCAGGAATAATTATCCCAAGACTAAGTAAATTGTCCAAACCCACATAGTACGTCTTAAAAGAAAGACCTGAAAGAATCACACTATTTCTAAATAACTCCCTCTCAGAACAAAGTTTTAAAATATTTATAGGATTTATAAAAATATCCATCAATCAGTAAGATAATAATATCTAGCATTCAATCTAAAATTATCAGACAAGCAAAGAAGCTGGAAACACAGTGCACATTGATGAAAAAATTTAAAACAAAAAGACAAAACTAACCCAGACCATATACAAATAATAGAATTAACAGATATTCATGTTCAAAGAGTTATTTTAAATCTATTGCGTATTTCCAAAAAGTTAACTATAAATATGGCATTATGGACTGAATTGTGTTTTTTGGAGCTAAGATGTACTTAGTTGCAATGAACAAAAAAAAAAAGCACATAAGGACATGGCTAGAAGATGGCTATCTGGAAGTCAAGGAGAGAAACCTCACGAGAAATCAAACTAGCTACAATTTGATCGTAGACTTTCAAATGTGAGAAAATAATTTCTGTTGTTTATGCCACGCAGCCTCTGGTATTTTGTTATGACAGTTGAAGCAAACTAATATGCATGCAATTAAAAAAAATCAAAATCTTATAAATGAAAACTACCATGTGTTAGAAGTTTAAACCACTGGATGAGATCAATGTGGATGTTATATGATGATAATTCATTAAGAAGATAATTCATTAAGAAGATATAAAAACTCTTAAAAACTAGGAACAGAAGTAAATATTTTTGACCTGATAGTATGCACTTAAATCCATAGTTAAAATCATATTTAGTTGTGGAAGAGTCTCTATCAAAAATTAGGAACAAGACAAGCATGTCCACTCTCAACACTTCTATTGAACACTATTCTGAATGTCCATTTAGTGCAATGAGGGAAGAAAAAGCAAATAAATAGCATCTATATTGCAAGGGAAAAAATTAAATTTTTTTATTCAGAGATGATGTGATTATATTTTAACAAAATTCAATCAAATATACAAATAATACTAGACTGGCTTTATTTTTTTTTAAGATTTTATTTATTTATTCAACAGAGATAGAGACAGCCAGCGAGAGAGGGAGCACAAGCAGGGGGAGTGGGAGAAGAAGAAGCAGGCTTCCCGCGGAGGAGCCTGATTTGGGGCCCGATCCCAGAACAGCAGGATCACGCCCTGAGCCGAAGGCAGACGCTTAACAACTGACCACCCAGGCGCCCCTACAAGAGTGACTTTAGAAAGATTGCAAGATACAAGCTTAACAAATAATCATAAAATGAAATTTAACTAATAAATAAGTAAAAATAAGCCCGACAAATTGTAACAACCTGTAACAGAATATCATAAACACTGTTGAGAGAAATTATTGTTTGGAAGACTCAAGGTTTTCAAGATGTCAATTTCCCCAAAATTGGTTCCCAGATTTAAGGCATTCCCAAACAAAATGCTACCAGAAATTTTTGTTGTCAAGCTAGGTTTCAGTCCAAAATGGCAATGTAGGAAGACCCTGAACTCACATTCTCCATGAACACTTCCAATCTACACCTATTTATAGAACAATTTCTCCTGAAGAACCAAGGGCTGACTGAACAGCTTCTGCGAAACAAAAGATAGAGAAACCATATGGAGAACAGAGAGAGAGAGGGAGACGTGGTAATAAAGGAAACCCCCACCCAGATGCTGAAAACCTGCAGTTGGTAGAGATAGTATTAAGGGGCTGTAAGCAAATTTGTCTGCCTTGGGGCACAGAAAAAAGCTGTGGTTTAAAAGTACAACTAGAATATAAAAGATCCAGTCCTAGAACGCCACCAAATGACAGGGCAGCTGCTGGAACTCTTCTTAGGTTGAAAGGGCTGGTGAGCACCATGGCTTACGTTTTCCTTTCAGTTTGATAGTGCAAATGGGAGCAAGGTTCTGGGCACTATAGCCAGTCTGCCACTCACAGGGCCCAAGCCCCTAACCTACACCAGCCCTGGAAGCCTTGGGGCATGGAAAAAAAGTTACAATTTAAAAGAATTAGCATATAAGATCCAGCCTTAGAACAGCACCAAACTTTGGAGAGCTGCTGAAACTCTCCCTTGGTCAGAAGGGCTGGTGAGCACCACGGTTTATGCTCCCCCTTTACTATGATAGTGCAAACAGAAACAGGATCCAGTTGTCATAGCTGGCTTACTGTTTCAACAAACCCTGGGTCCCTAGCTCACACCAGTACCAGACACACTGGGGCACAGAGAAAAAAAAAAAATGCCATGGTTTAAAGAACAACTAGCATATAAAAGAATCAGCTCTGGAACTCTGCCAAAGGGAGCTCTCTCTGGGTAGCAGGCTGGTGGCTACACTCCCCATTCGCCTTGAAAGCACAGGGCAGTCCAAGTCCCCTAACCAGAGTGCCACCTCAGTGAGTCCCAGGAGTTTAGCCCACACTAGCCATAGCCAACCCACCAAGATGGCCACAGAGCAGAAAACACCAGACATCCCTAGTTAGTGATCATTACCACTTCAGACTTTCCACCAAAGTGATGCAGGCATAAAGAACTGCCTAACAGTCCAGGCCCATACCACTTCAGCTTCAGAGGGCTTGCTAGGGCACCTGAGGAGCAGAGCACTCTGGGACCTCCAGCTTCAGATCCAGCTGTCCCACCAGGGTGTTCCCTGTGTGGAGCACCTCAGAAACCTCCAGCCCATTTCTGCCTCAGTTCTAGCCACCCAGTTAGGGCAGTCCCTGTGCTGAGCACCCTAGCCACCCAGCTTGTACCAACTTCAGTTTCAGATACCCCACCAGGACACACTCAGTGTGAAAAGCCCTGGGCCACCCCAGCTTCCACAAACTTTAGCTTTAGCTGTCCTGCCAGGGTACCCTCAGCATGTAGAATCCTAGGACACCCTGGCCCATGACATATCTCAGCTTCAGCCGCCCTACACTAGGGTACACCTTGTGTGGAGTGCTCTATGACCCTTTGTCTTGCACCCCACTTAGGCTCTAGTCAGGGTGCCTTCTGCATGTAGAGCCCCAGGAAACCCTGACTTGAACTCACTTTAGCTTCAGCTGTCCTGCCAGGGTGCCCTTTATGTGCAAGGCCCCATGACCACCCAAGACTTAAACTCATTTTTTCTATACTACTCCTACCAGAGCACCCCCTCTGTGGAACATCTCAGGAGCCCCAGCCCATACCAGCCACAGCTCCACTCAACCAGCCAAAGTTTCCAGGCAAAGTCTGCATAGTGAACGACCATACATAAGACCACTCCTTCAAGTACAGAAGTAGCTGTTTTGTGTAATTCATTGAAACAAACATAGAAAGTCAAGCAAAATGAGGAGGCAGAAGAATATACTTCAAATGAAAGAGCAAGACAAAACCTCAGAAAAAGAGCTAAATGAAATCAAAATAAGCAATATGTCAGATAAAGAATTTAAAGTAATGATTATAAAGATGTTCACCAGACTAGAGACTAGAGTGGAAGAACTCAGTGAGAACTTCAATAAAAAGAAAATATAAAAAAGAATCAAAGTTGAAGAATATAACATTAAGTGAAAAATACACTTATGGAATCGACAGATTAGAGAACACAGATCATGATCTGGGAGACAATGGAAAGCAACCAGCTGATCAGCAAAAAGAAAAAAAAATTATAAAATTATAATCAGTTAAGGGCTCTTTTAGACAACATAAAGCAAACAAACATTTGTATTATAGGAATCCCAGGAGAAGAGAGAAAAGGATAGAAAACTTATTTGAAGAAATCATAGTTGAAAACCTCTCTAACCTGGGAAAGAAAATAGACATCCAAGAACAGGTACACAGAGAATTGGAAACAAGAGGATTCCAAGGTTGTCTAGACATGACATATAGTAATTAAAATGTTAAAGGTTAAAGATAGAAAAAATTTAAAAGCAGCAAGTGAAAAGAAAACAGTTACATACAAGAGAAATTCCATCAGGCTATCAGCTGATTTTTTAGCAGAAACCTTACAGGCCAGAAGTGGAGAGGTGTGATATATTCAAAGTGCTGAAAGGAAAAAAACCAAAAAAACTGCAAACAAGAATACTCTACTTGGCCAGATTATCATTCAGAATTGAAGTAGAAATAAAGAGTTTCCAAACAAACAAAAGTTTAAAAGTTCATCACCACTAAACGAGTGTTACAAGAAATGTTAAAGGGATTTCTTTAAGTGGAAAAGAAAAGACCATGATTACAAGTAAGCAAATGAGGAATAAAAAGGTGTAAATATGATAATACGTATATAAATGTGGAGGGGGTATAAAAAAATTCTTTTAATATGTGTTCAAACTTTAATGACCATCAACTTAATATGGACTGTTATATATTTAGAATGCAATATACAAATACCATATTAACCACAAATCCAAAACCTATAATAGATACACAAAAAGTAAAGAGAAAAAACAAAACATAACACGAAAGAAATTCACCAACAAAAATAAAAGCAAGCAGGAAAAAAAAGAAAACTACAAAAACCACCAGAAAACAATGAACAAAATGGAAATAAGTATATATCTATCAATAATTACTTTAAATGTAAATGGTCTAAATGCTCTAATCAAAAGACAGTGGGTGGCAGAGTGGATTAAAAAAAAAAAAGTAAGACCCATATATATGCCACCTCTATGAGACTCACTTCAGACCTAAGGCCACATACAGACTGAAAGTGAAAGGTTGGGAAAAAATATTCCATGCAAATGAAAGGAAAAACAAAACAGGGTAGCAATAGACTGTTATATATTAGACAAAATAGACTATTTTTTATTTTAGATTTTTTATTTACTTATTTGAGAGAGAGAAAGACAGAAAGCATGTGAGAGAAAGCACAAGAGGTGGGGAAGGGCAGAGGGAGAAGAGGCTCCCCGTTGAGTGGGGAGCCTGATGTGGGGCTCAATCCCAGGACCCTGGGATCATGACCTGAGCAGAAGGCTGATGCTTAACCCACCAAGCCACTCAGGTGCCCCAAAATAGACTACATCAAAACTTGTAACAAGAGACAAAAGCATCATTACATAATGATACATCAAAACCTGTAACAGACAAAAAAAAAAAAAAAGTCATTACATAATGATAAAGGGATCAATCCTACAAGAGCATAAAATGATTCTGAATGTCTGTCACCAAACATAGTAGCACCTAAGTACATAAAACAAATATAAACAGACATAAAGTGAGAATTTGACAGTAATACAATCATAGCGGGGAACTTTACCATTGCTCTTACATCAATGAATAGATCATTGAGATAGAAAATCAGTAAGAAAACAGTATCTTTAAACAACACATTAGATCAGATGGACTTAACAGATTATATATATATAGAGAGAGAGAGAGAGAGAGAGAGAGAGAGATGGAAACAAGAGGATTCCAAGGTTGTCTAGACATGACATATATATATTCCATCCCAAAACAGCAGAATACATGTTCTTTTTAGTGCACATTGAACATTCTCCAGGATAGATCACATGTTAGGCCACAAAACAAATCTCAACAAATTTAAGATTGATCATGCATCTTTTCCATTCACAATGGTCTGAAACTGAAACCAATTATAAGAAAAAAACTGGAAAAAACCCAAACATGTGGAAGCTAAACAACAGCCTACTACTCACTTAATAGGTCAAACAAGAAATTTAAGAGGAAATTGAAAAATGCGTGGAGACAAAAATGAAAGCACAGGTGTACAAAATCTTAGAACTACTTTTGCTATGTCCCAAGAGGAAAATTTAGAGTGACACAAGCCTACTTCAAGAAAGAAGAAATGCATCACACAATCTAATACTTTACCTAAGTGAACTAGAAAAAGAAGAGGGAACAAATTGCAAGTTTAGCAGAAGCAGTGGGGGGGGGGGAATCAGAACAGGAATAAATAAAATAAAGACAAAAAAGAAAGAAAGAAATAGAGAAGATCAATAAAAGCAAGAGTTGTTTGAGAAGAGAAACAAAACTGATAAACCTGTATAGCCAGATTCATCGAGGAAGAGAGACAGAGAAAGAGAGAGAGTGTGTCCAATTAAAATCAGAAATAAAGTAGAACCACCAACATGACAAAAAATAAAAAGGATTATAAGAGACTACTATGAAAAATTATATGCCAACAAACTGGACAATTTTAAAAAGTGGATAAATTTCTGGAAACATACAATCTTCCAAAGCTAAATCAGGAAGAAATAGAAAATCTGAACAGACTGATTACTAGTAACAGAATTGAATTAGTGTTCAAAAACTCCCAATATACTGAAGGTCAGGACCAGTCATTTTCACAGGTGAATTCTACCAAATATTTGAAAAAGAAGTAATACTTATTCCTCTCAAACTATTCAAAAATAGATGAAAAAAGGCTTCCAAATACAAACCAAGAGGTCAGTATTACCCTGATACCAGAATCAGAAAAGTTAAAAAAAAAAAAAATGGCCAATATCCCTGATAAAAGTAGATACAACAAAATATTAGCAAACCAATTTCAGCAATAAATTAATGATCCTTTTAATGATCAAGTGGGATTTGTTTCAGGGATGCAAGGATGGTTCAATATATAGAAATGTATTAACATGATACACCACATTAACAAAACAAAGAAGAAAAATTGTATGATCATCTCAATGGATGCAGAAAAAGCATTTGACAAAATTCAACATCCATTCCTGATAAAAACTCTCAGCAAAGTGGGTTGAGGGAACATACCTCAACATAATAAAGGCCATACATATATGAAAAACCCACAGCTAACATTATTCCCAATGGTGAAAAACTGAGAGCTTTTCCTCTAAGATTAGGGAAAGAAAAGGATGTCCACTTTTACCACTTTTATTCAACATAAAGTTGAGTCATCATGAAGTTCAATCATAGCATACAAAGAAAAAGAAATAAAAGACGTGAAATTGGTAAGGAAGGAGTAAAGCTGTCACTATTTGCAGATGACATACTATACATAGAAAACCCTAAAAACTTCACCAAAAAACTATTAGAATATATAAATTCAGTAAAGTTGCAGAATACAAAATTAATACACAGAAATCTGTTGCATATTTATATACTAATAACAAAGTAGCAGAAAGAGAAATTTAGAAAACAACTGCATTTAAAATTGCACCAAAAACAATAAAATATCTGGGAATAGACTTAACCAAGAAGATAAAAGACATGTACTCTGAAAACTAAAACACTGATAAAGGAAATTGAAGGTGACACAAACAAATGGAAATAATATTCCATGCTCCTGGATTGGAATAATATTGTTAAAATGACCATACTATTAAAGTGATCTACAGATTCAATGCAATTCCTATTAAAACACCAACAGCATTTATTATTTTTTTAAAACAAATAATACTCAAATTTGTATGGAATCAAAAAGACCTCGAGTAATCAAAGCAATCTTGAGAAAGAACAAAGCTGCAGGTGTTGTAACCCCATATTTCAAGATATACTGCAAGGCTATAATAATCACAACAGTATGGTCCAGGTACAAAAATAGACACATAGATCAATAGAACAGAATAGTCCAGAAATAAACCCACACTTATATAATTTTGTCTATGACAAAGATGGCAAGAATATACAATGGGGAAAAGGCATTGTCTTTAATAAATGGTACTGGGAAAATTAGACAGCTACATGCAAAAGAATGAAACTAGGCCACTTTTTAATACCACACACAAAAAGAAACTCAAATAGGATTAAAGATCTAAATGTGAGATATGACACCATAAAACTCCTAGATGACAATATAGGCAGTAAATTCTTTTCCACTGGCCAGAGCAACATTTTTCTAGATAATTCTCCTTGGGCAAAAGAAACAAAAGCAAAAATAAACTATTGTTACTACACCAAAATAAAAAGATTTTGAACAGTGAAGGAAACCATCCAACAAAATGAAAAGGCAACCTACTGAATGGGAGAAGATATTTGCAACTGATATATATAAGGTGTTGATATACAAAATACATAAAGAACTTATATAACTCAATATCAAACACACAGACACACAAAACAATTAAAAATGCTCCTTACTAATCATCAGGAAAATGCAAATCAAAACCCCATGAGATATCACCCTACACCTGTCGAGATGGCTAGACTCAAAAAGGTAAGAAATTAAGTGTTGACAAGGATGTGAAGAAAAAACTCTTGTGCATTTTTGGTGAGAATACAAATTGGTGCAGCTACTGTGGAAAAAAATATGGAGGTACCTCAAAAAATTAAAAATAGAAATGTCATATGATCCGGTGATTCTACTACTGGGTGTTTACCCAAAGAAAATAAAAACACTAATTCGAAAGGTATATGCACCCTTAGGTTTATTGCAACATTATTTACAATAGCCAAGATATGAAAGCAACCCAAGTGCCCATGGATGGATGAATGGCTAAAAAAGGTGTGGTGTATATATTTATAATGAAATATTATTCAGCCATAAAAAAGAATGAGATTTTTTCCATTTGTGACAACATGGATGGATCCAGAGGGTATTACGTTAAGTGAAAGAAGTTAGGGTAAGACAAATAACCACAGAATTTTACTTAGATGTCGAATCTAAACAAAACCAATAAACAAATGCAAAAACAAACTCGTAATTGCAAGAACAAATTCATGGCTGTCAGAAGGGAGTAGGGTCAGAAGATGACCAAAATGGAGTGAATGGGAGGCTTCCAGTCATAAAATGAGTAAGTCATAAAGATAAAATATACAGCATAGAGTATATAATCAATGTTATTGTAATAGAGTTTTATGGCAATAGGTGGTATCAACACTTGTGAGTATAGCGTAATGTCGTACAGTTTAAACTAATGAAACGTGTCAACTATAATAAAAATATATTAAGTAAGCATAAAAAAGATAATTGCTGTCCTACTCTTTACAAAGCATGTTTGCTAACCTCTGTTCTTGATGAAATTTGATTCTTTGCATTTCCATAAAACTTCAGAATTAGTTTTTCAAGGCTTAGAAAAAGAACTACAGAAATATTGTATAGGATTGCAGTGAATTTATAGGTCAATTTAGGGAAGACTTGACATGTTGCTTTATTAACTATCACAGTCTGTGAATATGACACGTCCCTCTTTTTTTTTTTTTTTAGACCTTTTTAAAGAAAAATATATGCTGCTGAGGAAAATTATTCTGCAAATAGTTTATTAGTCTTTTTCTTGGTGTTTTAATTGTCATACTAATTTAAAGTATTTTAAAATTTTTATTTTCTAATATTTGTTGCTTGTACATAGAAATACAGTTGATTTTTGTTTATAAAAAAGAAATTGACAAAGTGATTCTAAAATGTATCTAAGAATGCAAACAACATAAAATACCTAAAAATTTTATAAAAAAGGAAAAACAAAGATCTCCATCTTTTAAAAGACAATGTGAAGGGAATGAAAAGACAGGTTTTGAAAGGAGAAAATATTTGCAAATAATATACCTGATAAGGAATTTGAATACATAATAAATTTAAAATTCAATATAAAACAACCAAAAAAAGAGAACATACAACATTTGAAAATACTTCATCGAAGAAGAGAGAGATGTTAAATAAGCACATGAAAAGATGCTCATTAGGGAGATACCCATAAAAAATCACAAATTAATAATATATCAATTAGAAACATTACAATGAAAAAAATAGAAAAGTGGCATACTCAATGCTGCTGAAGATGTGGAGGAACTGGACCTTTCATTTATTGCTAGTGGAAATGTAAGATTTTATAATTTTGGAAAAAATTGTAGCTATTTCTTAAAATGTTAGCCGTATGGCTTTCATATGATCCAGTCATTTTAGTACTAAGTAATTATTCAAAAGAACTGAAAACCTATGTCTTTACAAAGATTTTTACACACATATGCTTACATCCTTTATGTATAATAAGGCAAAAACTGGAAACAATTCTGTCCATCAACAGGTTAATTGGTAAACAAGTTGCCATACATCCATACAATGTGATACTCAGCAATGCAAAGAAAACATTGATTCATGCTACAAAATGAATAAATCTAAAATAATTATGCTGAGTGAAAAAGCCAGAAATATAAAAATACTTACCATACAATTCTACTTCTATAAAATTGTAGAAATGCAAATCTATAGTGACAGAAAGTGGTTCCTTATGATATACAGCAGGAGACAATAGGAAAGGTTTACAAACAGACACAAAGAAATCTTTCTGGGTAATGGACATGTTCATTATCTTGATTTGCTGACGGTTTTTACATATGTCAAGCTTATACAATTACTTTAAATATGGAACAGTTTTAATATATTAGGGTCCTCTTATTTATGGTTTCACTTTCCGTAGTTTCAATTACCCATGGTTCTAGATGCAGATCATCCTCCTTGTGACAGATGTCAGAAGGTCAGGAGTAGCCTAACACTGTGTCACAATGCCTACATCATTGACCTCACTTCCTCTCAACATGTAGGCATTGTATCATAAGAAGGATGAGTACAGTAGTACAATAAGATATTTTGAGAGAGAGATCACATTCACATAAATCTTATTACAGCATATTCTTGTAGTTCTGTTTTATTAATTATTGTTGTTAATCTCTTGCTGTGCCTCATCTATAAATTAAACTTTATCATAGGTATGTATATAAGGAAAACAAAATCATAGTATATACATGGTTCAGTATGATCCACAGTTTCAGGGACCCACTGGAGGTCTTAGACTATGTCCCCTGTGGATAAAGAAGACTACTGAAATACAGTTAAAAAATTTCAGTGGGTCTTTCAATTATTGAAAAGAATTCCAGCAATTTTGAGACTATATGTGGGTAGGAATACTGGAATTCAGTATTTTGGAAACATTTTGGAAGCTTCAACTGAACTCTAGGGTTAAAGTAACAGTATAATAGTTTTATTGAGCAACTTTGGGAGATTATTAATCAGCTGAGACATGCTTTGTTACTCTGAAGATAAGAGTTAAACATGATTAGGTCAATTTAAAATATTTTTCCAATTAGTAAAATGTTCAATGTGCTTTTAAATGGATAACTGATAGCAAAAAGCAGCCTAATGGTTTACTGGTTCAGCTTCTTAAATTTTATTTATTTATTCATTTATTCATTCATTTAATTTATTTATTTACTTAGCTCCGTGCCCAATGTGGAGCCCAAACCTGAGATCAAGATATGAGCCAATATCAAGAGTCAGATGCTTAACCAACTGAGGCACCCAGGTGCCGCTCAGCTTTTAAATATTTTGGATGTTGACACTAGGTCGCAGCACAGATATCTCAGGATCTACCATTTATACTTAAAGTCTGTTGATTCAGGGATAGGTTATGCATTAAATTTTATTTTAAATCAGTTTAACTTATTTGTGACCCAGAACATTTTTAAGAGCAGAAGCATGACAGAGCTAATTGTGCAGAGTTGCACTGTATTCAAACTGGGTCTGCCCAAAGATCCTGATACTACTGGCAGTACTGTACTTTCTGGACAGGTAAATGTTCACAGCTACTCTGGCATAGCTTCAGAATGATCTGGGTAATTAAGTTATAAGGACAAATAGCTTATCACACTAATTAAATTTCTGTGTTGTTAATGCTTTGAATTCTCACAGTAAAGTGTGACAAGAATTTAAACCCAAGCTTCTGTATTTTCAAGAAGCCTGCTCCAATCCTATTAAAACCATCTTCCTAAAATTAATATGGTTGCTAAATACAAATTTCATAGGACTATGAGAAATAAGTAATTGGTAATCGGTGATTTATTTACTGTTTTTCTTCAAATACCTACTTTGTTTTATCCTAGTGCATACATTTTAGATACAGTCAGAAACAAGAATTACAATTCAAATAGGTATAAATCACTCTATACTTTAAAAAACTGTCTTATTTACATAATTAGCCTTAAATTTAGGGATGATTAATTTCCGATATAACATATAATTGGTAAGTCCAATAATTCATATAATGACTGTATAAAGAAAATACAGTATTTAATACCACTCCCCACCAAAGAGATTTAAGTGCTAACAAGTTATTATCATACGGCCACAAAATTAAGTGTTGGAATCTGTTATGGCATCCAACCGATAACATTTGTTGTGGATTTCAATATTTTTATTCTCTAAAAGGAAAATTGGTTCCTGTGCCAGGCCTTCCTCATAAATGGAGTCCCCATACTCAGTTAATCAAAATTCTCAGAACTTCACCTAATACTATCCCATCAAGATAATACATTGTGATATTATAGAGAATTTGTTTCTATGTGCATTGATATGACTATAGGTGTCTATTTTTCAACTCAGTGAATAGGTTTTCTTTTGTCCTTCAGAGTACTTTATTCCTCTCCTCAAGGGCACCACGATTGCCTCCAAGCAAATGAATTAGCTTCTAAAGTATAGATGAAGAAAAGAATACCATGTATGTTTGTCATGTCCACATTCCATCTTTTTTTTTAATGATTTTTATTTTGTTATATTAGTCACCATACAGTACATCCCCAGTTTTTGATGCAATGTTCCATGATTCATTATTTGTGTATAACACCCAGTGCATCATGCAATATGTGCCCTCCTTAATGCCCAACACCAGCCTATCCCAATCCCCCACCCCCCATTCCATCATTTCTAATTCTCGATTCACCTATAATACTATGTATATTTGTCAACGCAGTTCCATTGCAGCAAAAGATGAGGCATTTCTTTTCTTATTCAAGTTAACCTTATACTGAATTTCTTCCATTTAGCCCTTCAGAAATTTTTCTAATTATTTCCACTTAGCAACATGCTCTAGTCTTCCTTAACCCAGTAAGTTAAATAAAGTAACAAGTAGAATCCCATTACTTTATCAGTCAAGTAGTAAGTATTTTTTTCATTTTTTTCTTCCTCTCACTGCAAAATTTAAAAATATACATATTATTTATTTCCCATTTATTCCTCAATATGATTCGATCTTTGTTTCTTAAGAGTGTTAAGGTGTTCAATACAATAGTCATTAGACCACCTTAGGTGTTCAATACAATAGTCATTAGACCAAATCATACTACAAATTTCTACCATGATGAGTGAACACCGTTTTCTACTTCTTTTGTTTTCTATTAACTTCCCAGAATCTTGTCTTTCCTATTTTATGTCTCTGATCATTCCATGCCACCCTTAACTGGTTTTTAATGTTGGTGTATACTCTTCTAATACAAGGTCTCTTCTAGTTATCCCTCTACATTTGTGGCTGAGAAATTTTTTGGTAAAAAGATTTGCATAGTAAATGTTTTCAGCTTTACCAGTTGCAAATGAACAGCTTTTGTTGTATTCCAATAAAACTTCATTTTCAAAACAAGTTGCAGGCCAAATTTAGCCCGTGTTTCACAGCTTGCTGACCCTTGCTCTCTTGGATCACCAGATGGTTTCTTTATCCGTTTCTGTGGTCGCTATTGCCTATTATAAAATAATGGCATCCATATATTTCTCACATCTAACATTTTCTCTCAGCCTCTAATATTTTCGGTAGCAGATTAAACACTTCCAGATGCCATATTCCCTAAAAACAAAAGCTGTTTTTTAACATGCCACAAATTAAATTCTGCATATGCAGCTCATGCTGCATTTGCTGTCCAGTAAACTCATAATCATTATTCAAGACCCAGATTAAGATTCCTGTTTGAAGCCATTCCTAATCCCCATTGTTAAAGATAATTATTTTTCCTTGTTTTCTTTTATTATATTAACATCACTATTGTAAAACTTTAAAAAATGCATTGCCACTCAAGTGTCCCTCTTTCCCAATAGTGTGTTTATTCATTACAGAAAATATTGGAGCTTTGGTTCCTTTTGTTTATAGCACTTAACATAGTTATCACTTTGGTTAACTAAAAAATTACAAAATCAATGCATATATGAAATATAAACATAAAATTTTTTCCTGAGAATATGATTCTGGTTCTAAACTAATGTAAATCTGAGAATATTGTTGTTTTGGTATGCTTTACTCAGGGTGCATAAACTGCTCAAACAATTCCAAAATTTCAGTGTCTTCCCATTGGAAGGTTAATTTTTTTTCTTACACTACTATCTAATATGTATAGGGTGGCTCTACTTCTCCCTGTCACTCAAACACCCTGTCCCTTTAGCTTGTCGCTCTGCTCCCTTCTTGATCCTAGAAATCCTCTCCATTCAATCAGCAGACAGAGAAACAATGTGAGGGCCACATTTAGGAGATTTATATGAGCAACGTTGAGAGGTGGTGCATGTCATTTCTGCACACATTGCAATGGGACATCCTCAGTTAAATCCCCTCACTTAAATACAAAAGACTGAATAGCAAACAAAGAAAAAGCTTAGATGGCAACCAGGGGGAAAAAAGAATAGCACAAATATTGAAGAGCAATAATAATCTCTGCCATAGCAGATTGTATTGCTTTTTCCTTCTTTTTTATTTCTTTCCTTTTCTTCTTTTCTTTCTTTTCTTTCTTTCTTTTTTTTTTTTTCTATTCATAAGAAATGCCTTAGGGTAGTTGCAAAATTGCAAGCTTTCTTCAGGACAAGGAGGAATTCTTAAGTGAGTAATTTCAGGACTATTGATGTTAATTAATACCACCCCATATAATGCTCGAATAATTTGCTACCTTCTGAAATATAAGAAAGACACTAAGAGACTGACAGTAAGTATATACACTAGAGAATATTTGAACAAATTTACCTAGACTTCAGAAAATTTTTAAATCATTGTATAGATCTTGCTTCAAGTAATATGCAAGACCCTGAATATTCTGTATTGAACCTTCTTATATGGATTATCAATTCTGTGGATAGTTCATAGCTAAGCTTTAAAATCAGTATTTGAGGGGTGCCTGGGTGGCTCAGTCGTTAAGTGTCTGCCTTCGGCTCCGGGCGTGATCCCAGGGTGTTCTGGGATCGAGCCCCACATAGGGCTCCTCTGCTGGGAGCCTGCTTCTTCATCGCCCACTCCCCCTGCTTGTGTTCCCTATCTTGCTGGCTGTCTTTCTGTCAAATGAATAAATTAAAAAAATCTTTAAAAAAATAAAATCAGTATTTGAGATTTACAAAGATAATATGGAATGAATGAGATATTTTCACCACATACTACCTGACCCCATTGCTGGATGCTCAAAAAAATGCAAGGTTATTTTAACTTAGCTTAATACACATGTTTCTGAAGATAAATGCACTAGAATATATAATTATAACAGATTTCCAGATACAAATCAGTTATACCATTCCATGGTTCCCATTTCAATGGTTGGGAAATGGACTAGCAAATCTAGTTTCAATACAAGATTAAAATCATATCAAGCATCTTTTCTGTCCACAATGGTCTGAAAATAGTAAATAATGATGAGAAAAAAACTGGAAAGCACAACAACATGTGGAGGCTGAAAAACATGTTACTAAACAAACAATGGGACAATCAAGAAATCAAGGAGAGTCCTAGGGCACATTAGGGCAACATGCCATCCAGAGTATCCAGACTCTTCTTTTACCTGCATTATCAAGTTAGAGGGGGAACATAAACAATGGTGCTCGCACTCACCTCCAAAATCCTGGAGAATATTCCAGTAGGTCTCCCATCATTTAGCAGAAGATTAATTCCTTTATATTCTAGTTGCCCTTTTGAACCCTGGCTTTTTCTTGTGCCCCATAGTATCTGGATCTGGAGTGGACTAGTGGCCTGGGGCTTACTTAGGCAGCAGGCTGGCTAGAGTGACTGGACCTTGCTTCTGTCTGCATGATTAAGGGGAAGGTGGAATGTGAACAATGATGCTCACCAGCCCCTCTGACCCCAGAAACTGTTCTGCCCGCTCCCTGGCCATTAGGCAGGCACTCAAAGGCTGGTTACTTTATATTCTAGTTCCCCCTCTAAAGATTTTATTTATTTGAGAGAGAGAGAGAGAGAGAGAGAGAGGGAGAGAGAGTGCGAGCATGAGCAGGGGGAGGGGCAGAGGGAGAAGCAGACTCCCTGCTGAGCAGGAAGCCCGATGCAAACTCAATCCCAGGGCCCTGGGATAATGACCTGAGCTGAAGGCAGACACTTAAGTGACTGAACCATCCAGGTGCCCCTCTAGTTCCCCTTTTAAATGGTAGCTTTTCTGCTCTGCCCCAGGATAGATGCATCTTCCTGGTCCTTCAGGTCTATCCCTCCCTACTTGCAGTTTGCAGCATCAGGGATGGGGTTTCCACCATTGCTGTATTTTCCTTTCTCCTGCCATTCTCTATTTGGTCCTTTTACCCCTTGTTGTGCAAAGGTGTTCAGTCAGCCCTCAGTTCTTCAGGAGGAATTGTTCTATATGTAGTTACAGATTCAGTGTGCCCATGGAGGAGGTGAGTTCAGGCCTTCCTATAGTCACCAACTTGGACATGAACCTCAATACTTTTTTTTTTTTTAAGATTTTATTTATTTAGAGAGAGAGAGAGCACATGTGTGGGGGAGGGAAAGAGAGTATCCCAAGTAGACTCCATGCTGAACCCAGAGCTGAATGTGGAGCTCAATCTCACAGCCCTGATATCATGACATGAGCCAAAACCAAGAGTCTGACACTTAACTGACAGAGCCACCCAAGGGCCTCAACCTTTCTTGTTCTTAGAGGCTTCCAGTAGCTGAAGGTGTGCCAAAATCCATTAGTGCCCCCAAAGAGGAGGATCACAAAACCCAGATGCAGACACAGTAGAAGATGGACCCCCAAAAAACAGCTGGAGATGTATGTGGTCAAATCCCTTCCCAGGAAACTGGCACTTGTGTGTTTTGTCTGCTTCCTCTGCATTGAGCCCAAACGTATAGCTACGAAGTGTGATCTTGTGCACATTTAAAAATGTCTTGTCTTTTAAATTTCATGATACTTATAGGAAATAAAATATTCCTGAAGACAAATGAAAATGGAAACAAATGATCCAAAATCTTTGGGATTCAGCAAAAACAGTTCTAAGGAGAAAGTTTATAGTGATACAGGCCAACCTCAAGAAACAAGAAAAATTTCAAATAAATGATCTAACATTATAGTAAAAGAAATTGAAGAAGACAAAAACTAATGTTAGTAGGGAAAAAAAAGTAATAAAGATCAAAGCAGAAATAAAGAAATTAGAGACAAAAAAAAAGTAGAAAGTAGAAAACTTTAGCTAGGCTCATATCAAGAAAAAAGAAAAGTCTCAAATAAAATCAGAGATAAAATAGAAGTAACAACTTACAGCACAGTAATAGAAAAGATTATGAGACTATAAAAAATTTTATGCCAGTAAATTGGAAAAACCTAGAAGAAATGGATAAATTCCTAAAAATATATAAAATATATATATATATATATATATATATATATATATATAACTTTCCACTAAATCAGGGATAAATAGAAAATCTGAACAGACTGATTACTAGTAACAAAACTGAATCGCTAATCAAAAAACCCCCAACAACAACAACAACAACAACAACAACAAAATTCAGGACCAGATGGCTTCATAGGTTAAAACTTCAAAATATTTAAAGAAGAGTTAATACCTATCTTTCTCAAAATTTTCCAAAAGGGTCAAAGAGGAAGAAAAGCTTCAAAATCCATTCTTTAGAGGCAATGTTACCCAGATACCTAAAGTACAAAAAAAGAAAATTACAGCCCAATATCTATGATGAACGTAGATGTAACAATCCTCAACAAAACATCAGCAAACTGAATTAAGCAATGCATTACAAGATCATTCACCACAATCGAGTGTGATTCATTCTGGATGTACAAGAAAGTTTCAATAGCTGCAAATTAATCATGTTATATCACATTAAGAAAGCGAAGGATAAAAAACATATGATCATCTCAGTAGATTTAGAAAAAGCATTTGACAGTATTCAACATTTGTTCATGATGAAAACTCTCAACAAAGTGGGTTTTGAAGGAACATACCTCAACAATATAAAGGCCATATATGACAAACTCACAACTAACATCCTACTCAATGGTGAAAAACTGAAAGCTTTTCCTATAAGATCAAGAATAAGATAAGGATGTCCACTCTCACCACTTTTGTTCAACATAGTATAGGAAGTGCTAGGGAAAGCAATCAGAAAATGAAAAGAAATAGAGGGCATCCAAGTTGGCAAGGAAGAAGTAAAACTCGTTATGTGCAGAGGATAGGATACTATTCATAGAAAACCCTAAAATTTCCACCAAAAAAACTATTAGAATAAATGAAATCAGTAAATTTGCAGAATAAAATATTAGTATATAGAAATCTGTTGCATTTCTATGCACTAATAACAAAGTAGCAGCAAGAGAAATTAAGAAAACCATCCTATTTACAAATGCATAAAAAGAATAAAATACCTAGGAATATATTTAATCAAAGTGGTAAAAGACCTATACTCTGAAAACAAGAAGACACTGATGAAAGAAATAGAAGGTAGCACAAATGGAAAGATATGCTATGCTCATGGATTGAAAGAATTAGTATAATTTAAAAAGCCATACTACCAAAATCCATCTAAAATTTTAATACAGTCCATATCAAAATATCAACAGTATTTTATATAAAACTAGAAAAAATTCTAAAACTGGTATGAAACCACAGAAGACTTTGAATAACTAAAGCAATCTTGAGAAAGGAAGCATAATGCTTCCTGATTTCAAGATATAGTACAAGTCTAAATTAATCAAAAGAATATCGTACTGGCAAAAAAAATAGACATGTTGATCAATGGAACGGGATATGGAAACAAGCAATAAACCCATGCTTGTATGGTCAAGTAATCTATGGCAAGGAGACAAGAATAACAAATGGTCCTGGAAAAACTGGGCAACTATATACAAAAGAATGAAACTGGACTACTTTCTTATACCATACACAAAAATAAATTCAAATGGATTAAAGATATAAATGTGAGTCTCGAAACCATAAAACTTCTAAAAGAGCACATAGGCAGTAGCTTCTTGGATATCGGCCTGAGCAACATATTTATGGCTACGTCTCCTCAGGCAAAGGAAACATAAGTAAAAATAAACTATTGTTACTACACCAAAATAAAAAGCTTTTGCACAGCCAAGGAAATCATCAACAAAAAGGCAACCTACTAACTGGAAAATATTTGTAAATGATATAGATCATAAGGGGTTATTATCCAAAATATATAAAGAACTTATACAACTCAACACCAAAAAACACAAATGATCCAATTTAAAAACGGGTAGAGGATATGAATAGACATTTTTTCTAAAGACCTATAGATGGCCAGCAGACATATGAAAAGATCCTCAACATCACTGATAATCAGGAAAATGCAAATCAAAACCACAATGACATATCACCTCATACCAGTCAGGATGCTAGTATCAAAAACACAAGAAATAGCAAATATTGGTGAAGATGAGGAAAAAATGGAACTCTTGTGCATTGTTGGTCAGACTATGAGTTGATGCAACTACTATGGAAAAAAGTATGGAAGTTCTTCAAAGAATCAAAAATATAAATATCATATCATCCAGAATTACACTTCTGTGTATTAAAGAAATTAAAACACTAATTTAAAAAGATATATGCAGCTCCATGTTCATTGCAGTATTATTTATAATAGCCAAGATATGAAAACAATGCAAGTGTCCATGGATAGACGAATGGATAAAGAAGGTATGGTCTCTATATACACAACGTAATAGTACTCAGCCGTAAAAAAGAATAAAATCTTACCATTCATAAAAATATGAATGGAGCTGGAGTATATTATGCTAAGTGAATTCAGTTAGACGAAGAAGAACAAATACCATATTTTACTTATATGTTGAATCTAAAACAACAACAACAAACCAAACACACGCACTAACCCACACAAACATAAACAGTCTCAGGAATACAGAGAAAAAACTGGAAGTTGCCAGAGGGAAGGGGGGTTGTGGGGTTGGTAAATAGCTGAAGAAGCCTAAGATTTACAAACTTCCAGTTATAAAAGAAATGTCACAGGGATGAAAAGAACAGCATAGGAAATATAGTCAATAACACGTAACAATGTTGAGTGGTCATGTTGAAGCACACCAACTGGTCTTCAGGGTTATCTTGCTCCACGTTGTCTCACTTCTTACTTGCTGACATCAGTCCCTTAATCTGTAGCACACAGACCACTGGTCTTGAGGAATGAAGGAAGGACTAAAACTTCCCCAGGCCCACAGAGGCCAACAAGTCTGTTTGAAGCTGCTGAGGCTTTCTGATTAGCCTAGCATTTTTTAAGCACTTTTTTTCTTTGTCTTCTCTTTTTCTTTTCTTTTTTAGGACATACAAATGATTTTACTAACCTCCCCTGTGTGCCTGCATACCTTTCCCTCCTTTGCAGAAAGAACAGAGCAGCAGAGAACTCCTGCACATCACAAAACAGAAACTGGACTGCCTCACACTGAGAGAATGTCTGTCGTTGGCACCATGGAGTCTGCATGTAATCGGGAAATGCTGAAGACCACTGCATTCCCTTTATTGATTCCCTACCCTAAACTCCAAGCCAGCAAGCAAGCAAACAAACAAAAACCACCTTGGGCCAGGCAAAAAACCTTGGAGTTGCCTTTTGGACAAGAGTCTGCCTTCTCCCCAGGTTGCCAGCCTACTGAATAAAGTTCAAATTCCTTTCCATTCAAAACTGTCTCTTGAGTATTGGCCTTTCGAGTGACAGGCAGCCAAACTTGGGTTTTTTACGGTGGCAGGTGCCAGCTACATTTATCATGGTGAGCACTGAATAATGTATAGAATTGTTGAATCACTATGTTGTGCACCAGAACCTAATATAACACTGTATGTCAGCTACATTTCAATAGTAAAGCTTTTTAAGAAAGTACTAAGAAGGTTGATTGGAAATCATAAGAATTGAGAGGAAATCAGGAGTTCAGGCAAAGCTGATTGAGGAAGTTCATATCCTACATAAGACCAGTCTATAGAGACTGAAAGGTGGCGTTTTATCTAATGCAGAGCAAACAGCATAGAGAGTCAAGAAAAACAAAAAAAACGAAGAAGCAGGGGGCTATGCTCCAAAAATAGAACAAATCTCCCAAGACTGACTGTAATGAAATGGACATAAATGACTTACCCATGTAGAGTTTAAAATAATAGTTAGAGACTCTCATGGAAATCAGGAGAACAATGCACAAAAATGTGAGAATTTTAACAAAGGGATAGAAAATATAGAAAATAGAGGCAGAGGGTTCAGGCAGAGGGTGCATAGGAAAATCTGAATTCACCTACTCTCACGTGGGCAACAAATCTATGTCTATATATGGAAAAGTCCCCTCTGAGGGGGTCCCAGAAATTGGATGGAGCTTCCGTAATAAGGGACAGGACTGAGATAGGTAGAAGAAACAGAGTTACAGTCTGTAACACATCCAGGGTTCTGTACTCTATGGTTGGGAGGGTTCTCAAAGGTATGGAACTTTTTTCTGAGGGGTAAGAGATTTGAGCTCCACATCAGGCACCCCAGTCCTTAGATCCTGCACAGGACAGATGAACACTGCAAACATCTGTCTTTGAAAATCAACAGGAAGTGCATCCTGGGAAATTATAGAACTGTAGGGAAAAGAAAATCTATTCTTAAAGGGCTTACATGCAGACTCACTCGACCCTGAAACCATTTCAAAAATATCAGATTCAGGGGTACCTGGGTGGTTCAGTTGATTAAGAGTCTGATTCTTGATTTCTGCCCAGGTCATGATCTCAGGATCATGAGATTGAGCCCCAAGTTGGGCTCTGCACTCAGTGTGGAGACTGTTTGAGATTCTCTCTCTCCCTCACCCTCTGCCCCTCCCCAAATTCATGCTATAAATAAATAAATAAATAAATAAATAAATAAAATCTTAAAAAAAAATCAGATCAAAGTGCATAGACTACAGGTGAAGGAGACTCACTTACTAATCTTGCAGTACCTGCGAGCGAGACAAGAGCCAGCTGGGACTCTCCTCAGGGACTGAGACAGATAGCAGCCATTTTTGCTATTTTGTTCTATTGTGCCAATACTGATGCTGGGAGGAACCATTCTGGAATACTCCCTCTAGACTGCTGATGCCAGTAAGGTGTGCACCATTGAGACTCCCACGCAGCCCTGCACCACAGCCAAGTTTCACAGCTCACAGGAAACTAACTGTCTTAACAGTGCACCCACAGTATTCACAGACCTGCCATAACATAATGGTGCATGCAGTGCACATAGGGGACCCCAGAACACTTACTTCTGATGTTTGGATTATGCTTCTGGATCCCACAGGACATCTCTTAGATAAGTCTACTCCTTTAATACTAGAAGATGTAGCTGAACTACCTAATACTCAGAGAAACAGGCAAAATAAGGATCCAGAGGAATATGTGCCAAATGAAAGAGGAAGACAAAAACCTCAGAAAAAAACTCAAATGCAACAGAGTGGACAGTCTACAGATAAAGAATTCATAGTAATGGTCATAAAGATACATACCAAACTAGGGAGAACAGATGAACACAGTGAAAACTTCAACAAAGAAATAGATAAAATAGGCATATCTCATTTCATTGCACTTCATTTTATAATGTATCACAGACATTGCATTTTTAACAGACTGAATATTTGTATCAATTCTGTTGAGCAAGGCTATGAGCATCATTTTTCTGATAGCATTTGCTCACTTTGTGTCTCTGTGTCACATATTTCTTTTAACATTTCAAACTTTTTTTTATTATTGTTATATTTGTTATGTGATCTGTGATTAATGATCTTTGATGTTATTATTGTAATGCTTTGGGGTACCATAAATCATGCCCACATAATATGGCAAACTTAGTAAATGTTGGGTGTGTTCTGACTGCTCCACTAAATGGATGTCCCCACATCTCTTTTCCTCTCTTCAGGTTTCTCTATTCCCTGAAACACAATATTGAAATTAGGCCGATTTATAACTATACAATGGTCCCTAAGTGTTTAAGTGAAAAGAAGAGTCACAAGTTTCTCACTCTTAGTCAAAAGTTTAAAAAGATTTATCTTAGTGAGAAAGGCATATTGAAAGGCGAGATAAGCCAAAAACTAGACTTCTTGAACCAAAAAGTTAGCCAAGTTGTGAATGCAAATGAAAAGTTCTTGAAGGAAATTGAAAGTGTTATTCCAGCGAACACACTGGGATAATAAAGCAAAACAGCCTTATTGCTGAGATAGAAATAATTTTAGTGGTCTAGAGAGAAGATAAACCATCTTCAACCTTTCCTTAAGCCAAAGACTCTTTCAGAACAAGGCCCTAACTGTCTCCAATTCTATAAAGACAGAGAGGTAAGGAAGCTGCACAAGAAAAGCTGGAAGCTAGTAGATATTGGTTCATGAGGTTTAAGGAAAGAATCTAACTCCATAACACAAAAGTGGCAGCAAGTTATCCAAAACATCTAGCTAAACAACTTTCTTTAATAAAGTTGTCTAAACTAACGGGTTTTCAATGTAGACAAAATGGCCTTCAATTGGAAGGTGACGACATCTAGAACTTTCATAGTTTAAGAGAAGTCAATAACTGACTTTAAAGGTGCTAAAATCAGATGGTGACATAAATTGAAGCTAGTGGTCATTTACCATTCTGAAAATCCTAAGGCCTTTAACAATTATGCTACGTCTACTCTGTACATGCTCTGTAAATGCAACAACAAAGCCTGGATGACAGCACATCTGTTTACAACATGATTTGTTGAATATTTTAAATCTACTTTTAAGAACTACTGCTCAGAATAAAAAGGTTCCTTTCAAAATATGACTGCTCACTGACAGTGCACCTGGTCACCCAAGTGCTCTGAGATGTGCAAAAAGATTAATGCTATTTTCATGCCTGCTAACACAACATTCATTCTGCAATCAATTGATCACAGAGTAATTTCAACTTTCAAGTCTTATTACTTAAGAAATACATTTTGTAAGGCTATATCTGCCATAGATCGTGATTCCTCTGATGGATCTGGGCAAAGTCAATTGAACTTTAAGAAAAGTTTTCTTGGAAGGTGGTTCAAGAAAACTTCAAGAAGTTTTCCCATTCTAGATGCTATTAAGAACATATGTGATTCATGGGAAGACATCAAAATATAAACAACAGGAGTTTGGAAGAAGATGATTCCAATATCCATGGATGACTTTGAGGGGTTTAAAACTTCATTGGAGGAAGTAACTGCAGGTGTGATGGAAACAGAAAGAGAACAGAATTAGAAGTAGAGCCTGAAGATGTGATTGAATTGCTTCAATCTCATGATAAAACAAGAATGTATGAGTTTGCTTCTTATGGACGGCCAAACAAAATGGTTTCTTGAGATGCAGTCCACTCCTAGATAAAGATACTGTGATGATTGTCAAAAGGACAACAAAGGATTTAGAATACTACATAAACTTAATTGATAAAGCAGTGGCAGGTTTTGAAGGCACTTCCAATTTTGAAAGAAGTGCTACTGTGGGTAAAATGCTGTCAAACAGCATTGCATACTACAGAGAAATTGTTCATAAAAGGAAGAGTCAATTGATGCAGCAAACTCTATTGTTGTCTTATTTTAAGAAATTTCCTCAGCCACCCCAACCTTCAGTCACCAAAATCATGGCAACACCCTCCACCAGCAAAAAGATTACAACTTAGTGAAAGCTCAGATGATGGTTCAAGATTTTTACCAATAAAGTAGTATTTAATTACAACATGTACATTTTTAAAAGAATATTTCACACTTACAAGACGACAGTACAGTGTAACCATAACTTTTATAGGCACTGGGAAACTAAAAAATTCATATGACTTGTTTTATGGTGATACTCAACTGCATTGTGGTGGTCTAAAAATCAATCTGCAGTATCTGTGAGTATCTGCAGTATCCATATAAGAAAGTACCAATCAGAGCTGAAGAATAACAACAATACAAATGAAAAAAATACACTAAATGGAATAAACAAAAGATTAGATAATGCCAAAAAAATGGATTAACAATCTGAAGTCATCGTAGTAGACATCACTCAAAGTAAACAGGAAAAAGAAAAGAATTTTAAAAAATGATGATAGCTCGAGGGACTTCTGTGACAACATCGAGTAGATTAACATTCAAATTATAAGAGAGGAGAGAGAGAAAGGCATACAAAGCTAATTGGAAGAAATAATAGCTGAAAACTTTCTTAACCTCAGGAAGGAAACAGACATCCAGGTCCAGGAAACATAGTGTACCAAACAAGATGAACCTAAAAAATCCACACCAAGACACTTTATAATTAAAAAAATCAAAAATTACAGATAAAGAGAGAAACTTAAAAGTAGTAAGACAAAAGCAATTAGTTACATATAGGAGACTCCGCCGAAGATTGGCTGATTTTTCAGCAGAAACTTTGTGGGGCAAAAGAAAACAACAAAATATATTTCAAGTGCTGAAAGTGAAAAACTTAGAACCAAAATCCTGTACCCAGCAAGGTTATTATTCAGAACTGAAGGGGCAGTAACAGGTTTCCCGAACAAACAAAATGCTAAAGGAGTTCATCATCTCTAAACTGGTTTAAAAAATATTAAAGGCATTTCTTTAGGAAGAAAACAAAAGGCCACAACTAGAAAAAAGACATATGAAAGAAAAAAAAATCTCACTGCTTAAGGCAAACATATAGAAAAAGTAGATCAACCATTTACAAAGCTAGCATGAGGATTAAAAAATAAAATTACATCTACAATAATTAGTTAAGGAACCAACAAAATAAAAAGATGTAAAATATGACATCTAAACATACAATGTGGTAGGGGGAGTAAAATGTAATGCTTTTAGAATGTGTTAGAACTTAACCATCAGCTTAAAAAAGTCTGCTCTAGGGGCGCCTGGGTAGTGCAGTCGTTAAGCATCTGCCTTCAGCTCAGGGCGTGATCCCAGTGTTCTGGGATCAAGTCCCACATCAGGCTCCTCCGCTGGGAGCCTGCTTCTTCCTCTCCCACTCCCCTGCTGTGTTCCCTCTCTCACTGGCTGTCTCTCTGTCACATAAATAAATAAAATCTTAAAAAAAAAAAAAGTCTGCTCTAGTCTAGACATTTGTATAGAAACCTCATCATTACCACAAACTAAAAACTTAGAAACACAAGAAAATGTACAAAATTAAAATTGTAGAGATGAATAGCTACACTGAATAATTCAATAGAGGTGTTTAATAGGATAAATCAAGGAGAAAAAAGGATCAGTGAACTCATATAACAGGGTGCGGAATTCTTCCAAACAACAAAAAGAAGGAAGAATTAATACGAGTGAGGCTAACTTGAAGGACGTGATACATAGACATTATATATGTCCCAGAAGGAGAAGTAAGAGACAAAGAGGTAGAAGGAATTTTCCAAGAGATAACAAAACTTCCCTAAACTGGGAATAGAAACAGATATCCAGATCCAGGAAGATTAAACAACACCAAATATGATAAAACTAGAGAATCACACCTAGACACATTGTAATTGTCAAAAGTGAAAGACCTGGAAAGAATCTTAAAAGCAAAAAGATAAATTGAACTTATTAAATACAAGACAACCACCGTAAGACTTTAAGCAGATTTTTTAGCAGAAACTAAGCAGGGCAAAGGCAGGGGGTTATGTATTTACAGTGCTGAAAGAAAACAAAAACTGCCAAGCAAGAATACTCTACCCGGCAAAGCTGTCCTTCAGAATTGAAGGAGAGCTAAAAGATTTCCCAAACAAAAACATAAGTTCATCACTGCTAGACCAGCCTTAAAAGAAATGTGAAAGAAAGATCTTTAAGCAAAAATGAAAAGCTGCTAATTAATAACATTAAAACAAGTATAAAACTCACTGACGAAGAGAAAAATATAATTAAGTTCAAAATACTTTGAAGTTATAATGATGGTGGGTAAATCTCTTTGACTTTAGTATTTTTTTTTTAAGATTTTATTTATTTATATGACAGAGAGACAGCCAGCGAGAGAGGGAACACAGCAGGGGAGTGGGAGAGGAAGAAGCAGGCTCCCAACGGAGGAGCCCGATGTGGGACTCGATCCTGGAACGCAGGGATCACGCCCTGAGCCGAAGGCAGATGCTTAAGGACTGCGCCACCCAGGCGGCCCTCTTTGACTTTAGTATTAAAGACAAAAGACAAAAGTTAAAGGATAAAAGACAAAAGTATTAAAAATCATTATAATTACAATACTTGTTAGTATATACACAATATAAAAGTGTATGAGTTGTGACAATAGAAATATTAAGTGTGTGGGAGTATCAAAATATCATTTTTATGCATTCAAATTTATTGTTTTATGCAAAGTTGTTATCAGCTTAAAATAGATTCTATAAATATGAAATGTTTTATGTTAGCCTCATAGTAACAACAAACAAACTGATAGTAGATACACAAGATATGAAGATGAAGGAATCAAAGCATATCATTACAAAAAAATCAACAAATCAAAAGAGATTAAGAAACAGAGAAAGTAATTACAAAACAGCAAGAAGATAATGAAAAAATGAAGATAATGGCAATGGTAATTACACACCTATCAATAATTACTTTAACTGGAAATAGACCAAATTCTCCAGTGAAAATCCAGTGGTTGAATGGATTAAAAAAACAAGTACCAACTAGATGCTGCCTACAAGAAACTCACTTCAGTTTTAAGGACACACGTTCAAAGAGAAGGATGGAGAAAGATATTCTATGCACAACAGAAGAAAGCAGGGATAGCTATACTTATATCGGACAAGTCGGACTTTAAGCCAACGACCATACTAAGAGACAAAGAAGGATATTATATAATGATGCAATTGTCAATTCATCAAGAGGATATAACATTAGTAAATATTTGTGCACCCATATAGGAGTGACTAGCCACCAACAGGAGGGATGTCACAAGGAGGAGCCGGACTTCAAGCCACACTGGGCACCCCCTCACTCCCCCCCCCTTTGGGAACTCGCATATGGAAGATGAGTCCCCATAGCATCTGGCATTAAAAATCAGTGGGGGCTTAACTCTAGGCAAGTTGGAAGATGATAGGAAATGAGTCGCTCTCCTTAAAGAGCTGGTATGCTAAATAACTTGGCCTGAGGCATAGCATAGACACAGTTTCAACAGCACCTGGAGTATTAATGAAGAGGATTTATTGACTAGTCTTAGAATGTATGGTGAAGCAGCAGAGATCTTCAGATTTCTCCAGGAACAAAAGGGCTAGCGGGCACCATTTTTCTTATCCTTGCCCAGCCTAGATAGCAGGACACTTATGGAAGCCAGTTGCAACACTCTCCATATGCCTTGCCCACACTACGTGGCACACTGTGTGTGTGCAGACCTGCCTGCCTCAGTAAGCATCCCTCCAAAGGGCATCTGCCTTGGCACACCTGGCAGACATCCACAGCAAGGACCAGTAACAATTCTGAATAACTCCCGTCCAGTAGAGTGGTACAAATAACACCCCACACCAGTGCACCCTGGATTCCTGCAGCAGAGCCTTTCCGCTGGTCTCATGGGTAGCAAGCACTGCCCTTCATTGTGCCTGCATCTTTGGTAGAGGCTAATCGAAGATTGCCAGACTGAGAGCAGCCCCCACCCCCCAACCATCAAGCCCTCAGAGGCTGCAGTTGGGCCTTTCAACACTGCAATATTGGGTCAGCCAAGAAATCAAAGATGAAATAAAAAAATGCATAGAGGCACATGAAAATGAAAACACAATGGTCCAAAATCTTTAGGATGCAGCAAAAGCAGTTCTAAGAGAAACGTTTATAGCAATACAGGCCTAGTTCAAGAAACAAGAAAAATCTCAATCTATCCTTATACATAAAGGGACTAGAGAAACAAAAACAAACACAGCCCAAGGTTAGTACAAGGAAGGAAATAGTAAAGTACACAGTAGAAATAAATGAAACAGAGACCAAAAAAACAATAAAAGATCAATGAAACTCATAGCTGGTTTTCTGAAAAGAGAAACAAAATTGATAAGCCTTTAGTGAGACTCGCCAAGAACAAAGAAAAGCCCCTAAAAGAGCTCATAGGCAGTAGTTTCTTGTACATCAGCCTTAGCAACACATTTATGGAGATGTCTCCTCAAGGCAAAAGAAACAAAAGCAAAAATAAATTATTGCTACAACACCAAAAAAACAACAACAACAACAACAAAAAAAACTAAAAACCTTTTGCACAAAGGAAACCATCAATAAGCAAAAAGTCAATGTACTAAATGGAGAAGATATTTGCAAATGATATATCCATTAACAAGCTCATATTTAAAATATATAGAGTACTTATATAACTCAACAACAACAAAAAAACCAATCTGGTTTAAAAATAGAGGAACTGAATAGACATTATTCTTAAGACACACTGATGCCAACAGACGCATGAAAAGCTCACCATCACTAATCAGGGAAATGCAAAAAAAAAAAAAAAATGATGAGATATCCCCTCAAAGCAATCAGAATGGCTAGTATCAAAAAGACTAGAAACAGCAAGCATTGGTGAGAATGTAGACAAAAGGAAACCCTTATGCACTGTTAGTGGAAATTAAATTGGTACAACCACTGCGGAAAACAGTATGGAGGTTTCTCAAAAAAATTGAAAACAAATATCTTTTGATCCAGTTATTCCTCTACTGGGTATTTGCCCAAAGAAAATGAAAACGCTAATTTGAAATGATATATGAACCCCCATATTTATTGTAACATTATTTACGATAGCCAAGATATTAAAGCAACCCCAGTGTCCATCAATACATGAATAAAGATGTGTTTGTGTGCCCGTGCGTGCTCACACACACACACACACACACACAAAATTATTTAGCCATAAAAAGAATGAGATCTTGCCATTTGCCTCAATATGGATCATCCTAGAATACATTATAAGTGAAATAAACCAGACAGAGAAAGATAAGTATCATATGGTTTCACTTACATATGGAATCTAAAAAACAAAACCAATGAACAAACAAACGATAAACACACTCTTAAAGAACAAGCTGGTGCTTGTCAGAGGGGAGATGAATAGATGGATGGGTGAAATAGGTGAAGGGGATTAAGAGATACAAATTATAGTTATAAATAAGTCATGGAAATGAAAAACACAGTATAGGGAATATAGGTAATAATACTGTAATAATGGATGGTGACAGATGGTGACTACAGTTACTGTGTAATGTATACTGTGCACTGAGTAATGTATAGAATTGTCAAATTTGTAGGTTCTACATTTGAAACTCACATAACATTGTATGTCAGCTATACTTTGATAATATTTCTTTAAAAGTATGAAAAAATGAAAAGAAATGGTGATTTCAATAATATCTTTTATAAAACAAATTTTAAATATGGTAACAAGAATAATGCATCAATTTCTTCAATAAGCACAGTTTCAAGGGTCTAAAAATATGTAGACAAGTACATTACCTCACAGTATGGAAATACAATGACAGAAATAGTAATCAATTTATTTAAAAGTCTCTGTATCTTTATATTAATTCTATGGGTCATTCAATCTCTCTCAAAATTTTTCAGTTCTTACTTTGAGCCATTTCTCATGACACTTTTAG
This sequence comes from Ursus arctos, assembly GCF_023065955.2. Classification (NCBI taxonomy): domain Eukaryota; kingdom Metazoa; phylum Chordata; class Mammalia; order Carnivora; family Ursidae; genus Ursus; species Ursus arctos. The sequence goes on along the minus strand of NW_026623056.1, from coordinate 53,650,447 downwards.
AATTTTTTTATCGACTACAATCCTTTTGGTTGTCATATCCCTTCTCCTTTCTACAGGACTGAAGTTCAAAGGGGATTTTTAATAAGCCAGTTAAAGTTCCCCAAATGATTCCTTTTGAGCAAATCCTCCAACTTTTACCTTGTTTACACTTACTCCGGTCTTGAGTATTTCCACATATAGCTCAGTCTCCATAGTAACTTCAGTAGTTTCAGTTCTGTCTTATTTTTGTTGAAACCTTTTTTTCTCAGCCTTTCATTATTTTCTTTTCTCCATTTTTAAAGTATTTAGATGATTTTACAATCTTCTTCCCTATTTCTACCTCTTAAAGTTTTTCTAACAATTCCAACTTACATCTAAGTTGAAACGAAGACTTGTATACAAATATACTATAATTGTTCTTTGGCATGATTTGTGAGAATGTCCACTTACCATGGTAACTTTGTCACATCTGTTGAATATTTGTAGCCCCACGATATTTTACATGGAATAATTTCTGAATGAAAATAAATTCTTATAAAGCCATAAAATTTATTATCTTCTGTAAAAAGTACCACACAGTCAGATTTGTTTGATGGTGGTGGTTTTTTGTTGTTGTTGTCCATCTTGAAGTTACTATTTATATCAGAATTACATTGTGATATGAGACAGAAAAAGTAGATAGAAAAATAATCAGAGTGAGCGTTAAAGCAGCGATTCCATGCACACACTGTTCCTGGTATAATATGTAATAGGAAGCAGGTGGTTAGCAGGGGGCATTGTGAATGCAACACAGATTATGAAGATTAAACATTTACAAAATAAAAAAATGTAAGAAATGTAAGAAAAAATGTAAGAAATGCCAAGAAATTGACTTTGTATGAGAAATCAGGTTTTCATACTGATTCTGCCATGTGGGAACAATTTTATCATTAATATGGCGAAATTAGCCAGAATCTTGTCAAGACAAGAAAAACCAGTATGACGTAAGCAGAACTTAGATCCATAACTTCATTTAAATAGGGGTTTATAAACCTTGCTGAGAATATGTAGCCCTTAAAAAGTTATAGGCACTTGTCTGTGAAACCTTTATAGAAAGTGTTTCTAGTCAGGTTTATTCTACACGTGTCAATCATAAATTTATGTTTCTTTCAGTTTTAATGAGAGAACTTTAATTCAATATATCTTAAGCAGAAGTAGGAACTTTCTCTCACATAATTGAAACATCTAAGGCAAAACTAACTTTAGACACAGATACAGAGATTCAAACAATATCATCTGGGCTCACTCTCTCATCTCTCAGATAAACTCATTTCAGGTGGCAAGCATCACGACCATGGGCAGTACAACTTCACATCATTTTCAAATAGCAAATTCAGAATGTAGGGCTCTTCTTCCCTGAAATCGGTCAGCTTTCCAGAGACAGCTCTGTTTGATTAGTTTAGACCACATTGGACCAATCATTGTGGTCAAAGGACCACAGAGTAATCTGATTATATGTCATCCACATGGTGGGAGTGATTCCTTTTTTTTTTTTTTTTTTTAATAATAATTTGGTGGGAGTGATTCTTAACGCAAAAAAAAAAAAAAAAAAAAAACAACCCACCAGGTAAGCACCAAAACAAAGCAAATAGTAGATAACTATCACAGACTTGAACTTCATCTATCTCTGAACATTAATTACCATGTTTATGGGTTTTCTTAACACTCACTACATAAAAATTGATTTTTCTTAATAAAAGTGCTATATAAATTGTATATTTTCCTCTCATATTGCAACAAACCATCAATTCCTCTAGTCACATTTTAAGTGATGATTGTACATAACAGAAATATATAGATGTATTTTAAAAGTATGTTCAAACTTTTATCTTCATTTCTGCTTTACCATATTCTTCTGTTGCTAAACAAGTATGATTTTTTTCACTTGAGCTAATTTTTACATCATGGAATTTTTCTAGCATTTCCCCGTTTTGTCTAAAAAATATAAATTGTTCTATTTATTAGCTAATATTAAAGATTTTCATGCCTAGGGTATGAATTATTACAAATATCTTCCTTGGGCTCATGCCCAATTAGTTAATAATTAAAGTCTCAACTGTGTACTCTTTAGGCAGACATTCGATACTACCACCTGGTAATTTTTTCCTTCAATGTTCTGTAGTGTGTTCTACTTTCACTATGCAAGCATCTGACTTTTACTTCTCCAGAGATATAGAAAAAAAATGACAAAATGAGGATATGTAACAGCTTTGTTTTCACAATTATTCTAATATCTATACATCTTAAATGGTTGGTGAAATTGCCAAAAGAATGTAGAACATATTTTTTATAATTATTTTGATAGACAAAGAGCTCGTCCAATAATCATTTTTTCAAATATTTTCTAAAACTAATATTGCCTTTATGAATTCTTTGCAATTAAAAACATGATTCGACATATATTAAAGCAAACCACATAGCAAAATGGTTTAAAGGTAAACACTGAAGTCAGTCTATTGGGATCAAATCTAAGTTTACATGCTAGTGGCAATTTAACACAAAAAGTTTCCTTTGTTGTTAACATTACAATTAGTATTTTAAAACATCATATTAATTTAGTTGGTCCTGCACAATAAGAATAATTCAACCAATTTCAAATAAAATTGAAATTACATATATATATATATATATATTTATAACTACATGTATAGTTACATTAGTTTCAGGTATACAACACAGTGATTCAACATTTCTATGCTTTTTGCATGCTTAAAAGTGTAGCTACCATTTGTCACCACACAACATTATTATATCATTGACTATATTCTCTGTGCTATACTTTTTATTCCCATGACTTTTTTATTCTATAACTGGAATCCTGTGTCTCCTACTCCACTTCACCCATTTTGTCCATCCCCGTACCCCCCTTCCCCTGACAATCGTCAGTTCTCTGTATTTATAGGTCTGATTCTGCTTTATGTTTATTCACTTATTTTATTTTTTAGATTCCAAATATGAGCGGATATAGTTTTTGTCTTTCTCAGAAAATATTTTAATAATTAAATAATACCAACATCTACCTAAAACATATTTATTATCTTTAACATTTTTAAAGAATATGCTTAGGGTAGCTCACCAAAATTTAGAAAGACTGCATATATTTTCAATAGATGCTAATTATGCTTTGGCATGTTGCAGTTGTCTTAAGATTGTTATTGTCTTGACGTGACATTTGAGTCACTTAATTTTGCAAAGATATAATGTGCCACTGGAGTTTTATTTGTCCTCTTGGCACACTCTATAACAGTTTATAAATTCCAACATAAATGAAGTTAAATTATCCCTGTTAATGATTTATACAAGACCTTGAACCATAGACTACGCTTATTTGCTTAAAAATAAATGCTATCATTGCTTATAATGTTACTTTGATGGTTTCAATATAGAACTACAAAATACAAAGTGACTAATTTGTTTTGGGCAAGATTCTGATCTATTGAAATAGTTTACATTTTATATTAACATTGATCCGAATGTTTAATTGCATACACATTCGCACATGCATTCTGATATTCCATACTTTAATAAACCTAATGTTTTTCAAAATGTTCATCTGTGAATATACATATTGATAGGTGTGTATAGCATGATATGTACATATACAGAAATATTCTCAGTGCTCAGAACAATTTCTTAACAAATTGTATCCTCATAAAACCTTTCAACATAGAGTAATCAAACAATCTGGGAAAGGAAATCTACTACCCAAAGGGAGTAAAATCACTGTCTTGAAGAGATATCTACACTCCCATGTTCATTGCCAGCATCACTCACAATAGCTAAGATATGGAAACAATCTAAGTGTTCATTGACAGATGAATGGATAAATAAGATGTGAGATAAACACACAATGGAATATTATTATACAGTTTTAAAATGGAAGAAATTCTACCATTTGTGATAACATGGATGAACTTGCAGGATATTATGCTAGGTGAAATAAGCTATACACCAAAAGATAAATATTATATGATCTCATTTATATATGGAATCTAAAGGGGGAGAATCTGAACTCACAGCAACAGAGTAGAGAGTAGAATGGTGATTACCAGAGTCTGGGGCATGGGGAAAAGGGAAGAAAGAAGAAAGAGATGAGCAGGTGGGACAGACAGAGAAAGGGGCGGGGGCAGAAGGACATTGCTAGGAACAGAGGGGCGGAAAGGGGGTGATGGAGTGGTATTGTTTAATAGGTACAGAATTTCAGTTTTGCAAGATGAAAAGAGTTCTAGAGAAAGATGGTGGTGATGGATTTACAAAAATATGAATATATATAATACCACCGAATTACCACTTAAAAACAGTTAAGATAATAAATTTTGTTATGTGTATTGTACCACAAGAAAAAAATTGGAAAAAAAAATTTCAGCCTCTGATTTAAAAAGAAGATACAAGAAATTTCCTAAACTCTTCATAATATTGTAAATAAAAAGTGATTTTAGGGAAAAATTATTTCTTTAGAAGGTAGTCCTGTTCCTTAAAGATGTGCTCTAGCCACTTCTTAGGATTTTTCCTCCAAGAGTTAAAAAAGTTGACTGCATTTCAGAGTTCTATAAAGTAGTTTTTCTGTCAGTGAAAGTAATCGTTACACAAGAATAAAACTGACATTTGAAAAATTATGATTGTCTTCCTTTTCACAGTGAAGTCTTTTAGAGTGTAGTCATTACTGAAAATGTATGTTTCAAAGTATAAAGTCAGAGCAACATTTTATAATGCAGATTTATTTATTAATTTATTCATTTTTCTCAGATGCCATGCCATGGATTAACTGTTGTGTTGATAGAAATTTTTGCTACTTGGGATAAATTCAAGGACTAAAAAAAGATACTTAAACAACAAAGAATAAGAATGGGTAGCAATAGAAAATTGATACACCTTTAATCTTTCCTGTCAAGATAACACTGAATTACTAAACCAAAAAATTTTTTTAAATCTTGTCTTTATTAAGTGGCTAACTCCTGGTGCAAAGAAGTATACAACAGTGTCTAGTATGTTCTGAATAGCTTAGAAAATAAACAGTCACATATAATATGTTATCTGACATAAACATCAAAGCCACAACTACTATCACCAAAAGGCTAGTAAATACCGTTATGTGAGGAGTTTCACTGTAAGAAGTAAATGAGAGAAACCTTTCTGGCCCCACTCAAAGCAGATACTGACTCTCCTTTCTTAAAAGAATTTTTATTTGTTTATTTTTTAAAGATTTTATTTATTTATTTGACAGAGATAGAGACAGCCAGCGAGAGAGGGAACACAAGCAGGGGGAGTGGGAGAGGAAGAAGCAGGCTCCCAGCAGAGGAGCCTGATGTGGGGCTCGATCCGGGAAGGCCAGGATCACGCCCTGAGCCGAAGGCAGACGCTTAACGACTGTGCCACCCAGGAGCCCCTTTAAAAGAATTTTTAAGTGAATATTCTGTCCTAGAGCTTTCTGATAATTCTGATCTCATAGCAGTGACTGCACACAAACAAACAAAAAAAATCAGTCCGTACAAAGGGAGTTTAGGGTAGTCAGACACAACTCCACAAAAGACAGCCGTTATTGAACATATTGAAAGGAAGCAGAAATTTTCCCAGACATTGAGCTTTAAACAACATATACTTAGGGGCGCCTGGGTACTGCAGTCCTTAGGCGGCTGCCTTCGGCTCAGGGCGTGATCCTGGCATTCTGGATCGAGTCCACATGGGCCTCCTCCGCTGGGAGCCTGCTTCTTCCTCTCCCACTCCCCCTGCTTGTGTTCCCTCTCTCGCTGGCTGTCTCTCTGTCACATAAATAAATAAAATCTTTTTAAAAAAATAAAAAAATAAACAAATACTTAAAGATTTTGAACAGGTATATGAGCAAGAAGACATATTTGAAAACAGGCTAAATCAATTAGGATAAGAACTTCAACAAAATAATTATCCCAATTGGTCAAAGAAAATTCCCCAGTGACATGATTAATATTTATCACCAGTTCTTTAGTAAGAAGAGACTAGAAATTATCAGAACTTAATTTATAGTGTTTATTTTTATTGATTTTATTTACATATGAATTTAACAATGTGTCATGTTTTAACCATAGAACATAGAAATATTAATTTATCCTATTTCTCTCATTACACAAGAGTCTATTTTCACTGGTTGGGAGTGAGCCATATAGTCTAACATAAGGTCTGATAAGCCTATTTGGTAATGTTCCATTGTGTTGATAGCTTTCTATCTTACTCACGGAACTTGCATTTTCAGGATTAAATGCCCATTTAATTAAAATATTTTTGAGATTTAATATTGTTCTAAAAAGTTCAAATGAACAATATGTAAGAGACCTTTTTATCTCATAGGCAACATAAAGTATTGTAGATAATACTGTTGCTTATAACAATTATTATATTCCATATATTAAAGATATTTTTAGTTCCTCATATAAAAAAAACATGTTATGTTCAAAATGATTATTTTTAAAGAGAAAAAATAAATCTTAGCATTGAGTGAAAATAAGGTGAGTTGAGATAAAAAACATTACTATAGTACTGAACACTGAAAATATGCTAAGAGAGTCCATTTCAGGAGTACTGAAAACAGCAACTATGTGAGAAAATAATATGTAAATTAGCTTTACCGTAGTAATCATTGTACTCTGCACATATATATATATCTCAAATCACATGGTATAGACCTTAAATATATATTTTAATTAAAAATATATAAAAACATTACTACAGAAACATCACCTAATTCCAGAAATGAACTGTTATTATTTTTCAGTGAATTCTACAATATGATTTTAATATTTGGGGAAATATAAACATTTCTCTTCATTCTAAAGAAAGGGAGAATTCCAGTATTTTTTTTTGAAAAGGGAATCATTGAATGTACAGTAGTAATAGTAGAATGTGTATACATATATATATGGCAAAATATCTTTTCCCAGAGAATAACTCATTTTGGTTTTAATAAATATTGTACATTATAATGGGAAAGATTTCAATGACAGTTGTAATAGAAAATTAATTCCAATAGGTTTTTAACATAATATATAGTAAGAAATTTTAGTAACCACTTAAACCATTTAAGCACAAGCAGCTTTTATATTTTACATGTGAAAGAGGATTTTAGTAATTGATATTATTGCCTATTAAAAAATCCAACAAATTATCATTTACGTCAAGAGTGAAAATTTATTACCAAATTCTTCATGTTCAAGAAATGAATAAAAACTAAAAACAAATTACTTGTATTTATTAAAAATGTTTTTATACTAGCTTTATATAAATAAAATTATATTTCATTTCTTTTTAATCATGTTTAAAAAATATTTATTGAAGAGGCAAAGAGTTAAAGGGCATCAATTATCATTTTTGGTAAATATGTCTGTGAACAACTTTAACAATTCATTTATTACACAAAATATTCCTGCCAGCTTCCCAAATTTAATTCATTGTAAAATTAGCCTAGGCAGAGATGAGTGGGTAGGAGGCCAGCAACCCACTTTAAAAATATTGATTGCTATATTGCCACTCAGAACTAATGGAGTATATTTTTAATAAGAAATCCAGTGGGAAGTGAAGAAATAGGGAAGGAGGCATGTATGTAAATATGCTCATATTGAAGAATATAAACTGAAATAAATATATTTTGTAACTTTCATAAAAATAGGCAATATTTCTTGAACCATCTGCCAGACACATCATTTGTATATTACAATCTTTATCATATTCCTGGCAAATACTCTTATTAGCAGCATTTTACTAATGACAAACTTAGGCTTAAAGAAATTCAAACCCTTTCTAAAACTAAATTATTAAGTGGCCAAGCATAAATCTTGTACCCAATATTGAGTGATACCAATTATTATTTTCAGTCACCATAACATCTGGCCTCTATAGGAAAATTCTGAATATAGAAATGTATTAAGAATAAGGCCTTTAACTAGGCATTCACATATTAATGAGAAGTGGAGATGTGAAGAACTAGAGATCCGAGGCAAGAGGAAAAAAAAAAAAACAACTGAGCAAGTAGAAGGGGAAGAAGAAAAAAACAAAAGCATCTTATGGATTTAAGAGACACATAATGGAAAGGAGCTTGGCTTTACTGTAGCTAATTTGGTTCCACCACTGAATGCTTTCAAGGAGTGAAATAACATTAATGTGAAGCTGATTCTAAAAGCCACAACAGAACTCTTGAGTTAGAGATAAATGCTTGGAAAGAAGACCAGTGCAACAAAATAGAACTGCTGGTAATTTGAGGAACAGCAGTTGCAAGAATTTATAAGAAATTTCTAAGAGAGCAGTGGACAAAGAAGACAGGAGACAACCATAGGGATTTTTAGAGTTTGCCAGTCTTGCTTTCTACTCAAGAACATTTGTTCTCCTCCCTTTCTTCACTCCCCTCAAACCACGGGCTTCCTCTTTCTCTTATTTTGAACTCCTGGCCTTACCTCACAGGTTGAAAAGACAGGAAGGAAGGGAAGAAGGAAAAGAAAGAGAAAAGAGAAGTCACTCATTCATAACCTGCTCATCTCACTTTCAAATCAGAAAACATACTTTCTACTTCCAAATGTGCAATCCCTGTTTTATAAATTAAATCACTTAACACTCTAGCTCATACCCCGTCAGTTTTATCCTCTTTCAGTACTCAGTCCTTTCCATCAGCATTCATATGCCTTAGCATCTCTTAAAAACGAGAAAATGTATAAAAATTTAAATATTCCTTGACCAAATATTCTAATTCATCTCCTTAACAATTATTTTTCAGTAGTGATTTTCTTTTTTTGCCTTTAGCCCCTCTACTTGGAATTCCTTTTTTTGACTGAAGTATATACTTAAGAATTTTCTCTGGTAAGATCTATTGGTGATGAACTTTCTCCATTTTTGCTTGGCTGGAAATTCTCACTACACCACCCTTTACTTTTACTGTAATGTTCCTAATATGAATTTCTTTTTATTTATAAGTGAAGGTGTCCTTAGGGTTCTTATATCTGAGTGTTTGGTGGACTTCAACAATTTTGTAAATTTTGAACCATTTCCTCATCAAATAGAATTTGTTTTCTAATTTCAACCACTCCATTCATTGTCTTCTAGAATTTAATACATGCCATAAACCCTTTTATTCTATTTGCCATGTCTTTTAGCCATATATATATATATATATATACACATACACACACACATATATATACACACACATATATATACACATACACATACACACACACATATATATATATACACACACATATATATATACACACATATATATATACACACACACACACACACATATATACACACACACACATATACATACACACATATATATACACACACACACTTTTTTTTTTTTTTTTTACTTTTTAAGGTACCTTCTGGATAAGTCCTTTGAATCTATTATTTCTCTTTTTAGCTGGTTTAATCTGTTAATCTATTTTTGAAATTTTCATTTTTTATTGTTTTATTCTAGACTATTAATCCTTATACATTGAGTAAATTCTGTAAAAAAAATATTTTTGTCTAAATTATGGCTTTGGCTTTTCATGAAAGAAAACAATGTTGCCTTTTTTGTCCTGGCAGATATACAAATACTATTCTAATATGCTAGAAAGCCTACTTCAAATTCCTGTCAGTTCCACTCCTATAATTAACCAGACTAGGCAAATATGATCCTTAGGATGACTTTTCCTTCTGAGTTTGAACCTAAAATAGCCAAGGACATTTTTTTCTTCCTCAGCCTCTTAAACCCTTTGCCCATGTAATTTTCAATTTATGCACAGAAGTCATTGATATACATTAGAACTTCACATCAACCAAGTTTAGAACTCATCCCCTATTCTTCTTCCCGTGTCGGGAGGTTAACTGCTTTGTCCAAATGAACCATCATATAGCCTATCAAGTACTTGATAGGCTATATAATGTGAATCAGATAATATTCAAAAGAAAAATTAAATTTCAGATAAAATACATCTTTCCATTTTTCTCTAGTGTAGAAATTAAAGTTACAAATGCATACAAAATCATCTCTCTTACACTATTATCCTTGAGTTCCTTATAGTCTCATGTCAAGTAGCTTAATGTGCCCATTTAGGGGCTCCTGCATGAAGCAAGAGTAGTTCAGTTCTACCCAGTTCACTCACTGTGCTCAGTAATTGGTTAGAAGTAGCCTAGGGGAAGCATGTCTTCATATAAACACACAACATATAGAGAATGTGTTAAACCTGGAGAATCTCAATTAGTTTTGTTTCCTGTGTCAGGGTCTCTTGAAGTAATATTTGAGAGATGAATCTCTGTGGTTGTTTTGTAGGTCAAGAAAGGTGTCTCTAGAGATTTGATATCTGAACAGTGTACAGAATGAAAAGAAGAGATCAGTAACTGACTGATCTGAGCTGGCCATTTTCTCTCTTCAATATATCAAAAGAACTCAGCTATGGGGATGCCTGGGTGGCTCAGTCTGTTAAGCGTCTGTCTTCTGCTCAGGTCATGATCCCAGGGTCCTGGGATCAAGTCCCACATCACGCTTCTTGCTCAGCAGGGAGTCTGCTTCTCTCTCTGCCTGCTGCTCCCCATGCTTGTGCTTGCTTTCTCTGACAAATAAATAAATTCTTAAAAAAAAAAAAAAACCCCAGCTATGAAAACCAAATTCCAAAGTCTTTAAAATTATTATTTTCCCTTTATACCTCAAAGGCCAAATATTGCATTTTGTAGTACATCCCTTTCAACATGTATTCCCTCACAATTCAACACCTTTGCAGGGTATCATCTTTATTCTGGAACCCCAGTAACACCATCAACTGTGCTATACCAGAAAGCAGCATCTGCATAACGTGGCATATGATAGAACCAGTGGCTCTTGTGGTCATATGCTCAGCATCTCCGCTCTTTCGCCATACAGTGGGTCATGGATTACGGTAATGCTATGCAGGATCCTATAGGTCAGACACAACCTTTTGGCTTTGTTGCCCCAAAAGAAAATGATGTTTACTTTGCCTTTACAATCGAGGTACTGTCGCCTGACTTCTATTCAGAAGTGATATTATCCTGAGTTATTAATGGGAGCCCAGTTCTACAATAGTATTTCCTACTTTTAGCATCGTTCTATAGAGAATGTCCTCCTCTGAGCTCAGATATGACTGGTATGAAACTGCCTTAAAATGGCTACAGGGATAGCCTAGTGGAGTAGAGTGCTCATATCTGGGAACAAACATGGCAGGTGGTTTCTTAGGTCTTACACTATAGTATACCTACTTTTTCAAGACTGTTCCCTTCCTCCACTCTGTCTCCACTCTTCTGCAAGCTTTTGTTTAATGTGGGCCATTGCTATTTTCCTACTTTCCAGGGACCATTCCAGCAGTGGATCAGAACGGCTCTAAACACCCTTTTTAGGGCATTAAACCCCAAGTCACAAGAGAGCGCTTGGATATGACAAAAACCATTATCCAGTTTAAAGTATGTGTATACACACACACACACACACACACACACACACACACACACCCCTCATTCAGCACTTTTAAAATATTCACTCCCAGTTAGGTCATGCTGAGACTGGACCACAGTTATTGATCTGCTGGCAAGGAGAGGAGGTAGGCAGATCCTAAAGAGAGAAAGAAGCATCCTGCCAATAAATTACAACAGGTAAGAACTCTTCATCTTTTTTTTTTTTTAAGATTTTTATTTATTTATTTGAGAGAGAGAGAGAGACAGCCAGCGAGAGAGGGAACACAAGCAGGGGGAGTGGGAGAGGAAGAAGCAGGCTCTCAGTGGAGCAGGGAGCCCAATGTGTGGGGCTTGATCCCTGGGACCTGGGATCATGCCCTGAGCCAAAGGCAGACGCTTAATGACTGAGCCACCCAGGCACCCCTGAGCTCTTCGTAATCTTTAAGCAAAGGATTGCCATTTTCTTCTAACAAGGGGCACTGAGGCATTCAGGGATCCTAGTTCATCTGCCCTTATATTTCATGTTTCCCGTTACTTTTATGGTGTTGACTCTAGAATAGGGGATGCTTAGTCTGAGAATTCAGTCTTCTCTGAATTTCTACCACTTACAATTACACCATATGCCTGATAGCCAGCCTCCTTCATCCTCTAGCTGCAGGAGATAAGGGTTTCCTTAAAAACTGCCAAGGAGGCATTTTGACTTTCACAAATTGCTTTAAATCATTGATTAACAAATCTGAGACTATCACTTTCTCAAATGAATTAATCATTGGCACTTAGCAACAGCCATCCAATTCTATTCCTATAATTGCTACCTCTTCCACATCTGTCCGACACCTGAGATATTGCATTGCTAGTACACCCTCTTTTTTTTAGTACATCCTATTCCAACCCATCATAAGGCAAGGCCTTAGCAATTGCACTGCTAGAGCATTCCAAGTACTGTCAATACTCCACTTGCAACCAGTGTTGAGATCCTCATTGTTGTCCAGAATCTCATTTTTAGGAGCTACTTTCTAGAATGATTCCTCATATGCACTTATCTTAGGTCAAGTTTTCTAGACACAGAGTCTAAGGTGGAGATTTTTTTCAAGTACTTATTAGGGAAAAGCTCTCAGGACAAGGGAAAAAAGTGATGCAATAAAGGTCAAAAGACAAATTTTAAACATGATGTCATCTTAGCTGGAGGTTAGTTCCAGTCTGATCCCATGTGGAAGCTGTAGAACATAAATTTCACCAGAAAGTCAATGCTTCCTTGCAACAAGTTACTTTGAACTCTTATACCAGTTAGTCAGTCACTGGCCAAAGTCACTGGTGAGAGTGGGGAGAAGATTCCCTGAGGTGTGTGCTATTTGACCAAGAACAATTTTCTGGAAAAGGGGGCAAGTACAAGTTGTCTGCTAAGCACAAGCCTCATAATAGCTGGGACACAGGCACACCAGCTGGTTAAGGGGATCTGGAGGGACACATTCAGCATCAACAACCATGTGAAAGTGACTGAGTCACTAAATTGTAAGATCATTTTTGTGAGGAACAACACCTAAGCCCATAGCACAATTAACAGTGCACCTTTTTTTTTTTTATGGTAGATAAATCACAGTTTCTGGGGAAAGAAAGGAAAGGAAAGGGTAGCTATCTCAACTATATATAAAACTGAGTTGAGTTTGCAGAGTAGAACAGTACGGCGACTTATAGAGGGTATGCGTCATGATAGCAGTTCCACTTTTATTCCAGACACCTTATTGGTGAGTTACAAATTCCCCCTAGAAAATAAATGCACGTCATGAAACATAAGAGATACATATGCTCAAGCCAAAATTGTGTATTTTGTAGTGGCTATTTATTAAAATGACTCTTCCATAGAAATCTATTAAAATGATAAATATCCATTCCTGCTCTTTTGCCTTGAGGAATTTAAGTGACGAAATAGAACAGCAACAGGAACTACCTTAAACCTAGAGAGGGTCTTGGACCAATTACTTAGGTCAAAAGTTCAAGAAGTCACAAATTTGTCATCATCTCCAGCACTACCTACAAGTTCTGCAGCTACACAAAAGGCAGGAACTAATTAAAAGAATGTTGTTAGTGGAAATCTCAAATGCAAACTACATTGCAGGAGGGCTGCTACATGATTTGTTGTGGATAAAAGAGAAATCTCTTTCTTGAACCAATTCACTTTGATCAGATCAGTGATCTGTAGAGTTATTCAGTGAGATATCCTACTATCAATCTATTCATTATTCAATGAAATATATTATTTTTGTAACTCAGATTCAGGGGAAAAAACACCTTTCTTAGACAAAACTTATGGGAAAACACATTTCTTGAGATTTTAGTGTATCTAAGACTAATCCTGGTATTTCATAAATTTTGTGAACCCTAATTTCTCAACTGGTCTATGTAGAAGGGATTTAAGCTTTAATTATTGACCTTTATGAAGGAAAGTCATATCTAGAAGATACGTGGGGAAGGGTTGAAAACAAAAAATTTAGGTGGCAGCTGTGTGTTTCTTTTCTTTTTTTCTTTTTTTAAAGATTTCCCCTGTGGTTCTACACAGAGGTTGATGGAAGTTAAAACAGAAGCTCTTGATCAGGCCAAGTCCAATGATATTCAAAAAGGCCTGAGACCAAGAAAAAAAGTAATAGCTAATAAACATCCATTTCAAATATGTATCTGGAATAATAAAAAAGGGATAAAAATGACAAAAGGAAAAGCAGTAAATATAGTGTCCACTTGATCAAAGAGTATAAAAATCCTGAACTCCCAATAAGTAACAAACATAATGGCTTAAATAACATTGTATACACTGAGAAGAATGATACTGTTTCAAGAATGACAGAATGACAGAAGTAAAACCCTCGTTAAGCTAGGCTATTTAAAAATGCCAAGTTATCACTTCCTGCTGATATCACTTCCTATCACACAGAAGGGCAGAGCCTCACTTTCGTGATATTTCTGCCAAAACTGCATAACCTGAATCTAATCATGAGTATACATCAGACAAAGCCAAATCAAGCGACATTTTACAAAATAACTGGCCTATAATTCTACAAAATAACTGGCCTATAATTTTCGAAGAAGCCAACGATCTGAGACTAAGAAAATCTGAAAAAACTAGAAACAAGACAGCTAAATGCAATGCGTTATACTGGATTGGATCCTGGACTAGAAATTAAAAACATTTTGCAAGAAAGAACACTGAAACATTTTTAACATCTGAATGTCTCAACGATTAGGTAATGTATCACTGTAAATTTCCCAATTTTGATGACTGTAGCATGGTTAAATTTTTTTGAAATGCAAACTGATTTAGGGGAATAAAGGTATCACACTAAACAGCTGATCAAATAGTAGTACACATGTATACATAGAGAGAAATGATAAAGCAAATGCCGTAAAATGTTAACATTGGAAAATCTTCGTGAAGTTTCTATAAGAGTTTTTCTGTATTTTTCTTGCAAACTTTCTCTAAGTATGAAATTATCTCAAAACGAAAGGTTTAAAAATGGCAATTGATATTGGAAAAAGAAGAAATCATGATGAGTAGAATAGAACTTACTTTAAATGCAAAGGGACTTATTTATTTTTGGCTTAAATACTATAATTGTATAATACTTTTAATCTAATAATTTCTTGGAATTTTAAAAAAGTTTTTGGAACTTACAATTGTATAAATCACTTTGATTCCAGTACATGTAATAGCAGAGGAATATAAAAGATAAATTTTAAAAAACAATAAAATTTTAAAAAAAGGAAAACTTGCTTTGAAACATCAATATAGTCATATATCAAATAATAATTTCACTGTACCATTTCTTTCCTAGAAGATAGGAATTGAAGCTGATAATTCAAATGCATGAATTTGTGTAAACAGCGCTACAGGTGCAATCATGTTTGTTGGGGTTAAAATTTCTCTGCACTTTCCCATAATTAACTAGTAGTAATTTAATATGATTGGGAAATTTAGTCCTCATTTTCAAGTAACACCAATTAAGATAATTATATTGTACAGATAAATTCACTTTTTGGTTTCAATATGATGAATCACCCATTTCATTTTCATTTCTATTCTTGAAATATTTGAGTCATGTCACTTTGTACTGTACAGATGTTTCTTCTTAGTTTCAGCTCAGTGGTGAATGAAGTGATTGAAGCAGTCCATCAAACATTGTGTTTCTGTCACACAGACAAATTGCTATACGGCAAATCCATGAATTGCAGTTCTAAACCTTTAATATTTACAAACCATCAAAACTTCCAAATCAGTGTGTGAAATCATATTACTTTTTTTCTCTTTAATATTCCATCTCCTAAGGTTTGGTAAAGCATAGAAATATCATTCAAACTTTTTTATTCCCCTCAGTCGTGATTATGATGTATGCTATCAATTTGTGTTACTATTATTGTACCTTAAGACTAAAGGACTAAATGCTGATATTACTTAAAATAAGCTAAATACAGTATTTAAAAAAGGTTAAGATTATCACTGCCTTAAATAGTACCAGGTAAGCAAAATATACCATGAATTGTAATTCAAAAAAGCATCTTATGGGGGGCCTGGGTGACTCAGTTGGTGAAGCCTGTGACTCTTGATTTCTGCTCAGGTCATGATCTCGGGGTCATGAGATTGAGTCTCATGTTGGGGGCCTGCTTGAGATTCTCTCTTTCCCACTTCCTCTGCCCCTCCTCCAACTTGTACACCTACGAGAGTGTGCGTGGACTCTCAATCTCTCTCTCAATATATAAAATCTTTTTTTTTTAAAAGCACCTTACCAGTATCATCTAAAATAACTGCAGTTTTAAAAAATCTTCTATCAGTTATTTCCCAAATGTGACAAATAATTTCAGATAGAAAATAATCCTGTTAAATTAGAAGTTATTTGAAGAGCTATTTCTGGAAATTGTTCTGAATGTCAAAGGATAAAGTTCATGTAGTTTATAATGAAATTACACTGCATAGATTTTTTTTAGGTGTAGTTTCCAATAAGTGCTTTATAAAACTACTAAAATAATTCCTGTACTGCACTAATCATTCTGCAAGTCCCACAACATTGTTTAAGTCTGGCTTTATTTTTTATTTTTTTATTATCAATTTGATGTTATTTTTTCCATTTCCATATTGAGTGTTCACAATGTGGTAATGTTAAGGTATTATACATGTTAATATTATTGTAATCTGATTAAAGGTGAGGATAATTATTTAATAGTTTCTATTTAAGAGGCATTAAATGGAAAACCAAACACCTTGAAGCCCAAGGCATATAAAAATCTAAATTCTCACTATTCTCAATGTGGTCTGGTGGAAATATCCCTGAGAAGTCCTAAATCTACTATAAACTAGCTATAGAAGTGAGCAAGAAATTTCCACTTTAGAATTTCTGCACCTTGATATTTACTTATTTATTTACTTTATTTAAGATTGTATTTATTTGAGAGAAAGAGAGAGAGCAAGCACAAGCAGGGGAAGGGGCACAGGAGAGGGAGAAGCAGACCTCCCACTGAGTGTGGAGCCCAGCGGGATGCAGGGCTCAATCCCAGGACCCCAGGACCCTGAGACCGTGACCTGAACGGAAGTCAGACACAACGGACTGAGCCACCCAGGCGTGCCCCTCTGCATCTTGATCTTTCAAATAAAGTGGTCTGGCTGGATGAAACACAAAATTCCCTCACATATAAATCCTCAATTTTTTTTCCTTGTGAAAACAAAGAAATTTGATCGGTCTCTTGTTGAAGAGTATCATTTTTTTTTTAAAGATTTTATTTATTTATTTATTCAACAGAGATAGAGACAGCCAGCGAGAGAGGGAACACAAGCAGGGGGAGTGGGAGAGGAAGAAGCAGGCTCCTAGCGGAGGAGCCTGATGTGGGGCTCGATCCCGTAATGCCGGGATCACGCCCTGAGCCGAAGGCAGATGCTTAACTGCTGTGCCACCCAGGCGCCCCTGAAGAGTATCATTTTTGTTAGATTAATTTTTACTTTAAAATATGTATCTGGATTAATATATCTTTATATAATTATAGTCTATTCTAAGAACCCAAAGTAACAATAGCCTTAATTTTGAAAACCACATTTCCCATGAAGTTGTATTCAAAATAACAAAACTTTAAATCACAAAGGAAAACAAAATGTAATTACTTTGTGTTAGTTGTTATAATCTCCCTTAGTATATTCTGACTAAATTTATTTGAGGAAGAGTTAGGCTGTACTTGGACGTGATATCCATTTTTCCAAGTGATTTACTACTCACACAAAATAATATGGCAAAAGAGCAAGAGCTACAGTATATCGGAAAGAACAATGGAGATTGAATAGAAAGAGGAGAACTTACGTGTAAAATTTGACAATTATATCAAATAACATGTATAATTTTCCTGGGACCAAGTCCCAGTTCCTCAGCCAAAAAAAGTGAATAACTGATATTTCATCTATTGTTTTAGTGAGGATTCAATCAGCTAATATTAAGCAAATAAATTTTAAATAGTAAATCACAATAGAAATTTAAAATATATTTTTTCCTTGAGGATTTTTATTTATTCAGATTCTAAATAATGTTTGCTTTCCAGAAATACAGCTATTTGCCCATTTAAAATAAGTATATCTGAAAACATTTATTATAAACTGCCCAAAGGTCTGCTATCACTTGCTATCACTTTTTTTTTTTTTTTGCATTTTGCTCTTACTTGCCGTCACCTGCTTTACAACAATAGATGTTAACTTCAAGTTGGTTGGATTTCATTTTCATTTAAGTATTGAACTAGTAACTATTTACATTATAAATTAAAGTATTACAGATATATCTTAATCATGATGATCTTTGATTAAAAGTCTAATAATTCCCTTTTACAGATCAGTGAAAATCAGGGAATTTCTATTTTTCTCCAAAATTTCAACTGAATAAAGGTGGGTGTTTCAATAAGCAAAATGATGTTTGCAGGGAGAGCCAGGCCTGGTCCTCAGGTGTCATCTATTAGTCTGACCTCAATTACTTCTTCTGGCCTTTAGTTTTCATTTCATGTAGGTGACTTTGGTAAAGTTCTTCGATCTCTTCCAGGAGGTCTCTTTGGGTCTAGTGGTTCTCTGTGTTATGTTTGGTTTACATTATGCTTATGTCATGTTTGTCATATAGCCTCAGGAAACATTCTGTAGGTCTGTTCTATGCTGTGCTTCACAGAACTCTACAAGGCAGAGATCATCACCTCGTACTGGTCACCCACGGGTGTAAAGGAATCATCCTTTCACCAGAGATGCATCCCAGAAATTCTATGCAGCTACTCAAAGTCCTGTACTACTACCACGTCGCCATTTCTTACTGGAATCTTGCACCTTTATCCACATACACAGAAGTCCCTCTGCTTTTGAATCCTTCAAAGCTCTCCGGAGATTAGGTCACTGCTTCTCCTTAGGTTTTAACACCTTGAAATAGCAGACTTAAGCCTCCTTTACGTGGAACAGCCAATGTCTAACTGCCCTTGTTTTCTCAATGAGCCCTTTTCCACCTTTCTACCAGTGCGGTCCGGCTAGTGTCTGGAGTCCCCACACATGCAAACGCGTCACTCAGATGAAATGTCATGTGGTTTAGGTCAGCTTCTCCAGATGCAAAGCCTGTGATAGCAATTTTTTTTTCATCTACTCAAATGATTGTTTAAGGAAGTACACTGAGGACAATGTGAGGGATAAGGTGGTGGCGGGGGATGGGGGAAAGTGAAGCAAACAAGCATGTGACTCTTCTGAAGACTAGCTTTAGTCCAATACCACAAGGAGGTAGGTTCTAGAACAAAAATTAGACAACACAGTTTATCCTACCTTAAGGCCAGGTCATCTGCTGAGGTCTACAGTGAGAGCAAGGTAGCTTCCATCTGTTGGAGGAGAGAGTGGCAAGGCTCCCAAGAAAGCACAGCTGTTAGCAACCAACCCATATAGCAGCTGGGGAAGTGGATGCATCAACTTTTATAGGGGCCGTAGACATCCACGGCAGCATAATTATTGTTATCCACCTCTTTACCTGGGTTCCCCTAAAGAAAGACCCTAAGGTACAGAGTTAGGTGCAGAAAAAGTATTTGGGAAGTGCTCCCAGAAAGCACTTATGGCTGCTATCACAAGGAATGGTAGCACGAGTAAGGACCCCCAGTAGTCCTTGAATTCCAGGCAATCTTTTCACTGCCCTGATTATACAGCAGTAATCTTAACATATCAAGTAAATAATATTCAATTAACTCTTCTAGGATAAGAAATCCTAAAAATTGCATAGATGAAAACCCAAATTCCCCAAATGGATTAAGAAAATGCTGAAGACAATTTCTACTTCTACTTTTTGGTTCCCAAGATCTTGTATTTTAGTCACTGGAAACAAAGCAGCAGCAGCATGGGTAGTTGTTGGTTTGACAGGGGACCCCATCTCCACATCGTATATTCATCAAAGTAACACTTTTCCTGAGCCTTTTAAAGGACCGCCTCAAAGATCCCTCAGGTCAGCAGCCAAGTGATATAGGCAGAAAGAGTTGATGCCATGATCATGTTCCCTTCATTGTTTTGCCTTCACTGTAAAGTGATTCCCTGGGTCTGAGGCCATGTTCTGAGTGATCCCGTGACCCCAAGTCCTCAGAGAGTGGTACTGGCAGAGTGAATGCGAACAGCCAAGGCAAATTTATTTCCAGAATATGTGACAATGCGAGTAAATACAAATTGTTACTCATCTCTCTTTCAAGAGAGAAAGAATCCAATATAATCAACTTGCCACATGTGACTGGTTGATTCTCTTGAGAGATAGCAATATATTGAAAGTTAAGGATTCGGGAAAATAACCTCATGATGGGCCTGAGGATCACAGAATTCAAATTAAAAGAATGTGGGCCAGAATGATATGCATCACCTGGTCTCCACATTCCAAGAGACCCACTGTTTTGTTGCTCTGCTAAATGACTGCATGACCCTTTTGGCAAAGGTTGGGGGAGGAAAAAAATATATGTATATTTATACACACATGCATACACACACTTATAGTCACACTGCAGCTTCTTTCTCAAGAGGGCCAGCTCTCTTCTTCAACTGACAGCCTCTGAGAACAGCTCAGTATTTAAACAAAGTATGGGGTTGTGATTTTTCCATATTCTCACTTATTATATTTCAACCATATTAATAAAAAGAATATATTAAAAAGAATATATTTAATAATGTATTTCAATTATTTCTTTAATTTTTATGGAGGCACTTTTTCTACAAAAATTAATTTCTTATTTCTTATTTCCCAATAGGCTATAATTGGATTTCCTAGAACTATAAAGTAATACTTCCTTTTTAAAAAGATTTTATTTATTTATTTGAGAGAGAGACAGCGAGCATGCATGATGGGGGCCAGGTAGGAGTAGAGGGGGAGAGTAAAGGGGGGGAAAGAACCTCAAGCAGCCTAGGCCCTGAGCATGGAGCCTGATGCAGGTTCAATCTCAGGACCCTGAGATCATGACCTAAGCCAAAACCAAGAGTCAGCCACTTAACTGACCACGCCCCCAGGTGCCCCAAGAATAATACTTATTTATTAAAAACTTTAATTATGTAGTTTGGTGGTTGATTATTGACACATTATTATGATACAGAGTGCATTGAGTTGTGGCTATGTTCAAATTTAATAGAATAAAGTACTTTTTGCGGATCAAATAATCACATGCTTTTCTACTTTATTTTTTAAAGCTTTTATTTATTTAATACGTTTTTATTTAAATTCCTATTAACACAGCGTAAAATAAGTTTCAGGTGTACAATTTAATGATTCAATACTTACAAACAACACACTGGGTTCATCACAACAAGTGCCCTCCTTAATCCTCATCACCTGTTTAACCTATTCCCCATCCTCCTCCCTTCTGGTAACCATCAGTTTGTTCTCTAGAGTTAAGAGTCTGTTTCTCGGTTTGCCTCTCTCTTTTTTCCCCCTACAATCATTTGTTTTGTTTCTTAAATTCCACATATACAGACACATAAAAAGATGCATAACATTACCCACCATCAGGGACATACCAATCTTAACTACAATGGAATATCACCTCACACCTGCCAGAATGGCTAAAATCAACAACACAAGAAACAACAGGTGTTGACAAGGATGTGGATAAAGGGGAACCTTCTTACACTGTTGGTGGGAATGCAAACTGGTGCAGCCACTGTGGAGAACAGTATGAAGTTTCCTCAAAAAGTTAAAAATAGAACTATCCTATGATCCAGCAATTGCACTATTAGGTATTTACCTAAAGAATGTTTTTCCACTTTAAATTGAACTATTTATTTGCAATGTATTTGCTTTCAGATTGTTTCACTCTAGCGGGAGATTGCTTTGATTTATGTCGTAAAAGCATTGCACAACAGAATAAGAAAATTAATTTGAAATTAATTAATTTTTATAAAGACTGAATAAGTCACACATAATTTGCAAACCTCCCAAAGGTGCTGGTGATAGAATGTACAGCATGATGACTATAGTTAACAATACTGTATTGTATATTTGAAAGTTGCTAAGAGAGTACGTTTTAAAAATTCTCACCACACACAAAAATAATTGTAACTATGTAAGATGTTGGATGTGTTAACTCAACTTATGGTGGTAATCATTTAACAGAGTATGCATATATCAAATTATTACATTGCATACCTTAAACTTACACAATCTTACATGTCAATTATAAGAAAAAAGAAAATAAGATGGCCTAAAATTTTATGTGAAATTGTGGAAAAGAATCACAAGTTCATAAGCAAATGACTGGAAAATTTCCTTTTGTGAACAATTAATTTTGTTTTCCATCCAGATCAGGTAGGAGACTCTTGGCTGGTAGGATGCTGTTGGCTGGAGAACGCAGGACTGAGTGGATCTAGCTTCCCCTCCTTCTCTCCCCCATTGGCATTCACAGCAGGGTGAGGGTAACAATTGTGTATGGGGATGGGCAACCATTAGGAAATATTGAAGCTGCCTGCTTGGAGAAATGGACCAAAGTTTCTCTTATTACTTGAACTCTCTTTTCTTCGTTGTAACAGGCTCCTTTTGCCTTACATCTCCAAGAAAGTTCCATGGCTTAGAAAACAAATTTGATTCTACTGAGCCCCCTGACAAAAAAGAAAAGAAATGAAAAGAAAAGAAAAGGAAAGGAAAAAGAAAAGAAAAAAAGAAAAAGAAAGCAAGAAAGAAAGGAAGGAAGAGGAAGCAAGAAAGAATAAAGGTTTCTTTTATTATTACTAGATTTATGTCAATCTTGGAGACAAATCATTTCATTTTAAATATAGTTGTTTTGTTTTAAAGTAACAAGATTATAAAAGAATGACCAGCATATCCAATGCTATTTACGTTATTTCTCACTGCGCTGTTTAAGTAGAGATGTTAAAAGAAGACAAGAAGACCTGACAGGTCCGGAAGTAGGGCAGCAGGGAGGCCCAGGTGGAACCCGTTCAGTCTCTGGCTCACCGCAGGCTGGAGACTGGCAACTCTAATGAGAAAACAAGGATGTATTTCACAAAATGCTGGCAAGGGCAAGCTACCAGAACTGATCCTGGCAGCCCATCCCTAATTTGAAAATGGCATATGCTGATATCCTTTGGCCAGCTCACACATGACAGATGTCTTTTAACCAGGTCAGACAAACACAACACGAAAGACACAATTTGTGCCTGCACTAGACTCTGGCCTGCTTTCTCAAACAGAAAGTCTCTTTCAGCAGCAGGCCATTCCCCTACCCTAACCGCGATATCTACCCCGTTTCTTCATTTGTGCATGTTGTTATTGATTTTGTTATCATTTTTAAGAACGCTCTTTTCCACGATGAAGCACTTTTATGTAAATTTTAAGATCGTTTATGTAATTTTAAAATTGGTTTTGATTTGATTCCTTCTTTTCCTTTTCGTTCTTCTTTCTTTCCATAATAATATTTTCTGAGTGCCTCGTATGGGATAGGCATAGTGTTTAGGGATCGCAGGTAACAATTAAATGGGATCTTTGTCTCTGCAAAGCTTAAAACCTACTATATCAGAAAGGAAGGCAGTCAGATCATTAAAATACAGTGAAATCTATTCTATGGTAAGACAATTCAGAGATACTATGAACATGCATCAAAGGAGCCACCTGTAGACCCTGGGAAGTTTTCCACAGAAAGTGACTTCTTCGATGTCTGAATGTTAAATAAACATTAGCCACATGGATGTGGGAAAGAGGGAGAATTCTAGGAAGAAAGAACAACAAACACAAAACATGGAGTCTTGAGAAAGCACCCTCCACATAGATTTTTCAGAAACAAGAAGAAATAAAAAAGTTCAGGCTAGAATATAAGGACAGGTGAAATTTGGAACTCCTTTTAAGTCAAAACATGAATCTTTTTTAACTTGTAGGATGACAGGACTAGAATTCTAGTTTAACAGACAGTATATGAACAATAAATGGTGGTATCTAGCAGTACGGTGCTGGGGTTTTAGTATTAGTCACGTCGCTACGCTGCCCTCAAACCTCATTTACTCAACTGAAATATTAATGAGAGTCTTAACGGCACGTGCCTCACAGGACTGTTTTGAAAATTGCATTAGTAAATACACGTAGACAACTTAAAATAGTATTTGCCAAATGGTAAACCCTAAACAAATGATGGTTGTTGTTATTTATATTATTTATTACAGTACCATTACTCTAGCTTTATTATGCAAAATACAGCAAAGATGTATGAATGGGATAGTGAAAAATGTAAGAAGTAAGTACAGTAGCCCAGCAATAAATGATACAAAGCTGAATTAGCATATAGGCAGAGGGGGTGGATGGAAGCGGGTAGATTTGAGAGGCTTAGCACAATAGAGTAAACGAGGCTCCATGACTGGCTGGATGTGAGGTGAGGTATAGGGTATGGTTACAGATGATAAAATTAACAAGCGATATTTGAAGAAGATAATTATAGTGTCTAAAAATGACAATGTTGAACATCTGTAACATACAGGAACTTCTGCTAACAAGCCAGAAAAGAATAAGAAAACCAATAGTGAAACTGACAAAATTAGGAACAGGCAGTTTAAAAATGTGACACACCGCTTCATACTATTAAATTATCAAATTTCAGAAAGTTGGAAAAAACCAACAGAAACATGGGGAAGAGAAAACTTGGTGCTCTGTCATTCAGATTTTGAAATAAGACTATTTGATCAAAATCAGGCTACAGAATTCTACCCCTGGGTATAGAGCCCACTAAAATTCTCGAACAGACCCATAAAGGAACATATATTGTGTTGTTCTTTGTAACATTAGCTGTTGGAGGGGAAAATGAGACATAAAGTAATAACTAGGTATTTCCACTGATGGATTACTTTGTTGTACTCCAGTGTTGTCCCCAATACCAATATACTGTCTGGTTCTCCTTGTTGCATATAGATGGAGAGCATATATATTCTCTATACATATATATACATATTCAGAGAATATATATATTCCTGTTTGTTGCTGTGTAATTTTATTTCCTTCTAGTAGGAGAATTATATTGTTTTGCTACATTAACAACTAACTAGGTTTGTGATTTGTTTTGGCCAAGGAAATAAGAGAAGTCACGAGCCTGCCAATTCTGAGCGAAAACTTAAATAGCCATTTTGCAATTTCATCAGGTTTCTAGGGTTGAAGTTTTTTTATTTTATTCCAGAATATAGAAGCTACATAGAGCAGAGCTGTGAAAAGCCCCGCAGATTTTGAAGATCTTGAGCAACAATGTGAACAAGAAATACACAAGTGTCATTTTAAGCCTTGAGTATTATTGTGATTACCTGCTTGGTTATTGGTAGTTTCTAGCACTTAGAAACTCCTGAAGGTCAGAAGCATTTTACTCATCTTTGTGTTTCTAGCAAATAACAGTTCCTGGTACCAGGTAGATATTCAGTATATTTTAAAAGAATTTATATTATCCCAGCATCAGGTTAGCTTTTCAGTCATAATCACCCTATGAAAGAGCAAACAGTCAACAGTGTCACTCCTCAGTTCCTCTTGCATTGTGGATTTTGCGATTTAACTTTCTTTCTCCTCTCTTGGCTCTTTTATTATGTTTTTGATGATAAAAGAATGACAGGTAATAAGGTGGGTAGGGAGTGTAACTTTCATGTGCAAACCAACCAATCCAGAGCCCATAGTAGCCAACTACCTCCTTAATCAAGCTCTTACGGTTGGACCACTGTCTCCTTACCCAGTATTACCCCAGAGCCAGATAACTAAAGACAGCCTCTACACTCCAGAGCCCACTGAAATTATTCAAAATGAGACAATCCTCTGCTGCTTACTCTGATTTCCCATTGCCTTTACCATGGGAACCCCAATAAAGGCTCTTGTCCATGCGTTCCTATTGCTCTTTCTTTCTCCTGACTGATCCTGGTGCTTTCCCATGTGGTCTTTCATGGCATGGTATGCTCCTTCCTCTTGGAAACTGGGAGCAAAAAATAAATAATAAACCCTACATTTTAAAACATATGTATGCATATATACAAATCTTTTTATCTGTCTGTATTGTATGTATTATATATATAGCATCTCATGCTGAAAGGGTATTTATAGTACAAATCAACTATTGTATTACTCCTCTCTTCTATTATCCAATAACACCTTGTTATGTTTAAGAAACAGTTTAGTCTTACTAAATAAATTTATTCATTTTGTGATTTTTTTTTGGCCTTCTAAAATACCAGTAAAAGTCATTTGAAAATTATTTCAAATCAGTTTATAGAGTTTTTAAAAGTAAACATGGCATCTTTCTGTTTCAGACATTCCTTTTTTTTTATTCTTTAAAAAAAATTTTTTTCCATCTTTTTATTGTGGTATAATAAACATAAAATTTGCCATCTTACCCACTTTTGAGTATACAGTGGTATTAGACACATTAATAATATTGTGCAACCAGCAGCACCATCCATCTCCAGAACCTCTTTCATCTTACAAAACTGAAACTTTATCCGCATTAAACAGTAACTCCAAAGTTTCCCTCCCCCCAGCCCCTGAAAACCATGATTTTATTTTATGTCTCCATAAATTTGACTACTTTAAGTACCTTATAAAAGTGGAAAAATACAGTATTTGTTCTTTACTGACTGGCTTATTTCACTTAGCATAATATTCTCAAGTTTCATTCCTGTTGTAGCATACAGTAGAATTTTCTTTCTTTTTCAGGTTGAATAATATTCCACTGTATGTTTATAATTTTTGCTTATCCATTCATTCATTCTTCAATGGATACTTGGGCTGCCTTAAAAAAAAATGACTTAAAAAACCCGTAGGTTTCTTGGTAAAAATAAAGATAGTCCTTTTATTTTCTAGAACTGTTTGTAAGCCTTTTATGAAAATAACTTGCCAATAAGAATAAAGTAAGTAGTTTTCAAACTCATTTTTCAATAGATTATGGTGTGTTGTTAAGGGCTAAGACGAGAATCGAGGTCAACAATCAAGTTTCTATTACATACCTAAGTCTTTCCTAAGAGAAAAATAACTTTAGAAGCTTTTGTAATTCTGTCAAGACCTAGTTATATAATTGATATCTCCACTTGAATGTCAAAGAGAGATATATGTCTTAGCATGTCTTCATTTCAACCTCACTCCCAATCAACTGGCACTACCATTCACTCATCGCATAGGACCAAATATTGGGACAATCCTTCTTTACTCTCTTTCCACAGCAATATTCATACAATTCTAAAATATGTCTTCTTTGCCAAAGTGTATGTTAGAAAAATTATCACAACTTCCTATGACTTATTTTCATATTTGTCTAGGCCACTATTTTTTTCACTGGTTTCCTTTCTTCTAAACTAAATTATTGCAATAACATCAGTCCAGCCCCTATAGCATATTTCCCATATGGGAAGTATGAGTAAATTGTAAACACTAGCTAACCTACCCAAAATTGTGTAAAATCTGAACTCTTTGCCAGAAAATAATAAGCCTTGCACAAATATCCCCTGCTTGCTATCCTACCATACTCATCTCCCTTCTATACAGGCAGGTCAGCAGTAGTACTGATAGCTCCTTGAGGCAAGAAAACTTTCAGTAAAATCAGCAACCATAGTATGGTTTAAGCAATGATATTGAAATACCAGGCTGAAGTTTCATTGTCAACTTCCTGTGAATTCTCAAGCAATCTCTAAGAAATGTTCTGGTTATACCTGAACAGAAATGATATTTTGGCATGTAAAAGCAATTGTGTTCAATCCTTTTTAATTCCTCATCTTTACTGTTCCCTTGGCTTTCATATCAAGTGTCAGACGTAACCAACTCAGATCCCAGCGTTTCTTCAATAAGTAAGGATCAAATATTGTATAGGGATCATCGTGTATCCAGTGGCTACAGTGGAAGAGAAAAAGAAAAGCTTATTTTCCAGGCTGGGGATGTATGGGGGAAGTACAGATGCCATAGGTAACCAGAAATTTGTGTCAAGCCTCCCTCTTCCTGAATCAAATTCCCAGAGTCAAGGACAAAAAGTGAAGAGAACAAGGAGGGAGTCCCATGTTCATGGATTTTACTTACTGCCCGCCTTTTGGGGATATCTTCTAGAATCATGAATTTCCCAAGATAAAGACCATAGTACCATATGCCAGAAACAAATTTAGTGATCAGATAGACAAGACATCTGCACAGACCAGAAGACTCAGAAGTCAGTGACTGTTTCTTGATCTATCAATGCAACACTTCCTCTCCTTTGATGACCTGGGTTAGTCACATAATCTTACTCTGCTCCATCTCCTTCCTTCTCATGCTGATATCACATAGAACAGAGTGATTAAATGTTCCTTGCTTATCTTTATACTAGAATACATGTTAGAGTTTCTCGCACTGTTTTGATATGAACAATTTGTTTTGACATCTGTTTCCTGCACTAGCAACTTGCGTTAATTCTCAGGGAGGGAAAGATATCTATCTACAATTTGAATATAACTATAGATTGAGAGAGTCTAAACCAAATATCAATTCAATATAAGTCTGTAGTTGTTAAAGCAAAGTGAGATAATCTCCTCCAATTTTCCGCACACTTAATGATATTTTACAGTTATATGTCACTAGGAACCTTGTAAAGAATGGACATCATATTAAAAAAACCCCTAAAATCATAGAGAAAGAAAACAATGGTGGCATTGAAAACAATTGGATCTTTTGAGATTTAATAGAGGTCAAACTAGAACTGAGCTTCCTTGAAAACACAATGCAATGCAATCAGATGCAAGAAAATAAGTTTGCAAAAATCGCTACATATTTATATAAATCTAATTTTCTCTGGTTTTTCTGGTCAAAATAAGAAAATAGACCTTTAGGCTTTTCATCTATGTTTCTAGTTTTGGTTGTCTTTTCTAGCTTTATCCTGTGTTTACTTTCACTTCAATAGATTTCATGTATTTTAGAAAATGGTTTCATGTGCCTATGAAACTTGGAAAGTTAAGAATTTTATGAAACTTTAAAATGTGAATATTTGCATTTTCAATTTGACAGAACTCTAATACTGACTTATTTTGATTAGACTTTGATTGGCTTGCACTGTCAGAATATTCCATGGCTTAGGTCAGTAACGATAATAATGAAAATGTCAGTGTTTGTTTGGGACCAATGAATCGATGGAAAAAGAAAAGCTGCCACTTTTACATGACAATATGAGTTAATGTATTGGTGATGGGTCAATGAGAGAGACACTACCCTGAAGTTTACTAAATCCATAATGTTTTTCTTGAAGATTGATGAATCTATAGCTGTGATTATGTACTGCTCAATTCATAGCAATAGATTTATTGAACAGAGAACACTGTGCATTCTCCACTTAACTTCCTAAACAAACTATTGTGAATAAATTACTCAAAATAGTATATTAACAATTTGAAGATGAATAAGATATTATGGAGAACTAGGTAAATTTATGGAAAAACTAGGGGTAGGTGTGTGTGTGTGCGTTTGAGCTGCAATGACAGAAGAGTGTAAAGGAAGAGAGAAGTTCCCTTATATACAAGCCTGCCTATAAATCTAAATTCTATATTAAATGCTATCAAAGTAACATGATCAATCACCCAAGTATCATTTTCAAATCAGGAGAGTGTTCATCAAAACATAGCTTTCTTCCTTTTTCTTTCTTTCTTTCTTTCTTTCTTTCTTTCTTTCTTTCTTTCTTTCTCTTTCTTTCTTTTTCTTTCTTTCTTTCTTTCCTTCCTTCCTGCCTTCCTTCCTTCTTTCTTGACAATATAATGGGTTAACAGACAAAAGTAGAGTTTTATCAAAAAGTATTGCATTAAAAGGAAATCGAAAACAATGTGAATTTCTTCAACTTATTTCTTGAAATTTATTTGAATGATACTAATCGCTAACATATACTCTTCACTGACATTTAAACGCAATGAAATATTCAAGAACTGTGTAGAATTATAGGTTAATATTTACTGACAAAGTTCAAAGCAGCAATTTTCCTTTGGGAACTATGGTTAATAATCATTACTGTTGTTTTATCAGAGGTATAATTTGATTTTCTTCCATTTGCTACTCAAAAAATTGTATTTTAAAAAGTGTATATATGAAATATGTAAATCATATTTCAAATATGAATTTTTTTGAAATTGCAATGTGATTCAGTATGAAACACATTCAAAAGTTTGTGCTTCGCTTTTCCTTCTCTATTAATATAATAGTAAGCAAAATATGTTTTTTACTAAACTACACGATTGCCTCAAAATCTGTGCCAGGTTACCCCAGTGTACTCAGATGGAGCGCCATATTATACTTACGTGATTCCATGTATAAGTTGAAAAGCATTGGTCTAGTTGAAGAAAATAAAATCTAAGATCAATAGACATCTGAATGAGAAATAAAGTTCACTTGAGGACAATAAAGTAAACATTTCTACATTTTATTATATAATTTCAGTTTACCATTGTAACATATTCTTAGGTAAAAGTAACTCGTTATCATGTGAATATAAACAAATTTCTTCACTCTTCATAGGTAGAATAAACAAATGTTAACTTTCACATCTGTGAGCAAGAAACAGGAGCATATTGACAATCCTGTGGTATTTTTATTTAGGAAGAAAGAAATTTTAAGGTTTCAAAATAAATTTTTGAACAATACATATACACTATATCTCCCTATTAATTTATTGTCTAAATTTCAACTAATCTAATATGATTACAGTGTGTTTCTTTTTATTCAATCTTTTAAATAGTAGGGAGAAATTTAAATGAGATTTTTTTGTTTCTCTTAGTTTATCTCTTTTTATTAACTTATATCAGCTGTAGATTGGAAAGAGAGTATGGCTTAAGGTATAAGAGCACATTTCTAGAAACAGACTCCCTAGCTTCTTAAAATCCCCGACCCTACCATTAACTTAGCTGTCTAACTCTGTGTGCATTAATTCACTTCTCCAAAAAAATAGTTACTTCAACTATTATTTTAAAATTGAATATGATTCCAATGATGAACTGACATCCGAAAGCACTTAAACCATAACTGGGCACAGGAAAAGCACTATGGAACTGTTAGGTCTTGGTATTTGCGCTATGGATAAAATTCTGTTTGCCCAACTCAAAGGTTCAGCATCCAGTGGAGTAGAGGAGGCCCTCAAAATTCCATTGAATTTCTTCACCATCAGGGTCACTTCACATTCTCCTTTCCTTATTACCACGTCCAAGACCTCTGTTGTAACTTTAGTGAACTTTATATCAAAACTATGACTAAGGATGTGCATATTGCTCAAAGACTATAACATTTAAAAAGTATCTGAAGAAAAAAAATCTGTGCCTTGACAATAAATATTTCATGTCAGCACAAAACTACACAATATTAGATATGTATTTATACTTTGAAAAGCTAATCTTCACAGTTCCATGACTAATAATCTCAATTATCATTTGCATCTGAAATTATGCTGCATTTGCCAGGTGATACTTCTTTGAGTTTATGTTTTGAATTTGTCAGAAGAAATGAAAAAGCTAATCTTCTACAATGCATTTGTTATAAAAATGATTAGGACAAAAAGTTGAGATTAAAAAAAGTTGAGATGATTATTTTTACTGATGGATAGAGTGAACTCTAAAATATATATGTTATGAAACCTAGGGAAAGATTTTATTCTGGTTGTGAGGATGTTAATCAATTGCTTAATTGATTTTAGTATGTTAAAAATTTCAGTTTTATTGATAGATCTGAGGGAAGACTCCCATATAATATTAATACATGGTCCCTAAATAATCTGTATTTCAAAAATGTTATCTTCAAGTATATTTTGCCTTTTCTCCTTCTTAACTTCCAAATCATTAGTGATCACTGACAAAAATTCTTATTTTCATAAGAGATTGATATCCAATTAATAGATAAGTAGATATATTTCCTTAGGTAAGAGGTTCTCTGGCAGAGGAGAAATTAAAAACTTAAGTAAGAATAGAAAATCAAACTTTGGATAAGTGTAATTATAGAGTTGATTGGGGAAAATAATATTTAGCTAATTATAAAATGGAAAATGTGATCTTTATCACTGACAAATTATTTATTTTATAGGGTAACATTAAATCTTAAAATATTTGGTTAGTTTTTTGTTTCATTTTTTGTTTTTTGTTTTGCTTTAACAAGATAGATATAAAGCATTTAGTTGTTTCTTTTTCACTTTAACAAGACATATATAAAGCAATGGACTAGAGGAAGGAAATTCAAAGACATTCCAGAGAAGAGGAATAAGATGACTAAATTTTAGGAATACTTACATACAAAGATAAAAGATGCTTAGGTTATTCTAATAGGCGAAAATAACTCATCAGATTGATTTAATTTTCCTTTTAAGATTTGATCAAAAGTTATTCTCTGTCTCCACAAAAACAAAAGTGGAGACTGGCCTAAAGTGAAGTTCCTACGATTAACTTTGGTATGACACAGTCTTTCTGAAATCAATTGTTACTGAGATATTGTTATTATATCCTCATGTGTTGATATTATTACCATATATGCAATATTTTGTGACTATGTCATACTTCACTGAATTATTCAGTAATATTTTAGCATATATATTGTAAGACTCTAGGAACTGAAACTATGAAGACAACTAAGGTATAGCCTTTGTTTAAGGAGCTAACAGCCTAGTAAGAAGACATTTATGTGAAAAATTGCAACATAATGTAATAACAAGTTTTGAAATAGATATATGCCTAAGATGTTAAAATTGCGCAGAGAAGGAATCTCATTAGGTTGAGAGAAAAGTCAAAGAATTCATCCTATAATGTCAGATTGACATTATAGTGATGTCATAAAACTTGAAAGAATTTAAGCCAGACAAAGAGCAGGCAAAAAATATGGCCATAAAAGATGAGAAGGAGCATATTGATTTTAAGAATTATAAACTCTGTGGTGTACTGTGGCTAACAGAGAATGGGGGTTGAGGCTGACGAGAGTTTAATCTAAAGCAGTTGGAAAATCATGGAGGTCTTGTGTGATGTGTTAATAAATTTGGTTACTACCCTGGGGGTTATAGGCAGTCAATAAGGATTTTAAACAATCAAGAGATTTTAAATTTGTGTTTTAGAAAATAAAAATAAAATTATTTGGAGAATGGATCAAGATTGCAAAATGGGTACAAATATCTTTTCTCCCTCCTATCCCTAATTTCACTGAAAAAAGAAAAAAAAAGGATTTCAAAATGAATAAATCGATGAATTGTGCCATTAGAAAAAAAGACAAAACGTCACTGGGAAACTATAGCTTTAAGTAATTTCTCAAAGACAGAAGACTAATGGGAATAATTTTATGTAAAAATAGAACTAGAAGAAGCCACAGAACAAGATGACTGCAAGTAACCTTGAGGATTCCTTGAGCTGACTCAACTTATAGGAAAAGCTGCAGGGAGTCCTTGATCACATTTAAGGATCATTCACGGGGAAGAACATGGAGACCAGATAATACTCCCTCCTTGCATCCTGGTTATTCAAAGTAGCAGGCAATATTAGTATTTGCATCCAGATCCTAAAGCCATGAGTTGGATATAAATTATGGAGAGGCAAGCATTTTCTAACATTCAGCAACCTACTTTTTCCACAGTAGTGGGGACAAGTTCTTTTAAACAAATAGTAATTACAACAAATAAAACCTGAGAGAAATTTTCAAATGCAAACAAACACAGAATTATGGATCTTCTAATATTTAGACGGAAGGCAAAACAGTGAAAGAAAAGTAGAAAACTCAGCCCATAAGTATAGAAGGTATTTTGAAACATTGCCCAATGCATTTTTAAATCAAAGTAGTTATTATGATTGTGATTATTATTTGCCCTGCTCATCTCAAGCTATTAAACAAGTAAGGATAAGGTACATATTACTTCAGCAGAGAAAAAATAAATCACTGTGCAATTTTTACTTTTAAAATAAATGGGAAGAAAATGGAACTTTGAAAATCATCTTCGCTTTGAGGAGGGAAAAAAAAATACTAGTATATCCCAGCATGCCAACTAGCAGAGAATTCAGAAAGTAGTTTACTCAGAGGAGTCATGTGGGGTGTGTAATAAAGGAAATTTCTGTTACACATGGACCAGAGGTGTTATTTTGCTTGGTGTGAGGATGGAAGAATCTGAAGAAATTTAGAAGCTTTAGGAATGTACTAATCTATTTGTTAAATTCAGAGAAGAGACCAAGGATCTCAACCCTTTACAATCTTATTCAAATAAACAACAAATAAAACAATCAATGTCCTTGCTCGAGGGAAAAAAAGTTCTTGCTTTGAGAATATAGAAACTTAAGATACTTTGAGAATTTGAAACTTGAGGTAGGCTATGCCTAGTGGCCCACTTTAACTCTAAGAATTGAAGAGCAACACAAGGCAGGTCAAAAAGACCATAAATAGTGGCATGTCATGGTTCAGATGAGAGAAAGCCTACATCGTACCTCTCATCCTCCAAGCCACAGACAGAACGTGTGAAGTTGAATTTCTGCATATGTACATCACAAGACATAAACTTTATATCTGCTTCTCAGACTTAAATTTGTTCATCCAATATGTTTTTTGGAGGATGTCAGATGACACCAGTGGTGTTATAGTTTCAAATTGTCTTTGGAATTCTATTCCAGCAAGTTTACAACTTGATGTTAGAAAAATAACTCATTAAACAATCTTAGATTCAGTATTTCCTTCTGTAGAATGGAAAAAATTACAGTTCTTACCTAATAAGGTTATTGAAGATGAATACAAATAAAATGCAGCTGACCCTTGAACGTGGGTTTGAACTATGTAGGTCCACTTACATGTGGATATTTTTCATAAATATAGTACAATATTATAAATGTGTCTTTTTTTCCTTATGATTTTCTTAATAACACTTTCTTTTCCCAAGCTTGTTTTATTATAAGAATACAGTATATAATACATGTACAAGATCAATTGTATGCTTTCAGTAAGGCTTCTGGTCAACAGTAGGTGATTAGTAGTTGAGTTTTGGGGGAGTCAAAAATTATACATGGATATTTAACTGCATGAGGGATTGGTGCCTCTAGCCTTGAAGTTGTTCGAGAGTCAACTGTAAACCATAGTAACTATTGATATATAAATTAGAACACGATGAAATCTCATATGATGTCTGGGAAATGAAATGTGGATGTTGGAGAAGATATGATTGTATGGCCCAGCACTACTCTTAGAAGTTAGAGGAGTCAGAAATGTAAGTCACATATGTAAATTTACATTTTCTAATAGCCACATTAAAAAGAATAAAAAGTCAATTGTGAAAAAGTTAATAACTTTTAATTATTTATTACTAAGTCTTTGAACTCCAGTGTATATTTTACCATTACAATACATCTCAGTTCATACTAGACACGTATCAAGTGATCATTAGACACATGAGGCCAGATGACTAGAAGTGATAGAACAATATTGCTTTCATCTGGCACATGCATTGCAAGTGAATGGCTTGCTTTCCCAAGCATTGAGATCAGTTCAATTTCTAGCAAATAGCAGTTCCTCAAAACCATGTTTCATATACAAATGAATGACAAAAGAAATATATGAAAAAATTGAATCAATAATGAAATACAAGAGTATATAATATCAAGAAATGGCAAATCAATTGGTATGGTACCATTAAATATGTGTGGTAAAAGAATAGGCACAGAAATTAGGTACATTACAAAGAAAATGAAAGATTTTCTGTGTCATGATTAGCAATTTGAATCTTATCCTTCGACTTTGGGAAAATCTGCAGTAGGGGATTCTGTATTAGGACTCTTCTGAGAAACAGAACCAACAGAATATTATAAACATACATTATGCATATAATATGTATATATATCATCTGTGTCTCATTTACATATATATGTGTATGTAAGCACCAGAGAGAAAGAAAGAGAGAGAGAAAGGGAAAGGGGAAGATTGTTTTTAAGAAATTGGTTCACACAATTGTTGGAGTGTGGCAAATTCAAAATCTTCAAGGTGGGCTAGTGACTAGAGAGTTGATATTACCTCTGAATTAGAGAATACATTGTGGAAAGAGAATTGGATTTGATTCATTAACTGGCTTATCAAAAACAAGCATAGAAATGAAAGCCATTATATAAATTTACATTGCAGGCTACGGATATTTTACAGAGCCTCTATAATTCATTGTTTTTAAATTGCAGATAGGGTAATTGTGATGCATAGAAAACTCTAAGATCAAAATCATCAAGGCAGCATCCATATATCACCAAATACAGAAAACTGTTGTTAAATATTAGGATTATATTAATTTGGATTATGTGAGTAATTATTCCCACCCCTTTCATTACTAGAGATGTGTTTTTAAATTATATTTGCTTGATTTTGTTCTGACAAGACTTTGTCTCTTTGCCTAAAACAAATCAAACCACTTGCTGCATGCAAGGTTTCAATCAATACAATACACTTGCAGTTTCCAGAAAGAAGTTATGGCAGAATTCACATTCCACTAGATAATTTTAAAATAGGTTTATTAATTGAACTGCAAGGATTCAGTCTAGACTTTAAGATAATATCATGAGCATGAAGTTGGTAATGATTTATTTTTTGCTCACAACTTAAGTAGTGCTAACAAATTACTAGCTTGAAAAAAAATGCCAAAAAATAAAGTCCTAACAAAACATGAGCAATTAATGTTTAAAAATGAAATTCAAACAAAGATTTAATAAAGATTCTTTCCACTAAATTTGTTAACAAAAATTCATTCCTTCTGCAATTGAAAGTGACTCGCAGTTTATTAACTACACCCTGGGATTAATTTAAGTACTTCTAGAAAATGTATTAATTTTTTCAGGCCTCTTGGGTACCATTTGGCAAATTCCTACTTTAGTGTATTAAGTGGTTTCTAAATTATTATAGTACTTACTTGTCTCTTATGTTAACCCTGAACTTTTCAACTATTAAAGATAAATTTAGCCTAGGGTATTCTAAGTTGAAATATCAAATAAGAGGCTAATGATGGCCAGAGGTTGATGGATCCCTGAGAGTCAGGCAGGCTTTGCCTTTCCTGATAACCCAGACAGGGTGTATTGTCAAACCTCTGTGGAGGTGATTAGAAACATTTGCTTCACTGGCACATAAAGAAGATTCGCTTCCTACCCTATTCTCTGCCCTAAGCCTTCAGTAGAGTACAATCTGTTACCCACACATTTTCTACAAAGTACTTACTTAACTTGAAGAGTTTTTATCTTTTCTATACAATATATTTTAAATTTTTTCTTAATTTTTCTGTAATTATTTTAATTATGGCATTTTACAATATTGTGCCCTAAACTTTAAATATTTTCTAAGTGATAGGTTAATATGAGGGCAACTTTGAATAACTCCCCATCCCAGTCCCCACCACATTTCCGGGGGCACCTGGGTGGCTCAGTCATTAAGTGCCCACCACATTTCCTAAACACATTCACTGTTGTCCGGTTAGTGTATATTCCTCCAAATCACTTCTTATACCACCCAGTGCAGATCATATATAAGCATGTATACATATAAAATAAATATCTTATGCATATACACTTTAGGAGACATATAGTATTGAGGCATATGGTATGTGTGAGTTTATATAAATATATATCAAAATCTCTGTGTTTGCCCATACAACAGAGTGACCTATCTGAAAGCACATAGGCATCCCATTCAATCTTTTTAACCAAGGGAAAGGGTTTCATGGAGATAAACTGTAGTTTGTTTTTCCAGTACCTTATGGATGGACATTTGGATCAGTTCAATTCTCTCAGGTAAAGCTTACATAAACAATAAGATTAATATCTCAAACGACAAGAAATGTGGAGGTTGTGTTTTCAAGGATGGTTAAACCAGGAGCACTGTGACATCATCAAATTACTTTCCACATCTGTGCTTAGCTATCTCCATCATTTTAACATTTCCATTTATGATTACAGGATAATGCAGTTAAGCCTGCCAACACCTCCTCATGCAGCCACATTCGTAGGCAGAAAACAGCAAGTCATTTACACACGACCAACATTCATATCAAGTACTAATTCCTAAAACACTGTAATGGTTAATTTTATGTGTCAACTTGAGAACTAAGGGAAGCCCAGACACTTAGTAAAATATTACTGGATGTGTCTGTGAGTGTGTCCCAAGAAGAGATTAGCATTTGAATTAGTACAATTATGATCTGTCAAAGTAGGTTTGTCAATGGCAACAAAATACCAGAGCGGTGGGCATATGGGAAATCTCTGTACCTTACCCTCAATTTTGTTGT
The DNA here is from genome assembly GCF_023065955.2 of Ursus arctos. Lineage (NCBI taxonomy): Eukaryota > Metazoa > Chordata > Mammalia > Carnivora > Ursidae > Ursus > Ursus arctos. The sequence goes on along the minus strand of NW_026623056.1, from coordinate 53,612,338 downwards.
GAACCTAATCCTGTTCTAAAAAATAAAGTCTTAAAAAACACAGAAAGAAAGAAAGAAAGAAAGAAAGAAAGAAAGAAAGAAAGAAAGAAGAAAAGAAAGGAAGGGAGAAAGAAAAGAGAAAAGAAAAGAAAAGAAAAGAAAAGAAAAGAAAAGAAAAGAAAAAAGAAAAAGGAAGGAAGGAGAAGAGAAAGAAAGAAAAGAAAGAAAGAAAGAAGAGAGAGAAGGAAGGAAGGAAGGAAGGAAGGAAGGAAGGAAGGAAGGGAAGGAAGGAAAAGAAAGAAAGGCTATCAAGTCTGGGAGGAAACTTAAATGCATATTGATAACTGAGAGAAGTCAATTTGGAAAGTCTCCATACTATATGATTCCAATTATGTGACATTCTGGGAAAGAAAAAACTATGGAGAAAGTAAAAAGATCAGTGGTTAACAGGGGTTCAGAGTGAAAAGGGAAGGAATGGAGAGGTGTAGCACAGGGGATTTTTAAGGTAATTAAACTATTCTGCATGATATTGTAATGGTGCAGGATGCTGACAGTGGGAAAGGAAATAAAGCATGTGGGGGCAAGGAGTATAAGGGAACTCTAGTTTTTACTTGTTTTAGAATCAAAACTGCTTTAAAAATTAAGGTATATTAATTTAAAATGAAAAAAAGAAAAGGAATTTTTGTAATAAATAAGCATTCCTGAGAGTTGTGGTCAAAACAGAAAGCTTCTGGGAAATATGTTTCTTGAAAGCATGGATTCAGAGAAGTAATAGCATAATTAGGAAAGAAATGCAACTAGCATATTGGAGCAAAATCTTCTTTTTTTTCTTAACAGCTAAAAAAAGGAAAAAAGAAAAAATATTCCTATTTGTTAAGCATAAATACACCATGTAGAAGAGTGTAAAGGTATAGGTTAAGGTTTTCTCTTTCTCTTAGGACTTTTTCATATAAGATTAGAAGACAACATTGCCTGACTGCCAGCAAATTGTGATGGAAATATTGAAAGAAAACATAAATAAGGAGAAGTATCACAGAAAACAACAAATACTAAGATTCTTAAGGAGCCAGTAATTTTTTGTTTCAGTTATCAACAATGATTTTGGTAAATTATGAAAGTCATTGAGCTCTGAAACCTAAAAGAAAGCATATATACTATGTTTTATGAGAAAAATTTAAAGATGGATCATAGATAGATCATAGATAATAGATGATAGATGATAGATTGATAGATGACAGATAGATGATAGACAGAGAGATGATAGATAGATGATAGATGATAGAATAGATACAGATGAGATATAAATATAGATACATATATAGATATATGAATTGAAGATACATTAGCATAACATGGAACCTTGAGAAGAAATTAGAAAAAAACATGAATGAAGTTGCAGCCATCTAGGCAAACATAAGCAACTGGAGGGATCAACAGTACTCTGAAAGAAAATTGTACTAACCTCAGTTAATATCCTCCTATGATAGATAAAGGGGTCAAATAGATGAAGGAAAAGAATAGAGATGATCTGTATTGATTTCCTGAGAGCTTTTTGATCCTATAACACATGAAATCATCCTTTACAATGTAGCTAAATCTGATCATTGACCTTTGATGAGTAAACAACTTTTACCTCAATCCTTACAGTAATTATCAATAAATCTGCCTCAGCATTAAGATCCTAAATATACGAGGGAAAAATTTGGAATAGGATTATCTTTAAAAAAGACAAAAGGGAATTCTAAATGAAGTTAAACGTGTTGGGGAGAAAATAATCTCTTCAAAAATTGTATAAAGTTCTATAGGGAGATGGCAAGATATGTATATCAAAAAGAAAAATATATAAAAAATATAAATACAGGTGTGAAATTTAGGGGGAAAAGAAAATATATGGTGATTTTTTAAAATGGTTGACAGATAACAAGAATTAATCACTAAATACATGTTTACTGAAACCATTCATTAGTTTACATACTGAACAGACCTAATTCTCCATTATTTTTTTTAAGTTTTTATTTATTTATTTGAGAAAGAGAGAGAGAGAGAGAGCACGAGTGGGGTGAGGGGCAAAGGGAGAAGCAGACTCCCCACTGAGCAAGGAGCCCTGTGCAGGCTCGATCCCAGGACCCTGGTATCATGACCTGAGCCGAAGGCGGATGCTTAACTGACTGAGCCACCCAGGCACCCCCTTAATTCACAATTCTTAATCAGTCATTATAAAATCCATTTATAAATTTCTGCACTAATATAGATTAGAACATCATTTGCTCAAAATGTCACTTAAAATAATATTTTAACCCACTAGGATTGACAAAAACAATTTAATAATTTTATAATTGCATTATGACAGAGGGTAATAAAATATAAAATAATAAAATAAAAACATACATATTGCAAAGCCACCTATAATTTCACGAGACATGGCCTTACCTTCCTGGTTTTTACTTAGGCTCAGTGATTTCAGTTTGGTGTGCGTGTGTCTCAGTTTTCCTTGCTCACCTCTGGACAAGCCAACTGCACATATTTAATCACACTTGATAGTGGATCCTTTGCAATAAATCTTCATTGGACAAGTGGATCACCCAAAATAAATCATCCGTGGGTGAGTGAAACAACTTTGCTCAAACATCCATGGAAAAAGAGCTCATCCATCATAAATCAAAGATAGATAAGTAGATCGGCCTTGATTTACTGCCTCTAACTGTGAATACAGTTTTATCTTCCCTAAGGTGTACCATGATTTTGCAAACAGCTTATAGTTTAGAAAAATATGGAAGAGTTACTTCCCTAATATTGCCATTGAAAGTCTATCTTCCAGTGAAGCAATAGCACCATGAATGAAATAGAGCAAAAGGAGCTGCTAAATTTTATTCAGTTACATTAATTTAGCAATGTAGTCTAACATAAAAGGAACCTTTGGAAATATCAAAAACTGAGTCCAAATCTCAATAACTCCGTTAATGTGATCTTAAATATTTTTGTCTATAAAATCACAGTGACAATAACCAACCTTGTAGGTATCGTGATGAGTAAATGAGACGCTCAGTAAACACACATATGTAGCTCACATATTTTAGAATATCTCAGCTGTTCCTGGCACTGGAATATTAAATAAGGCATACAACACACTGTTGCTACTTTCCGTGGGGTAGGGAGAAAAGTAAACTATTCACAAAATAGTACGATAGTAGTTTGGACAGACCTATGTCAGAGAATTATTAAAACAAATAGCATGATTAAACTGTAATCAATTGGCAAAAGTTCCAAGAAAAAAAATTAACCTTCAGGATGACTCTTAAAGCTTAAGAGACACATTCGATGGGCAATAGAGAAAAGGATATGTGTAAAGATTAGCAACTATGAGATATACTCTGTGGACTGTAAAAATGTAAGTGTGTATATTTATGTATATGCATATGTATATAGGCGTGACTAGAAATTAGCTCAGCAGCTTTAGGCGGGTGTCAGATCATAAAAAGCCTCCTATGCATTGCTCAATACTGTGGATTTTATCCTAAGCCAATAGAGCATCACCGATGGCTTCCAGGAGGGAAATGATTTAATCATAGTTGTATTTTAGGAAAAAACACAGTAGTAAATAGGGGAAGAGTGGACAGAAAGAAGTCAGTTCAACTGTAATATACTACCATATAGTGGTAGATATAATTCTTATATACACCAGAAAATATGAGGACAAGAGATAAGCCAGATAGATGTGTAAGGGAAACTATATATTAACATATAATTTATTGTATACATTCTCCTCGAATCTATGTTGCAGAATGTGTGTATATATATGTGTATATATATGTATATATATATATATACATATATATACACACATACACACACATATAATATTTTCTATAATATATATATCTTCCATAGCAGCTGCTACTCTTATTCACCTGAAAAAGTCACTTTTTCCATTTGCATTTCATATAAATTATTGTTCAACAAACTGCAACATCAAATGTATCTTGGCAAAACATTTCCTGCTAGGGCTAACACACTACATAAATTCAAAAACTCTCAGATTTAGTCCTTGTGAATATGATAAAGATGTAAAAAGAATAATAATGTTAATGATAATTATTTATACACATACTGATATTTTTTGTTTTGTACAGAAAAAACATCAATATATATTTTTAAAGATCAAATGTTTTTGCATAATGTATATCATTCATAGCAATATATATATAAATTGATGTGTAATTTCACTTTTGAATTTATCATGCATTAGTCTTTTAAAAACAAGCTTTCAACCTTTTGGCAATATTAACCTATTTATTAATTCTCCACTTTTCTTTTTCTTTATACTTTCCAAATTTCCTTTCATATCCATATTAAGAATTATTTATTAGGTGATCATATTGTTCATATATTATTCCTAAAAGAATGTTGGATTAATTTAGGCTGATTTTATTTTAATCATTTTTTTCCTAGAAAGACACGAAGTTTCTGATTTTATTACCTAATTTATTAGGGAGTTTGTGCCTTATGAAATAAGAGAGAAAATTATCTTACTTTCTCCTGGTGAACTTAAGTTTTGTAAAAACTATGCTTTAAGGTTTTGATTCTGGTTGCATGTTTTGTTTTCAGAGAATTGTTTCTCAGAGAATTATGTTGTATAAACAGAAATGAACATGAACATAATCCTTGTTCAAATAGTTATAGACAAGAAAGCTATTTTTTACCTCTTTTCAAAGCATAACCCAAAACATCTCATAATACAAGGTTTACTGAAATACATAATTATACAATAAGTATAAATACTACTCGGTGTGTATTTTTCTAGATATTTTTCACAATATATTCATACCGGGTATGATATAGTGCTAAGGGATTTACCTACAACAGGAAGAGAAGAATCTTCTTCTTAAGCAAATAAGTTCATAATGTAACGAAATGGGTTAGATAATGTGCTATTTGCCTAGATTTTAAAATCCAAAATTTTCATATAAGTAGAAATGGATATTCTAGCTTGTTTTTCTCCCAAGCCTCAGACATTCTTTATTTTGAGGTTGTACATATTTTCTTCAGTCTCCCACTCTAGAGAATAATTCTGAGATACATCTGAAACTCCTGGTGGTAGATTGAAATTATCAAAACATACTGGCAAATATCAGATGGCCCTAATAACAAATTCCAGCTGATTATGTCTGAACATGTGTATTGTTACGTATTTTACCTTGATTATAAGGAAAACTATATATCTGGATTATTTCTTGTTCCTGTGAAGATAAGATACCTGCACTGGGAAGAATTGGAAGATTAACTTAAGTGAAATATTTGTTAGGATTTTATAATGGCTTTTTCAAGAGAATTCAAATGAGGCCCAACAAGTAAAATATCCAGAATTCCTCTTCTTCATACTCATTAATAATTATGGGGTAAATAGGCTGATCTTTTTTTTTTTTTTTAAGATTTTATTTATTTGTCAGAGAGAGAGAGAGAACACAAGCAGGAGGAGCAGCAGGCAGAGGGAGAAGCAGGCTCCCACTGAGCAAGGAGCCCAATGTGGGATGTCATCACAGGACTCTGGGATCATAACCCGAGCCTAAGGCAGATACTTGACTGCCTGAGCCACCCAGGTGTCCCTAGGCTGATCTTTTGATAATGCATATAATGTGCCTATAATGCAACAACTTCAAACTTTTTTTTTGAAGATTTTATTTATTTATTCATTTGACAGAAAGCACAAGCAGGGGGAGCATCAGGCAGAGGAAGAGGGAGAAGCAGGCTCCCCGCTGAGCAGGGAGCCAGATGCGGGCCTGGATCCCAGGACCCTGGGATCATGACCTGAGCTGAAGGCAGATGCTTAACAGACTGAGCCACCCAGGTGCCCCTTCAAAACTTCTTATGATGTAAAATGATTTCCTATTATGATCAGTTACAAACACCCACCAAGTTCAAACACCTTCATGGACAGTAAGAAAGAATTTTCTAAGAAAGAATTTCTATCCATTGTTCTTTCAAAATAAAGTCAACTTCTAATTTCATATATGTGGTATCAATTTTTGTAAATTAGTCTGGTTATTGCTCATAGGTGTGATGATACGAACTATCACATATCCTATCTTATCATAACACAAACTGCTTAATGACTGAAACAGACAGATAACCAAGGCCCAGGTGTATGAAGTTCTATTTCTTCTGCAGGGTATACAGCTGAGATTTCTTACGTTTAGTTGTAAGTTTATATAGAGTTTCATGTTCTGGATTTTAGTAGACACGGGAACGTATTTTGAAATATTTATGGATGGTTCCAAGCAGAAACTATGTAGAAATGAATTTAAGTTCCAGAATTTAGTTCTGAAAATTCTCATTCCCCTACTCACTGCTCTCTAAAATATAGCCTTCTCACTTGTAGAAAATTAATTGCTTGCTCCCTAAATGCCAGGGCATTTCCCTATCAAAGTAATTTATTGCAAACCAGTCACTTATCTATAATTCATTCTACTGGGTAGCAAGCCCCCAGTCTTCACCTGCATGAGGACACTATTCTGTGTAACGTGCATTTTATCAGTTGTTATACAAAACATTATTATATCACTTGTTATATTTCCCATGTTTAGGCCACATTTTAATTGCCCAGCTTGCTATGATATTTCTTGTAGTGGTATGACTTTTACAACATTACACACCCAACATTAGAATGAATTATTTTTCAGGTCTCTCTACTTGCTTCCCAAATTAATGACCATTTGATGATGTATGAGTTTCATTGTCCTTCTGTTCTCACATACTGTAAGAAGCCTCTCTCAACAAACTTTTTTACTTTATGGGTCTTCTGTTGTCAACTTCCTTATTTGTAGTATTTTTTCCTATATTTTCTGCTCAGAGCCTTGAACTTTGCTGATGAAGTATTTTATTTTTCCCATTTTCCATGAGAAGTTTTACAGCACACTCTGACCAATCCTATATTTCTTCCTCTTCCCTTTCCTACTGTCAACATGCCAATCTAACCTTCAGACACAATCAGATTAATTTTCATCATGCCTTGCTCTTTCTCATGGTTCTTACAAAGTTAGCTCAAACTAGCCCTCTACTTAGGTTGCTTTTCAAGCCATCTCTCTTGCTTGTCTTGATGGTGACCTTTGCCTCTTACTAGGGTATCTTGTACACTTAGTATAATCTCACTTTACAAAAGAGTATGGTCTTCCAAGATTTATACTAAATCCTTATTGTTATAAAAACACTTTTCCCATGCACAGATACTAAGACCAAAGAAATGTCTCTGTAACAGCAAATGACCCAGGCTGCTGAGGGTTTTGCATTCACACTGGACTGGACTCCTAGACAATGTTAGAGCTCCTCAGATGTATTTACATAGCGAAAATACTTTACATGGAGAGATACTAATATTCACCACCTCATAGACTCAGAAATACTCTGTGATCACCCTGTCTATCCTGGGGCTGACCTACTGCTCCCATTTTTTTTTTTTTAAACCAGGTGATGATTTTGATTGAAGCTTATTTCCTGTTCCTAATTGTGCATCTGGCTCGCTCCCAGTTACTTGAATCTCGAAAAGGAGAACCTAGTAAGTCTCTGAAGGCTTTATCTACATCTTCCACTCTTCTTTGTCCCTCTTTCAATTCAACACTTTTATAGTATTCTTTGCAGAAAGAAAGAGTATTTTAAGCCACAAGTTATCAAAACACCTTGTTGAAATGCATTTCAAGATGTATTTTGCCCACCTTAATGTATATCTTCTATAACATGGCTTCCAAATTCACATTTAAAAATCTGTCTTCTATCCTGAGCAACATACATTCATTTCCAACTTTCGGTTACTCTTCAATTAGCTGTGCACCAATTCCTCAAATTATTCTCTAAAAGTTTCTCATAAACCGCCTTCCAAATATGTTTCTCTTCCTTTTTTTCCCATTTAGGATTCAACATGATCTCTATCATGTAGAAATACCTGAGTTTTCCTTGCCTCACTCTTTCCTCTTAATTCCAGGACATTATCATTACCCTAAAACGTGTTTCTCTTCTAATGAGAGTATTCCTGATTCTCTCTTCACTTCCTGTTCCGACCCTTATTGTATCTCCCTCTGATTATTTAAATAGCCATGTACATTACAACATTTGATCAAATGTACTCCTTTTATCCTATTATATTCTTTCTTTATCTACATTTAGATAAAGTTCATTCACCTTTCTGAGTCAAAGTCAAAAATCACATCCAGTTGAAGTATTCCTCCTGTTCTGTACACCTAAGCAGAATAAAATATTCTTCCTTATATTTTGGTGCCTATAGAACAATAGTTAATTATTTATATGTGTCTTCCACATTAAAATGTGAATATTTTGAAAGGAGGTAAACCATCTTTCTTTTTCGTAACTATTCCCCCTGAGTGCATCATGAATCCAAGTATAGTTCCGGGGTACTTTTTGTGCTATTATAATAGCAGTTGGATCAGGGGTCCAAGAAGGCCTGAATTTAACCTTCCGTTATATCATCTCTTAAGAGGGCTCTTAGTGGAAATCTACACATATGGGGAAATCTCTGAACTGAAATCAAAGCACCATTTAATTTACAGCATTGAAAATTAACAGTATTCCTTTCTACTTATAAAATATCAGTGGTAGACAACCTAGACTCTAATGAGACTACAAACTCCTTCTCCCAAAGGTAAGAGGAGCTGAGAAGTGGTGGACTTAAGCAGCCCTGGGCAGCAGTGAAAAGTAAAAAGTTCTCCTAGTGTTAATAAATGTTCGTATGGCATTGAATTATGTGTTGCACCTATATTTGTTGGAAACAAGAGATAGGTACATAATAAATAAATGATGCCAATTTTATAAACCCTATTCAATATCATAGATTAAGAAACAATCATTCATAGTATCTAGTTTTTCCCCCTTAGTCCTTAAATTATTTCCATTAATGGTTAAAGTTTTTGAGCTCTTCATATCTTTGAAGGATAATCAAGTTAATTTAATTATATGATATCTCATTGAAATACCACAGCATAGTAGAGCACAGCTGTCAAAATGACTTTTACAAGTTTCTAAGGGAAGGCTACTTCTATAATGAAATAAAATATTTCTGGAATATCTTACATAAAACCAAGTACTGAAGTAGAAAATCATAGCTGCTTCTGCAGATATGACTCAATATTCTGTGGGATGACTTTAATATTTGAACAGTTCTTATAATTTAAGTAATACAAATAGATATTCACAGAACCAAAATTCACAGGAACAGCAGTGCATAGGAGTAGAGCACTAAGAGAAAAAAGCTACTATACTATGACTTAAGCAGGTTTTAAACATGACAATTGAATCCATTTTTAACTGACTTGTTAAATTCCATTACTTTTATCTAGTGAGATAAATAGCACTGAAAAAATAATTGATATGTCTCAAATAAACATTAATCATAGAAGTGTGTGATATAACTAGCATGGAAAGAAGTAGAAAAGACTTGAAATTATATCTGATATGGTGTTGGCACCAGAATTCCTTGGTCCTCACTTTCTGCATTTTGATTTTGAAAGATTTTTTAAAAAGCTATTCTGGGGGCACCTGGTTGGCTCAATTGGTTAAGTGTCTGCCTTTGGCTCAGTTCATGATCTCAGGGGCCTAGGATCGAGAACCATATTGGTGGGGGGAGGTGGGGGTCTCTGCTCAGCGGGGAGTCTGCTTCTCCCTTTGGCTCTCTCTCTCTGTGCGCACTCTTTCTTTCAAATAAATAAAATCTTTTTTTTTTTAAAGCTATTCTATCTCGTAGAACAATTATGTTAATAAATGAAAATAATTGTTTAGAAAACTTACTGAAAATCTCAATATACGGCCAAATGCAAGTCACTGATACTATCTAGATACAGAGTTCTGTCTTGGCATAAGAGTATAGGAACACAATTTGCTTTTACCAATTGGAAAAACCCTAATTTTTTATCTTGTATGTAAAATGAAATTTGTGCTTGTTCATCAAAATCTGAAGACCTTCATTGCAGTGTTTCAAACTCATTACCTTAATAGTAGTTAGCATAAGAAAACGTGGAGAACAAAAGCTTCTGTGTTAACTTGCTGTTTCCTCCAATACCAGGTACAGATATCCTTACATATTTCTTTACTCTCTCCCTAAAACTGTTTCTCCAGAGGCAAATGTTCCACCCTAATACGCTTGGCCTTGGAGCACGAAAATCCAAACTGCACGTCATACTTACCGGGATTCTATATAATCTGCCCTAGTCCTCCGACCTCTGCTTTTACATCTCCACCCATTCATTTCCCACCTGTCACACCAGGCGGCCTCTGCTGCTGCTGCTGCTGCTGCTTCTTCTTCTTCTTCTTCTTCTTCTTCTTCTTCTTCTTCTTTCTTCTTCTTCTTCTTCTTCTTCTTCTTTTTCTTTTTCCAATGTTCAGCTTCCTTTAATGACCCCATCTCCCTTCAGGCTTGTTTCTGCTCCTCAAATACACTGAGCATGTTCTTACCTCAGGGCTATTTGAGCATACCGCTCTCAACACTTTGTAAGGCTTGTTCCTTGATATCAGATAAGTTTGAGTTCAAATGTCACTTTCACAGAAAAGGCTTTACTGACATACCATCTGAAGAATCTTCCTGACCATGAAAGCCCCCAAGTCACTCTCTATCACATCATTCTATTTTTTCCCTTTATATATTTAGTGCTTTGGAAATTATTGGATTTACTTATTCATTTATTAGTTTAATGTCTGTATCTCCCCCATGGACTGTGCATAGCCCATCACAAAGGGGGACGTTTTCTATTGTTCTCTTATCTCCCCAGTATTTGAAATAATTCCTGACACATGGAAATTTCTCACACACACACATACACAGAGTATTGTGTGGAAACTGGGTTGTGATGGTTTACAAGATTCAATTTTGCAAAACATCTCTTCCTGAGTTCCTCCACATTGCATTGGTAGCCTGAAATTGTCCAGGTGGCAGCTTTTTCTTCACAGAATCAAAGAACACTACAAATCAGGAAGCTTTTTTGGCGGGGGGGGGAGTCTCTTGAGTCTCTTGTTAAATATTTACTAGTCTATCCATATATGACAGAGATAATGAAATTCTTCTCCTATAACTAAGATCTGAAGTGAGGGAAATATATATGAGAAAAAGCTTTATTCTTTCTGTATGCAGTACCAGTGTGGTGAAAAAAACAAAAACAAAACCCCCCAAAACAAAGACTATGCCTCTAAGCCACTGAGGAGTAAAGCAGCACAGGAAACCATTAGGAGATCATCCATCTCTTCACAAGGGTTGATGCCAAATAATTCTGAAGAATAACCAATATTTCTGACTATGAATAATTGATTCCTCCATCCTGATAGTATTCCAATTTCTAAATAATGATCACAAAAACCGTGTTCGGCCATCATGTACCTCTCACTTTTCCTAGCCGCAAGTCCTGTGCTAATACACCCATTTATTTGCAATTACAATCTGTCCTTTCTGATGTAAGGATGTGACAGGAGCTAATTTTTGTACTTCTCTGGTCTCAAAATGTAAGTCCAATCTTTAGGCACCCTATTATCTGAAGATGACCTGGCTTGTTCATGGTAAAACATTTCAGGTTCAGCACTTCGGTACTACCAAACATAGTGCCTATCATTATGAATACAGGTACTTCCTACCAGAAATGACTCTATCGACTATGATGTTATGAGATAAACTACTGGGGGAAATAATGAGTAGTTACCATTTATTGTATATTTACAATGCCAGGTACCGTCATGTGTTTTGTATTCATTCGTATTATTTTGTATTCAATCAGCTCACTGATACTATGAATAAGTTATTTTTATTATTTTAATTTTAAAGATGGGGAAATGGATAATTAGACAAATTTTCCCATGGTCTTACTGGTAGTAAGTAAAGGAGATAAATTCAAATCCAGGTAGTCTAATTTTAGATTTCATAGATTTCATACAGGTCTCAAGCATACTGTCATTCCACAAAAACTAAAGTCACTAATGACAACTGAGACGGCTTGGGATATTCAAAAGGCTAAGAATCAATACATTCCTGCAGGAACATGTCCTCTAAAATAGGAAGTAGGGCCTGTGTAAATATGTGTGTGTGTGTGTATTGCCTTCAATACAGAGCTGATGTAGAAAGTATAGCCCCTGGTTCTTTAATCAGTTATAAGATGTTTCTTCTTTCATCTCTTTTTTTATTTTTATTTTTTTTTAAAGATTTTATTTATTTATTTAAGAGAGATTGAAAAGAGCACAAGCAGGGGGAGCAGCAGAGGGAGAGGGAGAGTCAGACTCCCTACTGAGCAGAAAGCCCGATGCAGGGGGCCGACCCCAGGACACTGGGATCATGACCTGAGCTGAGAGCAGCCACTTAACCTACTGAGCCACCCCGGCACCCCTTCATGGAGCAGACATTTAAAATTTAAATTTTGATGAATTTTGAATTAAATTTTGTGGAAAGAGTAAAATCTGTGTCTGTGCTCTGTCTTATTTCGCCTATTTTTCTAGTATAATTTGTTTAAAAAAATTACCTCTCTCTCTCTCTCCATTGCTTTTGAGCCTTGTCAAAAGTTAATTAACTATGTTCGTGTTAGTCTATTTCTAGGATCTCTACCCTGTTCCATTCTTTTATGTGTCTCACGCTGTCTATATGATTCTATCTTCAAAATAAGTTTTAAAATCTGATAATGTGAGTTCTTCAACTTGGGTTTTCTTCTACAATATGCTTCTGGCTATTCTAGCTCTTTGATTTCCACATAAATTTTAGAATAATTTGTCAATATATGTGAAAGAATTTGCTGGCATTTTGATTGCATTGAATCCAAACTGGGAAGAATTAACTCTTTACAATATTGAGGTTTTCAGTGAAAGAATACAGAATATTTTTCTGTTTGTTTAAATCTTGGGTTTATTTTTATCAGTTTTGAAGTTTTCTACCTATAAATCCTGGACTCATGTTGTTGGATTTATACCTAAATATTTTTTTTTGGTGTTATTGTAAATGGTACTATGCTTTTAATGTCAAATTCCAATTTTTCATCGCTAGTATTTATGAAACAAATTGACTTTTGTATATTAACCTTGTATCCTGTAGTCTTGCTCTAATTTCTTTTAGTTGCAGGAGTTGTTTATTTTTTTCCCTCTGTTTCTTTCATAGATTATTTGGCTTTTTCTACATAGAGAATCAGATCATCTGCAAAGAAAAGCAGTTTATTTCTTCCTTTCCAATCTGTATATATTTTATTTTTTATGTCTTATTATACTAACAAAATTCCAGCTTGATGTCAAATTGCAGTGGTGAGATAGGAAATCCTTGACTTTTTCCTAGTAATAAAGTAGAACTTCCAGTCTCCCACCATATTAGTTGTAGGTTTTTTGAAAATATTCTTTTTTTTTTTTTTTAAAGATTTTATTCATTTATTTGACAGAGATAGAGACAGCCAGCGAGAGAGGGAACACAAGCAGGGGGAGTGGGAGAGGAAGAAACAGGCTCATAGCGGAGGAGCCTGACGTGGGGCTCGATCCCGTAACGCCGGGATCACGCCCTGAGCCGAAGGCAGACGCTTAACCGCTATGCCACCCAGGCGCCCCTGAAAATATTCTTTCATGTTGAGGACTTCTCCTTCTATTCATTTTTGGCGAAGTTTTTTTTTTTCATGAATGAGTGTTAGATTCCATAAAATGATTATTCTGTTTCAATTGATACAATATGACGGATTACATTACATTTTAAATGATAAACCTGGGTTTCTTAGTTTGAATAAATCCCATAATAAATAAAATACTTTATTGCGTTTCCACTAGTTCACCTCAGTGCTTAAAAACCCTCTTGGCTTTTGTTTCAATAGAGATGAGTTCATCTCTCTTCTCCTTTGCAATAGTCTTAAATAAAGTCTTCCTTGACTGTTTAACTCCATCCAGTGCAATTTTTCTTTGACAATATCAGGTGCTCCAAATTCCCGTTAGCCATATGTTTGTCCCCCATATTGACTTCCTCATGTACTTCTCTAGAGAGATTGCCTTCAGCTACTCTGATTTTATGCATTATTATATTCCCCTATGTGTGTTGTACTGATACTTGAAAGGGGAGGAAGAACATTCTATAAACTTTGGATTAAATTGTAGTCATGTATTGCACCTTTGTCTGAGAGATCTATCCTCACAAATGTTTCTCCGTAGCTTTCCCCTGCTGTTCTCTACTTTTTCTGCCTGGCTGCTGTATTCCCAACTCATTTCTCTGAAGTGATATAAAGCCATGAGCTCTGTTGACTGTGCCCTCCAACTTTAGTGAGGCAGCAAGACTCGAAGAGATGTAAGTTGGGAGAAATTTCTCCTCACCCCAAGAGCAAATTTCAGAATATGCTGACTAAGTTCTTTGCCCTGGAGAGTAGCCCATTGCTATGGAGAAGTCTCAAATTGTTTCATAATGCTTACTCTTGCTTTCTCCTGTTAGAGGTAAGAAAAGATTTTTTGTTTTTTTAGATATCCACTGTAAAAATCTAGTGATGGTTCACTATAAAAATTCCAGAAAGTAACCTTAAAAAAAGTGTTGGGAATCCCCTAAGTCTGAATCCCCTGGGAGTTTCTTCTTCTCATGCCAGTCTCAACTCAGTCTCCAGCAGTTCATCAAAATTATGATTTAAGTGTTCTTATTAGTTTATTCCTCAACAGCTTCTGCTCTAATTAAATTGATCTTGGTTTCTATACCTATCTGGATGAGCCTGTCTCTCAGGATTGCAGGGTGGCAGTTTATCCCGTGACCTCGGTTCTCGATGCCTCCAGGAAAAGTTGTTGCTTATTAGTTAGTCCAGGATGGGAGTAAAGACTGCTAATCTAATTATCTAATAATTACTTTAAGTATGATTATTATTAATTCTAACTTTTCTCTTCTCCCCATTTTAACATCATACACCAAACCTTCATGTTATATAAAAATGGCTTAGTGATCTGAACTACACAAATGAAAAATTACCTAGAAACACCAGGGATGCAAAAATACCTAATATTTTTATCATTGTATATATTTTTCACTTCCACAGGATTAATATCTCAGTGCAGATCAGCACAAGGCAGGAAAGTTCGGACAAAGAGAAAAAGATGTACAGTTTTGGAACAATATAAGAAGGGGCTTAAATCAGACCAGAATAGAAATTTTCTCATTTCTATTCTCATTAGGTCCTATCATAAATTCTTTTAAGGATAATGAAAATATATAATTTATTGTTTTACCTATATCTATACCTTCAATATCTATATGACTATATCTATATATCTTACTTTAGAATTTCATTCAGTTGCTTTCAACAATTTTTAAAATCTTCATTAAATTTATTCATTAAATTGTGAGAACATGTCTTCCTGATTGTGGTACTTAAAACAAAAAAGACAGATATAAATATTTTGGTAACTTCATTAGAAAAATATGTTTACCTGTATTGCTTACACGTTGTTGTTCAAATGCTTTAATTTTGTGGTGTGTGCTAAGCATTCTAAAAGCATTTAAATGTAAATTGTAGTTAGCATTTTAAAGTAAATATGAGCAACTTATGTCCTGAGGTGGGAGTATAATTTAGCAGATTATGTTTGGATTACTTTAATAATTACTGTAAAGATAATCACTATGCGTATATAGTAATCCAGACTGTAATTTCAGGTAAAAATGACAAATCATTATTTTCTAATTTTTCTTATGGATATTTATTATTTATTCTTCCATTAATTTGCTAGATGTTGAAAAACAGGCCAAAGGGAATGAATGTTATTTAAAACTTTGGTTAAAATTTTTAAATTTTCTCCATGAATACAACAATTTACTCTCAGTCACACAATGACTAAGAATACCTCTATTTTCATACATTTTCAGATTATAGAGATACATAAACTGCATGTATTTGAAATATGTAAACCCCATGAAACAATCAACACATAAGCTAATAAACATATATGGACATCTATCCCAGAAGTTCTATTCCACTCCTTTGAAACCCAACCATTTGTCCCCTTCCCTCTTTATCCCTAATCACTGATCTGCTTTCTACACTATAGATTAGATTACATTTTCCAGAATTTTATATAAGACAAAGAAGAAAATGAAAAAATATGTAGAATTTTTGGTCTGACTTTTTTCACACATGATAATTATTTTGATATTTGTCCATATTTCTTATAAAAATAAGTAATTTGTTTTTTGTTACTGGGTAGAATTCCCTTTTGTGGATATACCATAGGTCATTTATCTATCACATATTCATGAGCATGAGGTTTCTTTCCAGTTTGGATCTATTACAAATAATGCTGCTGTGAACATTTTGGTCAATCTTTGTGTTGACATGTGCAATTATTTTTCATGAGTAAATACCTAGGAAAGGAATGGATGGTCATATAGTAAGTGTATCTTTAAAAACTTTAGCTTTCTACAGTAAAAAGTTCTTTCCAAAGTGTTTGTATAATATTACATTCTAACCATTGTTGTATAAGATGTCCAGTTTCTCCACATCTTCACTCTAAATGACATAATCATTTTTTAATATTTTTAAATTTTTTTAATTTTAGGGAATGTGTAGTATACTTCATTGTACTTTTTAATTTATATCCCCCTAATGACTAATGATGTTGTGTCTTTAAAAATACTTATTTGCCATCTGTATATGTCTTCTTTGGTAAAGTGTTCAAGTCATTTGTCCATTTTTCAACTTAGATGGACTTCTTTTGCTTAAATGGTAAGAATTCTTTATGTGTTATGGATGTGAACCCATTGTCAAATATGTGTTTTGCAAGTATTTTCAATTTGATGAAGCCAACTGATTATTTTCTATTCTAGTCCGTGATTTTTATTCTGTATTCAAGAAACCTTGTGAAAATCAATGTCACTAACACTTTTTCTCTATTATCTTCAATAATATTTAGAGATTGAGCTCTTGTGTGTAGGTCTATGATCAATTTTGAGTTAATTTTGGCTCAAGATACTCAGTGTTTATCTGTCCAATTGTTTTAGCACTCTGTTGGAAAGACTATCCTTTTGTGAATGAATTGTTTTGGCACCTTTGTTGATTAATTGACCATATATATATTAAGACCCTATTTAGAGACTTTATCATGTTTTTTTGTTTGTTTTGTTTTTTAGATTTTATTTATTTATTTTGCGAGAGAGAGAGTGCGCGAGCAAGCAGGGGGAGGGGCAGAGGGAGAACGAGAATATCAAGCTGACTCCATGCCGAGCCTGACGCAGGGCTCGATCCACGACCCTAAGATCATGACCTGAGCAAAAATCAAGAGCCAGACACTCAGCCAACAGAGCCACCCAGGCACCCCATCATGTTTGTTGATCTTTATGTATTCCTTTATGCCAACAACACACTCTCTTAATTACTGTAGCTTCATAATAAAACAAGTCTTAAAGTTACATAGTGCAAGACCTCAGATTTTGTTTCTCTATTTCATAGTCAGTTTAGCTTTGTTAGGTTGTTCGTTTTCACATAATTTTTGAATCACTTTGCTAATTTCTACAGAAGCCTGCTGGGATATCGATTGAAGTTGCCTTGATCAATAGATCATTTCTTGAGAGAATAGACATTTTAACAATAATGAGTTTTCCAACCCATAAACATGATATATTTCTCCATTAATTTGGCTATTCTTTAAATGTTATCACCAATGATTTCACTTTCCAGGATATTGGATTTGCATATATTTGCTCAAATGTATTCTAAGTATGTCACATTTTAGAGATCACATATCTTGATCATAGAAGGAATACATTCAGTCATTCACCATTTACTATAATCTGAGCTCCAAGTCTTTTGTGGATGAGTTTAATAAGGATGACTATGTTCTTTGTATTCATTGCTCACTGAGGGTTTTAATCCAGTATGACTGTTAAATATGATCAAATGCTTTTTCTACTCTATTGAAATGATATTTTAAATTTTTTATATGTTAAATTTTATGGATCAATGTTTCCAATGTTAAACCAGACTTATATTTCTGGTCAGAAAAAAATTGATCGTGATATATTAAACTTTTTCTATATATTTCTAAACTAAATATATATTGCTAAACTAAACTTGGTAGTGTTTTGTTGAAAATATTGGTTTTTGTGATCTTGAGCATTATTGGTATGTAGGTTTGGAACATCCCCCTACCCCCTTTTTAATGTCTTCTGACAATTTTGGCCTTATAATATGAGTCTGGAAGTATTTTCTCCTCTTCAATTTTCTGGGAAAGTTATTTTAGAATTTGTATTATTTCTTTCCTAAATATTTCATAGAATTCACAAGTCAAACACTATAGGTCCGGAATTTTCTTTGTGGAGAGATTTTCAACTAGAAGTCCAATAATTTTCATAGATACTTATCAAGTTTCCACAAGTCAGCTTTGTTAGTTTATGTTGTTCTAGGAATTTGTCGATATCCTCTGGGTTGTCAAATTAATTGGCATAAATACGTTTATAATAATTTCATGACTCTTTTAATGTCTATAATGCCTTTGCTCGTTTATGGTACAAATATTTTTGTCTTCTTTAAAAAATTTAGTCTACTCTAGTTTTATCAATTTTATTACTTCTTTTCAAAAAGAATGAGCTTTTTTTCATTGATTTTTTTTCTTTTTAATGCACAGATTTGTGATTTTCATTACTATTTTTCTCCTACTTTTATTGATTTAAATTTCTTTTTTTTCTTAGATTTTTTTTTTTAGATGAAAGCTTAGGTCATTAAATAAGATCTTCCTCTCTTTTTTAATGCAGACAGCCCATAATTTATGATGGTTTGACTTATGATTTTTTTTTTTTTTACTTTACAGTGATGCAAAAGCAATACACATTCAATAGAAACTGTACTTTAAATTTTGATTATTTTTTCCCCAGGCTAGCATTATGTGGTACAAAACTATCTCATGATGCTTGGCAGTGACAGCTAGCTGAAGCTCCCAGTCAGCCATGCAACCAAGTTTTATCTTTGTTCCTCTATAGATAAGGTGTTTTTCCACTTCGGTTTTATTTAAGCTTTTCTCTGTTTTTGGTTTTCTGCAGTTTAAATATGATATTTATAATGCCAACCACGAGGGTGAACAATCAACACACTTAAAACCATTCTGTATCCATAAGACCATTCTTTTTTTCACTTTCAGCATAGTATTCAACAAATTACATGAGCTATTCAGCACTTTATTATAAAATAACCTTTGTGTTAGATGAGTCACCTATGGCTATAGGTGACTATAAGTACTGTGGGCAAGTTTAAGGTAGGCAAGGCTAAGCTATGATGTTCAGTAGTTTAGGTGTATTAAATGCAACTCTAACTTAAAATATTTTCAACTTACAATGGGTTTATCAGAATGTTACCCCCATTGTAAGTCAGGGAAGATCCGTAGAGGCGCTTCTTCTTCTTTTTTTTTTTTAAGATTTTTATTTATTTGTCAGAGAGAGAGAGAGAAAGTACAGCAGAGGGGACAGCAGAGGCAGAGGGAGAAGCAAGTTCCCCTCTGAGCAAGGAAACCGATGTGGGACTTGATCCCAGGACCCTGGGATCATGACCCAAGCCAAAGGCAGATGCCTAACTGACTGATTCACCCAGGTGTCTTGCCATAGTTTTCTGTAAGAGCTGTTTCAGATGCATCACATGAATTTGAGGTCATTTTTTATCTTCATTCAGATCTAACTACTTTTCATATGTATTGTCTAATCCCTTATTATTTTAATTGTGTTAATTGTTTTCCAAATATTTGGGAATTTTTCAGTTTTCTTTATTTTATTGATTTGGATTTTTACTTTCCTTTAGTTGTAGTCGGAGAACATGCTATGTATGATCCAAATCCTTTTAAGTGTATTGAAACTTGTCATTATAGCCCAGAATATAATCTATCTTGGTAAATATTATAAGTAAACTTCAGAAGAATATGTCTTCTGATGATTTTGGTTGAAATTTTTTATAATAATCAATTAGATTAAATTAGTATTACTCAAGTCTTCTACATCCTTAATGATTTTCTGTGTATTTGTTCTATTAATTATTGAGAAAGGGATGTGAGATTATGGAAACAATTTGATTTTATAAGTTTCTCCCCTCATTTTTATATCATTTGGTTCTTGATTTTGAAACTCTGCTATTAAGTGCATCAATATTTAGGGGATTTTTATGTCCTTTTGACGATTTACCCTTTTATCAGTATAGAATGATTTTCTTTATTGCTAGTAATATTTTCTTCTCTAAAATCTACTGATAATAATATACCACTACTGCTATCTTTTAATTAGTGTGGATGTTGTATATTTTTCTATTTTTATTTAGATGCATTTCTGTTTTAAATTTAATTTCTTCACTGTAGAGAGTGTATAGTTGGATCTTGTTCTAATTTGATAATTTCTGCCATTTAACTATAGTCCTTAGGTCATTTATATTTAATATGATCATCAATTGTGTTTAAAGTTATATCTTGTCATTTGTTCACTATTTGTCCCATCTAGTGTTTCTTCTCTTTTCCCTATTTAGCATTATTAATAGCATAATTTTTGTTATTGTCTTTGAGTCTTTTGTCACTTTATTAGCTATCACTCTTTTTAAAGACCTTATTTTTTAAACACTCTTAAATTTACAGAATAATTATAGATATAATAGAGAGTTTCTATGTGCCCTACACTTAGTTTGTTCTATTATTAATTTCTCTTGAGACATTGACCTATGGCCTCTTTAAAAGTCTATTGTTTAACTCCAAATATTTTGTGATTTTCCAGCTATCTCTCTATTATTGATTCCTAGTTTAATTCCACTGTGGTCTAAGAACATACTTTGTAAGATTTCTGTCCTTTTAAATCGATTTAGGTGTGTTTTATGGCCCAGAATGTGGTCTATCTTGGTAAATGCTCCATGTGAGCTTGAGAAGAATGTGGATTCTGCTGCTGTTGGATAGAGCAGTCTATAAATGTCAATTAAGTCTAGGTGATTAATGGTGCTGCTCAGTTCAACTATATTCTCACTGATTTTCTGCCTGCTAGGTCTATCAATTATTTTATGAGGGGTTGTTGAAGCCTCCAACTCTAATAGTGGATTCGTTAATTTCTCCTGGAAAATCTATCAGTTTTTGTCTCACCTACTTTGGCATGCTGATATGTATGGCATGCTGACATACTAACGATTGTCGGGTTATTGGAGAATTGACCCCTTTAGCATTATGTAATGTCCCTCTTTATCCCTGAAAATTCCCCTTGTTCTGAATCTGCTTTAGTTAAAATTAATATAGCTATTGTAGATTTCTTTTGATTAGTATTTTGTGTGAAGTGTCTATCTCTTTACTTTTAATGAGTGTTTTTATGTACAAAGTGGGTTTCTTCTAGACTTGTTCTTTCATCCACTTTAAACATCTCTGTTTTTTAATTGATGTACTTAAGATAGTCACATTTAAAACAATTATTAATATAGCAGATTAATATCTGCCTTCTCTATAACTATTTTCTATTTCTTATACTAATTCCTTGTTTCTATTTTATCCTCCCCTTTCTTTTTGTCATCTCTGGTTTTACTTCAACATTTATATGATTCCATTCTCTCTCTGCTTTTAGGACATCAGTTATACTTATTTAAAAAAACTTTTGTTTTAGTGGTTGGCCTAAGTATTCAATATACATTTATAGCTAATCCAAATTCTCTTTTAAATAGTACTACACTGCCTCATGTATAATGAAGGTAACTTATGAAAGAGTGTTCTATTTTTTATAACATTGTACCCATTTCACTTATCATATGATACTACCACAAAATACATTGTTGCTATTACTTTGAGTAGTTATTATATCAACTAAGAATTAAGAAATAAAATATTTTATTATGCTTCCATTTATTTCTCCCACAATTTCCCTTTCTATATATAGATCTATATATATAGAGACCTATACTATTTTCTTTTCCTTGAAAAACTTATTTTAACATTTTTTACAAGTCAACTCAACTGATGAAGACTTTGTCTTTCACTCATAAAGTCTAATGCTGTTGGACATAGAATTCTATGTTGGTGTTTATCTTTCAATACTTTGAATACATCAGTCCAGTTTTTTTGCTTGCCTGTTTTTTTGACATAATGTCTGGTAAAAGTTTTATCTTTGTTCCTCTATAGATAAGGTGTTTTTCCACTTCGGTTTTATTTAAGCTTTTCTCTGTTTTTGGTTTTCTGCAGTTTAAATATGATATTTATAATGCCAAATACCAAATATTTCTACTTGGTATTTATCCTGTTTGATATTCTCTGAGGTTTCTAGATCTGTAGTTTTGTTCTTAGTATCATTTTGAAAACTTTTGGCCATTAATACTTCAAATATTTCTTCAGCTCTTCTCTTCTGACATTCCAATTATACTTCTGTTATTCTTTTAAAAATTTTCCTAACAGTTCTTGGATACAGTTCTTTTTTTTTTTTTTTTTTTTTTCTCCATTCGTTTGTTTTCTTTGCATTTCAGTTTTGGAAATTTCTGTTGACCTATCTTCAACTCACTGATTCTTTCTTCATCTATGTCCAAGCTCCTGATGAGCCTATCAAAGACCCTCATTTCTGTTACCTTGTTTTCAATTTCTAGCATTTCTTTTCTTCTCTTTTTCTTTCTGTTAACATTACCTTCTGTTTTTTCATGTTGTCTACATTTTTCATTGGATTTCCTTAACATATTATTCATGGTTATTATACATTGTCTGATGATTTCAAAATCTGTATTATAACAGAATCCATTTTTGGGGTCTGCCTTGTCTCATTAGACTGTTTTTTTCTTACCTCTAATATGCTTTAAAAAATTTTTTTCTTGAATGCCAAATATACTTGATAATAATAACTAAGATAAATAAGCTTTTCTTGTGAGGTTTCATGCTTATCTGGCTAGGAGTTGTGTTGTTGGCTAGGAAGAGTGTTTTCTGTGTGATATACCTATAGATGTCTGAGGCTTTATTTTTCTTTAGTGTCCTCATTTGGTTTCCCCTGATGTTTTTGTGTCTCTAAGAACTTTTGTGTCTGTACTGTATGGCTCTTTAACCTATAATCTGTTGTTTTTATACTGGAGTCCTGTTGGTGCAGTTGTAAAATGTAGGGGAATGGGTGTCTTCCATATCTTATGATTAAATCTCAGTCTTTTATTGTTCCTCTGTCTCCCTACTGAGACATTCACAAATGTTTCTTAGCTTTTTCTCCTTCCTCTTGTATGTGACAGGAAAGCTTAAGGGGACTGAAGTTGGGTAATTGTCCTTCTTCCAGATAAATAGGTTCTGGTAAAATCTTTTCTCCCTTTAGAGTAGAGGTTTGTTATGTAGAATACTCCAGCTGTATTTTAACTGGTTGCTTTTTCTCTACCTCTGCTTGAAAAGCCAGGAGATTTTTTCTTGACTCTTCAATGTGAGAAATGATTTGGGTCCCTAGTTATAATTGGGGAGGCTCCTCTAACACTGTAGACCCTAGTAGTTTTCCACTTTCATGGTTGTCCACACTCTGCCTCCAGGAATTCATCAAAATTCTCATGTAAACCTTCCTTCCATCTCATCTCTCTAATACTTTATTCTATTTCTGTTTTACATTTACTTTTTTTTTTTTTAAAGATTTTATTTATTTACTTGACAGAGATAGAGACAGCCAGCAAGAGATGGAACACAAGCAGGGGGAGTGGGAGAGGAAGAAGCAGGGTCATAGCTGAAGAGCCTGATGTGGGGCTCGATCCCATAATGCCAGGATCACGCCCTGAGCCGAAGGCAGGCGCTTAACCGCTGTGCCACCCAGGTGCCCCTGTTTTACATTTACTTTACATATAATATAAATTTTGTTTCATTTCTTGTTTGCTTTTAATTACTTATCTTTGAAGAGATTTAAAATTAAGAAAGTACAGCACTTTTTATTTACTCGCATATGTACAATTTCTCTTGCTCTCGGTTCCTCTGTGTAGATCTAGAGTGCATCTGGTATATTTTTTATGCCTAAAGAACTGCCTTTAATTTTTTTAAAGTACAGATCCCTTGATGGTTGATTGTTTCGGCTTTTAGTGTCTGAAAAAGCCCTATTTCATATATATTTGAAAAAGAGATTTTTATTTCATATAGAATGTAGGGTGATAGTATTTTCCTTTTTTTTTTTTCCTTTCAAAACTGAAAGATGTTGCTCCACCTATCTTCTCATCTGCACTGGTTCTCATGAGAAATCTGCCCTCATTGTTATCTCTTTTTCCTCTTTAATGTGTTTTTTTCCCTGGTTGCTTTTGAGAGCTTCTCTTTAATACCTATTTTTGAGCATGCTGATTATGATATACCTTCTTGGAGTTTTCTTCATGCTTATTGAGTTTTGAGTTTGTTAACCTTCTTGAATTTGGAGTTGATAGTTTTGATCAAACTTAGAACAATATGTGTTTTGCCTCTTTTTTTTTTTTTTTTAAATAGTTTTCTATCACCTCCTACTCTCTCTTCTCTTTCTGGTACTCTATTTACTTCTATTTTAGTAGGAGTTTTTCAAAGATTGCTGATGCTTTGTTCATTTATTTGTAGTATTCAGTTATAGACATAAAGGGAAACCTCTGTAGGGAACTAGGGCTCTGCCTTCTGCCGCCTTGTCATCTCTTTAGAGATTCCTCCTCTCTGGCCTACAAATTCAATTTTTGTCTTCTTGAATACTCAACTCTGTCTCTTCAACTCAAGGAAAACAGTAGGCTCTATTGGAATTCCACATATTTACTCTGTGGCCTGATGACTCTTTCCAGTAAGCTAGGGAATTCTGTAATATGACTTAATATTTTTTTTTCTTCTATCAAGGATTACAGTGCTGTCAGCACTGCTGTCCAATGTCTGAGAACTGTTATTTAATAAAGTTTGCTTATTTTCCAGCTCTTTATGGTGCAGATAAATTCAATCCATCTTGGCTAAAAGTAGAAGAAAGTAAGTCTCTACACCTTTAAGCACACTAGAGATTGTGTGTGTGTGTGTGTGTGTGTGTTTATGTGTGTGTAAAACCTCTTGGTCATCATATATGTTGGAATCACTTCCTCCAAGATATTGTTTGCCTTAGAATTATTATTTTGCCAACCAAATCATATTTGATTTTGTAGATTTTACTTTTATCTGTAAAATTCTGTAAGACCTTCTCTTTACATATATTTAATATATACTAATCTGGCATTTTTCTTAATTTAATCTCTTATTTATACTGGTTAAGTTTCATGCATGATTTGGTATGTGGAATATTTTCTGCAAAATTAATATTCTTCTTTCTGTATTTACTCTGATTTTGTTTGCTTTGTTTTTATTTGTTTGTTTAACATAACCGAAGACTCTTGCTTTCTATTGTTGATGAGCACTGAGAAAGTCCAGATTCTCTTTTCTGGTTTATTTCTTTTTTGCTAAGTTTAGTTAGATGGCTTGGTGTTATACTGATTCTGAAGAAAAGTCACTGCTTTATAGGAGGTAGTGCTGAAAACACTATAGTTTTTATTCATCTTGTGTAAAACCTTAAAATATCTTGGCACAGCTACATAATTAAGTATTTAGGGATCAAAAATGGGTGAGTTGTGTATTACATGTGTACTCAAGAATTCTCATGTAAGATGCTAAGTGATTTAAGGTGTTTTTGAAGTACAGAAGGATATACAACCCTTAAAGGGTGGAACCAAAATTGCATATTTAACTCCAAACTCCCCTTCTTTCCTATCTATCTATCTATCTATCTATCTATCTATCATCTATCTATCATCTATCTATCTGTCTATCATCTATCATCTATCCATCTATATATCTTAAGGGAATGTTTCATCTCTCCATTTATGTACCACCTTTGATTATATTCTCTGTATTCTTAATTAACTTAGCATTTTATAAACACCGGCAGAATATTAATAAATCTGTGTTCCCTGATAAATGTTACCATAATGAATATATATTTATTAAAGACCTTTTTTATGGCATGCTTTCAAGTACCTTGATAATGATACTGATCAAAGAAAACATAGATCCCACCATTTGTCTAACAATAAACTTGCCCATTTATTTCTGTACTTTCTAACAATCTCAGTCACTGCATAAATTTTATAATTTCTTTATATGTGGGGAGCCTAGATGGCTCAGTTGGTTAAGCCTCTACTCTTGGTTTCAGCTTGGGTCATGATGTCAGGGTCCTGAGATTGAGCCCTGTGCCAGGCTCGTGCTCAGTGGAGAGTCTGCTTGAAGATTCTCTCCCTCTGCTCCTCCCCCCCCACTCTCTCTCTCTGTCTCTCTTTCTCCTTAAAATAAATAAATAAATCTTTAAAAAAGTTTAAAACTTCTTTATATGTGATATTTTTCATTATGAGTGCCAACATTCTCCTATATTTTGCATTTTAAGACCTCCCAAGGTGTGCCATTATCTGTCTCTACGGTCCTACAAAAATTTCAAGTGAGAATCATTATGAATAAACACATCAGCGTTTTGTGAAGGGGGACCTCAAGTATGAAAAGAATTATGTGATGCCATATGAATATTTTCTAGAACGGCACTGCTCACTCATTCTCACCTGCCAATTCAGAGATGGTCACTTTGCTATCAAATTCACCTCCAGTTTTCCTTTCTTGTTTACCTGCCAGTCATTAAGTTTGCATTTGCCTTACAAATATATAGCTACAGGTAGTATGGCAATGGGAAAAAAATCTTATGCATTGATATTATGCATATACATACACATATATACACATATAAAGAGATCACATATATTTTATTTATGGAATATTTGCTGTTAGATTTCAATTTCTAAAAGTTCATAAAAAAGAAAATATGCTATATGTAAACTTCTACTACATTTTCTGTTTACCCAATATTATGTTGATAGATATAATCCATTTGGATTGCTGTTGTTTATGAAGCTTTATTCATCTAGACTGCTGATTAATATTCCATCATATGAATAAAAAGTCAAACATGGTTATATTCTTTTTTGTGAATATAACAAAGTTTATTAAGCTATTCTGCTGATGAGCTTTTGAATTCTACCTCAACCCACCAATATTTTGTTATTACTGGTAGTGCTACTCAGAATGTTTTTTCCTACATCTCCTTGTATACAATTGCAACAGTTTCTCTTAAATACATATCTAGGGGTGAAAAATCTGGGTTGTATATATGAATATATACATTGACAAACTTTTTCTAATGTGATTGTGTCAATTTCACATTCACCAGCAATGGATATGAGATACTATTGATAACATACTCTCCAATGCTTGAAATTTTCAGAATTTTTAACTTTTACCATTGGATGTAACATGGTAAATTACTCTTCAAAAGTAGCTCATTAATTTTTAGCTGCTTATTCTTTTTTTTCCCTAAGATTTTATTTATTTATTTAGAGAGAGAGAATGTGTGAGCAGGGGAAGGGGCAGAAGAAGAGGGAGAGAGACTCTCAAGCAGACTCCACACTGAGCACAGAACCCCACATGGGGCTCAATCTCACAACCCCAAGATCATGACCTGAGTCAAAACTGAGTCAGCTACTCAACTGACTGAGTCACTCAGGCACCTCAAGCTGTTAGTTCTTTTAAATATGTGAAAATCTATACTGATTTTTATTGAAATTGCTTTAAACCTATAGATCAGTTTAAGAAGAATAAACAATTTAAAAATATAGTTGTTTTCTTTTCACATTCAAGTTATATGTATTTATTTAATAATTTAATGGTCTCCAGTAAAGTAGTATGATTTTGATCATAGAAATTTTGGACATTTTTATTATAATTATTTCTAAATACTTTGAGAATTTATGCTATTACAAATAGTTTCTTCTTTTAAAATATATTTCTCATTTGTTAATAGTAATTGTATAAAATCAATAAACTTTAAATATAAAAAGTACGCCAGGTATAAAAAATAATGTAAAGAAAATTCAATAAAAAATATCAATGAAAAAATAAAATACTTAGGAAAAAAGGTAGTTTTCTAGAACTGGCTCAGGTCTGGATTTATTTTGCTTCAATGATTTATCACCATATTTAATTATTTTTTACATTTGATGTCTCTCTCTTGTTGGAATTCTAGTTCCATCCTTTCATTCAAGACTTTCATATTTAATATCATATGCCAGACACTCATAGGACTGAAAATATATAAACATATTAAGCAGAAAGAATACCCATACTTAGAGAATTTACATTTAAGAGGGAGACAGAAAATTAAACACACAGACTCATACACACAATATAATATCAGCTATAGACATTATACTAAGGGAAAATAATCAAAAACAGAATATGTTGAAAAAATTATTTTGCCTAGAGTTATCAGAGAAAATCTCTCTGAGGAAGTCAAATTGAGGTAGATACATGAAAGAAGTAAGGGGGTAATCCATCTGATAATCTAGGACAATAATTTCAGAGAGAAGGAACAGAAGTGACAAAAACCTAGAGGCAGGAATGACCTCACCATGTGTAGTCCATGTTAGAAAGGGCAGTACAGCTAGAGATATATCAGCAAAATGGAGAGTGTGGAAAGAAGAAGTTGGAAATATGGGTAGGGCTAAGACTCTGTAGGATTTGGCCTTTTTCAGCTGAATAATTAATTAATTTTTAAAGAATATATTTGCCTTCTTAATAATTATATAAAGCTTTTTTTCCCAAAGCGTGCTTGTATTTCTAATAGTTTATTTATTTATTTTTATTTTTACGTTCAATTAGACAGCATATAGTACATCATTAGTTTTTAATGTAGTGTTCAACAATTCATTAGTTGCATGTAACACCCAGTGCTTATCACAACACATGCCCTCCTTAATACCCACCACCCGGTTCTCCCATCTCCTTACCCCCTCCCTTCTGTAACCCTCAGTTTGTTTCTTGGAGTCCAGAGTCTATCATGGTTTGTGTCCCTCTCTGATTTCTTCCCATTCAGTTTTCCCTCCCTTCTCCTGTGGTCCTCTGCGTTATTCCTTATGTCCACATATGAATGAAACCATATGATAATTGTCTTTCTCTGCTTGACTTATTTACTGATAGTTTTTTAAATTAATGGTTTTGATACAATCTTATTTTAAGCATGAAGTTTTATGATTGTCATATCATCCTGGTGGATTTTCCATTATGACAGTATTAAGCAATCATGGGCTTTTTTTTTTTTTCTGTAATTATTTATTACTTGATTTTTTGCTTTATCTTATGTTAACACTCTGATTCTTTAAAATATTTTTGTACCCAATTTGCAGTTTTTTAAATCACTTTTTAAAAAACTTTTCAACCTCTTTTTGCCATGAATATATGGCTATAATTTTGTTGTTTTATTTCCCCCAAAAAATGTTTTTTTATTTTATCAAAGTTCATCTCAACCAATTATCATAATTGGTAAATTTGAACTTATGCTGCCATTTTATTTATTCTGTGTATCATGCTTTATTTTTTGCTTCATTTGTCAAATTATCTGTTAAATCTCTCACTTGGTAATTTAGAATCTCTACCCTGTTTTTCATTCTGTTAGAAACTTTAATTTTTTTTCATTTTTATTCTCCTTTCCTAAAATTCAAAATGGAATATCATTAGTGTGTTTTTTCCTTCTCAGTCATATATCAGCCACTTTCAATTAACAAATACTCCCTTATTTTTGTTTTTTCATATGAGATTTTTAGGGCAATTTCTCTAGTTATCCTGCATTGTATTTAAAAAATAGTACTAATACTTTTAATTTTTCCTAGTTCTGTAATAGTCTTCCTTTGTTCTTCCTCTGGTTAAATTGTATGTATTCTTTATATTGCAGAGATCTATTTTTGGGTAACTTCACAGGCTCTCTTTGTCTAGTTATCCCTAACTGCATTAGCAGCTTTAAAATAAACTAAAGTCCTCTGTAATAGGACTTATCACAGTGTTCTCATTATAGCATAAAAATGAAAGCGCCTAAATGTCGCACTCCAGTATTATATTGGCTAAACAAATTATACACACACCTACAAATAATAGAATGCAAGCTTTTAAATGATGATGTACGGCCTTATCTATTCTGTCACGAATCCTTAATTATATTAAATATATGTGTAGAATGTTTTATAATGCCTTTTATAAATAATTTTCTAAGGGAAAAATAAGTGTACAAAGGTTTAATGCAACATATTAATATTGACCATCTCATGGTAATCACAGGTAATTGAAATATTTATTATTGATAGTCTGTATTATAATGTTTCTTTTAAGACATTATACTATTCTTATTTTCACAGTATAGAAAGAATAAATAAGTACAAAATTAAACCTAGGTAATGCAAATAATATTTCTCTTTGAGTACGATGATTTAATTACTTTGGCTCTATTTCTCAATTTCATGGCAACATGAAAAAAACTCAACATGAAGTTATAGCTTTAAAAATGGAGAAATGGAGTCATGAACTAAGAAATCAGGCTTTCTGTGCTGGAAGAGGCTGGAAATTGATTCTCCCTTAGGGTCCCCAGAAGGAGCACAACCCTGACAATACCTTGATTTTCAGCCCAGTGATATCCATTTAGGACTCTGACATCCAGAATAATAGTATAATAAATTTATGTTGTTTTTAGACACTAAATCAGTCCTATGGAAACCAATACACTAAATAAATTAGAAATTTTTATTTTATTGTCCATCAAAAGAAATATTTTTTCTTAACCACTAAAGTAAATTAGATTCTATTTTTATTACTAGAACAATTGTGCAACTTTCCAATGTATAAATTGTCTTTTTTATACATTCTTTAGTAAGGTTCATCTTTCAGTTTACTAAAATACGTTTTATAATTGGTTTTTACAATAATGGTGATGATACTGATGATGCATTTGCTTTTCTACATAGTAAATATATTTTGCGCATTTAATTCATGACTCTACATGTAGTAAATGTTCTGCCAATGAGAAAACATGGTCAAAAATTATTAGTGATGTATAAAATTTATAGCATAAGAAAATAGCGGAGTCAAGACTCAGAGCCAAGACAATTACCCACACTCAAAGCCTGCACTCTTGAGTGTTGACTTGCTCTGCAGCTCCCTTCACTTCAATGCTGGAACTTCTCTCAGATCCGGAACTTCAAGGACCCAAGCTAACACTCCGATTCAAGTTTCCAGTGTCTATTACCTGCTATCAAACTCCACCCTCCTGCTTAACTGGAGAGGATTTTCATTCCTTTTGCCGGTTTTCCCACTATTCATAGAAGCATTTATTAGTGGACCTTTTAAAGGAATACAGTTTTTTCTTGGTGAAAAGCGAACGGAAGTGTGTAACGCCCCGTGTGCTCTGGACACTTGCATTTTGTTTACCACTGCCTATGCCTAAAATCACATCCCAGGAGGCAGGGTCCAAATGGTTATGCTTATCCAACTTAGACATATTTTTTAATGGAAATGAGAATGAAGAATGAATGTACAAAGCACAGTGTTAACTGAAGATTTTACATTTTCTTTTGGTGCTATATTAATTTTAGTTATTTTGGTCATTGTGTAAACTAGTCCCCTCTTTTTTACTTCCAAATTCTTCTAAACTTTTTTCTGAGAACCAACTTCATTTTAATTAATATAAATTCTTCCTGGCATCTGACAGTATTAGCAGTTTCTGTTGAGAATTTTCATCTGTTTGTGTTTTCTCCAATATCTTAAAGGGAAGGAGGAAAGGAGCTAACAATTACAATAATTGATGTACTTGGTTTTGTTTCTATGCCTCTATATTAATACAGTATCCTGATCTTACTCACTTCCTAAAGCAAGTCTACCATGATACTAGTGAATTGAAAATACAAAATGGGCACTCCATTTTCTTTTTGCCTGACACCTAGTTTTGTTTTGTTTTGTTTTTTTAAATGAGTAACCCTCTGAAAATGTCTTGTGTGTGTGCGTGAAAATTTAAATTTAAGGCCACTTTACTATGCACGCTTGTAATATTCCTCTCTGTAATTGAAAAGTTACACTTCATAGCCATGGTGATTCCAGTGAGCTCTCACAATCTGAAAATTATAGCAGAAAACTGCTCAGTTTGTCATCTTTCTAAAGATATATTGGCTTAAATATTGAAAAAACAACATAAAATTAACTATACTAGTTTTAATATTGAATTTACTATATTAGAAAGACAAATACCAGGTAAAATAAAATAATTATAAAAATGTTTTGGACATTTAATAACTGTGCAATAATTTTGTGAAGCGAAAATATATCATAACCAAAGATCAAACTAATAGTGTGTAGTAAATATACTTACTATTAACCAATAAACAGAATAAAGCAACTAACACATCACTTATCTTAAGTACATATTCCAAATTGTGCATTAAAATCAACTCAAAAAGCACTCTACTGAGCTAAATAATGAATTTTAAATGTTTATTTATACCACTGCATTTTATGGTTTTATGAACACACACAGTTCCTTAAAATTTTTGTAACAATTTAGCAAACACTAACTGTAGTATTATATGTTTTATTTTTGTCCATTAGAAACTTAGGCTTTTTTCCCCAGATATACAAGAATATCATTTCTTTATTTAGAGATTTATTACATTTCAAACTTTGTCTTTAAATGCACCTTACAGGGGCGCCTGGGTGACTCAGTGGGTTAAGTATCTGCCTTCAGCTCAGGTCATGATCTGGGGGTCTTGGGATGTAATCCCAAAACTGGCTCCCTGCTCCCCGGGGAGTCTGCTTCTCCCTCTGCCCCTCCCCTCCCTCGCTCAGAGGCAATGGAGCGCACGCATGTATGCTCTCTCTCTCTTTCTCTCTCTCTTGCAAAAATAAATAATCTTTGAAAAAATAAAAATAAATGCACCTTACATCTATGTGTTAATTAGCATTTTATATCTAACAATGAAACAAATATGCACAAATAAAACTCTCATACAAAATATATGCAGTGTAACAACACAAAAGAATGTTCATCAGGTTCTTTCAGTTTCTATCCAAGAAATTCTCATCTTTCTTTGCTTAAAAACACAATCCAAGGTTAGTGTGGCATAAAATTCCCCTCATACTTTACTTTTTCTTTTTTTTTTTTAAGATTTTTTATTTATTTATGTGACAGAGAGACAGCCAGCGAGAGAGGGAACACAAGCAGGGGGAGTGGGAGAGGAAGAAGCAGGCTCCCAGCGAAGCCCCATGTGGGGCTCCATCCCAGAACTCCGGGATCACGCCCTGAGCCGAAGGCAGATGCTTAACAACTGCGCTACCCAGGCGCCCCTAAAAGGGGATTCTTTTTTAAAAGATTTTATTTATTTATGTGACAGAGAGACAGCCAGCGAGAGAGGGAACACAAGCAGGGGGAGTGGGAGAGGAAGAAGCAGGCTCCCAGTGGAGGAGCCCGATGTGGGACTCGATCCAGAACGCCGGGATCACGCCCTGATCCGAAGGCAGAGGCCTAACGACTGCGCTACCCAGGTGCCCCCATACTTTACTTTTTCTGATTAATCTTCCAGGGATCCTTAGCAGACGCCATGAGAACTAACACTACTGGAGAATTCACCATTCCTTAGAGACATCATGCATTTTTATATCTTACATCTTATCAAAAACCCTTTCAAAAACTCTCTGTCAATTGCATACCTATCTTCTCATATCTCAAAATTATTTCCCACATACGTATCAAAAATCACTTCTTTGTTACTTGTGATTCACACAGAGTGAATCACATACAGTCATTAACCACAAATAGAATTGAAACAAGATTGGGCATCTCTAATTTACCGTGGAATATTTCCGGTTAGAAAAATGCAAAAGCAGCTTTACATTTACAGGAAAGAATTTAATATTTATAGATCCAGGATTAAAGTATCCGAAGACTTCTCTTTGAACGATTGGTTTCTCTTCAGCTAGCAGGTGAAAGCACAATGAAATGTAAGCTTTGTTCCCCACACTGTTTTCAAATAGTATTTATTTGATTAATCATAAAACTACCAAAAATGAATTTCTAAGAAAGCAAGTGAAATATCTCTGTCTGAAAATATATTTAACTTCTGTTTCTAAATAGCCTTATGGAACTAGACAGTTAATATTAACATCAGAAAGACCTAGGCTAAAATCATATTTTTATTATTTATTATCTGACTTAAGCTGTGGTTTTTTATTTTTTAATGCAGTTATTCATTTGATACTTATTTGAACATCTACTATGTATTGAGCACTTTATTCAGAATTTGGATACATTTATTTAAAAATGAAATTTGTCGGGGCGCCTGGGTGGCACAGCGGTTAAGTGTCTGCCTTCGGCTCAGGGCGTGATCCCGGCATTATGGGATCGAGCCCCACATCAGGCTCCTCTGCTATGAGCCTGCTTCTTCCTCTCCCACTCCCCCTGCTTGTGTTCCCTCTCTCGCTGGCTGTCTCTATCTCTGTCAAATAAATAAATAAAAATCTTTAAAAAAAAATAAAAATGAAATTTGTCTTTATGGAGCTACTTTCTAGTGGGGCAGACAGATACGCAATGAACATGATAAATACATCAATTTTACAGTATATAAGGGGAATATAAGTGCTATGGAAAAAATAGCATGGCAAAGTAATTTGGAAATGTGAGGATAGGATAACAGGTTGTAATTTTAAATTCAAGGGTTGAGAAAGTTTTCATTGAGCAGTGACAGATGTAGCATTATCTCAGGAACTAGTGTTCCAGACAGAGGGGTGACTCATTGAAAAGTCCCAAGGCAAAGGAAAGGTTTGGCATAGTCTAGAAAGAGAAAGGGGGCAGCAAACTTGGCCAGAAGCAAGCAAGAGAATTAGAGAAGGAGGGGATGCCTTAAAGAGTGGGTTTTTGAATTTTGCTTTAGACAGGTTTGTGTGAATATTACATTTTATTGTTTTTAGAAATATTTGGATTTACAAGCAGCATATCGTTTTAAAATTTAAATGTATAAATGCATGTGTGTATACTTAGCAATCTTGCAGTTGAACACATTTTGCTAGCCACTCTTCTTTACATCTAGAAGTAGAAAATGTAGGACAGTTTAAGGACATGTTATATATA
Organism: Ursus arctos; assembly: GCF_023065955.2. Taxonomy (NCBI): domain Eukaryota; kingdom Metazoa; phylum Chordata; class Mammalia; order Carnivora; family Ursidae; genus Ursus; species Ursus arctos. The sequence continues at coordinate 53,577,480 of NW_026623056.1, read as the reverse complement.
TATATAGCATGTATAATTTCTATAATACAATCTTAACTTGTTTAATATGCAAATACTATTTATCCTCTCTTTCAACTAGAATTACCCACTAGAATCTAGCACTTACCAGCAAATTTACATATTTGTAAAACAGCTGCCATTATTTGTAAGTCTTACCGAAATTTTTAGTGCTTTAATATATTCCCAAAGCTATTAACACAATTACTAATTAGGCTGTTGGAGTGCTCTTTTATGCACAGAAAGATAAAAGGAAATCTCTTGAAGATATAGTCCATTTTGCTATTTTATAGTTCACATACTTTCAATTAAAAAAAGATTAGAGTTAAACGGGTATTCCAATTATGGGAATTTTATGCTGCAATAAAGAAGTGTATTAAGAAAAAATCGTATTATGAAAGTGATACTTCATTATAAATAGAAAAGTGGATAATGGGCATTTTGGTGTGTTGCATGAAAATATATCATGTAATTACAGTGTAAGCAAAGAGGTATACTGACCCTTAAATATAATTTATAATGTGGACATACACGTACCTTTATAAGATAAAGTCAGTGTCATTTGATTTTACTATAAAATAACCCTATATTTTGTAAAAATTAAAATACTACTTCCAGAATGATTTCTCTTTCTGTAACTTGAAGAATTTTTCCCATGACTCAATTCAGTTTCATGATATACAATGATCCTGACATTCTGTTGGCTTTCAAATGACATTATCTTACCTGCTTAAAATTAGCTTACTGTCAGTCTGTTAGCAAGATGTTTCAGAAATATACGCACCAGAGATGCACTGGGGAAGCATCGAGTATTCTGAGTTTTTGCTTATTGCTGCTCTTGTATAACCTCTAACACAGATATTAGTCAAAGACTAAGAAATGTCAACCTTTTGTCATCAATCCACATATCATCAACTTTAAGCTCTAAAAGTAGTATGATGATAAATCACTAAAGCCAAAATACATCCAGCTGAGATTCACCTCTGAGCATTTGGTTGTTACAAAATAAGAGAAAAACAGATTTCATTTACTCTGGTTTTATCACAGTTTTAGGTAATACCTATTGGAAGATGAAGCAAAGAGCAGCTGACCAAGCACTCCAGTTACTGTGAATTGTTTTGAGTCTAGATTTATGACTTTGAGACTCAATTTTGTCTATTAGCTCTCGTCTACATGAACCACAAATCCTGGCTCACCTGTTCACTTACATCTTTATTCATTTTCCAAAAAAAGAATTTAAAAATTATGTACTGAATTCCAAATAACTGAAACATTATGCCTGCTTCCAAGTATCTAATACTCAAATATAAAAGAAATAATCTCATAAACCAATAATTAAAAATTATTAAAGAGCAATTTGGAAGCACACAGAAGAGAGATTTAGCTCTACATTCACGCTGAGAATGTTAAATTTCTTGATAATATTAACAATTACAGTATCAGTTAATTAGCTAATGTCTCAATGTTATTAAATAGTTCTAGCAGTACCATCAGTTAATTTCTCTAACAAAAGCACAATATGTTGGGTTACTCTAGTCAAGCATCAGAAAAAATGAGATTAACAAATGTTGACTGATGCAAAACACCAATCCATTGTGGGGACATAAGATTAGTGTGCTTATTGCCTAATAAGTAAAGATGGCCACAGTCTCAGGTTGGGTCCTCAGAGACTGACACTGATACAAGATCCATGTAAAAATGATTTATTTAAGGATCCCTTTCCTCCAGTTGAAAATGGTAAAAAAGTGAGGACTCTGAAAGAAAAGGAAGCTGAAGTATCATAGATGTTAACTTGAACTCCATATTGCAGGGAAGCAAGCTCTGGAGCATGAGATCACACTTTAGAGTTGTCCCCATCAGGGGGAAGACCATAGTACATTAATTTTTCCTCATCTTCCAGTCATTTGTTTAAGAACTGAGGGTAAAGAGGTGAAGATATTATCACCCAGGGATTTCCACTCTGCTGCCTGTAAGTAAAACAGGTCCCAGTATCCTGAGGACAAGTTTTGGTGATTGAAGAAGTTATGGAGAAGCGGTGACAGTATCTGCTTGGATCACTTGGAAATTTCCAAAGTTTGAAAGTCTTTTTTAGTTTTCTTTAGAGATAACTTACGTTGATATTTTTATTGCAGTTACCATCAAGAATTTTTAAGCAATTAGGGACTATATTTTTATTAAACATGTTTTTAAAATCTTTATTAAGTAATATTACAAATAAACAGAAAGTCTCAAAATTCAGAGAAATATGATAACTTCCTGCCCATAGAAGAACCATATATTGGTCAAATAAATATCCCTTTTCTCTCACTTTGTTTTTCAGTAAGTCATACATTCTTGACACATTTATAATCCTGAAGCTTTTGTAAGTGGTTGTAAGAAAGTAATTTTAAGTCTACAACTAAATTCTTTTATTAATTTCCATGAAAAAAACTTATTGGACATGGAGATCCTACAGATGGCATCATGTTTAAAGGTGAAAATTACTCTTTTGCCCAGATTTGGAGATTAGGAAAAGATGACCAAGCTCATCTGTTTTATTCTACCATTTGTCCTGGAGTTTATAGCAAGTGAAATAAGTGGGGGTGGGGAAACGGTCATAAATATTGAAATTGAAAGGATAAAACTATCCATTTTTGCATCCTATGATTGTAAACATAGAAAAATCCAAATAATGTGTAAAAATAAGTTATCAAAATTATGAAGTAATTTTAGCAAGGTCATGTGACATGGTCAATATTAAAAATTAATTGTATTTATATATTCCAAAACAAAATGTTGAATATTTAAAAATTGTGTGTTTATAAAAGCATAAAAATAGAAAACAATTTAAAAGTACAAGAACTCTATACAATTTCAAAAATTACTGAGATTTTAAAGAAAGCATTTTAAAATTCAGATCATATGACTTTAAATAAAAGACTCAGAGTTATCAAAAAATATTTTATAATTCAAGGAAACCCTAATCAACCCACCTGGTATGCTCAAAAATCATTATAAAAATATTTAAAGTTTTAATTAAATCCACAAATCTGTCAATATTAAGCAATAGGTGAATCTATACGCACATGTCTTTAATAAGTCACTCTTATTACTGAATTTCAAGAAACTTTGAAACTTGCTAATTTTTGGAGTTTTTTACTTATCTTTCACAAATATTTTTCAGTTTTTAAATTTTATTTTGCCAAAAGGCATAACTGTTGACAAGTGACAAACTGCAGTACATAGTGCCAGTTTCCCAGATTCTGATTAAACAGTTCTATCACTGGGTTTTCATTTGGGGATTAAAAAAATAAAAAGAAAAAAAGAAAAGAAAATCTGAATTTCCAATATTTGCGGTGTTTCATATTGATGTAGCCAGTTATCAAAATATACCTGCTATACACAGATTATTCATTAGTGCATACAGTATTAGAGAAAAGCAAATTTAAAAAGCAGTTTTTCTATTACCCAGGCAGCAGCGTCCTGTTCCTAAGAATCATTTTTCTTACGTCTTTCGGGAAAAGGGTATTTTCTTGAATCCAATCGTGATTCAACCACTCTGCAGTGCTAGTAGTGACGAGTAAATACTTGTGGCAATCTCTTGCTGAAACTCATTTCCTGCTCAATGCTCAGAGTCCCTCTTTGTCCTTGTTTTCCATACCATTCCAGAGTGAAACTCATTTATTTTTCATTCTAAAATCAGGATATATTCTAAACACGGTATTTCTGGGCAAAATGCCTCATCATTTTCATCAAAGCTACTTGTATTTTAAGTCATGGAGTCCAAGGAGGCCTTGCAAAAGAAGGTCTAGTCTAGGTTATGACTCTTTACTTCAAATACATATTCCTACTTTAATTTATTTCATATATCAGGATACAACTTTCTAGTTCACACTTTGTAACTTCTTTATTGAATTATAATTTCCCGAAATGTACCACACATGTTGAAAATATACAGTTTGATATGTTGTGCCTAATTTATTCACCCATTAAACCATAACCACAATCAAGATAATGAACATATCAACAATTCAAAATATCTCTGTGACTTTTTGAAATCCATCCTTTAAATTGTTCTCACTCCCACATTTCAAGTAAATAACTGTTCTGCTCCATGACATTGTAAATTAATTTTGATTTTATAGAAATGCATATAAATGGAATAATAGAATATGTACTCCTTTTTTGTCTGGTTTCATTAACTTGGCACGATTATTTTTAGACTTATCATGTTGTGTCATGGTCCTTTCCATTTTATCTGAATACTGTTCTATTGTATGTCTCCCCCAAAATTTATAAATATACTGACTTATTGGACTATTTCCACATTTGGGCTATTTCAAACAAAGAGGCAATGAACATTAATATATAGCCCTTTGTATAAATGTACCCTTTCATTTCTCTTGGATAAATGCTTACCAGTTGAATATGAGTAATATAGTAATACATGATTAATTTATCGATATTTTATTTGTTTTTTATTTTTTTAAAGATTTACTTATTTATTTGAGAAAGAGAGCATAAAGGGGAGGGAAAGAGGGATTGGGAGAGAGAGTGTTAAGCAGACTACATTTTGAGTGTGGAGCATGACGCAGGGCTCAATCTCACAACCCTCAGATCACAATCTGAGCCGAAAACAAGAGTCTGACGCTTAAACAGCTGTGCCACCCAGGTGCCCTGTTACGTATTTTTATTAATACTTTATATTTTTAAAGGAATTACTAGTCTCATAGTAAAATTGAGGGGAAGGTACAAAGATTTCCGAAATAACCCTTACTCCCACACACGCACACCCTTCCCCACTTACCAAATTTCCCCACTAGAGGGATACATTTGTTAAATTGATGTACCTACACTGATACATCGCAATCACCCAAAGTCCACAGTTTACATTATGGTTCACTCTTGGTGTTGTGCATTCAATGGATTTAGACAAATGCATAATGATACGTATCCATCATTACATAAAATATTTTCAATGTCCTAAAAATCTGTGCTCTGCCGTCCTAACCCTGGCAGACACTGATCTTTTTTTGTCTTAAAAGTTTCGCTTTTTCCAAAATGTTATATAGTTGGAATTGTGCAGTATGTAACCTTTCAGGCTGGCTGCCTTCACTTAGTAATATGCATTTAAGTTTCCTTTATGTCTTTACATGAGCTCGATTCCTTATTGCCTTTTAGCACTGCATAATATTCCATTATCTGAATGTGCCACAGTTTATCCGTTCAGCTACTGAAGGACATTATGATCACTTTCAAGTTTCGGCCATTTTGAATAAAACTGCTATAAACAGCCACATGCAGGCTTGTGTGGGGGTGGGGTATGTGTGTGTGTAGACACAATTTTAATTCCTTTGGGTAAATACCAAGGAACACGACTGCTGCTGAATCATTTGGTAAAAGTATGTTGTTTCATAAGAAAAAGTATGTGTGTCTTCCAAAGAGTCACTACCATTTTACATTTCCACACTTCAATTTTTTTCTTAATCTGTGGGTTCTCTTCTAGAAATTTTATAGTTTTGAGAGGAAGTAGAAGATGATCTGGGAGAAGAAGCTACTGAAACCAGCAACTAATAGGAACAGTTAAGACTAAGCCTTTTTTAACTGGTAGATTTGACAATAAATGCATATTTTATATCACTTATTAAGCTAGTTTAAAAAGAAATATATGAAAACTATGAGCACAATTAAATAGGCTGTAATTAGAGTAGTTGATTGGACAAAGGTAACAAGGGCATACAAAGTGACCTAAAGTTAAGAATTAATTTCAAGAAAACCTCTCTTAACAAAAAGAAAAGTCTTCTAATCTTAAAGAGCAACAACATATTTTCATGAACTAGATACATCTTATTAGGATAAAAAGAATGATTTTTCTTCTGTTAGAATGGTAATTTTCTACTCTGGACTCATTTTATCATAATATGTTATAGAGGGAATTTCCATATGAAATCTAATTTAGAACTTATATATGGTACTCAGTTTCATAATCATAATGAAAATGCAAACGTTAATCCCTTTTATGAAATTCATCTTGGGTAGAGAAAAAGTAATTTTTAAATATTTGACTTTCATACCAGTCTAAACAGTGCCAAGCTGATATACCTAGTGACATTAAAGACACTAGACACACATACACAAACACATACACACACACACACACACATTAGTTTAAATTACTACATCAAACTTATATAAACAAAGGCTTATGAATAATTGGAGGAAATCATCCAGAATGCCATAAGTATAAAGAATCAGTATAGGGTTAGTCCCACTGGGAAAATGACCAAGCCTTCCCATAATGTATTTCTTGTTGTGACAGTGAGAGATAAGCAGAGGAATGCTGCAGAGGCGCCTTTTAAGGTGCCTATGTGATTACATCATGGTTAAGAAAATAAGTTTCATTAAGAAAATACCGCTGAAAGTTATTTTAAAAAGGTACGAGTCCTTCGTGAAGATTTTTTAAATAAAGAAATTAAAGATTGTTTGGCTAGGAGATAAAACACTCTTCAAACCAGTTCCTTAATAGTTAAGCAACACACAAGACAAAGCTCCTCCTGTTCCAAGAAGATTGAAAACAACAGGTCTAATTACAGGATATTTTTTAAAATAATACACAAGCATTTTTTTTAATTTGTCAACTTAATTGCAAGCCATAAAACATGATTATAATACTTACTGTTCTGTAAAAGTAAAAAAGGACCAATATAGGTATAAATGTATTTGCACTCGATCATGTATGAAATCCAGATGGATCCAAGTAGATAGTATATGTAACTAGATTTCCTAATCCACAAGAATCTCTTCTTCATTAAGTTGGCTACCAATTTATAAATGTTTTTATTTAATATCCTTATCCTAATTTTCTTAATAGTTTGAGTTTCTCTTTGATTCATTTTTTTTTAAAGATCTATTTTTTTAGAGACAGAAAGAGCACGTGAGGGTGCTCACCCGTGTAGGGGGAGGGGCGGAGGGATAGAATCTTCCCCGGGACTCCCCGCTGAACGCACAGAGGCCCACCCAAAGCTCATTCCCACAACCCAGGAGATCACAACCTGAGTCAAAACCAGGAGTCTGACGCTAAAGTGACTGAGCCAGAGCCATTCGGGCGCCCCAGAATTTCTCTTTGATTCAAATATTATTCTGAAATATATTTTTATTTCTAAGTAAGTTCATTTTAATAACTTTGTTATTAAGTTACTTTTATTGCATGTTGGTGAGGAAATATGATTACCATTGTTTCAAAAAGTGTCAGTTTAATAACAGAGTCCAGGCAAGAAACAGATGGCACATTCAAATAAGATAAATTTAATATAACTTAGTAAAGAAATTAGTTATTAAGGTGAAGGCAGGATTTAGAAAAAGCAACAAGGAATGGCTCAATCCCCCAGAATTGTAACATCCTGGAGTCGTTATCACTCCTAGGATTAAAAGGTGATGAGAAGGGAAAAGTTACCTGAACCTGAAAAAGTAATTATATAGACAAATATGCTAAAGAGTAAGTGTTCCCTAATTTCTCTTGACTGTGTATGATATTAGCATGTATTTTCAAGTATTCATTTTCTCTGTCATTTTATTAATTTTGTAGTGACTGGATATCATGTATAGGAACCAATTTGCCATCTTAAACAGTCAAGTCAGAAAAAAAATTCCAAAGGAAAAAAAATTTTATGTAGAAACAATAAATCAGTGGCACTGTAAATTATTTGTCACGATAAGTACTCTATTTATGGAGAAAATAAATGAACTAAGGAACAGCAGATGTTCCTATAGAAAGATTTTTTTTTGTTCCTCAAATATGGGGATGTTATGATTTACTTCCTACTACTAATACAGATAAAGCAGGCAGATGCTGACAGATATTTTTACTGAAGTGTTAAGGGGGAAAGTTATGATTATTGAATTTAACAACAAAAATATGGTTTTTATAGTTCATAATTTAACATTCTTTATATAGCATGTGGACACAGAAATACTACCCACATTACCACTATAGTCATATTTGTTTTTACAAGTAGAATAAATTGTTTCCTCCATGTCCGCATATGATTGACACAAGTTGTAATGCAAAAACAAGAGGGATGGTTATAATGAAAACGAAAAAAGTGAATATGGGCAGGCTGAAAAACGACTTCAGTTTTCAAGCCTCTAAATTAAAACTTTTTTTAACATTTAAAATCTACTTGAGTGACTTCATTGATGCGCAATCATTTTATTCCACAAAATGCACTGGTTGTTTACACTGGATAAAGCACTGATGGGGATTTAGGGATATCATATAAGTAAAATAAACAACATTCACAACACTCTAAAGAGAAAAATAATAAACAATAAGCAGGAGCAGCTATTCTGTTAAACAGTGGTAATTGCAGTAAACGTTCAGAAATATGAAAAAGACATCACTGAATATAAGGGAAGAAGTTAGATACATATCATGCTCAAGTGAGTCCTCTCTAAGAGGTGGCATTTATGGAGAGATCGCAGGGGTGAGAAGGTATCCTGAGAAGTAAACGGGGAGAAGTGAAGAGCCAAAATCCTGGGAAATAGTTCACCAAGTACAATGCAAATGAGCTGAGGCAGGAATAAGCTTCCTATTTTTCAGATGCAACAAGACAACACTTACAGATAGGGTTTTAGGAATTAAAATACTAATAGGAAATTAGTGTGGAAAATTAACCAGAGCCAAGATTTTATCAATATTTATAAACCACAGTAAGGACTTTTTATATTATTCTCATTGTAATTGGATTTTAATTAGAGAAATGACTGCTCAGATTTTATTTTTTGAAAGATAACTCTGCCTGATGTAGGAAAAATGCACCATAATAGACTGAAAATGGTAACAGAGAAATACATTCAAATCTTTCAGAACGTAAATGTCTTAAGTTAAATTCAGTAGGCTCAGAGTCTAAAATGGAAATTGTTTGGGATTTATTGAGAGAGTACTCTCAGGAGAAGTAATTGATTTAAGAGGCAGGGAAGCAGAATAAAGGAAAGGAAGTAGCTTCTTAAGAATGTGATTTCGGGTGAAATTCAGCTATATTATTACCACATAGGGAGCTCCTGAGTCTTTTCCACCTTGAGATAAGGAAATGGGAGTTTGTAGCTCACCGCATAGTCGGCCAATGCACCAGTAAATCATTCAACACAGACCATCAGGAGGATGGCTTTCAGCCACCTCCAGAAAAGGTGACCTCCAGGAACTATCTGGAAAGTCTCCAAGAGAGCCATTGGCCTAACCACCCACAGTAGAGTATGGCTACACTGAAAGAATTGGTAAATAAAAGATGAACAAAACAAATTTTGAAGGGAAAAAAGAGAGAGTGTTAAAAAACAATAAAATAAATGGTCCTATAATGGTCCATCATAATTATTATATTTGTGGAGAAAATAATTGAACTGAAGATAAACAGAAGTAGACATTTCTGTAGAAATATTTGTTGTCCATTGAGACAACAGAGTAGGCTCAATGGAGGGACCACTTTATTTTTATCACATTGGTATTATTAGATAATTAAGTATGTATTTATGAATAACAGTTTTCTATTAGAACAAATGACTTTACTACAAGATGTTAATGGAAATACCACTATTGAATCATAAAGCATGCTTGCAATGTCACCTAGAAACAAATGATCCCTGAAAAGAATTGCCAAATGGTCATGCTAACCATCAATTCTTCCATTGTATTAAATTAAATCTGCCATTCTAATAAATTAGATCACAAACAAAGCTACTTATCTACACTATAGAAGTTTAGCAAAATGTCTCCATAGAATCATAATTTAATATGCCCACAGATTTTATCAGAGGTTATAAAGAAACTCAATAAGTGGAATACTTATGAATCTTTTATAAACCCGTGTTTAAACACATAGTCCATTATATTGTTTAAAAACTTTGAAATAAAATTAATACAGTAGATTTCTCTTTGAGTTCAGTGTCAAATATAAACATTTGTATATCCTGAAAAATAAATATGTTCATTAAAATTGATAATATCATCTATATAATTTATTAATTTTCCTTTCCCATGGTTGTTAAGAAACCCAGAGAAAATGAATAAAGCAAAAGATGCTTAATCTTGGTATCTAATACAAATTGTCCTTCTTTACTCACCTCATACATGATTCTTGGGTTTTTAACTATTATATTAACAGTTAAGCTTTTATATGCATTTTATTGTGAATTTACCACCATCTTATTGACTGAGATTATAGTAGGCATTTTAAATAATGCTTAGTAAGCTGCATTAGAGAATTTCATTGTGGAATTCTACAAATTTTAAGGACCCAATGACAGTAAAACTTAAATTTCTATAAATATCTGGCTTTAAATAAAATCAAAATGAGCGTTCTTAATTCATTAAGCAAATGCAATCATTAGTTTCTAATTCTCAGAGGTCAACGTGTACTATGTGATATAACTACAGTATAATTCAGAATCATAATAGCTGTGCTTGTCATAATTCATTGTTACAGAGAAGTGTATTTATTCAAGAAACTGTATTTGCTTAAATATGTCATTTTCAATATAAAGTGTTATAATTTGGAAAGTATAAATTAGACCATGTTTGTCTCTCATGTTTAAAAATTTGATTGCCCTGGGCATTTATGACTTCCGATTATTGAAATATTGAAATTAAGGAAGTGAGTGTAAATTTATGAGAAGAGGATAGAATCATAACATTTGTTGCAGGTTTCAGCTGTCATTTAGTAGCCACGATTTTTAATATTTTTGTCAGTTTTTTAGGGGCCAGTATTCTCATATGTAATAATTTGAGAAATGTGGAATGAAATTAGCACTAGACATTTATGGTACTTTGAATTTATTTTTTATTTTACTTACTATTTATGTTTATGTCTTTCTTACATAATAACACGATTTCAAATGATGCGGGAATAATTTTTTTTAAATGTCCATTCCAGTGCTTATCATAGTGCATGAACTATTATAAAACAAATCAAATATCTTTTAGTTGCAACTAGTGTCCTGAAAAAAACATTTAATAGTCTTTTTTCTTTAATATTTAATTATTATCTTCATTTGTAAAATAAAGACCTGAATAGACTGGAGTTCTGATTCAACCACAGCCTGCAGGTATGCAATTCTGTGGTCTATTTACACATGGATGTTGGGGGCGATAAAAAACGAGAGCAAACCAAAGTGTGGAACGATGAAAGGGGTTACCAGACAACCAAATTCTAACGTCAAAGTGATTAATAAATTTGGTTTCAATTTGTCTGTTACTGATTTCTAAGAAATCCAATTTTATGGACACTTCCATGGTGGCAAAAGACCCAAACAATGACAATCTACATGCTGAGGCAAGTAGTCAAATCGTATTTCCAGTAATCAACCTGCATTAAACCTGGATCCCTGCCAGTCACTACAGGTGCACAGGAAGAGCGCTGACCATCAAATCTCTTGTAGATCATGAGCACTAAGGCGGGGTCTGCCCTGAATCTCTTTCTCCAGAGCATAGGATGGCTTCTCCCAGAGCTAGTGTCCTGCACAGCAGAGCCAAGGTTTATGGGAAAAAAAAAAAAAAAATGGTTAACTTGGGCAGAGGAAAAATTATCCTTTATTGAAAAATTTCCTTGTTCAGTGCATATTTTTCAGAGTCATCTGGTTCTGTGGAAGCTCTGCACTTTTCATTCCCTTTGAGTTTTATAATTTCATAAGAAATTGTAAAATTGTTTTTTTTTCCTTTTTCAGGAAATTTATCTTTTAATAGTCTGGAAATACCACCAAGATGACCAGTAAATTGATCTGACTAACCACAATGACCTTTATCTCCACAGAGGTGCATTTCATGGGCTGCTTGAGTCAAGTAACATCTTTTCCAGCCTCTGTCCAAAGTGGAAACAAAATTTTGATGATTTTGTTTTTCTGATTTTAGTGTTTCTCTACTATTTTTGTATTTTGGTGTTTTTATACTTTTTGGTTCATTTACAACTGATACTTTCTTTGGCATTAGTAGCAGCAATGATTGAAGATTTGGTATTATGATCTGACCATATGTTGAGCTCTGTTTGTTGTAGACATCTATTTTCTGTTGGGTGAGAAACCACAGAGAATCTGGTGTGTTAGCCTTCTTTATCTGCTTATATATTTTCCTGTTTTAAGCTCAAATCACTTAAGGATTTCATTTCACCAGGAATGAAAACAACTATTTGATAACTGGATATGTGATTTTTTTTTAATGTTTCTGTGTTTGCCATTGATACACACCTTAAGTTCTAGAATTGAAGTTATAAATTATGTGTCTGTATGATTATGTGTCAGGAATTCAGAAAGATCTTTACTTACTGTATATGTCATTTTTCCACTTCTGGAAAGTATTAATAAATTATATTGTAAAGTCTCTTAAATTATAAGTTCTATTCCCATTTTTTTGAGATAAATATATAAATTTAGAGAGAGACAGAAATTTCCAGGAATTAAGGACATTGAATGTCTAATTCTTTAGATGTGCTATACTTAGATATATAGTATATACACATAGATGTATATATATTTATAGAAACTAAATCAATTTTAGAGAAAACTTTAAATTTTTTGGAAAGTATGTTAAAAGATAAACAGGATACCAGTCTTTCATTTACTTTTCATATTCTTTTATACATATATATTATTCAATGTCTGTTTATTGTGTTTCTATCATGTGTTATGAGCTATCCAAGGTAGATGGGATTAAAGAGAACCAGAGGGATAAAAAGTCTGGACCTTAGAGAGCACTTAGAGAGAACCTTAGAGAGCTCAACAGATCAGGGCAATGGATAACATGGAAAACAAAGCCAAGGGCTATGAAGCAATCAGAAGAAAGGGAATCAGGACAATAGCAAAAAATTCTTTGCATGATTTGTAGAAACACAGCTATTTTGGCCTCCAAAAAATGGATGATAGACATTGGCTCACACAAGAATGCACTCAACTGTCTAATATGGTAGCCGTTAGCCACAGGTAGCTATTTAAATTAAAATGAATTAAAATAAATTGAAAACTCAATTTTTCAGTTGTACTAGACACATTTCAAGTGTTCACAGCACATGCAGAGATAGACATTTTTTCATCATTAAAGAAATTTCTTTTTGACGTTTCTCATTATGTAAGAGAAAATGTTGTTCTCATTTAATATGTGTAGCTAGGAACATTTTTCATATGTTTTGTTTCTTCTGTTTAACTAACTCCCTTTAATTTTTTTTTAAACTTGTTTGCTTTTCAGTGGGAAAGTTAAAGGAAGATAGACATTTGAGAAATATATCAATTACTGTTTCCTACATAGTGTGTTGACATTGTTATTAATTTCCCTTCTTGTTATCCTGACCTTTAAAGAATAAATTACTATAAAAGAGTGGTTATGTAATCTGAAAAATCTTCAAGGTTTAGTTTAAAGGAAGGAACAATGGAAAGACTTTGCAATATTCTAATTTTCTCATCTGTAAATATGCCCTCAGCACTTGTAGATGCCATCTATTCATTTGAAGATATTGACAAGTTGTATGGAACAGTAGACAGTTTTGACAAATTATAGACCTTTTGGGGAGAACCCCTAATAAACAACTTATAGGAATTCATATATTACCATCTATTGTATTTCTTTTGTCATGGATCATCCATTTACTGCATTTTCACAGATTTCTAATTTTGTGGATAGAGCATATTTTCTATTTATCTTATAAATGAACTCAATATTTCATGAACTTATCTTATTTGCACTCTACTCATGTGCCTTGAGGGTACCGCAAAAGATTAATTCTACTAAGATCTTAAGATATATTTTTCTCACATACATTTCAAAAAATATGATGTTTTCCCTTTTAAAAAAACATGATATCTTAAAATGAGATAACTTTTTTTGTGTTGGCTAATAAAAAATTGACTGATAGGGACTAATTTTATTTAGGGCATATTTTCAAAACCCTTAAATAACTGCTAAAAAATCGTTCTGTGTATGTTGAAGAATAAAGTTTATTTGTGTAATTTGACAGAGCTGTAATATTATATGACAAACAAATGACTTAATAAAAGTCCCATTATTAGTGTGAAACTGATAAAATATTATTAAATCTTAGTGTAGTCATTTAATGTTTACAACCAATTTTGAAAAATTCATATACTGGGAAAGTTTTCACTTAATGGAACTCAAATTAAAGGCGAAGTGTTTACTGCATATAAGCTTTCTTTCTGTCTCTTCATAAATAATAACTTCAATTCTGGAGGAGAAGAAATAACTTAAGGGAAAGAAAAAGACATACGAAGAGCAAATTATTTTTTATTTTATAGAAAACAAAATTACTTGCCTTCACTAAGAATAGTGGCTTTCAAAATTTAAAGCCATGGAATTCTTTCTTCAAATGAAGTCTTACCATAAACTTCAGCAAGTAAAAATACATTGAAGAGGATTGAGTGGGAAGCTTAGGGCTCAGCACCCTTGGCCCCAGTGGTTTCCAAATGAGCCCCGATGGGCATTCTATGATACACAATTTTCAAACCTCTGATGTGAAACACTGTTTTTATCATACTTCTTTGCTTTCTCTACAAATAGGGAAAAATCCTGTTTGGTTTTTAGGTTGTTGGTCTTTTTGTAATTACTACAGGGAAACACACAGGAAATAAAAATAACAAGTATGAGAAATTAATAAAACCAAAGAATCCTTCCCAAAGTCTCAGTTTTGCTCCATTTTCTTAAATGCCCAACTCTATTATGAGATTTTACAGTCTCCTGGGACTTCCTGTTTGATTTTTTTTTTAACTGAGGTGTAATTCAATAAACCACCCTCTTCCTTCTGATTCATCTTTTCTTGAAACTATGAAGGCACCTACCACCAAAGTAACTTCTCTTCCTATGATGTGGTTTAGTTTAGTTCTACAGATATTTTTCATGCTAGACACAGCTGGTTACTTGAGGAACAAAGATTATTCATCTATTGACTCTGACATTCCTCAAGGAGGTTAGAGTGAAGTGTGGAGAAGCAGACATATGGAAGGAAAACATCAAAACAGCTTGGTAGGGCGCCTAGGTGGCTCAGTCATTAAGCATCTGCCTTACACTCAGGGCGTGATCCCAGCGTTCTGGGATCGAGCCCCACATCAGGCTCCTCCGCTATGAGCCTGCTTCTTCCTCTCCCACTCCCCCTGCTTGTGTTCCCTCTCTCGCTGGCTGTCTCTCTCTCTGTTGAATAAATAAATAAAATCTTAAAAAAAAAAATAAAAAATAAAATAATGTGAGGGAATGGGATCAATTACGTGTAAACAAAGGAAACTTCAGCTATATCTGTAATGTTTTAGTTATTGAACTCTACGTGGGTACAATTATTTGTTATACTGGTACCTATGGTTCTTCGTTTGCATGAAATATTGAATTAAAAAATAACAGGAGAGCACTGAGTCAGAAGCTCATATGTGCAAAGTGAGTTGAATTAGGGGATCTGAGAAGACAGTGAAGCCCTGAAAAAGCTGCTTTAGGGAAAAGTATGAGGAGTTAAAGGTGAGTAAAAGAAAATCTATACAGGTTAGCAGAAGGTCATACCATAACACATGGGTTGTTCTACCAAGTGGGTAAATATTCATAAAAGCAAGGCCACTGCACTAGAGAAGCCATTCTCTTCACCTTCCCGGGCTTTCTCCCCTGTGCTTCTCCTTCCTCTCAATATAATTTCCTCTCTGCCCCTGCGCAGCAGCTCGCAGCTCGCAGCTCGAGGTAGGTATCCCAGCAGGCAGACACCCACCCCCAGCCAGTGCTAAACAAAGGGACCCCAGGAGAATTCCTGGGCTGCGCTCCTCTGCAAAGCGTCAGTCAGTCCAGACAGTCAGGAGAGAGTGGGATGTCCTTGATCCCTCGTCTCATTAGGCAAAGACCAACTAAGGATTTGTTTACTAAAAAAGTGAAACTCGATTAAAATGAGGAATCATAAGGTGGTGGCAAAATTAATGAAATGTGCTTTGACTTTTTTTAATTTAAAATTGCTCTATACATCTATTTTAATTTTAATTATATTAAAATGTCTCAACTATAAATAAATCATGACTGCTGCTAAAATTGTTAACTAGGTAATAGAGCCAAAACTAAGATATCACTGTCAACTAGCAATAGATTATCTTTTTTTTTTTTATAATGATTTTTTATTATATTATGTTAGTCACCATACAGTACATCCCCGGTTTCTGATGTAAGGCTCGATGATTCATTAGCTGTGTATAACACCCAGCGCACCATGCAATACGTGCCCTCCTTACTACCCATCACCGGTCTATCCCATTCCCCCACCCCCCTCCCCTCTGAGGCCCTCAGTTTGTTTCTCATAGTCCATAGTCTCTCATGCTTCATTCCCCCTTCTGATTACCCCCCTTTCTTTATCCCTTTCTTCCCCTACTGATCATTCTAGTTCTTATGTTCCATAGATGAGAGAAATCATATGATAGTTGTCTTTCTCTGCTTGACTTATTTCACTTAGCATTATCTCCTCCAGTGCCATCCATGTTGTAGCAAATGTTGAGAACTCGTTCTTTCTGATAGCTGAGTAATATTCCATTGTATATATGGACCACAACTTCTTAATCCAGTCATCTGTTGAAGGGCATCTCGGTTCCTTCCACGATTTAGCTAGCAATAGATTATCTTAATTGCCAGTTCTTAAAATTTGAATCTGTCAAAAGTCAGACTCGCATTCTTGAAATAAAATGTCTTTATTAATTATGGCATTATATTACCCAAATTCACGGGAAATGTTATTTTCAAAATTGACTTCTTTAAATTCATACAAAAAATAAAATAAATTCATATGAGAACAATTAATGCTATAAATTAATGGTAATTTCAAATAATCATTTAAAAATGATCACTTGCAAAATGACCAAAAAACAACATAACTAAAGTGATACAATCTTACATTTAGAATATACAGGCTTTCCAAATCAAACTCTTTTGTCATGTGAAGAACAATGCTCACCATAGCTTTTCCCAGAATTCCACTGACATTGCTGTGATTCTCACTGTCCTAATTTGTAAACTATATCTAGCATCCACTCCTATTACAGAGGTTATGGTGAAAAGTGAATATGAATACACATGAAGCATTTGGAGTAGTGCTGAGCCTAAAGTAAGCAACTGATAATTGCTAACAATTTGTAATTATTATTATTAATATACGTACTTTAAGATGCTTCTTGTTTTGTGAATAAGTTACCTTTAATGGAAATTATGCAAATAACACACATTAGACTTTTCTTTATGTTCCCACAAGGTGAATTACTAAACACTTAACATTAAATATGAAGTCACTTCATGAGTGGAATTCTAGAATACAAAGAACACATATGAAAGATAAGCGTTCTTTATTTCTCCTTTAGATTCCTTTCCTAATGTTCTTTGCTAAAAGTCTTTTGCTTTCAACTAATTAATGGCTGAGATTGAGTTCAGATGTGAGAATTATATGAAGTTAATTTTAGACTCTCTTGAGTCTTCTATCTGAAATTCATTACTATCTATCTGGTCAGGAAATTCTTTTTTTCTTTAGAGAAGAGTCTCATAGTTACCTGTTGCTAAAAATATTTAGTGTCTTAGGTTATCATCCTTTCTGTGGAAACTGTTGCCTTTTCTTTTGTAAAAGGGAATCTATTGTTAACACTTCTTTTAATTTTCACTGACTCTTTTGTCAAATTATAAATTACAAGTGGGGACAGAGTTGCTAATCACACTGCCGTCCTCCAAGGAGGCTAGCAACATATGCTAATTCTTTTCTGAAGCAAAATTTCAGAGAACACACTTAAAATGCAAAAAAAAGCTGTACTTATTTCCACATCCATCCTCTATTTCCTATGTCAATTATTTTTTAAGGTAAGTGATTGTGAATCATAATAAAACTGAGCAGGACCTAGCCAGTTAAAAGCACATAAGTCTAATAATATAAGATCAGCAATATCAAAACTGAATAACACCTTTGCTCCTTAACTTCTTAAAAGATTGAAAAATGTTACATTTATTTACCCACACATCAATTTCTTCATTCTTACATGATAGTACGTAATCAGTATTATTGTGGCGGTAACATCAAAACCTATGCACTCAAAAACCACGATTTTAAAGTAAAAATTAAGTAGTCGCCCCTTAACCGTGGTTTTGCTTTCCACAATTTCAGTTACTCTCACTCAACTGCAATCCAGAAGCAAACGATCCTCCTTCTGACCTATTGTCAGAAGGTAAATCGATAGCCTAACGCGATGTGCCTGCATCACTGACCTCACTTCATCTCATCACATGGGCGTTTTATCATCTCTCATCATCACAAGAAGGATGAGTACAGTACAATAAGGCATTTTGAGAGGAAGAGAGATACAAGCTTCACATAACTTGTATTACAGCATATGGTTACAGTTGTTCTACTTATTATTAGTTGCTGTTATTCTCTTGCTGTGCCTAATTTATAGATTAAACTTTATTTATCATGAGTAGGTACATATAGAAAAAATATAGTATATATAGGGTTTAGTGCCACGTGCACTTTCAGGCATCCACGAGGGATCTTGAGGGTCCCCCTGCAGATAAGGGGGAACTACTGTAGCAACTTAAGAAAAAGATGCAAAATAGAAAAGGCTGAAATTAGTTTTATTAAACAATTTTCACAAACATCAGCAGTCTGAATTAAGGACCGAGAAGAGATTTTAGATTTACAGCCTGTAAAATTTTTATCCTCTACTCTTAGTGGAGCGCTTAGCAGGTAAGTGGCTCAATAGCTGATTTTTAAGTTAAACTAGAGACAGACCTTCAGATCTAAAAGGATAGTCCATCAGGCTGTTAAATGCCTGATTAATGCCTCTGATGGAAACAATTCAACATCCAGCCTCTGAGCTGCAAGCTCATTTTTGACGATCTCACCCACTTATTATCCCAAAGAATACTGACTGCGGAGAAGCAGCATGACTGCTTGACAGCAGGGTATTGCTGGCACACCTGTTTCCTAGTCAAAGCACTCCCTCCCAACAAAGAATGACAAATTGATAAAATTGAGTGGGATCAGGAATCAGCATAGATTATCAGGCTGATGTAAGCAGTGCTGGTCTTGAAAGAGCAAAAATACCAAAATCCACTTTGGGATTCACTCATCTTTTCTGATAAAAACCACTAGATTAGTCCCTTAAAGGATTGTAAAGCAAGTTTTACTTTGCTTGGGAAAAAAATCTGTGATGTCACTGTGCTCATATAAATTAAGAACTTTAGTACTTACTATCTTTGTGCCCAATTCTTTCATTTTGAGAGCTGAATTGGGAGAAGAATACGCTCTCGATGTTCTAAGAGTGTGAACTGTTCCTTGGCTTTATGCAAATGTAGATGGTCTTGTGATGCAAAGAGATGCTTTAGTCGCAAAATTATTTATATTCTCTTTTGAACAGTTGTTTCCAGTTGAAGACAGGATAGGACAAAGGGAACTACAGAGAGATAAGTGGGCATGTTCTTTATTTCATGGCGGAGAAAAGGACATTAAAAGGGAATTAAATGCCATGGCTAATGTTAATTCTGATAACCCCAAATGTACTGATGCTGAAGGGTTTTCCGAAGTAATTTGTTTCATGAGGAACAAAGAGTGACACTAAATCGAGATTCTGTCTAGTGTGAGATGGTTTGTATATGTGTGTGGAATTTCCTGACACTGTGTATGTTTTCAATGTCAATCTTTCTGAGAAGAGGACATGTTGAGACAGGAAATTATGAAGAAATAATACTAAGGCTAGAAAGGATTTTTTTCAACATCTACACTATTGAGATGGGGGAGGGGCTGTCCTACGCATTGTAGGGTATTTATCAGCTTCTGTGGCCTCTACCACCTAAGATGCTAGTAGACCTTCCCCCACAGGTGTGACAGCCACACATATCTCCCCTCATTGCTCAAAGTCCCATGCAGAGCAAAACTCCAAGCCCACAGGGAAGAGAACCAGTGGGCAAGAGTAATCAAGAAAGTTTCCTCTCCCTTGGGCCATGTGGGCATTAGGGCAGGGATAAGTTCACAGGCATTCTTGTTTCGAAGAAATAGTAATATATATACAAACAGCTATATGGGAAGTCATTAAGTGAACAGTGAGAACAGGTTTAGGTCTGTTAACCTGGAAAACATGCACATAGGATAGCAGTTAAGATTGTTACTCTATGCTGTACTACTCTGGGTTTTCCCTGATCCATTACTGGTGGGGGTATACATGGTATGACCGTATGACTACACTATGACCCAGCAATTCTAATCCTAAATATTTATCAAAAAAAATGAAAATTTTCCCTTAAAAATGAAGTTTACAAAAATGTCTATAGCAGCTCTAATCATAATATACAAAAACTAGAACATCCCAGTGTGCCTCTATAAAAGAATGGATAAATAAATGGTGATATATTTATACGATGGTTTACTACTCAGCAATAAAAAAAAAGAGGATCTGCTGATACACATACAACAGGCATGAATATTAAAAGACACTGTATGAAAGAAGCTTTTTTGCGAAGGAATACATAGTGTATGCTTTCATTCATGTGATATTCTGGAAGAGGCAAAGCTAATAAATGAATGAAAAAAAATCAGAACAATGGTTGCCTCAGGGGTGGGGCTTGATGGGGAAAGACCAAGGAAGCTTTCCAGAATGATAGTAATGTCTTAGATCTTAATGCGGGTCAAGGTTACGCCCATCAAACAGTATTGTTCTGTCATCGTAAGTTCAAAATAGTGAGGCATGAACAAATGTTGATCTCTGATGAAGACATGCACAGTGAAGTAGTTTTGCAAGACTCTACATTGTATTTTGAATTACATTGTAAAACATCAAAAATAAATGAATTGGTGGATGGAGAGATGAATACATGGAAAAATATGTGACAAAGCAAGTATATTAAAATATAATAGCGAATTCTAGATGTGGGAGGCTGGTTCCTTGACTCTTAATTGGATATCTTCAGGTGAATTAATAAATACCTTTGAGTTTCAGTTTCCTAAAGCATTAAATAGAACCATCTTTTTAAAAAGAATTATTATGAACAATTGAGGTAAGATGTGTGTGTACTTAGCACATTATTGAGTGATCCATATGCTTTAATGGGATCTAAATCTCATCTGAGTTCAGGAGGGTGTATATTCTTGCTTCTTTGTTTCCTGGGTTTGGGCTGGACTGAAAATTACTTTATTCTGACTTTCTTATATAAAGAGTTGAGAAACAACTGCAAATTTTTCTCCTAATTGTTTTCTCCTTATACTAAAAAAAAAAAAAAAAAAAAAAAAAAAGATCTGCTGATATACACACAACAGGCATGAATATTAATAATTAGAAAAAATACAGTAAAGTATCATTTGATAGTTATCTTTTTCCTTCGTTTAAATTTTTTCTTAGTATTTCTAATCTCCTCTTGCCTTCCACCAACTGAAGTTCCTTCCCTTGCTTACTTGCTCTACTGGCAAATTCCCTTCCTTAATTAATGATCGTTGCAATTGCGCAGACCAGGGAAGCAGAACATCTAAATAAGGCTGACTTCTCCATCAAAATAATTTTAGAAGATTTAAATATTGCTTTAAAAAAACTATCGTTCAGGGGCGCCTGGGTGGCTCAGTTGGTTGAACGTCTAACTCTTGGTTTCAGCTCAGGTCATGATCTCAGGGTCCTTAGATCGAACCCCTTGGATCGGGCTCTGTGTTCAATACGGAGTCTGCTGGAGATTCCTTCCTTCTTCCTCCCCCTGCTCACTCTGTCTCTTTCAAATCAATCAATCAATCAATAAATAAATATGTCATCCAGGAATAATTATATTTGCTCTTAGCATAGAAGTGATGGTGCCTTGTGGTATCTTAAAAAAGCAGTGCCCAGTTATCAGAGGCTTGTCTTCTGTTCTAATTATAGGTTTCCATTGATGCCTAGAGCAGGGTCTGTTACATAAAATGTGATGCATAAATATCCTTTGAATAATGAAAAATATATTAAAAATAACTAAGGAGGGGCACCTGGGTGGCACAGCGGTTTAAGCGTCTGCCTTCAGCTCAGGGCGTGATCCCGGCGACCTGGGATCGAGCCCCACATCAGGCTCTTTCGCTATGAGCCTGCTTCTTCCTCTCCCACTCCCCCTGCTTGTGTTCCCTCTCTTGCTGGCTGTCTCTATCTCTGTTGAATAAATAAATAAAATCTTTAAAAAAAAAATAACTAAGGATACACTTTACAAGAAGTGTAGATATGCGCTCTCTCTCTCTCTCTCAGTTTAGAAAAGACTTTCTAAATATGACATGCATTCAAAACCATTAGGACGCCTGGGTGGATCAGTTGGTTAAGCGCCCAACTAATGATTTTAGCTCAGGTCATGATCTCAAGGCTGTGAGTTGGAGCCCCCATCAGACTCTGTGCTGAGTGTGGAGCCTGCTTGAGATTCTCTCTCTCCCTCTCTCTCTGCCCCCCCTTCATTAAAAAAAAAATCAAAAGCTGAAAACATGATTTCATAAATTAAGATATTTTAGAAAACAAAATTCTTGGAATTCTTACTACAGATACACCAGCATATGTACAAGGTTAAATACATATAAGGAAATTTATTGCTGCATTGCTTTAAATATCAACTGTTTAGAAACTAAATAAGTACTTATTAATAAATATTGGTTAAATAAATAATATAACTGTAAACATTATAAAAATATAATTTCTAATATAATTCCATAAATTGGAATACCATATAGCTCCCAAAAAACAATGTAACTATATATAGAGTGCTTTTTTTAAAAAGATTTTATTTATTTATTTGACAGAGAGAGAAAGAGCGTGTGCACAAGTGGGGGGAGGGGCAGAGGGAGAAGGAGAAGCCCACTCCCCACTGACAAGGAAGCCCAACTTGACTTGGGCTCCATCCCAGGACCCTGAGAGAATGACCTGAGCCAAAGGCAGATGCTCAACTGACAGCCATCCAGGTGCCCCGAGAGTGCTTTGAAATTATTTCCAAAATATTGCAAGTGGAAAAAAAAAGATGCAGAACAGGGTGTATTTTATGCTACCATCTGTGTAACTATGTGTTCCTGCTGACAGCAGAGCTACCTACTTCAAGGCCATGTGATCCATGTGAATAGTGTACATGTATTGTACAGTGCTAAGGTTGTCTGCCATATGTCCCTGTACTGATATATGGGATAGAATCTCTCTGGAAGGATATTCAAAAATCTTACTAGAGTCTGTCACTGGCAGAAGAACTATGTAGCTTGTGGAAGAAATGGGAGGGAGATTTATTTTCTATGAACATTTTTTAGAGATTTTTCTTTTCTTTTAAGAGAGAGAAAGGTGGGGGCAGAGGGAGAGGGAGAGAGAGAATCTTAAGTAGGCTCCACACCCAGCACAGAGCCTGATGCAGTACTCAGTCTCACAACGCTGAGATCATGACCTGAGCTGAAATCACCAGTTGGATGCTTAACCGACTGAGCCACCCAGGCATCCCTAGAGATTTTTAATTATATGCGCTATGTGTACTAAAACCTATTCACAAAATGAACAAAAATAAATTTTAAAAATGAATAATAAAATATTGATATGCAGAGTAACCTGTTGGATAAGAACACCTGAGTTTCTGCTCTAAGTAAATGCTTTTGAATTACTATTAAATTCCTTTTAGTCGACACTATTTGACACTAGAGTACCTTATTTTTTCCCTTGAACACAAACATGTTGTTTGGGTCTTATTTCTGAGAATAAAGTGCTACTTAAATCTGGAATGTCACTTCAGGGGTCACCATATTACGTAAGCAATATTTCGTTCAAGTTATATGAATGATTACTTATAGTATTTGTAGTTTAATTTTAGGAAAAACATCCAGGAGAATAGCTAGTGGCCTCCATATGGGTCTTGCTTCAGATGTAACTTCCTTTACTTTACTACTGACCTGAGAATCTAGATTCTTTTTTAAAACCATGATATATTTTCTTCAAAAAATGCTATGAACTTTATCTGCAGTCTAGGTTTTGAAGGTTGGTAGAAAAATGAATTGTGAATAATTTGAAACAAACCAACTTCCTTAGCACAGCACACACTACAACCCAAGGTTAACGGTCTGCTCTAGTACCTGTTGATATTTTAG
Source organism: Ursus arctos (assembly GCF_023065955.2). Lineage (NCBI taxonomy): Eukaryota > Metazoa > Chordata > Mammalia > Carnivora > Ursidae > Ursus > Ursus arctos. The sequence goes on along the minus strand of NW_026623056.1, from coordinate 53,553,430 downwards.
CTCTTCTGTTTATATAAATACATTTCCTTAAAAATTGGCATTTTCTATGATTGAAAATAAAGCTATTTTTCTTTCCTTTTTTACTGGATAATGTTTGTTTCCTCAGCTTTGTTAATAGCAAACTCTATAATGAAAAAAACTGTCCAGTAATCGACACTCAACTCTGTGAGTTAGAGACTTCTTCCAAGTGCCATCATTCCAGAGGATGTCCTCCTGTGTCAGTCTGTGCAGGAACGTCCAGCAGTGATGGATTCAACAGAGCCAAGGTCAAAGGGCAGGAGTAAAAGACTAAGGGACATTCTGTTTTAAAAAGGCATTTAGAGGATTAAGAAACGCAATGCAGGGGCGCCTGGGTGGCTCAGTCGTTAAGCGTCTGCCTTCGGCTCAGGGCATGATACCAGAGTCCTGGGATCGAGCCCCACATCAGGCTCCTCTGCTGGGAGCCTGCTTCTTCCTCTCCCACTCCCCCTGCTTGTGTTCCCTCTCTCACTGGCTGTCTCTCTCTCTCTGTCAAATAAATAAACAAAATCTTAAAAAAAAAAAAAAAGAAACGCAATGCAATAACAAATAATAAAATGAAAATCTGCTGAATACCAATGCAAACATAATAATGAAAAAAAGAATTATCAAATATAAACCAAATATTTTTTTAACTATGAAATCATATGCAATAAAACTAGTGTTAGATAATACCAAAAAAAAAAATGTATCATGAAGGAGGTAATTATATAAACAGGAGTTTTCATTTTCTGAAAACATATTTTCACAGGTATTTTGATCTCTTTAAACTTGATTAAAATTTACATTTCTAAGTGGACCTTGTGTTACTAATCATGTACAATTTAATGGTATTTTATCCTAAAATTTTAATTTTTAATTTCTTTATGTAATATCTGATTTTAATATAAACTTGAGTTAAAGATCATTCATTCCTAATCCATATAAGAGAACTGACTTACTTATATATGTCATTTATCTATCAATATATCAAAATTTTCACATATCCATACATTTAGTTATTAATGAGTGGTGTGTGTTTTATATGATTTTTTAAAAAGATTTTATTTATTTGACAGAGAGAGAGACAGCCAGCGAGAGAGGGAACACAAGCAGGGGGAGTGGGAGAGGAAGAAGCAGGCTCATAGCAGAAGAGCCTGATGGGCTCGATCCCAGAATGCCGGGATAACGCCCTGAGCTGAAGGCAGATGCTTAACGACTGAGCCACCCAGGCGCCCCTTATATGAGATATTTATAAAGGAATACCAATGTGTTAGATAGGAAATACAGGGGAAAACTAAGACAAGAGAGTTGTCTATCCATATCCTATATCCATTTTACTTCTGAGTTTCCATGGGGTACAGAAATTTCTTGACAAGCAAAAGAATAATTCTCTTATATATCGTGGATGTTAAAAATATATTTTTATAGCTTGTTACCCATCCCTATAGGACTTACATAAGAAGTTTTAGACATAATGACAGAAAATAATTACAGAGGGGCACCTGGGTGGCTCAGTCGTTAAGCGTCTGCTTTCGGCCCAGGGCGTGATCCCAGAGTCCTGGGATTGAGCCCCACATTGGGCTCCTCCATTGAGACCCTGCTTCTTCCTCTCCCACTCCCCCTGCTTGTGCTCCCTCTCTCGCTGGCTGTCTCCCTCTGTCAAATAAATAAATAAATAAAATCTTTAAAAAAATAATTACAGAAAAATATTATCACTAGATAAATCAGTTACAATATGGTATTTGCCTACAGTGTAATACTATGTGGCATTATGAAATAATTAATTGTGCATACACAAAGTAACATGAATAGATTTCATAAGCACAGCTTGTGTTAAAAATAAGAAATGGAGAGATATTTAACATAATTCATGTAAATTAAACATATACATAAAACTGTGTTACTTTTTATTCAAAGACACACATAAAACCAATCGTAGCTGTATTGAAAGGACATGCATTTAATATAGTAGACAAAGTTCCCATGAGAGTGAAGAAAATGGGATCATCAGCTTAGATCAGGTGATAATGTTTTCATGACATGACTCAAGGGATAAAGACAATAAATTATTGTAAAACTGGTTTCCTGAAAAATGAAACATACATGGAATATGGCTCCAGTTTGAAGTTTATACTTTAATAGAATTAGTAAGAGATGCATATGACCAGCCATTGGCTTTAGGTAAAAAAATGATGAGTACCATATCGAAATACATGGATGTTCCTTCACACAGTCCATTGACAAATGCTTAACGGGTGTCCACCATGGTCTAAGATTCAGCAGAGGACAGATTGGTGAAGGTTGCTGCTATAGTGAAACAGTGAAGAAACAAATAATGAAAACCTATACTATGTAGAGACACCATCCTAGAGAGAGAATGAAAATAGCATGAGAGGCAGAGTGAGTAGTTTCTTTAGATTGGGTAGTTAGGGAAGGTCTCTTGAAAGAGATAACTCTAAGCTTAGATTCTCATGATGAAGGGGAACCAGCCATACAGATCTGAGGAAAATAACTTCAGGCAAAGTGAGTAGAAAGGATCTTGGCACATTTGAAAACCTGGTCATGGACCAAGAAAAGGAAAGACCAGTAAGAGTTATGAGAGATATAGAGGGAGTAGACACCTACATTTTATTTGCTAAGCTAAAGGATTTTTTTTAACCCCAGTGGGACTGAGAACTACTAGAAGTGGTTAAGCAGAAGGGTGATCTCCTGATTTACGCTTGTAAAATGTCAGTATGGCTACTGTTGAGAATGGATTGTGTTGAGACAGGTGATGTTAAGGAGATTAATAGAGTGTAGGAGTAGAAGAGGACACATAATGCCTCACCCAGCAAACTGTCCCTCCTTTAGCCAGACTTCCTAGAAGTTCTAACAGCCATTATTATTATTTCTTTTCATAAAACTAAGTCACAGGGCCACATTTAACTTTAAGAGAGATTAGAAAATGTAATCTTTACTTGGACAATTGGCATTCTTAAAAAAAAAATCAGGTAATACTGTAATTAGGGAACACGAAAAAATAGATGATAGGAAACAATTCACATCTGCCGCGGAAGGAAAGACAGTTCCGTTCGGGAAATATGGTTTGGGGTGAAGTGCTAGAGCATGATAAAGTCTCATATCAGGAAACGGGAACTAGAACCCAGTCTGCTACTGAGAAGCTGTGTATTCTTTATAAAAATTAAGCATCACCAGGTAGCAGGTAGTGAAGAAGTAAGGATAATATATTTGCATTCTGGACAACTGGATTCCAGTCAAGGTTGTCATCACTATTCTGCTGTGTGACCATCGACATGCACCTCACTTTCCGAGCTTCGGATATATCAAATCCACTATGGTGTACTCTCGAAGTAGACCTCCAAGGCCACATACGAGTGAGGGTACGTAGACAAGAAAGAGAACACAAGGCATAATTCTACGCTTCCTGCCCAGTTTCAGCTAAGCAATTACACTTGTGCTGGTTTTATATAATTGAATAAATGGAAGTTTTCATCTAAATAAAAAATGTGACAGTATCAAATATTTCTAAGTCCTTTTGAACTGTAACATTCTAGGATCCTATAATGTTCCAGTGGGTATGTATATGGCTGAATACCTGTCATAACTGAGAGGAGATAATATGGTCCAGTGGTTCCACCACCAAAAACAGATACATAGTAACTCCACATAAATAGCAAAGCTAAAAAAAAAAAAAAGTAAATAAAAAACCCATATTTTGGATTTTTATATAAGAACATTACATTAAATGAAATAACTTTTTTTTTCCATCTGGGAACTTTTTTTGTCCATACCTAATATTATGTTTACTGACTTCAAATACTGTTTGAACTTAAGATATATAATTTTCTCAGACCTCCACAGACCGTGACCTTCACAAGTATTAGATATTTTTATTCTAAAAATTAACCGATTGACTTTATTATTCAAGAATGTATCTAATTTCATATAAGTTAAATGTCTCTTAACAAACAGTAGAACACATATGCTCCTGGCATGCAAATTTAGGAAATTGTAAGGACTGTTAAGTATATTTACTTGGATTTTAAGATCTTTTTATTTTGCATAAACTGAATATGTAAATGGTGATAATCAGGTAAACAACAGAATATAGACTTGGTAAAAACTCCAAGCAGATTTTGGGTCCAGCTGCTACTTTTAAATTTTTTATGATGCAGTATAACATACAACCATCTAAATTCACACTTCAGATTAAAAAAAAACAAGTTTGAGAACTTTCGAGAGAATAGTATTTCTAACAAATCATAAAATTGCAAGGCCCTCACCAAATAACTCAAGAACTAGAGAACAAGAATGTTCGAAGTATTACATGTGCCACTTAACTGTTAGTGTTGCTTTTTGGCTTTTATTAAAGAAAACAAAAAGTACTGGAGGCATTTTAAAATTACCTTCCACATTCAACCATACTTATTTAATTAGTATTCAGGTTCTTAATAAAAAAATGATTAAAGAAGAGATGCTTTATATATTAAAGAGAGAAAATGTTGAAATTCTATCTCAACACACTAATGCCAGAACCATTAAAAAACCTCCATTGGGACTGATACTTACTATGATTTTAACATTTTATTGAGTACATAATGCATTCAAGGTATTAGCTTAAGTAATCTGTATACATTATCTCCTTTCGTACTCAAAGCAATCATGTGATTCAGTAATTTTATATGTCTAAATGTACCGTTTATGTTATGCTTCATACATCATTATGTCAGGCATTTCCAGTAAGAAAACTTTCATATACCATCTGTTGTTTTTTGCAGTGACCAAAAGTATACAAATATCATAAATAAGCCAAAGATAGATGAATGAATTTTAACGTATGGACAACCCCTCTAGCAAATGTAGTTTAAGATTTTAAGCTTATAAACATTTTCATATACTTGATTTCATATAATAATCACAAGAACATGGAAATCAAGGCAGTATCACTATACATTATTTTTATATAAATACTTAGATTAAAGAATTCATGGCACACCCAAGTTCACACTAATAATGACAGGTATTTCTTGAACAAGTCCTCTATCTTCATTTTTAGTATAAGTTTCACCATCAGACATTTGAAAATTGTGGTAGAGAGGTCTGTATTTCAGATGTTACTCAATGACACACTCTTGGAATATGATTTATATTTATTATGTATCCATTTCTTCTTGGAAATACACTTTTGTTTGTTTGTTTGCTTGTTTCTTTTTTGTATTATTCTATCAGTTGAGATATGTTGTAACAAAGTACAAATGCAAGACATTCCCTCCCCCCAAAAAAACAAGCAAATTGCAACTCTGTTGAAAGCTGCCATGTCTTTTGGAAAAATAAAATAAAATAAAACAGATGTCTGAACTGAAATTTCCAAACAAAACACATTTAAAGATGTGAATGTATAGACTAATAAAATGATGTAACCATTACTTTCATTTTTGTAACTACTATTAGTAATTTCTCTAGTCAAATCTCTCAAATATGATTATACTTTATGTTATTATTATGATTGTTATATAATTATTACATTATATGTTATAACATATATTAAATATATATTAAACATGCTGATTATCAAAGACATATTTAGTAAGAAACTTCAGAATTTTTAGAATTATTATTTGTGGTTTATTTTTTAAAATAATTTTTGAGCATTGAAATACAATTACTTGAAATATTTTTGAAAATATTTAGAATTTTGAATCAAAATATTTTTAATTATCTAAATCTTAGACATAGATTTAGAATGTTATTAATAAATACTATAAAACATATTAATGCAAATCTTTAAAATTTATGAACACTGTACACTTTATCAATCAATTTTATTTTTTACTTATTTATTTTTTAAGATTTTATTTATTTATTCGACAGAGATAGAGACACCCAGTGAGAGAGGGAACACAAGCAGGGGGAGTGGGAGAGGAAAAAGCAGGCTCATAGCGGAAGAGCCTGATGTGGGGCTCGATCCCATAATGCCGGGATCACGCCCTGAGCCGAAGGCAGATGCTTAACCGCTGTGCCACCCAGGCGCCCCTATCAATCAATTTTAGACTGAGTTAATAGAATCAACTTATTACAAAAAGGCTGTGTTGCAGTTGTTAATTTTAATAATTCTAATCACTGAGTTATAGATGATATTTGGTAATTCATTAGGATATATCTTAGAAATATTTTATTTGCATATTCAACATATTCACTACCAAATATGTTGTTATTTATATAAATATACTATATATAATACATAAAAATATTTTAGATATTATAAATATTTTAAGTAAACTCTACATCCAACATGAGGCTTGAGTTTGTGACCCCAAGATGGAGAGTCCCATGCTTTACTGACTGAGCCAGCCAGACACCCCAAAATATATTTTTTAAGTGCCAAGATAAATCTCCTAAAATTTTATCACTTTAAAAAACTATCCTCTTGGGAGAAATATTACCAGGGTCTTATACATTCCTCTACCATAAAAATCAACTGTGAGGTATTTGACTGTACTCTTAATGTGTGGGCATTTATTTCTTCTCCAGAATGGAAGATTATATAATATTATTTAAAATGTTGTACATTATTCTATGATTCCAAGAAACAATCCTTTGTGAAGTTCCACATAGAAGTCAAAATGACATTAACAACTCACTACAGAATGATTAGCTTTCATAAAGCATGCCAAAACTTTGAATATTTTATCATTTACTGATCTAGATGTTCAATTACCCTGTCTTTTCTGGGATTACCAGAACCTATTGTCCTTACTAAAAGTTCACTTCAGAATTTTATTGATATGTCATGAAAAAAATTACCAAAGTCTCTGCTAAACTTCATAAACTTGATAGATAAACAGACATTTAATATTATTTTTTTCTGGCATTCATAATTTTTAACAAGTTTCTGTGTCAGGAAGCAATGACTTTTTTAAGACTGCCCGGCAATAATTCTTTGAATAAAAAATATTGTTGCAACAGTTTCAGTAAGTATAAAAATTTTTCAATGCATCTGTAAAATGAAATTCAGATAAGTGTTATTTCCAATTTTGTGAAGCCTTTCTTTGTGCTTCACAGTGAGTGAGAACTTAACTTTGAACCTTACACCACCAAAATATGTGATTTTAAAGTGTGTCTGCACTTCAAGTAATTTCTTCTTCTTTGATTTATAAATAACATTTATAAAAATTTAGGAGTTTCAAAATCGTTTTCTTAATTTCATACAAAAAATTTCAAGTGCTTTATCAATTGAAATAAATACTAATAAAGTACTTTCATTTTTTCTCATTTCTGATGTTTACACAAAAGATGTTAAAGAAAACTGAATCATGATATAGTAATTTGGTTTCACACCTATCTTAAATTTGTCTGGTTCAAAGTCACATCTGGCTAGTAGTTCATGAAACATTATTTTCCAGTTTTCCTCTCAAATACTAATGTGAATATTTTTAAGGCAAAACCTCATAGTACTAAAAATTGAAACTTATTGCATAACATATAATCTGAAGGATTTTAATACAATTGTATGAGATTCTTTAAACTCACATGTTATGTAGGTTTCATAAAGTAAAACTGACTACGTAAAAATGTTAGCAAAATCCTATGTTATGAATAGTTGAGTTTATTAGTAGGAATTATTTGTGAGTCATAGTTATTCAAGAATACAAGATATTTACCAATCAGAAACAGACTGTATTTCCTTTATGCTTCCAAATATTTCTCCAAAAAAACCCAATTGACTATTCTGTTCAATGTAAGTACCAAAACCGAAATGATTATGAACAGGGAGAAGGAAAGCTAATGTCCAAAAAGTTGCCTAGTAGTATGGTAGGGTATTTGAGATGTGTCGTTACGTGTAGAGACATACCTGTTAGTTCATCTGAGATCCAGGCTAAAGGAAAGGAGATGATTCTTTCTCACTCTAGAACTTCCATGTTCTAAGACTTTTCTAAACAATGGTACAGGTGCCTAGAGCTAGGATTATTGACCAGATGCATTTTCAATAATTCCTTTCCATAACTGAGATACAGAAAGAGCATTGCTCCATCCTTTACAACAACAACAAAGCTGAAAAACTAAAAATACACAACCTTTATTTTCCCATCAAAAATGAGGGTCTCAAGAAAAATGAGTTGTCCTGACTCTGGGGAGACATCACCAGAACTTGCTAGAAGTGACAAATAATTGCTCAAGGCTAACTGCAGGGCAACAACAGCATATAGAAACACTAGAGATCAAATGTGCAAAGGAATCTGTACTCAGTTGTAGGCTCTTATTCATGAACTTGATTTAAGTACTCATAAAAAATACGCATAAGTCCGGAGAAAACATCCCTCATGAAACAGGCCTGAGGTAAGAAAAGAGTAACAACCACAGGAAGGTATGAACTTAGTTCAGATGCTTCTCCCTTATAAAATAAAAGCCTTAACTGATAACAAAAATAGACAAAGACATTAAAAGAAAAGAATACCATAGATAAATATCCCTCATGAAAATAGAAAGATCATCAACAAAATATTAGCACATGGAATCCAGAAATATAGAAAAAGGGTAATATATCACCACAAATTGGATGAACCAAGGCTGTTTCAACATTTAAATTGTTTCAACAATTAAACTGATTCATCATAAGAGTCTAAAGAAGAAAAACAACTTTCTCATAGATACAGGACAAAATTTATCATCTACTATGACAGAATGAAAGGAAACTACAAAAACAAACAGTTATAATGCTAAATAGTTTCTCTCCTTAATTTGGTACAAGATAAAGATGTTTTCTCTTAACACTCCATTCAACATCATACTGGACATCCTAGTCAGGGAAACAAGTAACAAAAACCAAGAAAGAAAGAAATGAAAACAAATGAGAATTGGGGGGAAAAAACCTATCTCACTTTCTCTATTTACTGATGATATCATCATCTACATTTTAAAAAATCAACAAAAATACCAAAAAATTTCTTAAATCTAATAAGTGACTTTAGGAAGATTGCAGGAAATCATATCAATATGAAAATATCAATTGTATTTCCATATACAAGAAATAAGCAATGCCAGCTGTAACAGCACCAAAAAAAGGTGAAATTCTTAAGTATAAATATAAAAAAATTGCAGGTTCTTTACATTGAAAATTATACAGTACTCATGAAGGCAATCCTAGATAAAAGAGAAGCTAAATAAATGGAGAATTATACCTTGTTCATGAATTGAAACCTCAAAAGTATTAAGATATCAATCCCCTCATTTGATCTATAGATTCATTATACTCCCAAAGAAAATCCCGGGAGAATTTTGTAGCTATTGACAAGCTCTTCCTAAAATTTATATGGAAAAGCAAAGATACCAGAGTAGCTAAAACAGAAGAATACATTTGAAGGATTTTTGCTGCCTTTTTTCATGACTTAATAAAAGGCCACATTAAGATATTATAGTATTAATGAACAGATAAACACATAGATCAATGGTGCATAAGAAAGAATCCAGAGTATTTGGACATTCACATGCAAAAAATAATATTAAAAAAATCTTGACCTGTATCCTATACCCTAGACAAAAACTTACTCCCAATGGATCAGTCTTAAATGTAAAACATAAAAATGCAAACCTCTACCTAGAAATGTAAGAGAAATTTTTTATTACAATGTGTTAAGGACAGAGTTCTTTTCTTTTTTAAAAGATTTTATTTATTTATTTATTTGAGAGAGAGAGAGAGCATGAGCAGGGGGAGGGCAAAAGGAGAGGGAGAAGCAGACTCCCTGCTGAGGGGGGACCCCGATGTGGGGCTCGATCCCAGGACCGTGAGATCATGACCCGAGCCAAAGTCAGAGGCTTAACCAACTAACCCACCCAGACACCCCAAAGACAGAATTCTTATCTGTGCTTAGACCAAAGCACAAAGATATTTACAAATCACACAGTTGACAAATAAGTTGTATTTGTAATAAAGAAATCTCAAAACTCTACCATAAAAGAGCAAAAGTCTAATTAAAAACGATAAAACATTCTGATAAACACTTAGTTAAATGAGCTATACAGATAAGCACATAAGAAGAAATTCAATGAATTTAGCTATTAGGAAAATGTTATTAAAACTACAATGTGATATTATTATACACCTATCAGAAATGACCTTTTCAAAGGCTGACACCAGTAATTGTTGGTAAGGGTATAGCTTCTACATTACTAGGGGAAATGCAAAATAAAAATAGACACTTTGTAAAATGCTTGGCAATTTTTGTGAACTTAAATACATACTTACCATATACCCCAGCAATCACACTTCTAGCTATTTGTGCCAAAAAGTAAAATTTACATTCACACTAAAACTTGTATAGTAGTGTTTACAGAATCATTTTTCATAATTTGAAAAAATGGAAACAATCCAAAAGTCCCTCATTCCATGAACGGATAAACAATGGCAGTATATCTATCCATAGGACAGAACACCATTCATAAATAAAAAGAAACAAACTATAATAAAACAGGGATGAATTTTAAATACATCTTGCTAAGTGAAGGAAGACTCAAAAGGCTATAAACTATATGATTCCACTCATATAGCATTATATAAAATTCAAAATGGTAGAAATGAGAACAGATTAATAGTTGCCAGTAGTTTGGTGATGGTAGGAAATGTTGACTACTTAAACAGTTGGCAGAAGGAAATATTTTCTGTAACTTGAATGATGCTTCTGAGGTGCAGAGGATAATGGTTTGGCCAAGCATTTTGCTATGAAGTAAGGGACACCTTACACCATCTGTGTCTAAGCTTTTCTGCTTGCAATATCAAAATATTTTATACCTATCTCCTTACACTGGTCATTAAAACCAAGACCTCGCATTAGGTTTTGGTACCAATATTATATTTATTGAATTAAGTTTAACTGCAAATATACAGAAAGCATCCTAAGATATAAGTTGTTTAAGGGAGATGGACATTTATTCCAAACTCTCATGCAGCAAATTTGTAGATATAGCACACAGGACTGATAGAATGGAAATATTTTTCATCAGGGATCAAAACTTTCATCTTTTGATTCTACCATCCATAGTTCATGTTTCCATTCTCAATTTCAACATGTGCTATTCTGTGTTGGCCACCTGTCTTCATGCCCAAATCCCAATTCTAGGCCCAAAACATAAAATAGTTGAAGACCAAAGCAAGCAAATGAAAGTATGCCGAAGCAGCATTTTAGTGTGAGTTAAGAGTAATAAAGGTTTTAAATTCTGAGGAACTCAACAATTCATATGACTTGGTGGAAACAGAGCTAACAGAAAATCCTTCAACAAGAAGAGCTTGCAATTTACCACAGGGAAACTAGAAATCTGGTCTTTCCAAAGATTTCTTGAAGTAGATGCTAACAGTTAAAGATGTGTGCAATAGGAGTTCCTGTGCTTATGGGTTTATGTCCAAAAACTGTCACCAGAAAACAGCTCTCAGGGCGATAAGAAGGTGACTCCTGTTCACCTACTCTCCCTGAATATTGCCCTGGACTCAGACAATAGAAGGGAAGGCTGGTGGCAAAAGTGCCACACACAGGTGTCCTTCCTCACATCCTCGGTCTGCTGGACTTCACCATCTGTGTCTCTGGCTCCGCACAAAGGAGCCCTGACTCATAGGAGAGTCATGGGGAGCAAGAGACAGTCGTTCCTCCTCAAGTTTCTGTGGACAGAATGTTTCTACATCCAGGCTCAAACCCTCTAGTTTCCTTTTCTTAGTCAAACTTTACCAGGGTAGGAGGAATAGCTGCAACCTGTTCACTTAGGCTCTAAAGGGACACTGTGAGAAGTGATTTCTGTTGCTATTGTTTTAGTATGGTCATTTTTGTTATTACTGTTACTATTATTACCACTATCAATTACATGATAATTAGTTTACAGTCTCTGTAGAAAGCACATATTCTTTGGAGAGAGCTACAGGAAAAATCTTTGACTGCCCAATGAGAAGCCGAAGTTGTCCAATTCTGCCGGTGACTAAGGTAGGAAGTCTTTATAATCCAGACATAAAGTCCGAGCCCGTCCATTTAGCCTTAACCTAAAGCCACCTTCCCAAATCAGTGTTAGTTGCCACATAGCCATCTCCTGTATCTTACCCTTTCCAACGTGTTCCAAATATGAGAATGAAAACTGTTTCATTTATTGTCCTTTCAAACTCCCACACGCTTGTTACCTGTAGCACACCTTTCTAATGGACGATGCGGGTGTCGCAAGCCAAGTGCTGTTTAACAGTTAAAATGAACTCTTACACCTTAGTGTGATGTTGCATCTTGCATGGACTTTGGATTTTGACAGTTACTTCAGCTCAGGGCCCACCGATAAGAGAAAATCAAATGTCACCAGTTACAGGGTGCCCACAATAAATAATCAATAGCAGCTTGGACTGGACTCAGAAAAATGTTAGGGGACCCTGTAGGGAAGCAAGCAGATTGCGCCAGAGAAAAATTTAACCTGCAATTGAAGACCAGGTGCAGAAAGAGACAGCAGCGGATACAGCTGTGCATTTAAGAGCCTTTCTGCTGTGACTTGGGCCTTTATTTTGTCTTGCCTCATTAGCCTAGACAGAGTCACTTTCCCCGCTCCCGCAGCTGCGCACGAGGAGGCGTGCGCACGAGCGGTCGTGACGGTGGTTGCCGTGCTCCCACGCTTCTCTCCGGTTTGTTATCTGTGATTAACAGGAATGTGGATTTTCATATTTCTGACTCCACGGTGGAAACTCGACAACAGCAGCAATTAACTCCCTCTTCTCTTTCTTTTAGGTAACGATCCAATCCTCTTCCTTTGACGCAAAATGTGTTAGAAAATGACAGAGGAAAAATCTCAAATTGACCAGATAAACAAAGTGTAATTGCCATGAGGAAGCTGAAGGCTTTTCCTTTACACCGTCTCTTATACACTGTATCTTTTTTTGACTAGTCCTGTCCATGATCTATGCCTTTCTTTTTTCTTCGGTTGAAATCCCTGGCAGTTGTCTCACTATATTTATAAACGCTCCGATTGCATTTGGCATGCTATCCATCATTCCCCCCTGCTCCTGTCCTGTCTCCTGTGTTCTGCTAGCTCCTGTGTCTTAGTGGGCTCCTCGGGCCTCTCACATCGGCCGAAGATTCTTAGCGCTCATCTCACTCTACAGGATAGATGCTCACTACACACAGGAACATAATAATAGCAATAACAATGACACCACCACAACTAGAATAAAAAAATTAAATATTTTTTTCAAAACTGAAGCCACTGCTAGCATTATCTAAGCCCATTTAAATGATTGCAATCATTTCCCCTCTTCAAGTGTAACAAAAATTGTATCTTTTCCTGCTTCCTTGTATCTCTAGCTTATGCTGTAAGCCTTTTTAAAAAAATTTTTAAAAAGATTTTATTAATTTATTTGACAGAGAGAGACAGTATAAGCAGGGGGAGTGGCAGGCAGAGTGAGAGGGAGAAGCAGACTCCTCACTGAGCTAGGAGCTGCATGCAGGACTCGATCCTAGGACTCTGAGATCATGACCCAAGCCTAAAGCAGATGCTTAACAGACTGAGCCACCCAGGCGCCCCAGTGCTGTAAGCCTTTAAATTCGCCTTCTTGGTATCCCCATGCTGTGATTGTTATACTCTCAAATAGATAAAATGTATGTTAATTCTCTGTGGTGCTGCTCTTGAATAGACGGCAAAGAAATGCAGTGTCAGACTCCTGATCAGTGGGTTCCAGAAAGGAACTCTCATCTTCACTTTACTCAATCTAAATAAGACTCAGGCGAGTTCTTACCGTTTGAGTGATGGATACTGTGTAGTGCTCAGAATGGTGGCATTGCCTTTACACGTATGTATGCTTATGTATATTTTAATTCTCCATTCAATGAAAATAACTCCTTACCTAGAAGGTTCTTCATCTCTCACCCAAAGACAGTCCTAATAAGCCAACTGTCCTCAGTTATGTTAATATGTGTCAAACCAAGTTCGACATCAGTTTGGTCTCCATCTAAAAGAACTACAACAATTTCTCTTCCTTTTCTCTTGTAAGATATAGATGTGACTTTCTCTCTGTTACTTTCTTAACTATCCTAATTCCTTTCAATTCTGTTCAGTTTTAAAGTTTCCACAGGGGTGCCCGGGTGGCTCAGTCTGCCTTCAGCTCAGATCATGATCCTGGGGTCCTGGGATCGAGTCCCACATCAGGCTCCTTGCTCAGCCGGGAGCCTGCTTCTCCATCTGCCTGCCACTCCCCCTGCTTGTGTGTGTGCTCTCTCTCTCTCTCTCTGGCAAATAAATAAATTAACTTTCCACAGATTTTTCTTCATTTTCTTTTTCTACTCTTGCTATTCCCTCTAGAACAATGGCCATGGTAGAAAAAATATATGATTCTTATACTCACCAAAATCATCAAAAACACATTTTGTCCCAGATTATAATTTAGTCTGGTACCCTTGGCTGAACAGTGAGAAATGACAGAAAGAGAGGGCACATTTTTGACCAGCCGAGTGCTTGATTTTATATTGTGTTGAGGGAATGTAGGCAGCAAAGTAAAATGAAGCCTTCATCTCCATGAAGGAAGGAGAGAAGGGAGGATGAATACCCATCTATAGTCTCCTTTCTCCCGTGAGTCAAAACTTGACCCAGAAGATATTAATTCCCCCACACTTTACTTTCAAGTCTTTCGTTCCTGGATGCTAGACGAGCCTGAGAGTTTCTCGTGCCCCAACAGAAACAGATGGGTCTTGGAGCGAAAGCACAGAGGCTCCTGCTGCAAGTAGACGATGAAGCCGATCATGTTGTGTCCACACACAACTCGGAAACTTACCTTTCTAGGTGAAATTCCCAAGAGCAGGGTCTGAGATAGGGATTCTGGTGCAGATTGAGGGACTGTTCTTCAGTATAAACCTTTAGGTTATGAAGACGAGCAGGCTAGAGAAGGAGGAGATAAGAGTGATGGAGTCTCAGCCTTAGTCTGACCCACAAGGAGAAGACTCAACCATAAGCGCCACACAGTTCCTCCTTCCCCCTGAGGGAAGAGGGTTAGACTTTTTAACCCACATATCCATCCATCATTGGCAATAGGCTGTCCTGGGAGGGATGGAGGGGATTCGTTCCCAGTTTAGGTGGTTCTCATCAGCTGAGAAAAATAATCAGGAGAAGTCTTTAGGACCTACTACTCAGAGTAGCTGGGAGACATCGGTCAGGACATACTAGCCCAGTAAACTGTACCTAGGAGTACCTGTTCCAAGGGACTCTTCTGCTGCCCTCCATCCCACAGCACAAACTCTTGCTAGGTATCTCTTGTTTCTTTCAGGACAGTTGCTCCAGCCCAGAAAGCAGGGCAAGAACATGCACAGTAAGTGAGGCCTAAACTGAACCTAGATCAGATCATTATTCTACAAGATTACCTGAAACTGTACATGTCGTTTCAAGGCATCTGTAACCTGGTGCTGGGAGAAACAGCCACACGTGTTTATTGAAAATATTTAATATTTGGGGAATGCTACGCTATCATGAGAGCAAACCAGTTAATAAAAAGGAAATAAAATCCCGGAAAATAATATGCAGAGTGGTATTAGTATTACCCCAATAGACACTTTGATGGTGGAAACATGGTAAATATGTCCACTGGCTTAATGTGCTACATTGAAAGTAAGGGTTTTTTTTTTGTTTTGTTTTTTTCCCACAGAAAAATGTAACACCACCAAATAGTAAATATTTCTCTCAGGGACTCTCTCCCTTTTGTACCCTCTTCTCCTTTCCAATACCTTTAGTTCATTCTCTCAACTACTCCCAAGGCCGGAGACTCTCCTGTGCAGAACATTTCCCATGTAATACCCCTCTGTCTTCTGCAAAGCACCTCGAGTTCTAATCATTTCCATCTCTCTTATTTTCTTTGAAAATAATTGTCCTATGTGCCTTTTATCCTAGACCCAAACTTAACTGTAGTTTCCTATAAATGGCTCAGATTAATTAAAAATTTACCCAGTATCTCAATAGCTGCCTTCACTTGTTTTTGTTTGTTTGTTTGTTTGTTTTTTGGTTTTTGGTTTTTTGGTAAAGTTATGTGGGGAGACGGTTTAAGTCAGAGACCCACCCAACAGCCCCAACACCACAATGCTTACTGGTTGGGCCTACCCTTGAAAAGGATTGTTTCCCCCCCCCCCCAATGTTATGGGTCTTATTTCAGAGTTTTAACCTTGTAAGAAAAGTACATTCACATCCTACTATCACGTTCCTGACACTAAGAAATAAATAGTACATTTTAAGAATTACTATAAACTTATGTTTAGCACTGGTTTCCAAATACCATTATAAGAACTTCTTTTTTTTTTATGTTTTTTTATTATATTATGTTAGTCACCATACAGTACATCCCTGGTTTCTGATGTAAAGTTCGATGATTCATTAGTTGCGTATAACACCCAGTGCACCATGCAATACGTGCCCTCCTTACTACCCATCACCAGTCTATCCCATTCCCCCACCCCCCTCCCCTCTGAGGCCCTCAGTTTGTTTCTCAGAGTCCATAGTCTATCATGCTTCATTCCCCCTTCTGATTACCCCTCCCTTTCTTTATCCCTTTCTTCCCCTACCGATCTTCCTAGTTCTTATGTTCCATAAATGAGTGAAACCCTATGATAATTGTCTTTCTCTGCTTGTCTTATTTCACTTAGCATAATCTCCTCCAGTCCTGTCCATGTTGCTGTAAATGTTGGGTAATCGTTCTTTCTGATGGCTGAGTAATATTCCATTGTATATATGGACCACATCTTCTTTATCCATTCGTCTGTTGAAGGGCATCTCGGCTCCTTCCATGATTTAGCTATTGTGGACAATGCTGCTATGAACATTGGGGTGC
Source organism: Ursus arctos (assembly GCF_023065955.2). Lineage (NCBI taxonomy): Eukaryota > Metazoa > Chordata > Mammalia > Carnivora > Ursidae > Ursus > Ursus arctos. Next base: position 53,536,617 of record NW_026623056.1, on the reverse strand, counting down.
ATATGGCCCTTCTCTTCACTACGTCTGTATCTTTGGGGTAAATAACCAGTAGTGCAATGGCTGGGTTGTAGGATAGCTCAATTTTTAACTTTTATATGCAGATCAAATAGAGCCTTTAAAAGTAAACTTTCCACCATCTTCCTGACAGGAGGTTATTTGTAACTTGGAGCAAGGTACCTGCCAAAGTTAGGCTCTGACCCTCCCGCAGAAACTGAGGGATCAGAGCACTACTTTCCTTGATTACATTTCAAAGAGATGGCTCCCAGGTCCTTGAGAGAGACAGGCCTGGGTTGTAAAACTGGCAAGAAGCATTTTAAAAAGATTTGTATCTCAAAGAAGCAATGAAAAGATGTACAATTACAAGTTTTCTGACGCACATGCTCTAAGAAAAGGCAGTTCAGGGCTTAGAGGCAGGGAGAAGCCTGTCTAATATTTCGTCAAGCTGAGGGGAACGTTCAAACTACCTTGGTTGGAATTACCATTTTCTACATATTTCTACTCAACTGTCATTCACCTATTTCACTTTCCCTGGCCACTCTCTACAAAATAAACCTTCCCCTGCTCCCAGCATTCCCTGTCCCCATTGCCCTGCTTCATTCTCTCCCTGGAAGTTATCACCATCTGAAACATATATTTAATTTGTGTCAGCTATCTACTGCTACAGAATGCAGAATGGCCAATAGGAAATGGAAAACCCCAGAAACATACAACAAAGGGGATGTAGAGAGCATTATTTATTAGCCTCCCCACCAATCACTGGTGATGAAGTGATAAATACGATAGATATTGTCTGTCTTCAAAGAACTTACCTGTTTTTTGTGTGTAGGATGTTTTCTGAAGCCCCACATATCTTAAAAACATCCTTATTTTGTTTTCACACATAAAAGAGAATTGAATGATAATGCAGTTGGTGGATAAATTGTTCCTGCCCCTTGTCATTTGAAATAACCATTTAGATTTTGATACTTTGTTGATAATTAGCTTGGGTATTTGTAAGTTTTTTCCCTTCCCCATTTCAGCCTCTGCTTTATCTCAGGAAAATTTCTTTAAGCCCTTGATTTTTCCTTCTGTTACAATGGATCATTTTGTTTTGTTCTTTTATTTTTCTTTTATTTTTTATTCAGGTATAACTGACATACAGTGTTATATTAGCTTCAGGTGTAAAATATAAATGATTCAGCAGTTTTATGCATTTCTCAGTGCTCATGAGGATAAGAGTACTCTTGACCCCGTCACCTGTTTCACCATCCCCCCACCCACCTACCTTCTGGTAACCACCAGTTTGTTCTCTGTATGTAAGCTTGCCTTTTTTGTTTGTTTCCTTTTTCCCTTTGTTTATTTATTTGTTTCCTTTCATAAATTGCACATATGGGTGAAATCATATGGTATTTATTTGTCTTTCTCTGACTGACTTATTTCACTTAGAATTATACCCTCTCGGTCCATCCATATTGTTCCAAATGGCAAGATTTCATTCTTTTTCATGACTGAGTAATATATGTATCTCTGTGTGTGTATATATCATATCTTCTTCATCCATTCATCTGTTGATGGACACTAGGGCTGTTTCCATATCTTGGCTATTGTAAATAATGCTGCAATAAATAGAAGAGGGCATACATCTTCTTGAATTAGTGTTTTTCTTTTCTTTGGATAAATACCCAGTAGTAGAATTACTGGATCATATGGCAATTCTATTTTTAGAAAAATTTGGAACATTTCATGAATTTGCATGCCATCCTTGTGCAAGGACCATACTAATGTTCTCTGCATTATTCCAATTTTAGAATATGTGCTGCTGAAGCAAGCTTTATTTTCTTTAATTTAACTGTTGTTTTCTTTTTTAAAATTCTTTACCTCCCAAAAATGTTTGAGCTGCATTGCTTCCCTGCTTATTGGTCACATGCCTCTTAGCTTTCATCTTTAGTCTCTCTTTCTTCTGTACTCTGGGAGAATTTTACTTACCATCACTGATTTAATTTTCCATAGTAGTAACTCTCCTTATTACTGTATCCATTTTTTAAATCTGTTTGTCCATTATTGAAGTTTATTTTTTTCTTTGCACTTTTTTTTTTTTTTTAATTTTGGACTGTTTTCTTTTCAGTGTAAATTGTCCCTCCTCATCCTTCTGCCAAGGCATTATATAATAACATCCTAATTAAGCTTGTACTAAAGGTTCTCTTCTCTTTTCTTTTCATTATTTTTTAAAAATAAGTTCTATAAAAAATTCAACAGATGTTCATAGCTGCTGGTGGTAGTAGTGGTATTACTATTTTTTTATTGGTCCATTATGTTTTGGAAGAGGGAACTTTGTGATTCAGCTCTATCATTTTCAATGAGAATTCATCAAACTCTAATTTATTCTTTGATCATTTAACTTTTATGATTACAAGTTAAGTTTTGTCATTGCCAAACTATCAGTGACCTCTCATTTCACAGTAATGGAATTCAATCTAATTCTCCCTCTAAATAAATCTATAATATGGCTATACCCCAATTTACAAACTTGCTGCCTTCTTGTGCTCTACACAGAGCCTCTGGTCTAACCATAGAACTATTGACTGTCACCTGAGATCATCCCACAAATTTATCCCCCTGCTAGTTTGTACAGATTATTATCCAGACCTGAAAAATACCACCTCTCTCTACCTCTCATCAACTTTTAAAATCTGCAAACATGATACATACTTCTCATTCTTCCACTCATGCATCTTTGTGATTCTCTTGAGACTTGTCATGTGTCATATATTATGGTAGTCTGTGAAATCTATTAGCCTTACTATCACAGGAAAATTTTCTTATGGAGAAGGTTACTTTTAGATCCTATCCATCTTCAGAAAAAAAAGTGGTAGAATCTACACTATGATAGTTTTTCAATAAATATTTGTGGCACGGAGAAGGACATTTTTTTGTCTTCAACTGTTTCAGTGACTTCCCAAGGCCTACTAAATAAAAATAAATCCTTAATATAGTATTAACTATTCTCCCCTCTTCTTTCCTGGTAGTCAGAGTTCAACTATGATTTACTTTTTTTTTTTTTTAATTTGCCCATTACTAATACTCAGACAAATTATGAGAAATGTGGCTGTTCCAGAACACCCCAAATTTTCCCATTTTCATGTATTTACTCATGTGTCCTTATCTTAGAACATCTTTGCAGTTGAAAAAAAATGATTCCATTATTTAATGGAAGATTAACTTAATCTTATTTTAGATTTAATATGAGATTAAATCACCCTTTCTTCATTTATAGCTTTATTTATTTACCTCAGTCTTGAGTAATTCTTCCTTTTCAACTTCCTGTGTTTTTTTTATTCATAATGTAAATCATATTTTGAGTTATATTACTATCAATTCAGTCTCCTGTTTAATTTCTACTCTTATAAGTGTTATAAATGATAGAACTGAGTTCTTTCATTTTTATAACTCATGGCTTTGCATATATGAAAGATATCAAATAACTGCTTTTTAAATATATTTCGATTATAGAAGAAATATATGAATGAATGAATGGCAAAATATGTTATTCTAATAAAAACATTCTGAATGTTAAAATTGAAGTATGGTAATTAAATTACCTAGAATTAAAAAATCTGAAGGATATAATATGAATTGCACGAGATGATATTTCTATAGGCCCATATACTATTCTTTCAGCCTTTTAAGTAGAGAAGCTTTTATATAGTCTATAGTATGTTGCACCTGTTTAAGTGTTGCTTTATAACTGCAAAGCTCTATAGCAAGGTATATGGACAGCTCTAGTTCTTGTACTAACTATATCAAATAGATTCTTCTGTGTTCAGGGCAAGATTCTAATGCTGCCGATTTCCCATGAGGTCATACATGCCTTTCATTAATCATCCACAGGATGAATCTTGTTAGGTTAAAACACTAATTTTTTCCATTACTAGTCTACCCTAGCTTTAACCTTTTTATCTTTGAGAGCCCAAACAATTAGAAGACAAAAACCTTCCTTCTGTCATAAAAGAACGAAAGTTCTTATCACAGCCAAGCCTGTGTAGTCTTCAAAAGGATATTTTTTCCCCTCTATTCCAGTCATCACAAACACCATAAAACTCTATGAGGGGTGTGTTTTATATGTATAAAATCCATATATATATATATATATATATATATATATATCTCCTTATATATAACGTATAGAGAGACATAATAGAGTAGTAATCATAGAGAAAATAAGGACATAATAGAGTAGTAATTCCCAATGATTTAATTTGTATATTTTGGTGTTGCTGATTAACCATACAAACTACTATTTGAAGTACACAGGTGTGCATTTTATATTTTTGTCATTGCTATTGATCCCCAAAGTAAACTTTTCCTATATAATAGTCCTATTCATCTTTGCATTTTCAGAACATGAGTAATATATGGTTTATAGTGTTGGAGACAGTTTTATGGAGAGTTTTATAATATATGTGAAAATCTTCACATATGCTATAGGTCATCCAGAGGAATTCTATCAACAAACCTACATCGTAAAGGCACCAACAAATGATAAGTCAAAGGCAGAAAGAATTGGGAGCAGACCCACTCTATTTTTTGCAGGAAATCTTCCTAATTTTGAGTACATTTATTCTCACAAATAGAGAAACTCAAGACTAGTGAATTAGGAGTGACCAACTTCAGAAACCAGTAGAATACTGCAGTGAATTATTCTTCAACTGCAAATATTAGAGATCACTTTTTGGAACTTATATGGGATTTTTCTAAAGGAAAATTCAGATTTAGTAAATTTGCCAAGGCAAGCTTCCATTACAATATATTTAACATTACATAGAAAACAAAAAGCCTGAAGAGTTAAAAGATAGAAATTTTTTGTTATTAATAAAATAAAGTGTAAATAATTACTGAGAGGAAAAGGATAAATTGGAGAGAAGGTCATGAAACAATAAGAAAAATGTGTGGGACTTGAAAAATAAATTACATTCTCTAGCATACAAAAAAAAAGTAGTTTAATAACCAAGATAATGTAAAATATGAAAGGACTACAAAAAGTAACATGATAGAAAAAGCATTACTTTCATTTTTTAAGCACATCAGTATACATATTTTTTTAAAGATTTATTTACTTATTTGAGAGAGAGAGAGCTCGAGCAGGGGTCAAGGCAGAGGGAGAGACAGAATCTCCAGCTGACTCCCCGCTGAGCAAAGCCTGACACAAGGCTCCATCCCAGGACCCTGTGATCATGACCTGAGCCAAAATCAAGAGTCAGCCATTTAGCTGACTGAGCTACTCAGGCACCCCAAGCACATCAGTATATTTGAAAATCAATTTTAATTTTGTTGTTCCTTCCTGGAGAAAATTTCTAAATATACAAAATGGTGGCCAAAAAGTTAACAAACTGGAATATAATTTTCCTTGTAGTCAAATGATTTCAGAAGCAAAATTATAAAAGTAGTTCTAATATTTTCCAGCAGAAATATCCTTAATTGGTAATATAGGTTTATTTGATATGCTTAGTTTGGAGAGATGCTTCCAATTGTTAGTACTTTGTGCCTATGAAGTTTTAAAAAGAGATTTGCTGTTAGTTTTTTTTTAATGTAGGTATATATGAACTTAATTGTTCTTCAACAATCTTTTTGTCACCACCAGTGACCATGTACCATATGAGAGCCACTAAACAACCAAGTAGACAGAATGATTCAGCTGCTTGCCATCACCATCTGTCACTGACCACCCCAGACTAGTACATAGGCTCATGAAGGTAGTTTTGGGAACAGAACTGGAGGATATGCATAGTCCTAATGGCCTAGTCACCAAGTCTTATCTAACCAAACCACTGTCTAGTGTCACACATGCCAACAACAGAGACTAACAGTAAAGTCCCAGTTCAGTTTCTCAAAGAGATCAAGGTGCCATTTGCTAATGAGTTAATTATATTGGATCCTTTCCACACTGGAAGGGGCAGTGATTCATTTTGACTGAAATTAATATATTCTAGGTATGGATTTGACTTCCCTTCCCACAGTTCTTCTGACAATACAACAATCTGAGAGCTTACAGCGTATTTGATCTACTGACAAGGGATCTTGCAAAATATAACTATAGAGCAAGGAGACTTTTTTAAAAGGGAGGTATGGTGTTACGTAGATGAGTATGGGATCTACTTTTACCACATGTTGTGTCTCTAAGAAGCTGCAGTCTGAGACACCCATAAAACAGCTTTTGAAGACATTGCTTGTTGTGCCAGCTTGGAGATGATTCCTTGAGAAGATCTGTTGCTATCATCAATGGCAACTTTACGGTGCTGTGTCCCCAAAGGTAGAATACAAGGTCTGATAACTGAGGAGTTAAAGTGGAAGACATTCTGCTTACCTTTACTCCTTGTGATGCACCATCAGTGAAGGTAGAGTGGAGGGAATGCTGCTTCTTGCCCTTGCATTTTAGACAAAGAAGTTTTAAAGGTTCTATTTCTCAGAGGGAAATCTCTTCCATCAGTGACAGATCAGAGTTAAACTTTATGCTATGGCTGCCACCCAGTTAATTGGACTCTGTGCCAAGGGACCAGCAGGCAAGGAAAGGAGACATCACCCTGGCAGATTACTGACTGATCATCAGGAGGAAATACAGATGCTGCTACCCAGCAGGACAGAGAGGAATATGCTGGCATCGAGGCACGGTGTGCCAATGTAGGCTCTACAGACCTGTGCATCACAGCCTGTTATCTGCCTCTCTTCCCAGTTCCTTGTTCAGTTACACAGCATCAATGAAACCAGCCATGCCTGGAATATCTCACTATAGAAATCATAGAATGCTTTAAAGCGGGGCTTTTATTTTCTTTCTTCTAGAGAGCTAGTTGTTAAACATTTGCCAGGACATTGTTCAGCTAAGTGAGCTTCAGAGCCATCTCCTGGTATTCCACTCACCATTTTTAATTTAAATTTAAACTACTGAGTGCAACAGTCACAGCATGAGAAGGTGTTGGGGTTCAGGCACCACAGAGATGAGTGTCCAGGTCACTCCACCAGGTGAGCCACTTAGATGGCCTTGCTGATCTAGATCAGATTCAGGGGGAATTTAGATTTGATATCAGAGGGAAAAGATAGTAATTATCTTGAAAGCAGCCAAAGCAGTGAGGGCTGTAGTTTTTCTCACTAACTTTTTAAAAAAGTTTTTCCAGAAAAAGACACTGCCCAAAATGCCTTGAAGATGCCTTCCCAGATGTATTAAAATTATTATACTACAAGTGGATTCAAGAAGTACAAAATGTTGTCTGTCGTGAATATTGTCTTGTTCCATTTAGATTCCCTTTCAGGACCGAGGCACTCGTGTCCCAGCTGCGGGGGTTATTGGCTACTGAGGGCATACAACTGAGTCCACCCATGGGAATTATTCTCGATCTAAGATAAGCCTTTTCTCCAGGGCCATCCCACATTCAGAGACTGTCATCTAATTCCAATAAGGTTTCACTGAATATTATCATTAAAACCATCCTTTTGCCTCAAACAAAGTTTGTTTGTTTGGTTTTTGGCTAGATGTTTACCAGTGTCTATCAGGACAGAGTATGTGACTAAAAGGAGCTTCTGGATGAAACTGTAAGGTTCTGGTGAATGTGTGTGTGTGTGTGTGTGTGTGTGTGTGTGTGTGTACGTGAGCACACATGTGCATCTCAACTGCTTTTTAATAAATGGTTAAATTCATTTAAAAAATCAGTCTTGTATTTGCTTTCTTTAAATATGTTACCAGGTAGTGATATAGTAGGAGAGAAGGTATCTCTTCCTCATTATTTTTAATTATTGAAGCTTACTGATAGCTATAAAACCAACATAATTAGTGCAAACACCATATTAGCTTGGTCATTTTGCCACACTTGATTTCTTCCTTGAAAATACTAACTGAAATCTAAGCCCAGCAGCAAACAAGTCATTAACTGTGTTAAATCATTACCTTCACAACCGTCGTCATCCACGTCTATGCAAAATGAAGATGCCCAGGCCAAGAAGGAATGCTCCTTTGAGGACAAGAAAGGGAGATTAGTTGGCTGCATTATTTCTTTCACGAAAATTACTAGGAAGATCTTGCAATTAAGAAATTAATTTAATTGGCCATATGTAGAAGGTTAGGAGTTGGAATGTACTGTTTTCCTTTTATCTCTTAAATAACTCAGAATCAAAGTCTATATACTATCCCTGCTGGATTTTCTACCTCAGTTCCAGATCTCTTGACAAAAGAGGCTCAAAAAGAAACTGCTACATATCTATAATCATCATCATCATAAAAGGCACTGTATAATCTAATCCCATCCAGAATAAATATATACGATGAAATGAAGCTTATTTTTAAATCACATCCCCCACTTACCTTGCCAAATATTCTGCTCAGATCTTCACACTAAAACTTGTTTTTTGGTTTTACTGTTTTATGGTTTAATCAAAATACTTATTTATATTTGGGGAATGATCATTGTGAAACTGAATATTGTTTAACCAAGCATAAAACAAACATGTACCAAAGATGGGGGGAGAAAAAAAACCTTGTTTCCTTACAACTACTCTTTCTTCGTTGTCATGGGGAATTCTTCCATAATTGCTAGCATTACCTCTGTTTATATTAGTTTTGAGTTTAACGTTTCCAGATAGCATAAATTAACTTACTATATAGTCATCTATATTGATTGTAAAGGACCCAGGAATGAAGAGACATTATCAGTTTCCTTGTCTACAGTTAGGAAAAAAATTACAGGTAAAATAACATACAGAGTAAAACAGTGTCAGTGCATATTATTTACTGCATGGTTACTCTGTCCTACTTTTCTTATGTATATTTCATATGCCATATCAACTTAATCAGAAGAAATAACAATAATTTGTAGTTGGAATAAAAAGGGCTCATAGAAGTAAAGTAAATTTTTCCATCACAAAGTCAAATTTTGAATCAGATATATGATCATGTTTGAATTTTTTTCATCGTCTTATGACTCAACAAGAACGTGTATATATATATATATTTTTTTTTTTTTTTAAAGATTTTATTTATGTATTCGACAGAGATAGAGACAGCCAGCGAGAGAGGGAACCCAAGCAGGGGGAGTGGGAGAGGAAGAAGCAGGCTCATAGCGGAGGAGCCTGATGTGGGGCTCGATCCCATAACGCCGGGATCACGCCCTGAGCCGAAGGCAGACACCCAACCACTGTGCCACCCAGGCGCCCCAAGAATGTGTATATTTTTGTAACACAGTATAATAAAGAAATATAAGGGAAATGAACTGCACATCTGCATAGTTTTTAGCATTTTCCATATATTTACATCTTATTTATTTAAAAGAATCAGAATAAAGGTTCATTATGAATAGGAATCACTATTGAAATTGAAAAATATTCATTGATGATTTGCCAATTCCAAGACATTTGGAGTTTCTTAAAATGGAATACTTAGTATTTGTAGGGTGGTGAAATCACATATGATCTCAAATCTAGGTATAATTAAAATATGTGTAAAACAGTAAAAATGAAAAGCATGGTATTTTAAAAATTCCATTAAAATAATATTTAATAATATAGCTATTTGTATAGTGAGAACATCATAGGGAAATTGAGACATTGGCAACTAGGGAAGAATTTACTAGGAGCATTGCTCACGTAACCTTTGATAAATGAGAAGTCTGACAGCAAAGCAAGCAAGGAGAGAAAACACCAGTATAGAGAATATTTAGAAAGAGTTTATAAGAAGGAATTCAGTTGGTTCAAGACACTAAAAAAGCCCCTTGTAGTGGGCGCATCACGAGTAAAGGGTCGATGGATACACCAGGACAGTGAATTGTTTCCCTAAGGTAACCTGTGATTTCTACTAAGAAGTACATGTCAAATTGGCTCCATCTTTTAACCCAAATAAATGGTAACGTGGAGATATTTTAAGCTAGTAATTCTCATATATTAGAGGTGGAGAGTGTTCCCTGATCTCCACACACATTTAAGAATTCAGGACTCGAAAGGTGGAAAGAAAAGGCTAACTGGCTGTGGGCCTTGGGATCCAAGCAACATCAAAAAAAGTGAGTTTTTTGGAGGGAAGAGGAGGCGGGGGTGAACCCAGCAATCTAGAAACACCAGTGAGTACAGGCACAAGAAACTCCTTTTTAGCAGGTTAAAATCTAGTAACTGCCAGACATTGGAATCCCGAGGCTGCTACAATTATAACGCAGACGGACTCCTACCCTGACATATGTCATATGACATAAGAAATGACCTGAGGCAGGGACTGACTCCACTTCAGACGGGAAGGCGTTGGGTCATGGCGTAACTGATTGCAGGAGGGAGTGGGCTTGCTGACTCCCAGCCTACTGACCTGGGGGCCTGAGTGGCCACCGAACTACCCACGTGCTCTTCTCTCTTTGCAGCACTTCCTCCCTAGGCCTTAAATACCACCACCGCCACTCCCCTATGACTTGCCCCAACTCTCACCTGTTCCATTTCTTCTTTCTGACGATCCTTCCTGTCATTCCAGGAAATACAGCCCCGGGTCATTTAACTCAATTTTCTTTCCCACCTCCATTTAGCAAGGTATTCATTTAAATCAAAACACACGGTCAAGGTTACTCTCATTCCAAACTTACTCCATTTCTCCTATGAATACTCTAAATATATACTTGATTGCTGAGCCCTCTCCTTTTCCTTGTGTTAACTTTAAAAATAAAACTGTCAATTGTTTTACCGGCAAAAATGTGTTCTTCAAGAATAGCAGAGAATTGGCAAGCCTGCACAAGCAAGCTACAGCAAAACCATAGGCAAGTCTGGAAAACAAAGGACTGAAAAGTTCTTTTATACAGGACAGGTGGGGGAGCTGTAAAGACTTTTAGAAACAAAAGTCCTTGGGAATAATCTTGGAGTTTGAAATATAGTTGCTTTTCATTGGCTCAGTTGTGACAGTCTTTCATTGGCTGGGCTGTTGCCAGGGGAGGAGAAAAACTTTCCTTCCTACTGCTGGGATGGCAAAGTATCTAGAGTAGCATCGTCTTGCAAGGTCCATTTCTTCCTGCTGGGTCTGTAATTGAGGACCAGTGATATGACGTCAGAGCCCCCCCTGCTGGCCTCCTGGCTCCATTTTAAACAAGATTTTCTTACTTTTCCCACTTGAGACCTCTGTTGCTGAAAATGAAAGAAATAGCACACTCTCAGAAATGAGACACCTTATATGTCAGACAACTATGCTTGCAATTGAAGATGAAGTTTTCACATCAACCGCCTGCCTGCATCTGAGCCTGCAGTGATGCCAGAAGGGTCTTTCTTAGGTGGTCCAGATCATTCCACCCTTCAGAAGCCAAGGGATGACATCTAGGTTACTCTACTCTCCTGCTATGTCACAATCACTTACCAGCTGCATGTGCATGGACATTTTACCTTTCTGAAGCTGTTTCTTCTTTGATAAAATGGTCACAGTAACATTTTTTTTTCTCATGAACTGTAAACATATTTGTTTAAAAATTTTTTCAAAGTCACAAATATGAATCCCTCCTTCTTCAATCATTGCATCACTGTTAATTGAACCACAGCCAAAGAGTGGAGAGAGCATGGTGCCTCAGGAGGGTATTTCACTGGGGGAAAGAAATACAGCAAAGAGGAGGTGGGAATAGAGATTCCATAGTCATGAATAAGGAACCATAAAGAAGGAATATTCAGGGCGCACAACTTAAGGCACAAGATTCCCAACTAGGAAAGAGATCTAAAGGAGGTTCTGTTGTCCTAATGACATCTTTGGGGCAAGAAATGGAGATGTATCATGGAGGCCTCAAGGGGACCCCTCTGGCATCGTTGGATTTAACACCTTTATTTGCTGTTGCTTCCTCTATCTTGCTAATCCGACCTCATTTCATACCTCACAAAACATCAGAGGCAACATTTAGAAGACTGTCTTGGAATTCCCAAATCGTGCTGTGTGCCACTCTTCTTGACTCTTATATCCTCTTGACTCCATCATATTTCTAGCCATAATATATTGAAATCATCAATAAATTTGTCAGTTATTTTCACAAAAGGGACCCTGTGTGTTCTCTGGCCTCTAAGAGCCCGGGAGAGTGCCTGGCTGCCTGGCTCATAGTAGGTTGTTTTTCATATAAATGGAACTGAAATTAATTCCACTAATCTTTTGCATATATTTACATGCCCAGGCTTTTGTCTGCAAGCCTCCAAATGCTAAGATCTTATTTTCAAATCCTATCTTCAACTCAAGTTACGTTTTTCAGATTCTTCTATTCATTTTTCAGACATTGATTCCTTTGTTAAAATTAAATACAAAGTGAAGGCCAGACTTAAGAATTCTCTGAACAGACAAAACAGTTTAAATCATGCAAGCAAAACTAAATCTAGCTTATTTCATGCACATAGCGAAACTTAGGTTATTTCTTGTAAACACCTTTGTTAATCAAAAAAACTTAAGTCATCTTCCTAAAAATGGTATAAGGTAATCACTTTTAACCAACCTCCTGTCATGTGGAAATCCCCATCCCAGATTGATAATGATCGATCATTATGAAGGTTAAATCATTCCCTCATTTTCACTTTATAAGCCCTCCCGTAGTAATGTCATGTACCTGAGCTATACACCGGTTTTGAATTTGAAAGCTCCCAGTTTGTGAACTGTTCACATATGCGCAATAAACCCTCACTCAATACTATTAATTCATTTGGTGGTTTTAATTTTGCTATTTCTGAATTTTTGGCATCTCTAAGCAGAATATTGCTTCCCAAGGAACTAGTCCAAGCTCTCGTGTCTTGCAGACTTACTCAGGTCTTATCTATAGGGGACCTATGTATAAGAGACTTGTATTGACCCCGGAGTAAGTAGAACTTTGTCCTATTTTCCCATTGCTTTCTCCCTCCCCATTTCAATATATTAGCTCAATTCTTATCTTACAGTTCTGAGAAGTCTAGTATTGTTTTAAAACTATGAGGCCACGGAAAAAGCACAACGTTAGAAGTCAAAAGAATTTGAATTGCATCCTAGCTCTGCCATTAACTAGCCTGTAGACTTAACTAAGTCACATGATTTTTGTAAAATTAATTGCCCTTATACTAAAAGCATATAAACACTACCTAAATATGTTATATTGTACTCTTATATTTTTATTTCATGTTATATATTTAAGATACAAAAACATAACTAGAGCTTAAACAAGCTTATTTATTTGACACTCTTTTAACAAGTGTGGGGATTGGAAACAATATTTAATAGAGTAAAAAGTAGTATAAAATCAAAATATGTGTTCCGCTACTATAGTAAATTATGTAACACCATCTAGTCACTCCTTGTCCCAGAAGAATGTGTAATGTATTTGTTAGAATACGCAGTACAATTCTGTATTTATAGTCCATAAATTTCCAACTATAAGCATGAATAAATATATTGCAACAAAGGATTTATTAGTAAAATGGTCTTATTTTTTTTCAATCTTGAGGGAGAGACTATGCTTGCTGTAATATCAAACACTGATTGTGATTGATAGAGTCCTCACAGTGCTAATAACTTTATAGAAAGGGACCTGTCATACTATCCACTAGAATCTGAAATGCCTTCTTCACTTTCCACCTCATCTTCCCACTTCCATAATTCAATCAAATGTGTTTCTAGGATCACATATTTAACTTCCCCTGTTTATTTTAATATATATTCATAATACATAAAAATCATGCCACTCAATTGGAAACCGTTCAGAATTATATCATATAATTTATTGTTAAATGATTTTTCATTATTCTTGATTTCGACTGTGGCTATTGCTGTGCTAGTATTGCTTTTTAACTAATAGTTACAGGTTTTAACTAATCTGCAACTTCACTTGGGAAAATGAAGAGAATAGTACTAGTCTATTACTTCTGAGACTAAAATATCTTGACAAGATTATTCTGTTTTAAAAAATGTTGTTCAATGTCATATATATCATGTCCTATACTATAACAGTATAGGACACCAAGGTCAAATCGATCATGTCCAATCAAACACAAAATTAAAAAAAAAAACCTAAATATGTGGGTGTACATAATAGTTTCATTTTGGCAATATAGTAAAGACTTAATTTAAAAATTGGAGAGAATTCCTTTCTGAATTGGTATAAACCCTGGATTATGGGGTTTTTTAAAATGCAATTTTAAATTAACACTATCAAGTTTATACTGTACGTCTTGGGAAGAATCCTTACTTTGTAGAGTCCCTCGGGGAAACTGTTTTACTGCTTAGATAAGAACTATTTAAAATTAGCATTTCAATTATTTGACAGTAAATGTGAGCTTCAAAAGTGCTTTAAGTGCTCTAAAACACTTATTATCTTAAGTAGTTTGAAATAGTATTTCACTTTATGTATACTATTAATTTGATTAACAAATCCTTTCCTAATAGAGCTCAGAGAGATAAATGTCAGCCTGAAACAAGGCTGAAGGGCTATAAATTCTGAATTAGACCAATGCCAACTTAAAATCAGGTCTTACTGTTGTTCCTCCTTACACCCGCATGGAAATGTTCAATGTCCTGGCACCCCAAGTTATTCTGAGAGTGGTATGAAGTAAATGCAAGATTATTGCTAAATTACATACCTACAGTGTATTGCTTTAATATGTCTTAAATATCTGTATGATAAAATAAGCGATTTTTACACCTTAAAGAGTGATATTCCTACAGTTCTAAAGTTAGGAAGAAAAAGGGAAAATATTTATTTAGCAGCAAATTGACACAAGAGAAAACCAACATTGATTTTGAAATGTGGGCAAGACCCACATATTTCAAACGAAGCTCTACAATTTTAAGTTTAGGCATTAGATTTTGAAACTGTCATTAGTATTTTAAATATAACACAGTGATATAGTGATGTCATGGGAAAAACTTAACATGTCTACAAACAAGCCATGTTTATTGACTCATATTGTTGCCAGGCATACCTAATTTCCATGATGATAAAAGCAAGGATGTCACTTTCTGCAATAAGAAGCTTGGATTGGTCTTATCTCAGGCAGATTCATGCAGTACGGCATAAGAGTGAGACTTTCCTATCCTGGGGTTTCCCCAAGCAACCTACTCACTAATTTGTAGAATAGATAAGGTGTTGAGAATATAGCTCTTAAAGATTTATTAACTACCCAGAACTGACAGAGTCAGTGGGAGAAGTAACTTGTCAGCAGAAGTAACAAGTCTTCAGATCTCTAGATGTCCTCTAGTGTGTGTAGCTATCTGTAGTTATATAAATTACCAAACACCTTTTCCTTCATGTCCTCTTTTGACTCATTCAGGTTTCTGGTCAGTTCCGAAGCCTGGATGAAATATGTACCACCCAGGGGAATTCCATAGCGCTAGTTATCTCAATGCCCAACTTATACCACACACCCACTTTCTTGTATTATCAAGGTACTTACTTGATAATAACCCTAAGTACTTATTTCTTAAATAGTATTTAAACCTGAACATGATAATATATTTTGTTAATTTTATTTCTCATCATCTTACACACCATCAGTTTTTATATAATTATTGAATTTTGAGAGGTATAATTGGACTCGCATTTCATCTGAATCAAACACTAATGTTCTGTGTTATAACCAGATGACTCTGTAATCTTTCTCCCTCAGAAGAGGTCGCTGTTGTGATTAACCTAGACACTGGGCACTGTTCCACAGGATGTGGCTTTCTTCAAACGAAATTGCTAAAGTCTTTAAACTGTGTGTGGTAAAAATTGAGTGAATTACCTCTGAACTTATAACCGAGTATGTGACAGTTGATTTAAACTTCTTCGTTCAGGAGAAGGGCTCATAGGTGATGCTGCATGACTTATACATTTAAGTAGATATGTTATGGATTAACTGTGATTACACAAATTTTAAAACCATAAATCCCCCTATTAAATTAAAAGAGCTTTCCTTATTTATATGCCCTCAAGTTGCAAGTAGTATTAGGTGTATTACCACTGATTAGTTTGATAATTACATGGGCACTTGTAACATGACCCTTCCCAAATCAATAAAGTATTTATTTAAAGCTACATTAGACCAAATACAACAGAACATATGTAAATGTTATGGACATTTTCCATAACCCCAAAATATAATTGCACAGATATCACAGAGTTGCAATATATTTGAGATATTTGAAATAATGCCATGCTACTATGGATGTAATATATCATCAGCATGTCTATTTGACCAACAGACACCAATTTGCATAAAATATACCCCACACCTGCAGCATTCTAATTAGAAGTAAAGTGTTAATACTTTCCTAAATGACTGGTTTCAGAAGTCTAAGACTAACAGATTTGGAAAATCAAACCAAACAAACAAATAAACAACAAAAAAAAACCACTTCAAACTTCAAATCAGAGTTTGATAAAGTTTTCTTGAATTGAAAACAACAGTGATAATGGTTCAGATGGGAGAAACAAACCAAAAACAACAATAAAAGTTCATGTTCAGGCAGCATTTTTTTCTATCTCTAACAAATGGAAGAATACTCAAAAATTTTAAATCAGAAAATGCTGAATGATGGTTATTGATTCATAGTTTTTGGTTAAATGTAAGTTTCAGTATCTTTCTTCTTCCAAATACACTATAGTCCTACAAAGAACCATTTAAAATTTAGCGAAGTGTCAACCGATACCAAAAGATTGAAATTATCCCCTGCATATTCTCAGACCACAACGCTCTGAAATTGGAACTCAACCACAAGGACAAATTTGGAAGAAACTCAAACACTTGGGGACTAAGAACCATCCTGCTCAGGAATGATTCGATAAACCAGGAAGTCAAAAATCAATTTAAACAATTTATGGAGACCAACGAGAATGAAAACACAGCAGTCCAAAACCTATGGGATACCGCAAAGGCAGTCCTAAGGGGGAAATACATAGCCATCCAAGCCACACTCAAAAGAATAGAAAAATCTAAAATGCAGTTTTTATATTCTCACCTCAAGAAGCTGGAACAGCAACAGAGGGACAGGTCTAATCCACTCACGAGGAAGCAGTTGACCAAGATGAGAGCAGAAATCAATGAATTAGAAACCAGAAGTATAGCAGAGCAAATCAACAGGACTAGAAGCTGGTTCTTTGAGAGAATCAATAAAATTGACAGACCACTGGCAAGACTTATCCAAGAGAAAAGAGAAAGGACCCAAATTATTAAAATTATGAATGAAAAAGGAGAGGTCACGACCAACACCAATGAAATTGGAAGGATTATTAGAAACTATTATCAACAGCTATATGCCAAAAAACTAAGCAATCTGGAAGAGATGGAGGCCTTCCTGGAAACCTATAAACTACCAAGACTGAAACAGGAAGAAATTGATTTCTTAAACAGGCCAATTAATTATGAAGAGATTGAGTCAGTGATAAACAACCTTCCAAATAACAAAACTCCAGGCCCGGATGGTTTTCCTGGGGAATTCTACCAAACATTCAAAGAAAAAATAATACCTATTCTCCTAAAGCTATTTCAAAAAATAGAAACAGAAGGAAAGCTACCAAACTCATTCTATGAGGCCAATATTACCTTGATCCCCAAACCAGGCAAAGACCCCATCAAAAAGGAGAATTACAGACCGATTTCCCTAATGAATATGGATGCCAAAATCCTCAATAAGATCCTTGCTAATAGAATCCAACAGTACATTAGAAGGATTATCCATCATGACCAAGTGGGATTCATACCTGGGATGCAAGCATGGTTCAACATTCACAAATCGATCAGCGTGATACATCATATCAACAAGAAAAAACTCAGGAACCATATGATCCTCTCAATTGATGCAGAAAAAGCATTTGATAAAATACAGCATCCTTTCCTGATTAAAACCCTTCAGAGTGTAGGAATAGAGGGTACATTTCTCAATCTCATAAAAGCCATCTATGAAAAGCCTACAGCAAATATTATTCCTAATGGGGAAAAGCTGGAAGCCTTTCCCTTAAGATCAGGAACACGACAAGGATGTCCACTCCCGCCACTATTATTCAACATAGTACTAGAAGTCCTTGCAACAGCAATCAGACAACAAAAAGGGATCAAAGGTATCCAAATCGGCAGAGAAGAAGTCAAAATGTCTCTCTTCGCAGATGACATGATACTCTATATGGAAAACACAAAAGAATCCACTCCCAAACTATTAGAAGTTATAGAGCAATTCAGTAATGTGGCGGGATACAAAATCAATGCTCAGAAATCAGTTGCATTTCTATACACGAATGAGACTGAAGAAAGGGAAATTAGGGAATCCATCCCATTTACAATAGCACCAAAAACCATATGTTACCTTGGAATTAACTTAACCAGAGACGTAAAGGACCTATATTCTAGAAACTATAAATCACTCTTGAAAGACATTGAGGAAGACATAAAAAGATGGAAAAATATTCCATGCTCATGGATCGGAAGAATTAACATAGTTAAAATGTCCATGCTACCCAGAGCAATCTACACTTTCAATGCTATCCCGATCAAAATACCGAGGACATTTTTCAAAGAACTGGAACAGAGAGTCCTTAAATTTGTATGGAAACAGAAAAGGCCCTGAATCTCCAAGGAACTGTTGAAAAGGAAAAACAAAGCTGGGGGCATCACAATGCCGGATTTCGAGCTGTACTACAAAGCTGTGATCACAAAGACAGCATGGTACTGGCACAAAAACAGACACACAGACCAATGGAACAGAATAGAGGGCCCAGAAACGGACCCTCAGCTCTTTGGGCAACTAATATTTGATAAAGCAGGAAAAAACATCCGGTGGGAAAAAGACAGTCTCTTCAATAAATGGTGCTGGGAAAATTGGACAGCTACATGCAAAAGAATGAAACTTGACCACTATCTCACACCATACACAAAAATAAACTCCAAATGGATGAAAGACCTCGATGTGAGACAGGAATCCATCAAAATTCTAGAGGAGAACATGGGCAGCAACCTCTACGACATCGGCCAAAGCAACCTTTTTCATGACACATCCCCAAAGGCAAGTGAAACAAAAGATAAAATGAACTTATGGGACTTCATTAAGATAAAAAGCTTCTGCACAGCCAAGGAAACAGTCAAAAAAACTAAGAGGCAGCCCACGGAATGGGAGAATATATTTGCAAATGACACTACAGATAAAGGACTGGTATCCAAGATCTACAAAGAACTTCTCAAACTCAATACATGAGAAACAAATAAACAAATCAAAAAATGGGCAGAAGATATGAACAGACACTTTTCCAATGAAGACATACAAATGGCTAATAGACACATGAAAAAATGTTCAAAATCATTAACCATCAGGGAAATTCAAATCAAAACCACACTGAGATACCACCTAATGCCAGTTAGAATGGCAAAAATAGACAAGACAAGAAACAACAATTGTTGGAGAGGATGTGGAGAAAGGGGATCCCTCCTACATTGTTGGTGGGAATGCAAGTTGGTACAGCCACTCTGGAAAACAGTGTGGAGGTCCCTTAAAAAGTTAAAAATTGAGCTACCCTATGATCCAGCCATTGCACTACTGGGTGTTTACCCCAAAGATACAGACGTAGTGAAGAGAAGGGCCATATGTACCCCAGTGTTCATAGCAGCAATGTCCACAATAGCTAAAACGTGGAAGGAGCTGAGATGCCCTTCAACAGATGACTGGATTAAGAAGTTGTGGTCCATATATACAATGGAATACTACTCAGCTATCAGAAAGAACGAATTCTCAACATTTGCTGCAACATGGACGGCACTGGAGGAGATAATGCTAAGTGAAATAAGCCAAGCAGAAAAAGACAACTATCATATGATTTCTCTCATCTATGGAACATAAGAACTAGGATGATTGGTAGGGGAAGAAAGGGATAAAGAAAGGGGGGGTAATCAGAAGGGGAATGAAACATGAGAGACTATGGACTATGAGAAACAAACTGAGGGCCTCAGAGGGGAAGGGGGTGGGGGAATGGGATAGACCGGTGATGGGTAGTAAGGAGGGCACGTATTGCATGGTGCACTGGGTGTTATACGCAACTAATGAATCATCGAGCTTTACATCGGAAACCAGGGATGTACTGTATGGTGACTAACATAATATAATAAAAAATCATTTAAAAAAATTTAGCGAAGTGAACACTGTGATAAGAAAATATTTTAGAAGTCACAGTTTACTGCAACAAGCTCAAGGAATCCATTCTCAGTAGAGCTCAGTAGGAGAGACACAGAAGAAATGTTGGTGTTAGGGACAGTATTCTGACTGCCTAAAGTGAAGTTGTTAGGTAGAAGCTAGTTATAAGCCGTGGAAGGAATGCCCCGAGGAATCTTCATCCCTTGACCTGAAAGATATCAGAGTCCCAAGTTTTTGAGGGGGGGAATGATAGAGTAGACAGTTAGTTAGACATGAGCTGGAAGACAAGGATGGTGATAAACAGATTACACATTAGAAGCCCAGGGCCACAACACCCTGACCATGTGGCTTCCAAGACCTTGGTGCTGCCAGACCAAGAGACACAAGAGCTGAGCATGGGCTCTCCTCTTCTACCTCTGCCCCAACGTTACCCCTAGACTCATTATAATACATTTGCATTGAAAGTACAGCCCTACCCCCCAATGGAGGAAGGCTGCCATGACAGTTCCAGTACAAATTTTATAGGAAAGGGCCTCTCCTTTTGACCCTAAGAGCTTAGGCCTCGGGATGCCAACCTCTCTAACTTCCCTGTTGTGTCTCTTACAGATGGGTAACCCAACCTCTACAATTCCTCCCAAGTTCCCTTGGGTTGCATCCTAGCACACTGGTCCTCTTTGACCCTGAGACCTTAAAGAGGAAGCAACTCATCTTCTGCAACTTCTGGCCCCAATAAAAGTTCGATGACAGAGAGGTTTGGTCTTTAAATGGGAGCCTTAACCGTAACACCTTACTTCAGCTAGATTTCTTTTGTAGATGGCAGAGAAATTGCAGTGAAATTCTCTATGTCCAGACTTTCTTTGCTTTAAGGGACATGGAGGATCTCTATAAAACTTTTAAGAATGACCCGGCTGTCCTGAAGTTATCAAAAGGGACCCCCTACCGAGAGAATCTCAATCCCTCCCGGAGAAGGAACCCAGAAGACACTGGCACTGCCCAAGCCAACTTCTCCACCTTCCATTTCTCCCTCTGCCCCTCCTCCCAGGCCAGCTGGTTTATATCCACCCCTCCCTACCTGTCACCCTCTCCCTTCACTGCCTCCATATCCCCAGGGCTTCCCACCCTAAGCTGTGCCCTCTGGTCTAAGAGCCTGGGGAGTTTGGACCTCAGGTTATTCATAAGCCCTTCTCTTTAACAGAGTTTAAACAGATTAAATGAGACTTGGGACTCCAGAAATCTTTCAGGTCAAGGGAGGAAGGTTCCCCCCGGCATTCTTTCCACTGCTCATACCTAACTTCTACCTAACAGTTCCATCAGGTTATGGGAAGCAGTGAGTTAAGATTTAATCAGCTTTGGATATCTCCAAACCAGATGTGTTTGAAACTTCAACTCTAGAAGAGGAAATTCAAGAAGAGAGATGGAAGCTGATGGCTGATCATACAACTAGTTGAAAAACCAGTGTTATTTGTGACCATGTTTTTTCCATTAACTTTTCCTTCCTAGCTCCAGTGCGCTTAGCTATGATTTTGTACTATAGCACTCCAAAGGTTGGCTTGGGGAAATATATATCTTGGTTTAATAAAAAAATTCAAAACTCTGCATGTCATATTTGCTCCAGAGAACAAACATAGTGCCCCATAGTTTTATAGATGATATTAAGGATTATGGTGTTTTCGTGCGAGCATGCACAGAGAGACTGGGCTAGGAAAAAAGAGCAGAAAGTAACCTTCTGTAAGGGAATTTCAAGTTAACAAGTTAGTTAATGATCACAGTTAACCTAGATTCTTAGTCAATTTTAAATCTTTTTGCTATCCACAGAACATATTTTTACTTTGTTGACTAATTTAAATAGAGATCAGAGACACTTCAGGGGAATCTGCGCCATCTGCTCCATCCTCCAAATCTAAACCAGAAGCTAACCTTCCTCTAGTGAACCTGTGGTCCCAGCTTTTGGCTCTCTGATCTGTGTTTTAGAATCCTGAAAAAGCTGCCATTCCCATCACTATCTCTACACTGTCCCGCCATCATTGTCTCATCTCCCATACCCATAATTTAGTTTTAAGAGGAACCAAAGAGAAACCAAATTTACTTCACATTGGTATATGTGATATTTGTGCTATGTGTGTGTAGATCATATTTTCATTATTATTTTTATTGAGGTAAAATTTACATAGAGTGAAATACACAAGTCTTAAGGATAGAGTTTAATGATTCTTGTCAAAGTTACACCAACAAAATCCAAGCCTCAATCAAGATATAAAATATTTTCCTTATCCTAGGAAGTTTTTTTTTTCCTTTTTTAAACAAGACTCTGCCACTCCAGAAGTAAACACTGTTCTGATTTTTATCATCATAAATTTGTTTATTCATGTAATATCACCAACATTTGGTAAAATCAATATTCTTAAATTTAGCAATATTTAGCATCTTTTTATGTGCTTATCGTCCACAGGTATATATTCTTTGTAACCATTCTTTCAAAATCTTTCTCTTTTTAATTTTGAATTTAAAATTTGTCTTTTATTTAAAATTTGCCCACTTTAAGTAGTTGTATGTCTCCTTATTAATGAGTTATTCTTGTTCTTATAGATCCAAATCATTTGATAGACATAAGAAATAGCGCAGAGGACCACAGGGGAAGGGAGGGAAAACTGAATGGGAAGAAATCAGGAAGGGAGACAAACGTGAGAGACTCTGGACTCCAGGAAATAAACTGATAGACATATGTATTATAAATAGTTTCTTTCAGATCATGGCTTGTATATTCATTTTCTTATTGCTAAATTTTTATACAGTTAAAAAAATTTGATGAAGTCTAATTTATTGATTTGTTTCCAGGATGGTTAATGTTTTCTGTGTCCTCTCAGGTAAATTTTTGCTACCCTAAGATAGAAAACATATTGTCCTAGTTGTTCTCCCAGGTGTTTCAAATTTTTAGTTTTTATGTTTAAGTCTCTACTCTTAGCTCAAGATAATTTTTGCGTAGGGTAGGATAGGAATCAAAATTTACTTTTTCTATGTGATTATATAGTTGTCCCATCACCCTGATAGGTAAGGTTTTCATTTGTCATACATTACTTTGGGGAATTTGTGGGACTTCAAATAACTGTGGTTATGTGGGTACATTTCTAGATTCTATTTTTGTCCATTGATCTATAAGCTTTAGCCAGCACAATAAGTCAAGAAAAGGAAAACAGAGGCAGAAACATTGGGAAAAAAAGTATAAAACTGTCCATATTTGCAGATGTTATGATTGTGTACATAAAAAAAAAAAAAAAACCTAAGAGTCATCAAAAAACCCCTAAGAACAAGTAAGTGAGTTCCCAAGTTTCTAGAACAAAAGATCAACACATGAAAATCAATTATATTTCTATATAATAGCAACAAACACATAGGAACTGAAGGTAAAAAGGCAATACCGTTAGCAATTGCTCTGAGAAAAAGTGAAATACTCATGTGTCAATATAACATGAGCATTTGTGAATGAGGGTTTCCCAGGGAACTGGAAGAAAGGTCAAATAATGACAATGGTCTAGAAATGGAAATTTATGAAGAACTTCAAATGTAGTCTGCTTCCACCAGTGGCTGCAAGGCTGCTGGTTATCAGAGCTATACTATGGTTGCAGGCTGCTGGTTTTCAAGGCTATCACAAAGCTGAGGGAGTAGGTCAAGTTAAAACACCACAATTCCTGCTGTTCTTACTAAGGTTGGTAATATTCTCTTGAATAAATAAGTCTCAGATTGCTGTGTGCTTTGGTTAATTTCCAGAGTTCTGTAAAAGTTGACTTTTGCATTTTTGCCTATTTTTTTTCATTGCTATTATGGAGGAGTGGATTTACAGAGGTCTTTACTCACTATTGTGGAAGCCCTGTGTCTCTTTGTATTATTTTAGTACCTTCTTCATTTCTAAAATTATTTAAAAATAAAAGTTTAAAAATGCTTGATTATTCAAAACACAAAATCATTTTGGAAGCATAGAAGAGCTGGGGAGATATAACATGTTAGATAAATATAACTGAAGGTAGAAACTCAGATAGAAACGGAACATTGCTTTTGCCTAAGAACATTTTCCAAACTGTTGGAAGTGAGCTGTAGTTTTAATAATTTAACAAAATATGAGTATAATATGACAAAACCAAGGATGTGACCAAAGGGAAAGTCTAATAAGTGATCCCGAAGGCCACACTGTCAGTTTAAATATAAATTAAGCCCACCTCAACCACTCTCTTCTCTTAAATGACTGCAAGAAAACCTGCCTTGATCCAGAGCACAGCGAGGAAAACAGCTGTGTCTGAGAAGTGAAATACTAATCAGCCCTCAACCGAATTCACAATCTATTGTATATGTGCCCATAAATTATTTGATGCTCCTCCTTTTAAGAGGTAGAAACTAATTTTTTCCCTTGATGATAGGCGAGATTTAGTGATTTCTAATACATAGGATAAAGGGAAAGTGATGGTCTGTGATTTCAAAGTCCAGATTTTTCCTCTTTCCTTTCCGATTGCTCACACTGGAAGTTAAATTCTATGCTGAGATCAGCTCTGTGGAGAAGTACATGTCAAAGAAATGTTACAGCCAAGTGAGTGGGCTCTTTTATAAGCAGATTCTCTAGAACCAGTCAAGCCTCAGATCTCTGTGGCTCCAGACAACATCTCCCTTCCAGATTATTAACCTTCGGAAATGTTGTCATCTGTTAATTTTTGTGGTAATAGATATTTAGTATACAGCCCTAATTTTTTAATACTTAGGAGGTTAAAGAAACAAACTGTAAATTAAACATGTATCTGCCCAAAAGGCCTCTGGTTTCTTGATGGAAATAAGAGAAATTCTCTCTGGAGGAATATACCTTAATTCTCACAGAATTCTGAAGAAATTCTCACAAATATTATTCTCAAAAGAAAATAAAGAATTTAACATAAAATATCTCTAAGCCACAAAGAAATTAAACAGCTGAATTGAAAATGTATATACAAATTGTAGTAACAGATCTGTAACAATTCTACTGGAATTAAAAGAAACAGAATATGAGGGAAGAAGAAACTATTCTTGTTATTTTCTAAAAAATTAAAAAGCAACTTGAAAATACTTGAGGAAAACTCCTGACTAAGCAAGCTTGAAAAAGAAAATACATTGCAAAAGCAAATATAGGTACTAACTGAAAAAAAATTCAAAGGGTATGTTTAAAGCAGACTAGACATAGCCAAAGAGATAAACAGTTGGCTTCAAAAGTAGATAAGCATTATCTACAACAGCCAAATTATGGAAATAGTCCAAGTGTCCATAGACTGATGAATGGCCAAAGAAGATGTGGCATATATCTATATCTATATATATAGATATATATATAATGGAATATTATCAGGCATAAGAAAGAATGAAATCTTGCCATTTGCAACAGTATGGGTGGAACTAGAGAGTATCACACTACATGAATTAAGTCAGTCAGAGAAAGACAAATGCCACATGATTTCACTCATATGTGGAATTTAAGAAATAAAACAAATGAGCAAAGAGGGGGGAGAGGCAAACCAAGAAACAGCCTCTTAACTATAGAAAATGAACTAATGGTTACCAGAGCGGAGGAGGGTGGGGGGATGGGTTAAATAAGTGATGGGGATTAAGGAGGGCACTTGCTGTGATGAGCACAGGGTGTTGTATGGAAGTATTGAATCACTATATTGTACACCTAAAACTAATATTACACTGTATGTTAACTAACTAGAATTTAAATAAAAACTTAAAAAGATAAAGTAAAACAAATATAAAAATTATGTTGTATACCTTAAACTTATATAATATTATATGTTAATTACATCTCAATAAAACTGAAAAACTGAAAAAAAAATTTCCATAGTGCAGCACAGAGAGAAGGAACAAATATATATGAAAGAGAGGTTAAGAGACATGGAGCATAGATTGAGAAGGTTGAATATGTATTGTTGGGGAAATAAAATTAAAATCCCAGAAAGTTTCTCCACAAGAGAAAGAAAAGAGTTTTTTATTTAATAAAGCATTAAGAAAAATATGTGATATACATAACAGAAAATCTGCTGAGGATTGCAAAGGCAGAAAGAAATCATCCTTCTATATAGCCAAGCAGATGCAGCCTCTCTCAGATATGCTCTCAGAATAAACCATAATTAATCCTGAAGTCCAGAGACGGATGCACATAAAGAATATGTCAAGGGACTTAGGTAGAGGACAGCCATGTACAGGCAACCCGAGAGGCCTGGAACAGATCCTTCCCTCAGAGCACTCAGAAAGAACCAACCCTTCAGGTACTTTGATTTCAGACGTCTAGTTTCCAAATCTGTGAAATAATAAATTTCTGTTTTTGAAGCCACCCCGTTTGTGGTTCTTTGTTGTAGCAGCCCTAAAAAACTAATACAAAGGGTAAAATAAAGATATTTTTCAGACAAATCTGTGGGAGTTTCCTGCTAGCAGATTGTCATTAAGGAAAGTCTGAATAATGTGCAAGGTATATGATCTAGATTAACCATGAAAAGAATAGTAAAAAATATTGGATATACCTAATAAGAGTGTTGAGTACAACAAATAGTTGAAGAGAAGATGGAATGATAAAATTAATTAACAAATATAAGAGAACACAAGAGGGGTGCCTGGGTGGCTCAGTTGGTTAAACGATTGCCTTCAGCTCAGGTCATGATCCCAGGGTCCTGGAATAGAGCCACACATCAGGATCCTTGCTCAGCAGGGAGCCTGCTTCTCCCTCTCTCTCTGCCTGCTACTTTGCCTGCTTGGGCTCTCTCTCTCTCTCTGTCAAATAGATAAAATCTTTAAAAAAATAAACAAATAAACAAAAAATAAGAGAATACAAGAAAAGAGAAAAACAGAAATACAAATATCAGAACAAATAAAATGACAAAAAAAGGTGATAGATATTCATCCAAATATATGAGTATTTATTGTAAAAGTAAATGGGTAAAACAACACAGTTAAAAGACAATTCTTTTGAGATTTGCTTTTTTAAAAAAAATCCAACCTTTTCCTACACGAGACATAGCTAAACATATAGTTAAAAAATTGTTGAAAACAAATTGCAAAAGGTGCATTTACGGCAGAGATAATTGTTAAAACAAACTTGTATAGTTATAGTAATGTAAAATTAATGCAGATTTTTCTATAAGACCAAGCATTTTCAAACAAAAAAAGAGTTATTAAATAGTGATTTCAATTCCCCAGAAGGATGTATTTTAAATGTCTAGGCAATTGATAATAAGGTATCAAATCTATAAAGACAAATTTATGTAAAGCAATTTTAACTATTGCTAACAATAACCCTGATTGATGCAAAGTATTTTCCCCATGAATATCAAATGATTGGAGCATCCTCTCTAATTGTATTATATAATTACTTCCTGGGGACTCTTTCAGTGCTTATTCTGAGAGCTAAATCTCTAATTGATAACTAAATGTATTAGTGTTGGACATCATCTGGTTCCAGCCCCTCATTCTAGAAATATAGGAATTGGGATCCATGGATATTAAAGAAGAGCTGCCAAAACAGTATTTTGTGGAAGAGCAGGAGATTAGTCTTCTAACTTTCCAACCAAAGTTCTTGGCACTATTTCACAATGTCTGCAGTTACCATTTCTGCACTAAAAAGAAAAAAGGAAACATAAATATTTCACTCTCTGAAAACTATAATTTCAAGTGACCATTTAGTTTTGGCTCCAAGCTCTAGATGAACGTTCATGCACTGGAGACCTGGTCTCACAAAATAGCTCACTTCTTTTTTTCTTTTCCTCCATACAGCCCTGCATTGTGATTGTGTGCATGTATGTGACCTAGTGAGTATGACAGGAAAGGCTAATAATGTGCTAACTGTACCAAAAATAATCTGTGACAAAAGAGTAGCTTTTAGAGCAATAGCAAATTATCGCTGCTAGAAACATTTGTAATGAGGACTTTACTAATGGATCTTAGGCTTAATTAAAGGTGCTAATATTTCAAAAATAAGTTTATTTTTCTCCACAGGATAGATGATGATATTTCTGACTTAAAAATGAAATTATAGGTTAGAAATTTAATTAGAGGAGTTTATTTTATGTTCTTTTTTTTTAAAACAATACCTCAAATACTTAAACTCTAAGATTCATATTTAACAGTACATCTTATTTCCAGGTAAGAACTACACACTTTGTAGAAATTTTTTCTTAACTTATATTAATCACGTGCAGTAATATTTAAAATCATGGGCTTTGGTATCATACCATCTCAGATTAAATTTCGTTTATTTTTATCTGGAAATCTGGGCAAGTTACCTTATCTCGCAAATAGGGGAAATAATTGCATTAACATTTAGGTGGCTGCAAGAAATAAACTGTGTTAATATATGTGAAGTGTTTAAGCAGTACCTGCATCTACTTATCCCTATAGGCATTAGGCATATTTATTATTTTTTGAAAAAAAAATGGATAAGTAGTACACATTTCAGAGTAATTAGCAAATAGAAATAAGAGATTGATGTCTAGAAGAGGACAAAAATAGAGAACATATTGCACATTATTGGACAGAATATTTCCCTAGCTCCTCCTATCACCTTGCTCGACCTCTAAAAAGCAGTCAGTATAGATCGGTCAGAAATGAGGACACTCAATACTAGGGGAATAGGGCAAAACTGCTCTGGATATTTTAATCAAAAATAGACTTATTAAGAGAAAATTTTCAGAAGCTCTACAGGATTAAGCAGTCAGATAGACCACCAGCAATTATTCCCAGAACAAGAACTGCTAGCTGCCCAGCCAGGATAGTCACTGCTTCTGCCGAATTCTAGAAAGGTGGAGAATCAGAAGGCCATTACCGGTACTGATCTCAAGATCATACTGCTACAGTCATGGCATCAATAAACTGAATTTACAACCAGCTGCCACATCCCCTCAACTCCTACAGAGCACATGACTGGATTCTGGAATTACAATGCAGAAATAACATACTAGATTTCTCTACAATTAAGCTTTATGGCTCAACAGCCCAAGGAGCCTCATTTTTGCCTTCATTTTGCCTTCAACATCTCAGAGCTTCCATTCCCTGATTGCAAGTTTTCTAGCCTCTGCAGAATAGCAGCTATACCAGAGGAAGTTTAAAATGGGTTACTTGCTGCTATATACAACAGATTTTGTTTTCTTTTATACTACCTATCTGCTCCATTAAATTATAAGGTTTGTGAGGACATGAACCAATTTTGTTTACTATTATGCAGTGCCTGACCCGCAGAAGGTCTACAGAAAATTTTTCCTGAGGGAATTAATTGGAAACATCGGGCCTCATTTCTAAATGGGTTCAATACTCAGCTCATTCACTAATTTGTTAAACAAATGCAGAAACTTCTTAGCCTGTATGGGCGTCACTGATTTGTCTGAAAAATAAGGCTAATAATGTGGTTTGAATAACATCCATCCCTCTCTGTTTTTCTATGTCAAGCAGCTTGTGCTAAATATAAGGCCTAAAGTTCCTGGAATGGGGCAAACAAGATCTTGCTGAGTGTACCATGCAAACAGCTAGCCCGCAAAGGCTTCTATCTAAGTAGGTGCCTGATATAACAGATATCAAATATGCCTCAGGTTGTCAGCGCTAAGCACAGCTGATCCTGAAATACCAGAGAGATTCTAGCCTTACTTCAGGCAGAACTACATACCAAGAGTCACCTACTACAGCCCCAGGGATGCGGGTGAATGGCAGAAATTCTCGGAGTTGTTGACTTCACCAGTCTTCCCCTTGGACCAAGGACAAGTCCAAACTCAGTGCAAAGAGTTCATGCCACTATGTTCTCCTGATTGAGACCTCTCCTTCCCAGTCCATTCTTTAGGCCTTCAAAAGAGTTGCCCATAATGGAATGTTTGTGTGGGTATGCGGGCAGTGAGGGTTGAGGGGTTGGAGAGCAGTGGGCAATAGTGACTAGATGCATCCTCTTTCTTCTGTATACATGGGAAGTGGGGACACTACCAAAATGGGGAATATTGGGGGAAAGAGAGAGGATAGAGAATTTCCTATCCTTAAAGCACAAGGTGGTTAGGAATGAGGATGGAAGTTATTATTGTCAAGAAAACACTGAGAGGGAAAGCTGCTCCCTGCTCCTAAGGGAGATAGGACAGGGAATAGCTTAATTCTTCCCCTTTCCTAGAGCCTGTAAAATCCCTTGTTTATTGCTCTCATTCTCTTAATTCAACCTCTGCTCCCTTATAGCCCCCAAGTATACTATTGAGCTTTCTCTATTAACACCGGGGGACACTGCTAGGAATGACCACTCCTGGCCACTCCCCACTAAGATTCCTCCAGGTAAGGTGTAGAAGGATAGATAGCCTCCTTTCTGGTCCTTAAGGCCCTCCAGGTCCTACCTTTCATGTGGGCCAAAGACGATGGGGACAAGATAACTTCTGAGCCTAGGAAATAAATGTCTGCCTGATACAGATGTCTCTAATGCAAGGCTAACTAGACAAGGTGAGGAGATGTAAGTTTTTCCATTTGGGTTTCGGGGGTACTTACTCTGTCCTTCCTCATTCAGGAGCAAAAGTCTCAACATAATATCTGGGCTGCCTTCTTCACACAAAAGTGTGGAATACCTCAAAACTTTAGGGGAAAGAGGAAACTAGAGAATCATGACATGTGGCATTCTTAGAGGTTATTTGTATTAATATTAAACCCGAAATTGGTTTAGAAATCCTGACATTACCATTTACTTCACCTTATTTATTTCACATTGTCTGGGGTGAACATATTTACACACATTTTGTAAAGAGTATCTAAATTCCTTTTCTCTGATATTACACCTGGGGTAGAGAATACTGTAGGGAGATTTGGTCTATATGAAATTTATACTGTCTGGCTTTCTTCTGGCCTAGACCCTTAACCATCTTCCTAGTGAACTCCCCAAATAAACCTCTCAAACATCTTATTTCATTGGGTTCCAATTACTATAGTTTTCCACTTCACTACAGCCTACAGACAGCAGAGAACATCTCTCATTTCTGAGAAGTCCTATATCATGGAACACACATTTGCCCTCTTTCTAGCTCCATACAGCCCTTTATTTATACCTGTGATCTCATTTCCACTAGAGCCTTATATGAAAATCTTTATTAATGTTTATCTTCTAATGTTAACTGCTCACTAAAATGAATCTCTATACTATAGACATCATCTCTTCCTAAAAGACCTTGATCTTGTATTTATGCCTCCTTTTCCAGCATCATTAATCTTAATATCCCTCTAGTCAAGCTTCTCTACTGTCTTATATATTACCACCCATGTTATGCTTTAAACAGTGATTTTATCATGTCACTCCCTTTTCAAAAATCCTTCAAAGACTATTTCTTTCAATAACTTCCTCATTTTTAAGGACTTCTCTATTTTACTTCCCTCTATTTTTAAAAATTCTACCAAACATTTATTTTTCCCTGCTTTTAAATTAAATTCAATTAACCAACATATTACTTCCCTCCTATTAACTCAACTGTATATTCATCATTTCTCCCAAACATAGTCTCCACTGTATTCAAATCAGTGTTTATGATGATTCAGAACTACCGTGTTCACAATACTCGACATGTAATGGGCATTCAGTACATGGTTGAAAAGTAGGTGTATGCAAGTTCATTTCTGTTGTCATCAATTCACGTTACTTCTCACTCTGAATTGGCATTTCCTCATTCCTTAGGCTATCAAAATCTTAGCTGATTTGAGGTCTAACTTTAAATCCATTTCTTTTGTGAAGCCTTCTTGTAATATGCAAGTCTTAATTCATACCCCTTTATTTGAATATTTTAGTAAACACAGAATATGCCAAACACATTAGTTAGGGTTCAGTTGTAGGTAACAAAAATTCACCAAATATTTCAAGTTAAAGAGAAATTTATTTAACAAAGGAAAATAGAAAATGTATGCTAACTAAATTTTTAGAAGGTAGTGAGAAGAGACTTTCCATTGATGGGGGATCCAGGAATGACATATCAGAAAATACCACTAAACTGAAATGCTAGGGAAGCTGCTAAGTTTGCCATAACTAAGGGAGACCACTGTGCCTGTGGATGACTGTGAAGGAAAGCATAAGAAAGATCTACCAGAGTCATTGGCTCTAGAATTAGACTGTGTCTGTTAGATCCCAGCAAAATTGAAGCCTGAATCCCAACACCCAGGGATACATACAAAGACCTTGGTTAATATTACCCACCCCAAAACTCAAATGTTTCCATGATAATGCTTGCAAAAGTGCAGCATTTGCCATACTGTCAATTTCTAAAACATGTATGAGTTCATCCAATTGACTGAGCTTTAATAACATAGGAAATGCTATTTGCAAGAAATTTTGAGGAGTTGAACTGTTTAGTCTTCAGCCTATGGAGCATATCAAGAAGAGGGATGAATATTGGATAGCAATTCACTATATTCTTCATAAGTGGATTTTATTGCATTACTTTGTTACTGTTTGATACGTAATGATCATGTCTTCTCAAATATATAATTACTTGATAAGTGGCTAACTAGAATGGCATCATATTGTGGAAGAAAAACAATATACTAAATTAAAAATACTTGGTTCTAGTTACACCTTTGTTCTCCACCAGCTTTTCTGTTTGTTTGTTTAACATGGAGGCAGTCACTTAGTTTCTTTCAGTCACATTTAATTTGAGAAGGTTTTATAGATGGTATCATAGGTATCCTCCTGATTTACTAGTCTATGATTCCATGATTGATTGGACTATAACCTCTTCAAGTAGATAGCCCATCTGCTTGATGGGAGAAAACTGTGTTTGAGTATTAAATGTGTACTGTGTGTTTCACTTCAAAAGATACTAGAGGAGAGATCTAAGAGTCACATAACATTGACATTTTTCTTTTTCTCTGAAGAGTGGTTGAATGGACATACTTTTATTCTTTTTAATGGTAGGTAGAGACTTGAAGTGTGCTGTCTTACTGCTGTTTGAAAGACTTTAACGAGTTACATGGAGCACTCACAATAAAAACGGTGTCCCTAAATCCAATTCTACATGACTTAGAGAGGGTCAATATCGTTCTAACTTTTCCCCAATACAAAATAACACTCTCTTGACTTGCTTTCTTACAGTATGCTCTCAGCCATTGATCCCCCACTTAGAATGATGGATCTTTCCTATCTTTTGCTATCACTGGCAGACAGTTCTTAAACAGATGGGACTCCAATCACTCCCTGTGGATGGTCTCCCTAAATAGCTACGTGTCAGCTGAGCGTAACTAGATTTGGAGACTAATGCTTATATTATTACACAATAAGATAGTTTGGCTTGAGCTCTATAGTGATTCTAAGAATAAACTTGGCAATACAAAGAACCACACATGAAGTGTCAGTTTCTGGTATGAATCGCTTCTGATTGCATCTGGAATGGTGTAGTTGGGGATTTATTTGGGAGGGGGGTAATCAATCCTTGATTAATTCCACTGCCAGATTCTCTAAGGAAGTAAGCAAGGATTCTCCACTGCACATGATAATTCCATCCTTAAATCCATAGACAACAGCCAAACCTAAGCGTCAATAAATGATGCTTAAAATAAAATCTTCCAGCGAAAACCTGACAAAAATACAAATTTGAATGCAGATTCTTGTCAACATTCTAATGCATACTACAAGACTCCTGGTTTTGGAACCATCAGTGGGTGAGGATATACAACAAGTCTTTTATTGACGCCAGTAATTTAACTCCAGATTATGATCACCAAAACTATCCTACAAAAAAAGTGTAATAAGTAACTAAATTTAGAGTTTTCTATGTTATGTTTTCCTTAAGATTCTCCTAAAGAACCTCACACTCAGTACTATTGCCAAGGACTTATATGGCTTTTGAGGTCAAATATTCCTTTTTGATCATTCAAATATATCAACATAGGTGAAAATAAATACAAATTAATACTTTTGGTGAGTAAAGTGAAAAGAGGCCATAAAAAATCTTACATTTTTCTTTTGACAAAGATTTTAACAAGAGGAGAAGTGATACAAGTTAAAGTTACTTTCACTTTGAAGATGTAAATCTAAACTGAAATCTTGAAGCCTTTTTTACCAATGCCTCAGGCTCTAACTGTCAATTTCAGTGTTGATTTTCTTTCCTCTCAAATTAAACTTTAGACTTTAAAAAAGTGAAATAATTAAAGGACAATAGGCTGTATTCCTGGTTTAGATTTTTTAGAATTTACTTATTGAATCATTATTTACTTCAATATAAAAAGATTCTATTATCCCAGAACACATTTTATATATATCATTTGTTTTAAATGTAATTCACTAAAATAAGGTTGCATAAATTGAAATTTTGGTGGCAAGTCTGAACTGAATTTAATGAGAATCTGTGTGCCTTATTAGGAATTTCTATATTACACTGACCATGGTAGGATTATACTGACTCCTCAGGATACTAAATATTAGGAGTGAATGATTCTATCAAGTACTTTAAGTTTCATCTAAGCAATGGCATTCTTTATTAAGATTTAATACAGAAATATAAAAGTGAGCTAACTGGCTTATTGTTCTTATATGGGTGAAATTTTATTGTTTTTTTCCTACAGCTTTAATTCCCTCGTTCTTGCCACATAGAGTAAGAAACTATAAAAGCTTTTTCTTTTCTCTGCACACTACTAAGAAACATGGAAAATATATATATATATTTATGTAACACATATATATATATGTAACCCTGAAGACATTTCATTTAGAAAACACACATAATTTCAAAAGTAATAAAATTTTCCTTCTAATGATACTTCCAAAAAGGAAGAAAATCCTTACATACTTACCATTTGAAGGAATTATAACTAAAACTTACCAAGGAATATTTTTCAGTATGTAGCCTACGATCCATGAGCACTGTTATATTCTTCAAAAAGAAAAACAAAGATGACTGTAGCAAACACTATTTCTTCTATCTTTGGCTTATAAATATGTTTATGGCAACTTGTTGAAAAATAGTCCTCTTCATTAAAATAGTGAAGCAAATGAGTAAATCCACATAACTTATCATTTGCCTTTCTTCTAAGTTAAACAATTCTATCCTTTGTATTCTTACAGATTTTTCAAATTTTTATTTAATTTAAATTTAATATAGTCTTCACATTTCTTTTAACCTGAAAATACACATGATTATGGAGTCAAGCAATTACAAAAGAAAAACAAAACCCTGTGTCACAGCCTATTTCTAGATTTCTGGTGTTCTGGGAATCATTAATAGTTCAAAAGTCTGTGAATATCATTGGAATATTTTATATAGGAGTTTACCCCACACTGATAATCTTTCTTATTGTAAGAGCATTGACTAATAGAAGTGAGTCACGTGTCATTTTTTAAAATTATTTTTAATATGTTGTATTGAAGCCAATATATTAAAAATATTTCTATCTCAAGAAGTAAAATATAAAATACATTTTAAAATACCAAGTATTTGAAATGTACTGGTTATATATGCAGTTTATCTAATTCAAATGCTTAATTTTCACCAAAAATATTTGATCTGTACATAAGATTTCATAAATTTACACTTGAAAAAGTAACTTCACATATCCAGTTGTTTAAAACATACTTAAAATTTTCCAATAATTGAATCAATGCCAAAAATAATTTTGACTTAATATTTGTATCCAAATGGACAAATGGGTTTATCTTTTTAAAAAAAACTGATTCGACTTTGAAGCAAAATTGTATTGGTTTCAAAAATATTTCTCCCCGTTATATCAATTTACTAACTCGTATATCAACTCAGTAGCATTAACATCAAAGTCAAATAGAAATATAATAGGTTAAAATCCCTCTATTTACCCATATTAGCAAAGCATTCTTCAAAAATTTTTTAAGAAGTAGTTTTGCAGTCAATTTACTAACACTGTCAATTTATCCTGCATCCATATTAGAAAAATATCTGAGTCATTACTATGGATTTGCTTTGTGAAAAATATCAATTTCTACATATGTCTTAGTATCTACCTATCTAAAACCCCCACCCTTGAAGTTTCACATTACTTCATTCAAACACATTGGGATATTGGTAAGAAAGCATAAATCACTTGACCATTTTTTGGTACTTAATAATTGAATATTGGCAAGCATTCCTTTTGTTTCAAGAAAAACTTTAATTGGAAATTATAGTAGAGTAAATTCGTGTGAAACTCTTCGACCACCCAAATAATAATCACTAGCAATAAACACAAAATCATATTTCTTATTTTTGACTGCTGAGAGAAAACATCAAATTTATTATATATTTGCTGAAAACGTCTCACAATATTTTCCATTTTATTTCATTTATTATTTTAGCTTCTCTATCCCTACTTGACTCTGTATCAAAAGTAAAGTTTGTTTTAAATTTAATTTTTAAGAAGGTTGGTTTTAAACTTAATTCTGACCATATTTATTTGCTTACATGAGAAAAATAACATCACATTTTAAGTAAAATAATAAGTATAATAAACACTTGTAAAATAATTAGTACTACAATTAAAGTATTAAAAGTGTAACAATTTACATAAATATCATTCTGACTTGTGCTGTCTACATAAAAATATTCAAATAAACATACTACCATATTAAATCAATATAGTAAAAAGAATCATTTGAATAGAAGCCATACAATATTTACTAGAACAGGGATGTGTTTATGTAGAATATTAGAAACTACTTATGCACCTGCCACAACATTATACTACAGCCATAAAATCACATGATGCAATGATTACAGTGAAATGTCACACCAAAGCAATAATGTTTTTAATGGAAAAACTATTTAATACAGCTTTAGGTTTCAAATTTAAGTTAAATTAATTAAAATAAAATTGAAAATTCCATTCCTAAACCTCACTAGCTACATTTCAGGTACTCAGCATTTGCACGCTTTTAGTGGCTGCTGCATTAGACAGCACGGCTTTAGAGTAATGGGTATGTACAAGTTGACTTGCAAGATATTATTTTATGAATGAAATGAAATAAAGATGATTGCCAATTGACATTCCTCTACTCACCATAGCCACTCTTTTAATTCATTTTTCATTTTGTTTCATAGTCAAA
Source organism: Ursus arctos (assembly GCF_023065955.2). Lineage (NCBI taxonomy): Eukaryota > Metazoa > Chordata > Mammalia > Carnivora > Ursidae > Ursus > Ursus arctos. The sequence continues at coordinate 53,499,523 of NW_026623056.1, read as the reverse complement.
GATAATTATTCTCAGATGTCTGATATGGGGATCATAGTTTTTGCTTTGCTTAGTCATCTTCAAAGATTGAAAGTATGCATTGCTGTTGAGTTCTAAAAATTCATTAGCAAGAAACATATTAAAATGCATAAAATAACTCCCTGAAGACATACTCACATAAGATTGGCTTATCATTTTGGAAAATCCATTCATGTTCAAATTTAGATTCATGAGTTATGTAAGGGGGTGCATGTCTCATAAATTGTAAATTGGTGTTAACAGGAAAATGGTATTTTCAGTCTGCAATGGTGCAAAAGAGACTAAATCCACCCCAGAGTATGAAATTACTCTGAACTATTAAAGAACAAATTGTCAAGGATGGCACTAGAGAGATAAACAACCCAAATACAGGAGGAAACACAAGCACATAAAAACAAGAACATTGACTACCCTATTCAATTGTGTAAATGAAGAGAAAAATATGCAAGGCTCCATTTTCCAAATGAAGAAGATAAGCAGTAAAACTAAAATATTATACATAAGAACCACAATTGTGTTGCAAAATTTGTTCATTTCAGTTACATTCAATATAATATTGGTTAGAAAAAAGGAATTTTTATAAATATTATTCATACATAAAATAGTGTAAAATAATGTTATGCATATTTATCACAATTATGAAGAGCAAAAATCTTTGTTTAGGATACATGGCATAACTATTCAATTTAAATATGGGTGGCTTCATTACTAAATAAGTATATCATATTTGAAGTATGTTCTTAATGTGAAGGAATTGCCTAGGAAGTAACTGCTTAAAAAAGACAATGCATTTGGGGACCATTAAAAGAATTTATAGCACAATTGGCTAAATTAATTAAATTAAATTATTTATTTGAGAGAGAGAGGGAGGGAGCATGGTGAGGGGGAGGAGAGGTGCAGAGGGAGAGAGAGAGAATCAAGCAGGCTCCACGCCCACCCAGTATGGAGCCTGATTTCGGGCTCAATCTCATGACCCGGAGATCATAACCTGAGCCTAAATCAAGAGTCGGGTCCTTAACCAACTGAACCACCCAGGAGCCCCTAAATTTATTTTAATTATGAAGAATTCTTACTAAGGCAACTATAAAAATTCCATATTTTGACTATAGAGATGTAAAAATAAAATTCAAAGAAAAAAGTGTCTGTGACTCTGAATCAGATAACTGCAGTCACTCAAACAGACTGATCAACAGCTGTAGGAAAATAATCAGTTATTAGAGTGAAATGCATTTTGTTTGCAAGACGAATAGAGATCGTCCCACAAATTTGTCAAAATGTCAAAGTGTCTTTGAGAAAATAACTGTAGCATTTAGAAAACTGTGTGGAATTGGAAAATTAAATGTATTTGACATGATTTTTCTGCTTTGTATCCGTTGACTGCTGTTTGGCATGAGTGATAGTTAATGGATTAATCATAACCTTGAAATCAGGACAAAATCAAATCTAATTGGAAAGCTGACTTTTCTGTGTTTCAACCCAAAACTGTCTGCTTTAAAAAAATCCAAAATGGGAGCATATTAAGAAAATAATTTTTTGTACAATTTGAAGATGATGTACGTTTTGGCACCTGCATTTTTCTATGCATAGATAACAATGAGCTATATATCATTCTGTAGATAAATCAAATATATACATATATATATAGAGAGAGAGAGACATGCTTATGAAAAGCATGATATGCTTTCTTTATTTTTCACAGTAGACATTCCACTCTTACTGATTCTAATTCATTCCCTACACTGTTGACTAAGAGCTATGACTGACACAAGTCTGACCATACCTGTTCCATCAATGATGTCACAGTACTTTTATAATAAAATCAAAATGTTTCCATACCGTTTGCTTGGTTTACCATTTGAGCATACAAGAATTCCTTTCCCTTCTTTGCTCTTTTTCTTCAGTTATGCTGCCTACATTTATCCTATTGTTTCAGTTTATCTGATATTTCTATCTTTATTATCATTTTTTACTAGCTGTTTCTTGTTGAAAGAGAGAGAAAAGAAAGCCTGATCAACTCCTACACTTGTTCTATTTCCGACTTCTCTATGGGGAGTTTCCTGATTACCTCCACACCTAGTATAGTCTCTCTTCCACATGGTTTGGTAGCAATATTTACTTCTTCTATCACCTTTTTCATATTATAAAATACGTTTTCATTGCTTGCCCAGTCCTCTAGATTTTGTGCTTCCTGGTCATTTATGCCTTGGTCACCATTATTTCCTGAAAATTTACCACAGTGCTTATTTTCTTCCTCCCTACCTCCCTTGCTGTCTCTCTCTCTCCCTCTTCCTTCCTCTCTCTCTCCCTCTTCCTTCCTCCCTCCCTCCCTTTTCTTTCTTTCTTTCTTTCTTTCTTTCTTTCTTTCTTTCTTTCTTTTTTTCTTTCTTTCTTTCTTTCTTTCTTTCTCTTTCTTTCTTTCCTTCCTTCCTTCCTTCTTTCTTTCTTTCTTTCTCTTTCTTTCTTTCTTTCTTTCTTTCTTTCTTTCTTTCTTTCTTTCTTTTTTCTTTCTTTTTCTTTCCTCCCTCCCTCCCTTTTCTTTCTTTCTTTCTTTCTTTCTTTCTTTCTTTCTTTCTTTCCTTCCTTCCTTCCTTCCTTCCTTCCTTCCTTCCTTCTTTCTTTTTCTCTTTCTTTCTTTCTTTCTTTCTTCTTTCTTTCTTCTTTCTTTCTTTCTTTCTTTCTTTCTTTCTTTCTTTCTTTCTTTTCTTTCTTTCTTTCTTTCCTTTCATTGTTAAGGGTGAAAATTGTGTCCAGTTTCAGACGTACAACACAGTGATTTGACAATTCTATACATTAGTCAATGCTCACCATATTAAGGGCAGCACCACTATCATCATACAAAATTATCACAATATTATTGACCATATACAAAAACAATATATATACTATATATGTAAATATGCATATATATATAAAAGAGTACTCTTTATATCTAAAAGAACAGTACTCTGTCCTGTACTTTGCATGTCCCTGGCTTACTTATTTTATAACTGGAAGTTTGTACCACACAGTGCTTATTTTCATGAAGTATTTGTGTAATAAATAAATAAACCCATTTTAGAAGTCTCAGACTGTATGTATTTACTTCTGAGGTTAGACTATCAAAATAAAAGTAAGTAAAAGAAAGGGTAACTGAAATTTTGGGGACAGAGGATTTAGGTATATAAAACTACAGTGACTTATGATTAGAGTAACATTTTTGTACTCTATGGATCCTATAACATGTATTTCCAATGACAATACCATTCAGTTTTTAGAATATTAATTTTACTACTTGTTTTCATTTCTGCTGACATCTATTATTTCTTTTTATGAGTAATTACAGCAGACAGTATACTAAGGAATGTCAAAAAAAAAAGGAAAAAAGAAGAAACTTAACTTATTGAATTTATGAATTGACTTAAGTCAATTCAGCATATCTGAAACAAACACTAATAGCATGAAATAAAAAGAAACCACTCGGAAAAACTGGGTTAATTATTCCCTATTATTTCAAGTTCTTTATTATCACCACTACTAGACATCATCAAAATTGCATGTGTGTGTGTATATATAGAGATATGTACGTGTTCAGATACATGTATATACAAATACATACATACACATTTAAATTTATATGCATTTTAGTTACACAAACTCTTAAAAATTTTACATTTAAAAATTAATTTTCTAGATGGTGATTTAAATATATCCTTTAGTTAAATACTGTTAATGCTATAAAAATGAATCTAGAATCAAGTTATAAATAATAAAATAATATCTTGTCATGCAAAATTTTTCCTCATGTTTGTATTTTTTATTAAATTGCACCATTCAAATCAAAATTAACTCCACAGCTCTTAACTTTTTACACAACCTAAGTAATTTTCCCATTGACAAAATAAAGCTAGCAATAACTATTTGCATAAGGAAACTCTAGAAAATTAAAAATAAAGACATGAAGACAAATAAAAGCAATATCACTTGATCTTGGGGATGAAATACATGAAGGCTTATAAGACTCAGTTATATTAATAACTCATTTAACAATGAATGATGAAATTGTTTAAAGATGTACAAAGCAACTTCTAGCTAGGTAAGTAGAATCCAGGGGAAAAAATTAATTGGAATTTTTAGTTTTGTTCTAGTAAGGGCTTGTGTTGTGCATCAGAGACTAGAGTTAATTTCCAAGGTGAATAATTCAAATGGCATTGAGCAAAGGATAAACACACATTTTTTTAAAAAGGTTTATATATTTGAGAGAGAGAAAGGGAGAACACGAGAGTGAGGGGAGGGGCAGAGGGAGAGAATCTCTGGCAGACTCCCGTCTGAGTGCGGAACCCCTGTGGGGCTGATAGCAGGACCCTGAGATCATGACCTGTGCTGAAATCACGAGTTGGATACTTAACTGACTGAGCCACCCAGGTGCCCCAGGTACACATTTATTATAAGGGTTTAGTTGTTTAAGTTAGCTAACACAAATATACAAAAATAATAACAAAATATTTATTTTGCAAAGTCAATGTGCAATGGTAGATTTAAAATATATTCATAAGGCAGATAAAAGCTCAAGAATCATCTCTATAGTAACACTAGATTCCTTACAAATTGAGAAGAAAACTTATAAAAATAAAAGTAAAATTGTATTCTAATTCATAATTCACAGCATAGCAATCAAATTAGAAAATAAAATAGGGAGATGATAAAATACATGGGGAAAATGTAAGATAAATACAGTGAGTTAAACTTTATGCCTCTCAGATTCATAATTTTTTTAATATACAAAAGAATTATAAAACCTACTGGTAGAGATGGGACAAAAAATACACTAGCACGTTGGTGGTAGAAATACAAAGTATTATGTTCTTTTTGTTCATTTATTCAAGAAATATGTATTGATCATAATAAATTGTAGGCATTCTTCTGAACACATTGCTGAACAATAACAGAAAATTCCATATACTCTTCTGTACACTTAGGATATATTGTTGAACAACAACAAAGCTCCTTGTGGAGCTTACATTCTAGCATAATCTCCAATCTGGGAACATCAATTAAGACTAAATAAGCATGTGCATTTCAACACAGAAATTCTAAACCTGGTAGGTAACTCATAATTGTGCTTTTACCCATAAATTATTAAAATTCAAACATTTTAGTATATAATTTTGTGAAGAGTAAAAAAAATCTAAAAACCAAGTGAATGTTAGCCTTCAATGAAAAACTGACTCAATTATGTATATTCCAGAGAATATTATGCAGTCATTAACATAAAAGACCTATCTCAGATGACCTAGGGGAATGTCCAGAAGTTATTTTTTAGTGAAAAAAAGTAGCATTATGTAAATAACACAATCCTACTTCTGTAAAACTATAAGACCAGAAAACCTGATGTATATATACAGTTAGTTGTTCGTTGTTATTTCTCCTCTTTCATTTGTGCTTTTATTTATTAAAATAAATTTTAGAAACTATTTACATGACTATATCAGAATATATAAAAGTGTACCATCCATGACTTTCAGGCAAAAATAGCAATGATAATTTTTCTAGATGTTGGAAGTTAATCAGTTCTAAAGTAGTCAGTTATACGTCAAAGGAACTTGAACTCATAATTTAAAAAATATTTTTAATATCTGGTATTTCATTTTATTACCTTAATAAGATTTTGAGAACATGTGTATTGGTTTGCGATTCATCTGTAAAGTATATTGGACAATATACAAAAATTACTGTAATTTGTATGTGCTTCCCTGTGGCAGATCTGACCTAAGTCTTCAACGGTTATTCAGATACTGGTTTCTCTTACTGTAGTTGCTGCTCCTTTTGAAAACTATCTATAAAAAATAACTTTAAAAATTACCAAACATCTGAAACTTGCTTCAAGTTTTTCCATTTGTATTAATAATAATCATATCCCCCTTTCATTGTTAAAACAATATTTAAAATAGTGATAAAGTAGAAAATAAAAGTCTTTCTGACCCATAGATACAGAAAAGCAAAATGGTTGATGAAGTATTATAGGGGTCCATTTCTACATAAATTTAAGTATTTTAAGGCAATGCTGTTAGCAGTTTAGGAATTACATGCTGTATGTCAAGAAAATGCTTTTTTTTTTTGTTTCTGTAAAGGGCCATTTACTTATGACTTAACAACTCAGAGAAATACTCTGTAAGGGAATTCATTTAGTTATGTGAACCCAAGACCTCAATTTTCACAGGTAAATAGTAAAGCAGTTTGACTAATCTTCTAAAGCCCATCCACTTATATTTGACATGGCAATGCTTGTTAGGAAACATTTCATGGGCAAAACTCTGGATAGCAGAGCTATATGTGTTTTCCCCTTAGGTGAAATGTGAAACTAGTGATATTAAATAGTCCAAGACTGATTTTAGGTAGAGGGAACAAATGTACACATTTGACAGCACAATTATAAAGAATTAGTCTTACAATCTGTTAGACAACAGGATATATTCTTATATGTACCTGAAATACAATTAAGAACTGCAGGAATAAATGCCATTTCTTTATAAACTCACTCCAGTTGATAGTAGTATAAGAAAATATAATTAAGCCTGTGTGAAGTTTTTGGAAGCAGCTACATTTCAAAATGTTCAGGAAGTACGACTTCAAAAGTCTTTCTTAGGTGGGATGATTTCAACTCAAAAACAGTATAATTTGGTACTTTTCCTTCTCTTCATTGTATATCATAGCATATTTGGCAAAATCTTTGCTAACGCTGTCATGTATACAGTGATGTTACATGAAACAAATGGCTTGAATTAAAGTGAAAATTCTTTCATGCTGTGCTGAAAATAACCGAACTGGCTTGAAAACCATGTGGATCAAAACTAGCTTGACTGAATGAGTCAACATCATATATTTTAGCACTAAAATCAGATAGAAAAATAACAAACATGTAGCTTATGATATATAAACTTTAATAAAGTATATTAAAATGCTAGTTCTTTAAAAAATTAGTTGGATGCAAAATATGTTTAAGAATTTACCTTTAAGAATAATAAAAAAAAAAAAGAGAGAAAAAAAGAATTTACCTTTAAGAATCCAGCTGTGTTTTTAACTGTTGTGCTTTCAAATTCGTTAATGGTTACTTTTTAAAAAATTGGTCACTCAATTTTCTATTAAAGAAATAGAAACATTGTATCTTCATATAAATATATACCAAAATGTTTTCAAATTTATTAAATACTATAAAGAGTTTTGTAGCCCAAATACTATCATAATGATTGATGTGCAGAAGATTTTTCTAAAATAAAAGTTTATCAGTGAGTAAATCTTTAGACCATCTTAGTATATCTAGATATACTCCATACCTTGCTGCATATAAAAATGTGACATGGGATGTAGTCTAATCAAAAATGTAAAGAGGGAAGTATAGTACTTTATGATGGGATTTTGCAGCATTTTCAATAACATTATCTGACAAGTCTTGGTACTATTTTAATATCCTTTTTTTTTCCTCATAGCACATTTGTTAAGCTCTGTATATTCAAAAGGTTCCAGTTGAATTTAAAAACAAAAACGAACCTCCATGATCACATAGTGTCTCTGAGAACATCAACGTCTCTGGGTCTCAGCTAAATGTTAGATTAAAATAGCATAAAGGGAACACTCACTCTCCTTTTCTTTTATTATTATTATTATTATTATTATTATTAATCTTATTTTTACCTAGAGCAATTGTGCAATTGGAGGAAAGAAGAAAGAGCATTGCTAGAAAGAAATGTATATATTCAGTTCATGAAAGCTTGGGAATGGGAGGAGTCTGCAGGTACAAGTAGTGTTTTGAGCTAGAAGCCAAAATTGAGAAATGGAAGAGGTCAGAGAGAGGACAATTAGGTTGGTACCAAGACAGAAACAAGATGCAGTTAAATATGAACCCAACCGCTCCTCATTTAAAAATATTCTTGAAGTGTTATTCTAAATAAACTAATTATTTTGACAATTGAGGTTTACTCTTTCAGGATTAAATTTCTGCCATTGTTATTTAAAACAAACCAACAAAAAGAAAACACTTGATTCTAAAATGTATGTATTTAAGAGAGTTGATCATTTCCCACCATCTCAGCTTGCAGCGTTCTAATTTGCTCTTTTCAACTCCAAGGCGCATATATGATTTTTCCCAACTCCTACATGTCCATGGATCCTTTGCTTTTGTTGTTATTTTAGGAGGATGCACACAGAGTGCAGATACCTCTGGGTAACTGAATGTCGGCAGTTGGACGATGGTATCTTCTACTCGCATTATAACTAATGTACCATGATGGTCATTGGTGAAATTTCCATCGATATCTGAAGTAGGACTGTTTGGTAGACAAGAACTCCGGCAATGCAAACACTCTTGATTTACTATCTCAGTTTGATGTTCTACACATTTATTCTCCTCGTTAATCCTCAAACTCTGAAGTTGGACTAAAAAATTCCACTTAATATAGCAAAGGAAAGGACAAAATCAAACCTAAGTTTGTGCATACAAAGTTATGTTCAAGGGTCATATTCTATTAGATATACTGTATTTTCATTTCCTTGTTTTCTTATACATAGTATTTCAAAACACTAAATGTTATTGAAACTCTTGATTCTGGGTCATATCATTGAGATCACTTTCCTTTTGTTTGCTTTACTTACATCATATTTTTTTTCTGTCTTCTTTGATAAACCAATAGCCAGCATTACACTAAACAAGAAAACTGCTCAGAAATTGGGTTAAAATAGTCATTGAAAGGATCGTATTTTTTTCTTTCCAAGTAATGGACTTGTATTCCCTCTTGGAAAGTGTCTCCCACATCATCCCAATTACCCAACCTTAAAATGTGGGTCTGTCAATTTAGTCTTTATTTCCCTCATCTGAAAACATCTGATTAGGCATCTTGCAAATAATGCAAATCTACTCTGGATAACTCTGTCAGAAATAGAATGAAGTAGAAAGCTATTGTGCAGCTAACATGATCGCCAGGAAGTCTAGCGGCCTAAATCAGAATTAAAAAAGAAATCAATGAAGGCTAGCTATCATGGAAATACACAAAGCCATGCCAGTCCCCAGATGGCTATTAGGATGGCTGTAGCATTCTTCATGTAATCCTTGCCACTGCAGACACATCTAGACTCTCAACTCTGATGTTACCATTATGAATAATTTCTCGACTGTCTGACATCAGGATGGCTTTCCTTCCTCTAGGCCTCCTATCCCCACTCCGGAAAGGAAGGAGGACAGGCGACCTATAATCTATTGCCTCCCAATGTCAAATCAGGGCTGCAGCTGTTTCCATCAAAAAGTATAATCAATTTCTCTAGCATTGATCTTGGTCTGGTTTGGGCATACGTCATGAAAAAGAGATGGGTCATCATGAATGTACCCAGGAATAAAAGGGATATGTCGTCTGTATATAGCCTATATAATGAACTATAAGTTCATTTAGTGCATACCTTTTATGAAGTAGGAGTATAGAAAAAATGTAAAGTTGCGACAAGATGGGATAAAAAGAATGAAGGTGAAGGAAAGCAAAAATGAAATGTCCAGAAAAAGAAGGTGGAGGGGCGCCTGGGTGGTGCAGTGGGTTAAGTCCTTGACTCTTAGTTGCCTCTCAGGTCGTGATCGCAGGGTCATGAGATCAAGCACCTCATGGGATATGAAGTCTGCTTAGAACTCTCCCTACCTCTCCCTCTGCCTCTACCCCTGCTCTCTCTCTCTAAAATAAATAAATAAATCTTAAAAAAAAAATAAAGAAGGTGGAAACAGCTCTGATTTACTGCATGGTATAATTAAAATAGCCAAGTACTTTAAAGGATAAATCTTTTGGATTTTATATTGGTTTTTAAAATATTTTTCTGAATTAGAACAAATTTTTTAAAATTCTATTTCTTGAAACTTAATGGAATTTTTAAAAAATTCTATTTCTTGAAACTGAATGGAAATGGAAACTTAACTCTAAACCTTTTGGATAAAAATTTACTGTAATAGTGATTGCTAGTAGCAAAATTATGTGACAAGAATCGAAGTGCCATGGACAGAAGTTACTGAACAGCTTCATCAGACAAAGGATATTATGTCAACCTGTTCCTTAATCCTTTTCTATGGATTGCAATCTATTATCCCTGTACCTAATCAACATACTCCTATTAAGTTAGCTTTGAACACTAAGAGAATTTTAATATTTGTTTTCTAATTAGGATGATCATTTTCAATTAACCTCCACTTAAAAGCTTTTAAATAAAATATAGTTGCTGATATTCTCAGAACTATCATTAACCAGAAAGCTGTGGGCCTTTTATTGCTTCCCTTTATATTCACCATTCCAGATTACTCATAATGTTTCCTTCTTCTTTTGGACATTTTATAAATTCTGCCCACATACCCAAAGCTGTAAGCTGGGAATAAAAGGGCTTTATCACTTGTTAGGGAGATCCTTTTCCAGTTAAACTGTTCCTTGTAGCCAATCAATTTGTCAGATCAGAGGCCTATCTTTTGTGAGAGTGCCTCTGAACTGAAGCTGACAGGGTTAGGCCAGGGTCAGCTGTCTGATAAATCAAAGCGAAAGACAATTTAAAGCACTGCAATGGAGAGGGTTAGGGATTAGCACAGATGGCATTATCTGGGAGTTGACATTGATAAAAAACATATTTGTAAGAGTTAGCTTGCAAGACTTAAAAAAAAAAAGAAAGCCCTCCTATTCCCTGCCCTCCCAAATGACATTCAGATTAATTAGAAAAGTTAGAAAAGAAGGGACACGTAAGCCATTTATCTACCAAGTGGTAAGATTAAAAAAGAATTAAATCTTGATGGTCTTCAATAAAGAAGCTTAACAAAGATTAAGGGTTATCAATCTTTTCTGTAAGCTATCAAAACTGACTGACCTTAAATTGTATAGAAGCAAGATGCAGTGACAGTAACAGATGCTTTACTAAAGGTACGTGTTCCAATGCTAAGAAAATTTAGCATTTACTTGAAGTTTACAAATGTTATAATTAAAATACAGTAAGCTTTTCAAAATATCAATATTTACCAGAAACAAACTTATTTCTTTAAGGGGTTATTCATAATCATATCTAAACTTAAAATTTCTTTTAGGTGGAAAGTCTTGCTGTTTATGTCTGATAAATTCTAAAATTAAGTTTCAAAATCAATCATAAAGATGTTCTCAATCTATGCATACTTTGTATGTATAGGATAATATGTAATGTATCTTACTGATGTGCCATGTTGTCTCCAAATGAAAAAGCCATGCCTAAGTTAACACTGGGTCTTCCTTTCACAGGCAGTGAAATACCACAATCATGCTTGGTGGCCCAAATGGAGAGGTAATGGTATACGGATCATCAACCATCTAAGTAATTGTCACAGGCTTCACAAAGAAATGTATTACCAGCTGGGGGTCTAAAAATGGGAAAGTGAAGAATTTTTGAAAAATATAGCAAATAGGCCCCCTCTCTACTTCTTTCCCTTTCCCGAAGACACCAAATTCAAGGGAGATTTTTTCTGATACTGCAAAAATATTTCCAATGAAGAAAGCTAATTTAGCAAATCATGAAGATTTACCTTTACAAATAAAAATAAATTAAAATGTTTATTCCATAGATTCTGATTCTTAATTTGGCAACCCTTGATTTTTACATAGAATGGAATAAAAAAGTATTCTGTAATATTATGGCTACTTTGTAAGATGCCAAGTCAATGCAGTGGAAAAGGAAAAAAAAACTAGGAAAATGGAATCAATTGAAAAAGTTCTTGTGAATAAATAAGGCATTTTAAACTATTCTGTGAATGATAAAAGTTTTATTTATTAATTTTTCTCCAGACTTTGAAATGTGAATCGCATATTATAAGTGATATGGCATGTTTATGAGATTTGACTTGTTATAAATGATCATTTCTGATAGAACCTAGGACATATATTTGTTCAGGTAAATTTAAGAAAATATGGGTTTACACATTCATAATAATGCTCTAATTCTCTATCACATGAAGTCATATTTTAACCTATTAGACTGCACATCTAAAGCAGTATTTTAAAGAAAATATATTAAATATTTAAAGCTTTTAAAAAAATTTAACTATAAGTGTTCATCCTTAATTTATATTCTAAGATATTTGCTATGTTCATATATTTCATATGCTTAATGAATTTAAACACATAGTAATTCCTTGATGACTTTCACAAGGATTTTTAAAAATCAGGATAGCATGGAGGAACTTCTTTAGGCTATTATAAAAAATCAAAGTTGAAATATAAAGTAGGAAAAACTGTGGTGATTTGGATGCTTTTGGTAAGTGATCCAATTATCCAACCTTGAATCTCTCCTTCTCTCTCTTCTTACTCCTTCTCTTTCTTGTCCTTCTTTGGCATAACTTTTTAATGTAAAAGTTAGGGGAAAAAAGCATGTATAGAAAACGACAAGTTAAACGATGCAATCTCTGTAATTGGTAAATTAAAAATAACACCAAGAAGAATTTTGTTTTAGATGCTACAATAACCTTAGGTATCTTCTTTTTGGGAGATGTTCTGCATTGTGACAAAAAAAGTCTATTTTTGTTTGCCAAACCTTACAGTGTATTTGGCTCAAAAATGTATACTCTCAGAGAAAAAGAGAAATAAATTCAAGAGAAATAACAGCTTCACTAATCAAAGTAAAACATATTTAAAACCTAGTGAACAAAATTCTTTAAATGAAATGTTCTAAAGGACTTGGTACTCATTCTGGCTAGAAACCCCAGCAGGTGCCTGTAAGGACAAAGTCCATCAGAGCAGAGACAATAAGCAAGCATTCACCCCCATTCTTACATGATATGCAGGAACTTGGGGTTGTTCCATGAAATACAGAAATGAGGATTCAAAATGTTTTTTTAGAGGGAAAGAGGAAGAATCTATCCAATTGCTTGTTTCTTCCATGGGATAAGGGGCAGGTCTTTTGTATTTGGGGGAAGGGTATTAAATGCAGCATAATGAAAACTTCTGTAATGGCACCAAAACCAGCATGATATGACTGTCCAGATTCTAAAGCTATACAAAGGGGGGACTAATCGATGGTAAATACAGGTCATGGTTCTTTGACTCAGAAGAAAAGAGAAACACCGCATATCTGATTATGATTATTGAGACTTAAACTATTCCAACAGTAACATTAAGTAGGGTAAAAGAGATATCAAGATGTTCATCAATAAAAATATTTCCCAATGTTTGCTGAGGCCAGATAGATATTTCAGAGGCAGCATTTACATGATTAAAGTGGACGAGAAATTCCACAGATCTAATTTACACCACTAGTTATATCCACAGATAGGGCCAAAGCAGCATCACGGAAACTGTTCATCAAAGATGCCCCATCATGACTTCCACATGAGGAAGATGTTTTCCCAGGCAATGCAGTGTTTCCATAAATGAAATATATTTTATTACCTATTTATTATATTAGTAGTGTATTTTTTCTTTCCTTCGTTGTGCTGAAGTAACTGAAAATGGAAATTATACTCTGGAATGTGTATAACTATAGCTATTGCAGTTGAAATCATGCTTCTTTTATTCTTTAAAATTATACACATTTCTTGCTCTTTTATCCATTATACAAATGAGCAATTTATAGTTTTATGTGATAAAAGAGAAAATTGAAACAGAATTTTCATTCTTTCATGAGGAATTCATAATTTCCCCATTTCTCTAACATTTTCTAATCAAATCCTACTGTGATTCTTTTTTTCCTTTTTTGAATTTAAATTAAACTAGTGCGATTCTTATAACCAAGTAGGATTAATAAGCATACAGAAACATTATGCTCCTGTTTAAGTTTACAAAAACCATTAGTGATACAATTGAAGAAATGCCAACAACTTACCTAACTTTGCTCACACTATATATTTGATCTTTTTTAGATGTCAAACCAGTCTCCCTATGATTACTTGATGGCACTAAACATGTTTCTTATTTTAAAATGTCTTTGACAAATAATAAAGTAACAATAGACAACATCGAGCATTAGTCCCTTTTAATAAAGCTATTGTTTGTTTCCTTTCTTCAATTTTATTTTTTTATATAATTGTGTTTTTGGAGTATAGTTGACAAGCAATGTTATATTAGTTTTAGGTGTAAAAATAGTGATTCAACAGGTCTATATGTTGTGCTATGTTCACAAGTATAGCTACCATCTGTCACCATACAGTGCTATGACAATACCATTGACTATTTTCCCTATGCTGTACTTTTCATACCCATTATCTCTACCCAGGAGATAGAAAGAATTCATTCCATAACTGGAGGCCTGTACCTCCTAGTCCTCATCACCACTCTTGCACAACCCCCCTACCTCCTCCCCCCTTGGCAACCATCACTTTGTTCTCTATATTTTATTCTTTAAATCAGTGGTCAGCAAACTATGACCTATGGACCAAAATCCAGCCAACAGCCTGCTTTTGTGCAACTCAAAGCTAAGAATGGTTTTCACATTTCCTTCAATAATTTTTAAAAAATCAAAAAAGGATAATATTTATGCCACATGAAAATTATACAAAGTCCAAATTTCAGTGTCCAAAAAATTTTATTGGAACAAAGACCTAATCAACCACTTACACATTGTCTGTTCTTATGCTGCAACATTAGAGTAGTCATGAGAGCAACTTTGTGACCCTCAAAGCCAAAAATATTTACTCTCTAGCTCTTTACCTAAAATATTTTCTGAGCCCAGTTTAAGCCTGTTCTGCCTCATGCAGGTAAAGAGGATATAGATAGGATGGACTAGTCTCATAACTAGCAAAGATGAAAGCAGTTAAAAAGATTTTAAGTTGGAGCACCAAAAAGCCAATAAGAAAATTTTCCACTGGATGAATTATTTCCTGTGACTGAACATAACTTGTTCCACTGTGTTGAATTACTACTGTAAGACAATCATGGTTTTGCTCATAGCTAATTGAGTAACCCAGACCATTTAGTTGGAACTAGACAAACCAAAGACCAAGTTGTTTTTTTTTTTTTAAGATTTTATTTATTTATTTGACAGCGAGAGACAGTGAGAGAGGGAACACAAGTAGAGGGAGTGGGAGAGGGAGAAGCAGGCTCCCCACTGAGCAGGGAGCCCCATGTGGCGCTCGATCCCAGGACACTGGGATCATAACCTGAGCTGAAGGCAGATGCTTGACGACTGAGCCACCCAGGGGCCCCAAGACCAAGTACTCTTTGTTTATAGGTTTTGGTTTATACTTTTTAGTGTGGAAAAAGTTATTCTTTTAGTGTGGAAAAGGGGTTGAAAAATTCTGTATTTTTTAAATGCTCAACTTAACGTCATTATGAACCATAAGGTCAGGAGATAGAAAGAATGTAATTCTCAATCAGAGCATTCCTATTGTTATACTTTAGGGGATCATACACTACGTACTCCCATTGGCTCAAGGCTGATGAGTTTTGTAAATATGCTGAGAGTAGACTCACTCCTCTAATATGGCTTTAGTAATGGCATTTAGTAACTCTTTCTCACATGTTCATTGTCTTGCTGGATGACTACCCAGCATCCAGTCTGTGGTGTCAATGTGCTTCCTGAGCTTGGAGACAAAAGGTCATGCACAGAATAGCTACATCTAGTGTGGATTCTTCTCATATTGACAAAGCAGTAAAAGATAAAGCATGTGGACATTTTTTTTTTTCTCTTCTACTTAATCGTATTGTGACTCTGGGAAATTTATTTTTTGGGTTTCATGTCCTATATCTTTAAGATGTGGAAAATACTGAGCAGGATCAAGAAAGGAGAGTTATATCAAATATGCCCAGCACATAGTATTGTGGCTATTTCTCTTATAAAACTGATGTGCTGGAAATGTAGCAGAATAAAAATCTGTGTCTTTATCTACATGAAAAAAAAAAGTTTATCACATTGCAGTAGAAAATAACATATTTTTTGTTATTGACTTTGCCACAAATATCTATGCAACATAAAAGCAAACCCAAGCTCTAAGTCAGATATCCTGTGTTGAAATCCTCCTCTAACACTTTCTAGGTGTTTTAACATAGACAAGTTCCTTCACAGAATTGAGCATCTTTTTTTTTTTTTTTTTTTTTGCATTTATAAAGCTGGGAAAATATCATCCAACACATACGGTTGTTGAGAGAACTAAAATACTACACGGAAAATGAAATAAGTGCTCCACAAATGTGAGCTATATTAATACAAAAGTAGCAAAACATTTAACAACTTCGTTAGAGTTAGATTTCCATTTTTGTTAAGTGTGTTGACTACTTGAGGTGATAACAATTTATTCAAAAAAATTCTGGCTCACTGCAAGCATACAAGCATTCATCAAGTACCTGATCTCCCAATCTTGCATTAATACTGGGGGTATGTGCAAGCCTCACTAGAAACCATGATCTTTTTCAGAACCTAGAAGGTCCCTTCCATACAGCACTCTCTTTGCAGTTGTGAGATGCACCATTAGAAATGGGGCTTCTGACGAACTCTGTTCTTGCCTTGCTACACCCTTCTCTCTGAACACTGGACCACTTCTTTGACTCTGGTCTGTTTGGCACTTGTGGTAATTTGGTATTTTTCCCAACTAGAGAGTCTCTCTCCCAATTTTTTACCAATGCCTTTACAAGTTGCCCAGACTCACTTTTACCTGGGTAGGATTTACTAAGTGAAAAAACCATCTGGCTAACTTGAGCTTTCACACAACATCTAGCTTATGATTTATCTTTGTACTCTAGCATTCTACCAGACTTAAGTTTGTATATGGCTGTTAAATTTCTTTGTAAACAAATTCCCTTATAAAGGTAATAAAGACTCAACAAAGATCAAAGGCCAGATATCAAACCTGCAACAATACATATATACACAGTACATTAAAATAAGGAATCAATCAAAATATTAGAAATTAAAAGAACCTTATACACAACTAATGAAGAGTTGAACACTACAGCAAAAACTAATTATGTATATTATGTTGGCTAATTGAACATAATAAAAGAATACCTTATACTTGGGAAAAGAAACATGTCTATGTAATATTTGGAACACACAGGAATTATAATGGAATTCAAAATATATTTATAACTTTGACCAAAAAAACACAAAGTAAAATTTTAAAAATGCAGCTAAAACAGGAATTTAGTTAATATTTACTAGAGTAAATCCACTACAAAATAAATATAATTTGTTCTATAGAGTTCTCCTGCATTGTCTTTTACAGAGTTTACTGATACTCCCACATTAGAGACTTTGGGATGGATTTAATTAAACTAGGGAAGGGAATTAATAGTTCGTACAGGGGCATGAGCAGACCTGAGTGCCTCAAATGAGGAGACTATCCTGGAAACTTTGGCATTGCTTCATATCTGCTTGGCCTCATCTGACTGAGGCCTCGTCTGATTTCAGCCTCAGTTTAAAACAGTGTGGCCTTTGTCCCATTTGGAGCTTACATTGCCTCCCTTCAAATATGTGCCATGCATCTCTTGCTCGCACCCTGAGGATTTTATGATTCCAGACATGTGGATACCTGCTGGAGCTCACTTGACATTCACGTATTTTTAAACTGGTACTAAGAGGGATTAATTTCCCCCTCCCCTGCTCCAGGGCAATCCTTAATCAGTAAGAGTTAAGAGCCAATAGACAAATGATTCTCCCTCTCATTGCTCGGCAGACAATTCTGAAATGCATTTTGTAAGGATACTCAGACGTTCCCAGTAGGATTGTACACCATTACCCACAGTGGTAGCCAACTTTATAATAATCCTTTATTGGCTTTTCCTAATTGCCTTTTCCTCCTTTCCTATTTCACTCTCCCTACTTATTCATGCCTGCTGCCTGTCATTGACTTCCAAATAAATTCCCCTCAGGTGAGCTCTTGCCTCAAGCTCTGATTTTGTGGAATCCAGACATGGTTCATGGTATATGACTATTTTGTTCAGCAGTGTTCTGGCATTGTAATTACGCAATTATGAATAGAAACAACTCTGTCTTTACTGTTAAGATTTGTGTTATTTAGTTTTGATATTATCATTCAACTTTATTCAAGTTGTATAAAGTATAAATAAAATAGTCACAATAACTATTTCAGTTAATACATGATCCAGGCATATTTCATTCATAAATCTATTTCTTTCAAGTGGAAGTCATTTTTTTAAAGAAATCCATTGTATCCTGCTTCATATTTACACATTAAATTTTACTTCTAATTTTTGTCTTCTTTAACCAGATACTGTTTACTATATTTCTAATAAGAGAAAAAATATATATATTTAATGATAGTCTGGTTTTTTAAATTTTATTTTATTTTACTTTTTTCCCCACTACACACAACACTCTCCTAATGCTCTCACACAAGCTTTGCTTCTTCTCTATTTCAGGTCTTTAAAATTCTCTTTGATGTGTTTTCTTTTAAGCAACACTTCAAACCTAAGAATAATATTGGCCATATCCATGGGAAATACTTTTAGAAAAGGTGGACTTCTCTATACTTTTTCTTGGAGAATGTCAAGTTAAACGTCACATTTACAAATACTTTCTATTTATAGACACAAAACAAAATTAAAATTGATTTTCTCATTTTGGCAATAGTTAGAAATGTTATAGAGCTGTATTTTCCTGTCCAAAATATTGTATCAGGACTTCAATAGCTACAACAGCAAACATGTTAAAAAATTAGTCTTTCAAGAAATGTTCACAAAGTTCACACTTTGCTTTTAATCCAGATACAGTTATTATGTATACAGCCCCCCCAAAATGTTAAAATTCAGTAAACAAATCAAAGACATATATTTCAGATCAAAGAGTATCTTAAAAAGACAATTAGACTAACATAGAGTCTTACTGTATCAGAATTCCCTATTATTGAGAAGTTGACTATGCTTCAGGTATAGAATGTTCTCTCTCTACTTACCCACTTGACAAATACCTATGTACAACTCTGTCTCCACTCAAACAGACTGAAAAGCCTCTTTCACTTTCTCAGTACTAGTCTTAGTGTTTTATTTTATTTTTTACATGTTTCTACTGAAATTTGCAAATAGTTCCATTAGAGCAATCCCGAAAGACTATATATTTTAAAAATATCGAAGTGTCTTATCTTTGCCTAACACGTTGTCCAGTCATGGCTCACATACTCAGTATCTCTTGCTTAGGATATCACAAGTCTTTTTCCCCTTCCATACCACCAGAGGTATTTCTATAACACAGATACATTTTTATCAGTACTTGGACCATCACACGGCTCAAAAGTCCTAAGATAGAAGTAAGCAGACGTTGCAAACTGGATTACATTATTTTCTCTGCCACTTACTAGTCACCAAGTTTCATTTTTCTAAGAGTCCTCTCAAAAACAAAAAAACAAGCAGACTGGATTACATTATTTTCTCTGCCACTTACTAGTCACCAAGTTTCATTTTTCTAAGAGTCCTCTCAAAAACAAAAAACAAACTCTCCAAATGGAGATATTTGCCTTGCATGGTTTTCACGAAGATTAAATGAAATGACACTTATTAAGTGGCTGGCATACTGTCTGACACATTCTAGGCAGTGAAATATGGTAGGTTTTGTTATTATTTATTGTCTTCTTCCACTTATAAGATCCAAACTCTTTACCATACACAACAGACCCTGGGAAGTGTGCCTTTATCTGCCTGCTCAGATTTGTTTTCCACCATTAGCCTTTTACTTGCTACATCCCAACAACTGTGCCTTACATATAGTTTCCTAAGCAAGCTGTGTTGCTAAACGCTTCCATTTTTTTTTTTTTTTTGTCCAACTATACTCACATGCACTAAAGGCCTTGGATTTCACTGAGCTCAGATTAAATATTAGTTAATCACTGCAACTTTCCTTGAACACTTTTGGCATTCTCCCATTATACTTTATTTTACTTTTTCCTTTTTGGTATTACTATACCCTCTAAATTCAAAAACCCAACTGAAACCTATTATTTCCTCCATTAAGTCTCTGATAGTGGGAATAATATTTATGATTTTTATTAGTTCTCTTTGGGAGAAAAGAGCTAAAAGAGCCATAGAAGCATACATGTTATATCATAATTTTAAACTGGAAAAAAAAATCCTGTTGGGGAAAGGAAATGGGGACATCGTAAATTCCAAATTTTAAATAAAAAGAAATCTTTTTCCTAATTTATTTTAGCTTATTTTGTCCAAGTCGCTGAGAAAAAAGGTCTTTGAATTTCTTAAAATCTAACAAATTATTAGCCCTGGTGACATGGAAATATGTCTGTGATAGTTATTTGACAGCACCATAAAAACAATTTCCCAGAAAGGAAAAACCTGAAACAGCTGATATCTATCCTCTGTGCCACCACATTTGACAGCGTGAAATACTTTATACAGTTTATACATAGGAAGAAAAAACACACTTTTAGAATCATTCCTCAAATGCTTAAAAGCAAAACAAATTAAAGATTTGAGGTTGTAGTGTAGTCATAAAAACTGCTGCAGTAAATGTCTAAAGGATTGCTGCTTACTTTTCACACAATAAAAATTAACCAAAAACCTAAGGGGAGGTTGATTAAGAAAAACACAAGTATTTGGTAAATGGAATAAAAAGAATTAAAAATAGTCTATCTCATTTTCTGTTTGACAAATCAGAGAAAAGTCTGCAATACTATTTGAACTTTCACAAATTCTTTGGAGAGCCATTAAACAGCTTAATAGAGCAGTCCTGAAAGAAACTGCACATGATTACAGCTTTTTTTTTTTTTCCTGTAACTCTTCAGTCAAGGATACATGATTTGGGGATTAGTAAATAACAAATATTACACTTTACCTAAATTAGTGTCCATGAGTGCATTCACAGGTGTAAAATATTGGTACGTATTTTATGAAATAAGCTGTCTTTGAAAGAAGCTATCTTCGAGAAACTTAGGGGAAAAAGTACATTTGCAAAACATAGTCTACCAATTCAAACTAAATTAGCCCCAAGAATCTCAGAAGCATTAAGCGATCTGTGGCAGACCTGGGAATGTGCTGTTCAGAGGTACCTTCAAAAACGGACTACTGCCCAGTTGTGAGGATTGGGGCTGGTGGGGTCTTTGCTTCCTCCTGTTCTACATCAATTTTCAAGCCAATGGCATGTTATCCATGGATCCTGCTCCCAGCCTATGACTCAGAAAGGTGTTAGGAATTAAAGAGGCCACTCCACTTCCTGTGAATGACCTGCCAGCCACAACTAAGCAAGACCCACTGGGCGACTCCTTTCACAGCCAATCATTTCTCCAGAGCTCAGCATTAATGGGCAGAAACTTTTGTCAGACCTGCACTGCAGCCTTATTGCTTCCCTACCTAATCCCAATTTGCCCCTTTCCTTCCGCAAGTATTACTCTTCCAATATCTGTGTTGTACTCCTAATTACATCTCAGCATCTGATTCCTGGAGATGCAAAACTGGCCCATATTCTTATCAGGAGTAGTCTGAGGAAGCAGATACACAAAGCAGTTGGAGGACTAGATCACTGAGTATTCTGTAGTATTAAGGACCCCATCCTTGGGAGCAGATTGTGTGTATGCAGCTCCTGGTACAAAGTGGCAGCCAATTGTTAAAGGTTTAATTGGATGTACAGTGGTATGGCATAATAGTAGAGGGAAAGCACTAGCCCATCTGATAATCCAGAGATGTGAAATATACAGGGGAAATGATAAATAGGAGGACAATGAAATTAGATGGTTGTACTAAGTTGCAGGAAGATAATGAAGAACTTAGGGGCAATTACCACACAATTGAAAACTAATTAGTAGAGCCAGAGAGTGGCTCTGAAGCCTGAGTATCTTACAAAGAAGCCCTCATCTCATCTAGAGAAGGGGCAGAAGGAGCTGAACATCAACCCCAGGATTTGATTATCAGAGTATCCAAATTTCTAAGGCAGTTGAGTGTTCAAACAAAGTTGATGTGTTAGAGCAAAGTCAGGGAGCTAATTATGAAAACCTGGGAACCTGACAAAAGACATGGGAATATGTGGGTGGATGCCCTGTGTTGTATATTGGTTTGATATGATTTCAAATCCATTGATTTATGACAAAAATGAAATTTTTTTCAAAGTAAAGATGTTTTGCTGTAAGAGTGAAGTAAGCTGTGCCAAGATGTCATCGTATCTCTTGTCATTGATAAGCGTTCAGTAGCTCAGCTGCTGAGAAGCCCCTCAGCAGATTCATGAATAAGAACACATAAAGAATGACAGTGGCAAGGGGACATTTAAACTGTAAATATTGAGAGTTTGTGGGGTTATCAGTGTTCTGTCTGAAAGACTACCCCTTGCAAATTTAAACAGTTTTGCCAAAAATTGCAGGGCTATGTTCTTTCAGGTGGTTCTATAGGGCAGTCTGTTTCCTTGCTTTTTCCAGATTCTGGAAGCTGACTCAACCCTTGGCTCATGGTCCCTTCCTCCACCATCAGAAAGCATCACTAAGCTTTGCTTTAGGTGTCACATCTTCTTCACTGTAACCCTCCTGTCTCCCTCTAAGGATGATTGTGGTTATGCTGGGCCCACTTGGATAATCCAGGATGATTTTCTCATCCAAAATTATTAATTAAATGTCATCTATAAAGTTCTTTTTTCCAAGTAAGGTAACATAAGTATTTACAGGTTTCAAAGATTAGGGTATGGACATCTTTGAGGGTGGGACATTATTCTGACTATCACAAAACTAAATTCACTATACCCTGTTATTGATTTTTCAAGATGTTACTGCTGTTGGTGCATCTCACAAATTTTGATAAGTTGTGTTTTCATATTCATTTAGTCTAAAATGTTTTAAATTTTGCTTGAGATTTCTTTTTCAATTTATGTGTCATATAGAAGTAAACAGAAGGGGGAATGAACCATGAGAGACTATGGACTCTGGGAAACAAACAGGGCTTCGGCGAGGGGGGGGGGGATGGGATAGGCTGGTGATGGGTAGTAAGGAGGGCATGTATTGCATGGTGCACTGGGTATTATATGCAAGTAATGAATTATGGAACTTTACATCAAAAACTAGGGATGTACTGTATGGTGACTAACATAATATAATAAAAAATATTATTAAAAAAAAGAAGTATGTTGTTAATCTCCACATACTTCAGGATTTTCCAATTATCTTTCTCTTACTGATTTTTAAGTTCAATTCCATTGTGGTCTGAAACCAGACATTGCATGATTTCTATTTTTCGAAAGGCAAGTTTTACGGGCCAGAATGTGGTCTAGTTTGGCAGTTATTTCATGTGCGCTTGAGAAGAATGTTTATTCTGCAGTTGTTGGACACAGGTGTATATAGATGTTAATTGATGGTGTTGTTGAGTTCAACTATGTTCTTACTAATTTTTTCCCTGCTAGATCTGTCCATCTCTAAGAGAGGGGTATGGAAGTCTCCAGATATGATTATAGATTCATCTATTTCTCCTTGAATTACTACCAATTTTAGTCTCTCATAGTTTGATGCTCTGTTGTTATACATAAACATGTTAAAAACTGTTAGGTCTTCTTGGAAAATTGACCCTTTTATCATTATATAATGCCCTTCTTTATTTCTGCAGACTTTCCTCACTTTAAAGTCTGCTCTGTCTGAAATTAATTAACAGAAGAACCAGGGTAGCATAGGGTAATACCATACCCAGTATCTATTATTCCTCAAAAGATCTCATTATTTCTGTAGTCCTACAGAAGCAGTTTTTTTGGGGGGTGAGGGAAATGTCCATAGGCTCATTGGGGAAGGATTAGAGTTATGGCAGTGAAGTCTTTCATCAAAGGGTCTTGTCCTCTATATTATTATGTTCTCACATTTTAAGGAAATGGCTCAGATCTTTAAGCTGGATCAAAGATCATGATTTTACAATGTAGTTACTGAGCTCAATGTTTCGTTCACCAGATCTTGACCCTTTCTTGTTATGTAAGTCAAGTAAAATCACCATTGGTGGCAATTTTCATTGCCTTTGGAATATTATGGTCTATTACCCACTGTCATAGATCTTTGTGATTTTAGTGTTTTTTGTTCACAATTACAGTAGGAGTGCCCTTCATGAGAAGTATATCCACCTTGCTTCACTGCTGTGGCCATGGGGCCTCTGCTACTCTAGAGTCTTAACCATCATGCTTTACAACAGAGAGCTGATCTCCCTTAAAATCTCTCCTGCTTACAGTCAGTCTTGATCTACAGTGGACTGATACCACTGCCTTAAATATTTTTCCTTCCCTATCCACCAATAGGCCATTCCTTATTCCTTTAATGAATGGAATGTATGCATCCCCCAGGGAAACACAGTCAGCTAGTGAGTTAATTTAAGACATGACCCATGCTGATAGGACATCAGACATCCAATAGGCAGTTGTACATACAAATCTGGATCTCACACAAAAGTACTAGTCTATTTTATCCTGCTTTGTAACTAAGCTACTCTAAAGTCCTGGGTGTGAGTTTCAGACCAGTCTGTCTCCAACTGTAGGAGCTTTTCAGTAGCCTCCATAGGTGCTTTCTGGTTTTCACCTCATGCCTTCAATTGGTAGGTGGCTAATTTGAGTCTATCATTCCCTGCCTTCACTGCTTGGATTACACTAAACAAATAATTCTATTATGTGTCTCAAAACTAGAGCTGTTGCTTAAGCTAATATATCCCTTTTTACTTGTATCGTATCCCAATTTCTCTACCTGGGAAAATCTTTGTAATTTCAATGCTATAGCATGCTAAAAATTATTAACTCCCTACTTAGCAACAACAATAGTTTTCTTGTTTCCATTTCAAAATCTTATCCTGGAGATCTGTTTTCTGGGACCAGTTCTGGCAATGACTATATTGGAAGAGGCCATCCAGAAACTGACCCTGAAAGGACAATCCACGTGAATTTAGGTTTGTGGGAAAATGACCCAGGGAAAAGAAGGAAGGCATGGATTTTTTATAAACCAATTTCTACTGTAAACAACGAGAGATTTTTTCCACTGACTTCGTAGGACTTATGTAAACACAAATGAGAATATAGGGATACTTACACACCCATTCTGTGAGTAATTTGTGGAAGGCTGCTCTTGGAGGGTATTGATTACTAACACATGAAGCACGGGAAGGAAGGCAGACTCAGCTACTGAAAGCCACAGAGAGAAATGTAGGCGTAGGTGAAGGTGAACTTGTGTACACTAACGTGGCAGGGACCACAGCATAAGAGAGGAGTTTAAAACAGCTTCAGCTCTTACATGTTTTACATTTTGTTTCCATTTAAACCTAAAAAGAACCTTAGGAGATAGGTACTTCCATAATCTTTACTTGCAAGAAGAAATTAGATACGGATGGGTTAAAAAATTTCCTAAAGCCAGTTACTAAATAGTGAGGGTATAATTCAAAATCTGGGAGCTTCAGGCCAAATTTCTGAATGTAATCTCCATAGCTAATGTCATTTCTATGGATTTTTGAGATGTAAAATATATATCTCTGGTAATTGTAAATTACAAATAAATAGTACAATGCTAGAGAGCAAATGTTAAACTATATTCTTATTGTGATCAGAGTTAGTTTTTGAATAATGTATTTAACACCTAAAACCAGTAGAAATGATTTATTCTTAGTTGTTATTTAAATATTCTTAAAAAATCAGGTAACCAGTATTTTAAAAACATGCATTATTCTTCAACAACGGACAGTTCTCTTCATGAGAGAAAACCCTCCAGCAGTACTGTAGTATTTAAAAAATGTATCACTGATAGAAATTGCTTCATTTGTACAATAATACTAATGGAAGGAGAGCTTCTTTGGGTTGAAAAATACCACATCTCAGTAAATCTGCTACAATTTAGGCATTCTCAGTATATGGTCAGCTAATGAACCAGTCATGAACTGGCAATGTTTTAGGCAAGTTGAGTGGACAAACAGAACAAGTTTTGTTTTGTTGTTGTTGTTTTTGTAGCTGATGTCGTTTTTCATCTAATCAATGCTCCTGATCTTAAAACTCTTATGTATGTCATGTTAGTGTATAAAATCTGCTTTTACTATTATTGATTGATTTAATATTAGCTTGTTGACTAACACACCAATTTTTGAAAATGACAAATATTATAAATTCTTCTTGCAATAGTTATACTTGGTCAAGTGAAAAATTGTTTATAACTAAAATCTTTTTTAATTTCCATTGCTAATGGTTGTGCTTCTTCATCTCATAGGGCCTTTTTTCAAGGAATGGTTTTAATTTTAATTAGCTTTGTTTCCATTTGTTGAATATCTTGCTATCTTTAGCATTCAGAACCAATTGGATTTATGCTTTAGCATTTCCTCACAGCACTGCTCCAATCTATACTAATTAATAAAAGGGGGAAAAAGCTTTAAAATTTAACCTCTAAATTTATATAGACCAGCACTTGCACATTTTTTATTCTTTCTCCCAGGGCACTTATTGGGAAAAATGGCCACTAGTTCTTCAAATGATGCTAAATTGCCATTTGATTCAAAGGAGATTGGCCTTCTTTTCACATTTTCCCAGTTACTTTCCTTTTAACTGATATTTAATGTATCATTGCATACCTTTATTTACATATACTCCTTGGCATTGCTTCTAAGAGTAAGAAAGATCTGCTGATGGGTCCATAAGAGTGGAATAATGGAGTGAAATTGACTTTTCTTAACTAATCTATATAAGATAGGTCTGTCTTAGGATGTAGGATTTATTATTATCCAGGTATGGTGAAGCCAGCAGATCAGGAAATGATTGTCATTAATAACTCACAGTTCTGAAGAGGAGGAGGTCACACCACTCCACGTAGGGCCAGACAAGAGAACATCAGTATTAGTCACAGACTGAAAGAGAGTAGGGAATTTGGGGAAAGACTTTGTAATGGTTTTCCTGGGAAGGAATGGGCATGGCAGGGTAAGCAACCAGGTTTAGGATAGCAAATTTGAACAATTTCAGCAGGCTCTAGAGTGTAGGGATTGCCTTTAGCTGTCTGATACCAGCCCAGAGGTGATTAGGGCAGGGGATAGAGGCCCCAATGTGAATGTGAGAGTCCAATAAAGGCAGAATGGGAAGGAATGAGCTATTGTTTACTTTGCATATGAACAGCAAGCTCCCTGGAGAGTCATTTGCTGTATGAGGAATTGGGCTAACCTTCTGTGGTCTGGAGGGCCCAGATATCACAGGGAGTAGAAAATGTGGTTAATACAAGGTCCAGGCTGTCTTTTTTAGCAAATGGTGTGTGAAATTCAAGCAGAAATTTTCACACACTGCCTCAATCTTTACAAATGTTTTTGAGTAAATTTGTCTTATTTTTATGTGTATATTTGTATGCGTATGTGTCTGAGTGCATGTGCCAGCGTGTGTGTGTGTGTGTGTGTGTGTGTGTGTGTTAATACACCTGTCCACGGGAAATGAAATTTGTTTTGGTGTTAAACACAAATATTTATCTCACATGCCTTTAATATTTTTCATAAATATTTCATTATTAATAAATTATATGCAGAATATGTGAATGCTTTTAAATTCACTTATAACTCAAATACCCCCATGTATTCCAATCTTTCATGACTATCTTTACTTCCAATATCTTAATAATTTATTTAAGAACCCATTTTCATTTCCTCCCTTACTAATGTCTTTGAGGCCCTGAAGGCAGGAGACAAGGGGAGGTATGTTACTCTACACTCCTTCTCAGCACAATCCTGCTTCATTTCTATGTCTGATCCTTCCTTACTATTTCATCCTCTATGGCTGCTGTCTTATTTCTACTCTAAACTAAATATGGGGCACAGTTTCCTTTTCATTAACCCAAACAAGAATTACACAATACTCTTATAACTGTCTCTGTTGAAGGTCTGGTAATACACAGGGTGAGTATTGCATATAAACAGAAACAACTTCGGGCTAAAAGGCAGATATCACTGTTTTTCAAATTTAACCAGTCACTTCACCACAGGTCACCCTAAGAAATTTCTCTTTTCTTACCTCCAAAGAGTTGAGTAGCTCCTTAATTGTCCATGTCTTCAAATTTCAGTCCCTCACTCCCCCCCCACTAGCTTACTTTAGAAACACAATATGCTATCAGTTTATTGTGCAGATCAAATTAATTTTTTTCTCTAAAACCTTTCCCAAGGGAATCAGTCATATGAAATTTTTGCCAACAATGAGACTGTCAACAACATCACGATAATAAGGACAGAACAAAAGTCAAAACGTTTTCATAAAGCAAAGGCCTATCTCTTCCAATTTAGTGATTATAAACAACCAACTAAACTCCAGCCAGCTTTCAAAGTAATACCCATCCCCCCCCATCACAGTATATATTATAAAAAATTCGCCCCTGGATGCATTATATAGTACTAGAGCACAAAGCTCACCTAGAAAGGATTCACAAATGCCACTTTATCGCTGCTCAGGGACTTGAACGGGAAAAACTTAATTACGAATAAGTTCAAATCAAATGAATTTGGTCCTGGAGGTCCTGGAGCATTTATCCAGTTTGATCTATTATTCCCTCTTGGAGCATCTTGTAATCTTTTCCTTACAGAACTTTTTGTGGCTGTGCAAATATAATTTTGTGTTAATATTTTTTAAATGTCTCTCATTTGTTAACTCTAACCTACATAGAGCAGAGGTAATCTGGGCTATCCACTGCCGTATCCCCAGTGCCTGGCACAGTGTGTGGCACTGGGAGGACTCGCTTATTGAATCAATGAAAGTTTGTGGTTTGAAGGGTGAATGTGTTCATTCAACTACAGTTTTAATCAAAGCTACTATATACTGAGGACATAATGTGTGCTAAGAAATATGTTAAGTTCTTTACACTCATAATGTATTTTAATTTTGACAACAACTTCATAATTATTATCTCAATTTGTAGGCAGAACACAAGGAGAGTTAATACAATATTTTCCAGGTAGTGACCAAGCTGAAACTTGAACCATATTGGCAGAATCCAAAGCCCATTCCCTATATTTTCTCTTGCTTTTGTATATGTCTTTAAAAGTTCCATACATATTGTTGTAAGAATTTGGATATTAAGTCTCCTTTTTACTCTCTGCAACTGAAGAGCGTGAATAATATTTTGTATTTGTCATGTAAAATTCCCCAACATAAGCTGATTTCCCAATCAGTCTTCAATACTCTTACCAAGTTCAGCATTGTTACACATACTTCCAACTCTACCTAAAATCCTCTCTGCGATTCATTGGCAGAACAAGCAGATAATGGGTCCACCACCTGGTTCTTTTATTTTCATTATACTCAGAAGATTATGACTCTCATTGTTTCTCTTGTGATCTCATGGCTTTGGGAAAATGATAAATAGGTGATTTCCCCAGAAAGGTCAAGAATTACTGACAAAGATGAACTCCATTGGGTAACTTTGACCAAAGTTTCAGTAAGGGTATTCCCTAAACAGCTGTGCTGTCAAGCATATTGTCATGATCTAACATTGATTTCGGACTTAAGGAGCCTTGGATATCATCTGGGAAATGCTAAAGTGATGGGTTAATTTACCCAGCTCCAAAGAGGATCTGGTCTTCAGCATTGTACTTCCCTTCCTGAATAATTTATATGATTAGGTTTCAATTGTCTTTCCTTGACTAAAATACTGTTACCAGTAATGGTGAATTTGAAGATCCTTATTTTATTATTGTATCAGTATATTTTATCTAAAGATAAAAATGAGATTTTATTTTGATTTTTCCTATTATTGGAGACCATTATGCTGAATTCAATCATTATCTCTTAATAGAGTTTGGATGGTATAAACATTTGACTCTTTGAAAACTCCCTGTGATCTATTAAATATTGGTGAGGATCCTGAATAAACAATATTATTGTTTCTTTTAAATCACATTAAATTAATATTTATTCCATTTAATTTATTAATATTAAATTTCATTTAAGTTTGTCATGCTCTGATTTTTTGCATTATGGATGGCACAGTGTCACCTACTTTCTTAGTATTAAGAGCCTATGTTGTCTTTTAAGGAAACGTTATAAGCATGGAACATTTACTATTTAAAATGGATTTACAAATTCAGTAAAATTTTTAACAATAAAGCATGCGATCTTCATAAAAATTGGCTGTTCGGATATACTAAAGTTTCCCTCAGCAACCATATGGCGTAAATCATTCATATCATTTGGCAAAGTACACTGTTCCTAAATAATTAGCTTGAATGGCCACACGATGCTAACCAGTCTATTTTTGCTCATTTTTAATGTCAGTGGCTTTATTAAAAATTGTCATTTTTAAAACTATTATAAATCCAGATTTGAGAAGGGAGATTATTTGATGATGCCATAGTGAAGCTAACCATTTCAGAAATAATTTACTGAAATACTTGGTTACTAAGAATACATTATTTTGATTAATGTTTGTTGTTACCCCCTCACCATTCTTCCAGTCTCTGAAATATTCATTTGTTTTCTTTTCCACTGTAAAAGCAATCTTAAATATTTTTAAGCCAATGTGTTTGAGACTACAGAAATATTTAGTCTCATCAATTCAATATTTAGGAATTGCTTTAGTGTTACTCAGTTTTTATGACAAAAATATGCCATCTGCATAAATCTGGCATAATGTAGGCACTAAACAGTCTTTGGTTTTGGCTGCTATTCCCTATATTGTAAAGATCGGCCCATATAGAGCTAGGACATATGAACTGTGTGTGCCTTTAATATGCTATAGATGAATCATGTCAAGATACTATATGGAGACCTTGTTCCAAAACCCCATAAGAAATTCATAATGAGGAGAGAATCAATTCTTATACCCCTATAATCTCATCTCTGTGATCATTCCTCTTCATGGAAGGGAAATGGTAAATGTCTCATGTGTGCATATACTTTCTTGCTCACTTGCCCCATCTTATTCTGTATACTTTCTTTTCCTCTGTTTCATTCAATTGTATGTAGATCACTCCTGAAAACAGAGTATCCATTAAGTCACCAAAGAAAAACCTAATTAATTCCACAAATTTCAAACAATAAAATAACATTTCTCTGATCATGAGGCCATGAACGATATATTAATAACAACAAAAAAATACTTCCTATTTGAAATTTATGATCTCTTTACTAAGTGACTGAAACAAACACAAAATATAAATGAAATAGAAGAGTTTCTAAATATGTATATATTTAGATCTCTCTCTCTCTCTCTCTATCATCTATCTATCTATATAAAGAGAAAGCTACATATCAGAATTTATTAGGAGAATTTAAGGGAATGATGGGGAAAATTCATGATGTTAGATAATTTTGACAAATAAAACTTATATATGGAATAAAGAGATTAATTTGAATAGTTCTATGCAAATAAATGTCAAAACCTAGATGAAATGACTTAATAATATCACCCCCTGAAGATGACATATTAATTATAAGAATAAAATTATATCTTCAAAATGGAGAGACCTGTGGATACCACCTTAACCAAGTGATCAAAATTTAGCATTGTTGGTAACAGAAACCATCTCACATTTATGTGCTTTCTGATGTGATGCAATGGAAAACACAGTCTTACAAAATACATTTGTGTGTGTGTGTATCCTGAATCTAATGTTGAAAAGATCATGTAAGATTAAATATGCTACTTTTTGTAGTGACTATTTATAGTCATTACTTTTTGTAATGACCTAGACTCTTTAATATTGTCAGTATCATGAAAGATACTAGAAAAAGGGAAAAAATGTATATATACATATATATTAACTATATACTGAACAACTATATCTATCATCTATCTATCTATCTATCTATCTATCCATCTATCTATCATCTATCTATATCTCAGTGTTTATGTATATATTTTATCAGTCTTAAATTTGAGGGGAGTGATCATGGTATTGTGGTAATGGAGAAATGTATTCTAAATTTAACGGAGAAATATGAGGTCCGCAACTTTCAAATTTTTTACTAAGGAAAGTAAAAAGATAAACAGATGATATGCTGCAAAATCTGGCAAATTGTTAACAGTTTGTGAATCTATGTGAAAGGTATACAAATGTTTAATGTACCATTCTTTCAACATTTTTGTAGGTACAAAAAATTCTCAAAATACAAAGTTGGGAAAAACTGAACCATCTAAAATAAATAAAAAGTCAACTATTGATTAAATTTTTTTATGCTATATTAAAGTATGTTCCTTAAAGCATACATTATTTCTTAGAACCACAATCATGATATAATTTATGTACTTAATTGGCTATATTCTCTTTTTCTCTCTCACTCTCTCTCTTTCTGTATACACACACACCATAATCAACTTGAAATATGCAGCACTGTAATCTTGTTTTCCTTTCTCGGTCTCAAGGGTATTGATTGGTCCTGATTGGAGAGCAGGAAAAAAACTGAATGATTTTTTTTTACCTTAATAAAGAACTCCTATTGAGAAAAAAAAAAAATGTGTACTATCAGAAAGCTAAGCAGCACATCTAAAGGCAATCAACAGGATTTAAACTAACAACCTTCAAATATAGCTAATGGTATAATCAACACTCTGAAAAGTAGGTTCATTACGGAGTGCTTGGATTAAGGTCAATGAGTATAGGGTAGCATTTGTGTTATTGTGACAATGTGCAATCCTGTCACTCAACCATTCCATTAGAAACAAAAGGTATGCAGGGGTTCCCTCCACTTACTTTTTATAGCTGGAGTTATTATCGGTCCATATTGAGGCTAAATGCTTAGCCACTTGAGTTGTTCCTTTCAATTCCCAAATGCCCACACAAACTTGCAGTTAGCAGCATGACATGACATTGAAATACAAAGATCGCAAAAGTCTTCTGGGAGAACTGATCTTAAAGAAAATAATTTTTGATGAATTTAATACATAGCACTTATTCTTCCTGGAACCAGTTTTGCCCCTTTTAGGGTTCATATGAAAGCACCATTATGCAAAAACATCACATTCTAGACCTCAACATATGTCACAGTACCTAAATCCAAAAACATAGGTCATTTAAAAATATTGCACAGCAACTGAAGGACATGATAAATATTTTAGATGCTATCATCTCCCCCATTGCATGCAATTTCTCTTTATTATGAGATAAACATCCTGCCTAAATGATATCTATCAATAAATAAAAAGGAGCTACCAAGAGAAAAGAATATCAGAATCAGATACAAGGTCAGTGGAGATAATTAAAAACTTTTTCAATCATAATACCTTGAATTATACAGAGACATTTTCCACTAAATATTATGAAGTGTATTTTCTGGTTATATAATGAAACTTTTCAAAGGCATTAAATGCTAGCAAATACACAGTTATAGTAATATTCAATAGCATTCTTTTTACTACCATTTTGTGGCTTAGAGCTTTTTCTGACTTTAAATCATGCCTAATTTTCAATAAAGAAGAAGTCTAGGTATTGTAAGTATCCAACCCTGTGTTTACTATGATATTATGGAAAGAAGGAAGGAAGGAAGGAAGGAAGGAAGGAAGGAAGGAAGGAAGGAAAAGAAGGAAAGAAAGAAAGAAAGAAAGAAAGAAAGAAAGAAAGAAAGGGAGAGAGAAAGAAAGAAACAACTTTGATAGGCCCTAACATCAGCATTATCAAGATGAAGAAGCCAAATATCAAGACAAAAGAACAGCTGGAATTACTATATTTGAAGATACCCACCTGGAGGTATATAATAAGTACTGCCCACATCATGCAAAGAAATTAAATGTGAATAAAAGATTTAGTAGTTCTGAATCAAAATGTTCCATTTTGATGGGTCTAAGAACTGGGGGATCTAGAAATGTAGCAGGCTTAATGAAATACACCCAGTATCTTTGACTGAATCTTTAGGTTTCAAATAACTTGACCAGATACATGCAACTTGCTCTAAAAGATACTATATTCATAATGCTTAATTAAAATCACATGAAATTCTAGTATTTCATTTATTATCATACTAGTGACTCCTGAGCTATTGATTCCAACTTTGTTTTACATTCAGCTATCTCTCTTTCTTCCAAATTTTAATTATCTTTCTTAGAGGACAAGTAAATTAGCCAATTCAGCTGTAAAATTCACTAGAGAGGGCTCTGTGTTAGCTTCAGTTTCTGCAGGTTTATGTGATCGGTGATGATAAAATATTTAGGATCTACATTCTTCTCATTCCTCCCCCCAAGAAAAACCACGAATTTTATCCTTTGCACTTTTCAACCCTTTGAACATATAGCATTATCTTTTGACTTATCAGTTTAAAAGTCATTGCAGCGCTTTGGTTGCATTTCAGAAATGAAAGCCTGCAATTTATATTTTGATAAATTACAAAGTTATTCTTTCTTCCTTCCTTATTTCTTGTGTCTCTGCACTGCCCCCTTTTCTTTAAATTATCAAATGAATGATTTCTGTCACATGAATCATGAAAATATACGTGTCTTGAAACAATGTTGCCAATCTGTGACACATACAAAAGAAGGTCAATTCACTATAATCAATTTTTTTATTCATATCTTCTAGCTTTGTGCCTGCTACATATGAGACACTAAACACATGTTGAGTAAAAGAATGGATTAATGTTTTCTTTGATTTCCTGATAACTCCATCCAGAAGTTTCCTCCTTTTTATAAGCACTTATTTTTACCACTTACAACATTTTAATACGTTGCTTTGTACTAACTTTAACTGTATATTTTACTACTATTATTATTATTACTACTACTGTTATTATACCTATCCTAGAGTGTAAGATCCACAATTATCACTCAACATCACTTTATAAATCATAGTTTATAAATTATTACATGCATAAAGAATAATAGACTCTAAGTTTAATAAATTGCCTATTTTCTTTATGGAATAATAAATATGTATTCTTATTTATTTCAGGCTCCTGAGTCAAGGAGTTTATTTGGATAGAGATCCCAGAAAACACTGATGGGGATACTGGGAATGGACTAGTGAATTCCAAAGGGGTATGGCTTGAGCACCAAGACTATCTGAAATAATACCTAAGGAATGAGGAACACCTCTTGCTTTCTGAAATCAATAGAA
This sequence comes from Ursus arctos, assembly GCF_023065955.2. NCBI lineage: Eukaryota > Metazoa > Chordata > Mammalia > Carnivora > Ursidae > Ursus > Ursus arctos. Next base: position 53,464,631 of record NW_026623056.1, on the reverse strand, counting down.
AGTATAATAATTTAAAAAGAGAAGAGAAGAAAAATAAAAGCTGTGATTCCAATGGTTCTCCAATGAGGACTTTCAAGTCCATAGCAGTAGAGTCAACCTGCTTTATTTGCAAAGATAAACAGTCAGTGGAGAGGGTTAATTGTGTTTAATAGCAGCTTAAATGGATAAAATTTACTCCTGTTTTGATCGTCTTCATATTTGCCCATTTCTGTCTTGAGACTAATTCCATTAGAATTTAATTAATTGAATATTAATAATAATGTGATTTTAATATTAAATTAATCATTTAATTCATCCTCAAAAGTTTTCCCTTGATGATAATGGATTTAAATAGAGAAAGAAGCTGACCACTTCTTTGAATTACATTGCTTTTAGTTGCTTTAAAACCACAATCTGCATAATAACAATATTGAAACAAGTGTCAGTATGCTTCAATGGAATCTTTTATGGTTAATCTTATTTGCTTAAGTGATTAATTATAAGTGATTTCTTTTTACAAAACCTAGCTAATTTTTATGGCTTCACTTCAGAACCTCTCTGAATGATTGTACACATTTTGTTCTGAGCTCTGAACACTTTTCCCAATTAATAAAAATGTGTATTTTAATAAATAAACAATAAAAATGAATGAGCTGTTTTTTTCCACATTTCTATTCTAAAATTTTTTATGAATGTTTGTATTATCGTCATATAATACCACATAGCATTATAATTATTTCTTTATCTACTACCCATTTTTCCTTGTCAATGGGTGTCTTTGGATCAACATTATTTATTATTGTTCTTTGCAACCTCAGCATCATATGTAGTTACGGATATCAAATAGGTAATGGATAAGTAATTATTGAATGATATAGGAATGAATGAATAACTAATAGCCACTTTAAACCATTATTTGCCAGTTAAGTACTATATGCTTTTATAGAAATAGAGTGGAACATCTGTGAAATTGGTTTGAGAATTATTGCCTGTGACCAAAACACACAGCCTAGCATCTAGGTGAAAAACACATAATTTTCCTGGTACCCAGCTTAAAACACAATTTAAATATATAGACTGTCCAGATGAGCCAACTCAAAGACAATACAAAGATTGACATTTTATTCCAAAGCATCTAACAGAACACGGAATGGTTTTATCGTCCCCTGTAGACAAAATTATTTAGGGGTTGCAAACTAGCAGCTGAATATACCTAGATATATATATATATCTATATATATCTATATAGTCTGTACAGTGTTTAATATTCTTTGGATTTAAGTATTCTTTGGGATAATGTGCTTCAGTTTACTTCCAATGCTACCAGTCTCTATGGGAGTAGAAATTCTAAAAGCTCTTTCACATACTTCTTTCCCTACTTGGTCATTGCTGTCAGTTTGTAACTTGGTGACAAGTGAATGCTACCCAATGCCAAACAACTGTTTACTACTTTGCTTCAGTGTTTCTTTTTAATAGACTTAACCTGTGGTTTTCATGTCATTAAAAAAGACTTACTCTACAGCATTTTCTTGCAAGTTTTATTTGAAGCCTATTTCATGTCATGTTATAGAAAGCAATTTCATAGATCAAAATAAAATATATGTGCTACAAAAGTAACTGCAATACAGAAAATATTTACCAAATACAACTGAAGAACAAAAACATGAAGGTGAATTTCCTCATTTTTAATGTATCTTATCACAATGCTTCAGATATTTTGTTTCTCAACTGGAATGATTTCGCCCCCAAGAGGACATTTGGCAGGTCTGGAGAATTTTTGATTGTCATATCTGGGAGAAAGATGCTACTGGCATCTAAAAACCCTACAATGCACAGGACAGCCCTTTCCCCACCCTAACAAAGAATTATTCAGCCCAAAATGTCAAGAGTGCTGAGGCAAAGAAACTGCAGTAGAATAAACAATATCAAGTTATTTATTACATTTTCCAAGTGTCTAATCCTCCACACAGCTTTTTGGACAAGTAAAAGAAACCCAAAATTATCTCTTTAAAATTACCATGTATGCAAGAAGAATAAACCCACATGCAGAAAACAATAAGACAATCATTCATTGCAAATCAAGTAGTTATGTTGAATTAGTAAGGTAGAGCTAGCTGGCAACAATAGCAAACCAAATGTTGAGAACCTTAAAACAAATTGCATCTTCTTTTCTTTCTGAATAAGGAGCAGGGAAGAAGAAACTGCTGGTATTGTTTTAGCTGCTCAACAATGCCCGCATTTGGACATCTCCCTGAGCCCTTGCTTCATGGACTCAGGGCTGCTGCTGCTCCTTCAGGCAGGAAGAATGATGGAAGGAAGGGAGAGGGGAGGAAAAAGGCAGAGGTGGTGATGGTTGTGCCAATAGTAACCATTCTCTTTTTGCAAGATAAACAAACACTTTTCCAGAAGCCCCCAGTGCACTTCTGCTTACAGTTATGAGCCAGAAGTGTGCTGCTTGACGATAAGGGAGGCTGGGGATGCAATTACTCAGGTTTTCAACCTCAATAGTGAAGTGAGAGTGAAGCCAATAATTGAAATGGTGTTGAGTTGATCACCAACAAGTTTCTGCCACAAATAAGTACATTTGTTCCCTAGTTCAGAGAAGGAACTGAGCGTATTGCTTTCAACTGAAAAAGAAAGTGTATTTGAATTATATTCAAATGCTTATCCCAAAGGGATAGTATAATGGATAAATGCAAGACCATTTCCCACAGAAGGACTGCAGCCCCTGCTTGGCAAATTTGTAATCATAGAAAATATTGTGGTTTCATTCTTAATCTAAAACAAAAGTAGAATGTTACATATTTACTTTAAAGTGAGTTTTGGAATTAACTTGATCAATTTACCTTTCAAGTCATGTTTTCGTTTTCCCCCATAAGCCACAGAAAAATATTTTACAAAAGATTCAATCAACTGCCATCCGTTTTAATCAATCTCTAAATCAACTGTCTTATTGTTTCCTGTAATTGATATTAACTATGTATGTGAATCTATTGCCTGGACTATTTTCTTCATTAGCAAAAAAAAAAAAAAAAAGGTAACCCAAAAGGTTCTAGGGGCAGCATATAATCCTCTGTCAAGTCCTTTGCTTATAAGAACCAACGAAGTCTTAGGTCTGCACAGATAGTCCAAGATGGCAGAGGAGTAGGAGACCTTAGTTTCATCTGGTCCCAGGAATTCAGCCAGATAGCTATCAAATCATTCTGAACTCTGCAACTCAACCAGAGATCTAAGAAAAGAATAACTGTAACTCTATGAATAGAAAAACGACCACTTTCTGCAGGGCTAAGTGAGTGTGACAGAAACCAGGGAGACAGGAGTGATTTACTGCTTTTCCCTGAGGGTGCACTGAGGAGTGGGGCCCCAAGGTTTTGGCTCTGGAGCTGGAGACTGGGAGGCTGACATTTTCATTCTCATCCTCTAAAGTGGTACAGAAAGCCTTCACGGAACAAAGCCACATAGAGCAATCTGGAGCTGCTTACTTACTTAGCTGGCTCCCCTGGCAAGGGCAGTGCAGTTCCTCCCAGGGCAGACATCTGAGAAGCAGCACAATAGGCCCCTCCCCCAGAAGATCAGCAAGAATATCTGGCTAAGACCAAGTTTACCAATCACACAGAATTGTAAAACTCCAGTACTAGAGGAAAATAGTATGTGGAATTCATGTTTTTTTCCCATGATTCTTTAGTCTTTCAATTCTAATTTTTTTTCTATCTTTCCTTTTTCAACCAATTTATTTTATCAACTCTTTTTTAAAAATCTTTCTAAATTGTCTTACAGTCTATCCTTTCATTGTATTTATTTTTCTATCTATCTATCTATCTATCTATCTATCTATCTATCTATCTATGCAGCATTTTGCCAGGGACCTAATCAGTATGGATATAAGTAAGATGTCAGAACTAGAGTTCAGACTAATGATTACAAAGATGCTAACTGGGCTTGAAAAAAGCATAGAAGACACTAGAGAATACCTTTCTGGAGAAACAAAGGAACTAAAATCTAATCAAGTTGAAATAAAACAGGCTATTAGTGAGATGCAATAAAAAATGGAGGCTCTAACTACTAGGATAAATGAAGCTGAAGAGAGAATTAGTGATATAGAACACAAAATGATGGAGAATAAAGAAGCTGAGAAAAAGAGAGATAAACAAGTACTGGATCAAGAAGGGAGAATTTTAGAGATAAGTGATACCATAAAGTGAAATTATATTAGAATAATTGGGATCCCAGAAGAAGAGCAAAGAGAGAGAGCTGCAAAAGGTATATTGGAGCAAATTATAGTGGAGAACTTTCCTAATCTGCAGAAGGGAGCAGGCATTCAAGTCCAGGAAGCACAGAGAGCCCCCCTCAAAATCGATAAAAGTAGGTCAACAACTTGACATATAATAGTGAAACTTGCAAATTTCAGAGACAAAAAGAAAATCCTGAAAACAGCTTGAGATAAGAGGGCTGTAACCTATAAGGGTAGAAACATTAGACTGGCAGAACACCTATCCACAGAGACCTGCAGGCCAGAAAAGACTGGCACGATATATTCAGTGTGCTAAATGAGAAAAATAGGAAGCCAAGAATACTTTATCCAGCAAGAATGTCATTCAAAATTGAAGGAGAGATAAAAAGCTTCTAGGACAAACAGAAAAAAAAAGAATTTGTGATCACTAAACCAGCCCTGCAAGAAGTATTAAAGGGGCTCCCTTAAGCAAAGATAGAAACCAAAAGTAACATAGACCAGAAAGGAACACAGACAATATACAGAAACAGTGACTTTATAGCTAATAAAATGGCACTAAATTCATATCTTTTAATAGTTACTCTGAATGTAAATGGGCTAAATGCCCCAATCAAAAGACACAGGGTATCAGACTGGATAAAAAAGCAAGACCCATCAATATGCTATCTGAAAGAGTCTCATTTTAGACTCAAATATACCTCCAAATTGAAAGTGAGGGGGTGGAAACCATTTATCATGCTAATGGAGATCAAAAGAAAGCTGGGGTGGCAATCCTTATATCAGAGAAATTAGATTTTAACCCAAAGATTGCAATAAGAGATGAGGAAGGATACTATATCATAATTAAAGGGTCTATCCAACAAGAAGATGTAACAATTGTAAATCTTTATGCCCCTAACATGGGAGCAGCCAGTTAGATAAACCAATTAATAACAAAATCAAAGGAACACATTGATAATAATACAATAATAATAGGGGACTTAACACCCCACTCACTGCAATGAATAAATCATCTAAGCAAAAGATCAACAAGGAAACAAGGGCTTTGAATGACACATTGCACCAGATGGACTTCACAGATATATTAAGAGCATTCCATCCTAAAGCAACAGAATACATGTTCTTCTCAAGTGCACATGGAACATTCTCCAGAATGGATCACATACTATGTCACAAATCAGGTCTCAACTGGTACTAAAAGACTAGGATCATTTTCAGACAACAATGCTTTGAAAGTGGAACTCAATCACAAGAGGAAATGTAGAAAGAACTCAAATACCCAGAGGCTATAGAGCATCCCACTAAAGAATGAATGGGTCAACTGGAAAATTAAAGAAGAATTTTAAAAAAATCCATGGAAACAAATGAAAATGAAAACACACTGTTGAAAACCTTTGAGATGCAGCAAAGATGGTCCTAAGAGGGAAGTATATAGCACTACAAGCCTTTCTCAAGAAACAAGAAAGATCTCAAATACACAACCTAACTTTATACCTAAAGGAGCTGCAGAAATAAAGGTAAATAAAGCCTAAACCCAGCAGGAGAAGAGAAATAATAAAGATTAGAGCAGAAATCAATCAATGAAATAGAAACCAAAGAACAATAGAAAGATCAATGAAACAAGGAGCTGGTCCTTCGAAAGAATTAATAAGACTGATAAACTCCTGGCCAGACTTATCAAAAAGAAAAGAGAAAGGACCCAAATAAATAAAATCATGAATGAAAGAAGAGAGATCACAACCAACAGTGAAGAAATACAAACATTTATAAGAACATATTATGAGCAACTATATGCCAAAAAATTAGGCAATCTGGGAAAAATGGATGTATTCCCAGAGACATATAAATGACCAAAACTGAAACAGGAAGAAATAGAAAACCTGAACAGACCCATAACCTGCAAGGAAATTGAAGCAGTAATCAAAAATCTCCCAACAAACAAGAGTCCAGGGCCAGATGGCTTTCAGTGGGAATTCTACCAAACATTTAAAGAAGAATTAATACCTATTCTTCTGAAGATGTTTCAAAAAATAGAAACGGAAGGAGAACATCTAAATTGTTTCTATGAGACCAGCATTACCTTGATCTCAAAACTAGACAAAGACCCCACCATTAAGGAGAATTTTAAACCAATATCCCTGACGAACACAGATGCAAAAATTCTCACCAAGATACCAGCCAATGGAATCCAACAGTATATTAAAAGGATTATTCATCACGACCAAATGGGATTTATTCCTGGGCTGCAAGGGTGATTCAGCATCTGCAAATTAATCAATGTGATACACTACATAAATAAAAGAAAGGATAAGAACCATAGGATCCTCTCAATAGACACAGAAAAAGCATTTGACGAAGTACAGCATCCTTTCTTGATTAAAACTCTTCACAGTGTAGGGATAGAGGGAACATACCTCAATATCATAAAAGCCATATAAGAAAAGACAACAGCAATTATCATTCTTAAAGGGGAAAAACTGAGGCCTTTCCCCTAAGGCCAGGAACACAACAGGGATATCCACTCTCACCACTGTTGTTCAACACAGTACTAGAAGTCCTAGCCTCAGCTATCAGACAACAAAATAAATAAAAGGCATCTCAATTGGCAAAGAAGTCAAACTCTCACTCTTCGCAGATGACATGATACTTTATGTGGAAAACCCAAAAGACTCCATCCCAAAATTGCTAGAACTAATACAGGAACTCAGTGAAGTGGCAGGATATAAATCAATGCACAGATACCAGTTGCATTTCTACACATTAAAGAGATAGAAGAGAGAGAAATTAAGGAGTCAATCCCATATACAATTGCACCAAAAACCATAAGATACCTAGGAATAAACCTATCCAAATAGGCAAAGGATCTGTACTCAGAAAACCATAGAATACTCATGAAAAAAACTGAGGAAGACATAAAGACATGGAAAAATGTTCCATGCTCATAGATTGGAAGAACAAATATCATTAAAATGTTTATGTTACCTAGAGCAATGTATATATTTCCCTATCAAAATTTCATCAACTTTTTTCACAGAACTGAAACAAATAATCCTAAAATTTGTATGGAACCAGAAAAGACCCCAATAGCCAAAGGAATGTTGAAAAAGAAAACCAAAGCTGGTGGCATCACAATTCCAGACTTCGAGCTCTATTACAAAGCTGTAATCATCAAGACAGTATGGTACTGGCCCAAAAACAGACACATAGATCAATTGGACAGAATAGAGAACCCAGAAATGGACCCTTAACTCTATGGTCAATTCATCTTCAACAAAGCAGGAAAGAATATCAATGAACAAAAGTCTCTTCAACAAATGGTTTTGGGAGAATTGGACAGCCACATGCAGAAGAATGAAATGGGACCATTTTCTTACACCATACACAAAAAATAGACTCAAAATGGATGAAAGACATAAACATGAGACAGGAATCCATTAAAATCCTGGAGAAGAACACAGGCAGCAACCTCTGTGACCTCGGCTGCAGCAGCTTCTTGCTAGACATGTCTCCAAAGGCAAGGGAGACAAAGGCAAAAACGAACTATTGGGACTTAATCATGATAAAAAGCTTCTGCATAGCAAAGGAAACAGTCAACAAAACCAAAAGACAACTGACAGAATGGAAGAAGATATTTGCAAATGACATATCAGATAAAGGGCTATTATCCAAAATCTATAAAGAACTTATCAAACTCAACACCCGAAGAACAAATAATCCAATCAAGAAATGGGCAGAAGACATGAACAGACATTTCTCTGAGGAAGACATCCAGATGGCAACAGACACATGAAAAAATTCTCATCACTGGGCATCAGAGAAATACAAATCAAAACCACAATAAGACCACATCACACCAGTCAGGATGGTTAAAACTAACCACTCAGGAAATGACAGATGTTGGGGAGGATGTGGAGAGGGAACCCTCTTACACTGTTGGTGGGAATACAAGCTGGTGCAGCCACTCTGGAAAACAATAAGGGAGGTTCCTCAAAAAGTTGAAAATAAAGCTACCCTACAACCCAGCAATTGCACTACTAGGGATTTACCCCAAAGATACAAATGTAGTGATCCAAAGGGGCAACTAACCCCAATGTTTATAGCAGCAATGTCCACAATAGCCAAACTATGGAAAGAGCCCTGATGTCCATCGACAGAGGAATGGATAAAGAAGATATTTATACAATAGAATACTACTCAGCCATCAAAAAAAAAAAAATTAAACCTTGCCATTTGCAATGACGTGGATGGAACTGGAGGATATTATGCTAAGCAAAATAAGTCAATCAGAGAAAGACAATTATCATACGATCTCACTGATATGTGGAATTTAAGAAACAAAACAGAGGACCATAGGGGAAGAGAGGAAAAAACAAAACAAGATGAAATCGGAGTGGGAGACAAACCATAAGAGACTCTTAATCACAGGAAAGAAACTGAGGGTTGCTGGAGGGGAGGGGGGTGGGGGAATAGGGTAACTGGGTGATGGGCATTAAGGAGGGCATGTGGTGTAATGAGCACTGGGTATTATATAAGACTGATGAATCACAGACCTGTACCCCTGAAATAAATAATACATTATATTAATTAATTGAATTTAAATTTAAAAAATTAAAAAAAGACTCTCTAGTAAAATCAAACTGAAAAGACTCATTCTCTATCACACATTATTTGGAAAAATCCCTACTACCTTTTTAATAAAGTCGTTTGAGGAATGCAAAAAAAAGAAAAAAGTCTTATGTCTGCATTTTGCTATACATCTGTTTCCTGTTTTCTGTATTTCTAGGAAAAAGAATCTTGTCTCAGGATCCCACTGGCATAGTTTACTACTCAGTGGAAAAATAGCTGTAATGACTCCAAAGAAAAATCAAAAGAGAAGATGATAAAGGTCACAGCCACTGTTAGGAGTCCTACTCCTACAGGCAACGCAGATTCTATAATATCAATCGAAATTTCCTGGGAGAGTTCATATTACTGATGTCTCCTTTGGTGTTGCTATGGCCTTTGTTGCTAGGGAACTACCCAGTCAAAACCATTTCCTGAAGGAATGGCCTAGTATCAGTGCTGAATCATGACCCGAGAAGAGGAGTAATATTATTTAATACTTCCCAAAGGCTCCAAACCCAGTTCTTTCAGATCAGTCGGATTAAAAAAAAAAAAAAATTCAGCATAGGAAATGTCAATTTAAGATGGCCTCAAATAAAAGGTTTGTGTGCCATGTTATTAAAACAGTTTATATTTTTAGCACCATCAATCCTTGTAAATTTTATCAAGGAACAATGCCACACTCAAAGATCTTAGGTCATAATACTTATTTCAAAAAGTACAAAATCTTTTCTCAAAACTGTATCTTAAGGAAACTCAAAACTGTGTCTTAAGGAAACTATTAAAATAAAAAGTGGACAAATAAAATTATAACTGTAATTAGTTACCTTATAAAAAATTAGATAAGGGGAGCCTGGGTGTCTGAGTTGGTTAAGCATCTGACTCTTGATTTCGGTTCAAGTCATGATCTCAGGATCCTGGGCTTAAGCCCCATGTCCAGCTTCACACTCAGCAGAAGCCTGCTTAAGATTCTCTCTCTCCCTCTCCCTCTGCCCCTCCTCCCCACTCGCACTCTCTCGCTCTCTGCAAAATAAATAAATAAATATTTAGGTAAAATTTGTTGATTATAGATCCATTTTATCTATAAGAACATTTTCACTGACACTTCATAATATAAACTTTAGAAAACTAAAATCACATTTGAAGGAATCTGCCCTCTCTAATCATATAATTCTTTCAAATGAAACAAGGTTCCATCTCATGGTTTATATTTTACCATGAAGTTGTCCACCAAGCATCCTTTCCCGTAGAGAAACAATCATAACCATAAGGAATCATTAACAATTGATCACTTGATAATCATAATTCAAAGTAACATAATGCATTTGGCAGTACTGAAATTCAGACACTTTTTCATATAAATCATGAACATTAACATCTCAACTAATAATTTTTCACATTTGATTACACTTAATGACATTTTAAAAGCCCCATTTGGATTTATATAATAGTCACAAAGCAACCTCAAAGACCAAGATGATTCTGATTAAAAGACATCTGACCTCAGAGCCTCTGAATTTTATTGTAGTTTCTACAGCCAGGAGACTTTTAATTAACAAGGCCATAACTTTACAAGAGCACAAAGCTAGTTTTTCCTTTGTTTTTACTTTTTCAAAGAAAAAAAAAAAAAAGCAAAATGATATCTGAAAATCATGGCTATTTAGTGTACTTTTGCCATTAATAAAGTTGAAAACTAGGCAAATATCATGGAGGAGACTTTGTACCTGCCCAAATTTTAGCATATGAATAAAATTAAAAAATGACAAATATTCTAATAATTCTAGAAGTGTGAAAATTCTGTGCTTCAGAACAGATTGAAAATTATTTAATAGAATGAACAGGGTCCTGTGTTTCATTTATATTTATGTTTTCAATGTATTTTTTTCTTTCAGATTCTCTCTTTTTCAAGGTTTCTAAAAAAATGTAAAAGTTTAGTTTTCCCCAAAAGAATGTTGAATAATAAAGGAGTTTTGCAGACTTCAGTAATTTACAGGGAATTTATATTTGTAAAAGCCCCCCCAAACGTGGGAAAATAAAAATGTTTTCAATAAAACTCAAATATTAACTAAATTGCTGGTATAAATTCTTTATCAATAGTCACTCCTAAGTTATATTAATACTCAAGTATTAATAAGTTGGAGGAAGCATAAATAAAATATTTTGGTACAGAAAAGATACAGCACAGATTGATATATAATTCAAAATTTAAAAATGCTAGCATTTAACTTAAATTAGAGAGTCATTCTTCTGACAAAGTTGCTTCGAAAAATGGCCACAAAAACGTTTTTAAAGTAAACTAGAAATAGATCCACGAAGTTTAAGTTCAAGTGAAGTGGTTTTTGTTTTGCAAATTTTCTTCTATGCTTATCTTGCTATATTAATGTTCATCCCACTCTTAATTTCTCTGTGATGCTAATCAAATTCTCAAGTCAGGTAACTTTAATAAAAATGTGCTTATATAGCGGCGGGTCTTCCCAATTTCTCAGCACTGCTCTTAATGAAACAAACCTTTCTTTTACACAAATCATAATGGTGGTGAGACTATTACCAAAAATGCTTTGTATGGCAGAAATGCTAAATGTGTATCTTCCTGTGAAATAAATGATTTTAATAGTCCTTATTTTTAATCTTAATTCTTTATCACTGTTTTTTGTTGTTTTTTTTTTTTTTGTTTCCCTGTATCCTAAAACCCTAATTCATAACCTGTGTAAAAATATGTTCCTGTTTAATTGTGCACAACTATCATTTTGTACAAAGTGTGTATCACCACAACATAAGTTTAGGTTATGCCACAAATTTTTCCTATATTTATCATAAAAGTGATCGTTTGTAGAGATACAATTCCCAAACAGTAGTTCTTCTGGATACTTCTGGTAATTTGGGTGGTGCCAGAAGAAGAATAATCAGCCCAAAACAAGAGATTTCTCTTTTCCAAATAGGTCATTATAAAAAAAGAACAGATCTCACCTATGTATCAGCCTAAAGCATATTGTGCTAGAATGGATTTCATCCATATCCCACCTGCTGTGGGAGCCATGTCTCCCTTTTAAGAGGTTGGTGACGTTGGAAGAGATTTAAATCATAACAAACTAGGCTTATTAGTTAATTAAACAAATTTTAGATCCAGTGATTAGTAATATATATATAGATAGATAGATAGACACATAGATGATTGGATGATAGATATTTTATGCTGAAATTTTTATGATAAAAACTTTTTTAAAAAGGTATCACTCAATGGGGTGCCTGGATCGCTCAGTTGGTTAAGCGCCTGGGTGCCTGGGTGGCTCAGTCAGTTAAGCTCCCCACCCTTGGTTTGGGCTCACGTCATGTTATCAGGGTCGTGAGATTGAGCCCGGCGTGGGCTCAATGAATATGAATGATTATGAATAACACAAAAGATCCTATCAAGTTATAAAACAAAATTTGGTATTAAAAGTGTTAGCATATTTAAAAGTTTATTGAATTTTAATATTATTATATAGTTTTCAAACATGGGTTTTAGTTTTTTTTCCTCATTTTAGCCATTGTGGGGTATGTATTCCATTCCCATTTAAATGGCATTTATCCGATAACTAGTTTTCTTTCTTTTCTTTTTTTTTGATTGATTGATTGCTCTTAGAGAGAGAGCAAGCGAGCAGGGGGAGGGGCATAGAGAGAGAGAAAATCCTGAAGCAGACTCCCTGCTCAGCCTCTTGTGGGGCTCCATTCCAGGACACTGAGATCATGACCTGAGCCCAAATCAAGAGTCTGATGCTTAATAGACTGAGCCGCCCAGGCACCCGAGGGATTTGATAGTTTTTTTTTTATTTTAAAGATTTTATTTATTTATTCGACAGAGATAGAGACAGCCAGCGAGAGAGGGAACACAAGCAGGGGGAGTGGGAGAGGAAGAAGCAGGCTCATAGCAGATGAGCCTGATGTGGGGCTCGATCCCAGATCGCCAGGATCACACCCTGAGCCGAAGGCAGACGCTCAACCGCTGTGCCACCCAGGTGCCCCGGGATTTGATAGTTTTTAAGTGAATGACTGTCAACATGTTTTTAAAGTATCTGTTTTCATTTCTCTTTTTTTGTTGCTATTGTTGGGCCTTCTTTTCCCTTTACCCGAATTTCTTTATCGATTATTTAAACTTTTTTTTTTTAAAGATTTTATTTATTTATTTGACAGAGACAGCCAGCGAGAGAGGGAACACAAGCAGGGGGAGTGGGAGAGGAAGAAGCAGGCTTCCAGTGGAGGAGCCTGATGTGGGGCTCGATCCCAGAACGCCGGGATCACGCCCTGAGCCAAAGGCAGATGTTTAATGAGTGAGCCACCCAGACACCGCACATTTTTTTTTTTTTTTACCAACATTAAAAAATATATAAAATTGAAGGGGGATTTGGAAGCTTTGTAATCAGCTGCGGTTGTTCTTCAGGTGTTAGTGACTCAAATGACATGGTTTTTGTTGTTGTTGTTTTTCAGTAGATTAGTTTTTTCCTTCCACATAATTATAACTAATTATAATTGACAGGTGGTTAGGAAAGGAGGAAACACTGATCTTTGTTTTAATAAAATACCTAGTGTGGGTGATACCTATATTATTCCATACTTCATTAGTATGTACATATTAACTGCAAAAGAAGGGGAGAAAAAGCAAGGGAGTCATTTTATTATTTTTTTTAAATAATTGATCTTTATAGTTTGCCTCTGAAAGACAGTAAACCCTTTCTTAAACATTCTAGTGAATGAAGCATTTAATAAGTAGTTTCCAATCCTGGCTGCTCTTTCTTTCAAACTTTTCTTCCTTTCTCTTTCCCTCCTCCCTACCTATCTCCCTCCTTCCCTCCCTCCCTCCCTCCCTCCTTTCCTTTTCTTCCTCTCTTCTCTCTCTTTTTCTTTCTTTCAACACTTTTTAAAAATTTTAAACTATTTCTTCTTTTTCCTTTTTGACCCCACTCCACACCCTGACAACCACTGATCTGCTCTCTGTATCTATCAGCTGGGTTTTTGTTTTGTTCTTTTATATTTTTGATTCTGCATTTTTAATATGGTAAATATTGACAGATGCAATGTATACAAACAAAAGCTAAATCCTCAATAATTTTTTTTTAAAGATTTTATTTATTTATTTGACAGAGAGAGACAGCCAGCGAGAGAGGGAACACAAGCAGGGGGAGTGGGAGAGGAAGAAGCAGGCTCCCCTCGGAGAAGCCCGATGTGGGTGGGTTCGATCCCACAACGCCGGGATCACGCCCTGAGCCGAAGGCAGACACCCAACTGCTGCGCCACCCAGGCGCCCCCCTCAATAATTTTAAGAGTGAAAGGGAGTTCTGAGAACAATGTTTGAAAACTACTGCTCACAATTTCTTCAAGAAGGATACATATCTCTACTCCATGACTTTTGTATTTGAGCCACAGTTTGTGTTTCCATGTGACTTGTGAGTCAAGTTCTCATTACTACAAAGTTCTGTTTATTATTCTCTTAACAGTATATCTGAGTATTGATTCCCATAGTTTTCCTACACTTTTTTTTTTTTAAGTCACTCGAATGGGCATGTGGGCATGCAGTGGTGTCACACTGCAGTTTTAACTTACATTAATTTCTCTAATAATTTTAATAATATTTTTATATATTTATTTGCCATTTGGATATCCTTATTGTGAGAGGTCTATTTTAGTTTTTTGCCCATTTTGCTACTATACTCTTACTTACTTACTGATCTGAAGGTTTCTTTCCATATATTATCAATCTTTTTATAAGTATTTTGTAATATTTTTTCCCATTCTGTGAATTGCCTTTTTACTTATTGATGTTTCGATGATCATGTTATGAATTTAAATATAGTCTAATTTATACATATTTCTTTTATTATTTTGTATTGTTGGAATAAATTCCTCGGCCCATGATGGAGCTGCTCCAGCGCGGGATGCCACATCAGCAAACTGAAACTTTGGTAACTTCTGCGTTTCTGTCAATGCTCTTCTTGACCAGAAATGCAGTACATCCAGTTGGTCAATCACCAAACACCAAACAACTCTGGACCTTCTCACCCCAGGTGAGGTTAACTATGTGACCTTAGCCAATCAGATATTTTCCATTTGTTTCTTCTTTGTTTTTCATTCTTTGTTCTATAAAACCTTCTCCTCTTCCAGCCTATTTTGTAGTTCTTGGAAAAAAAGACTGTCTGCTTCATGAAACGTTCAATCAAGTTTGTTCGGGTCACCTAAATTGTCTTCTTTAATCATTTTTTAACAGCACTTTGTTAAGAAGATAGACTAATGTCTGGAGATGTTTTATATTTTCTTTTAAAGACTTTATTATTATACTTCTATACTTGGATCTGCAGTGCTTGTGCAGTTGATATTAGTTTATGGTGTGTGATGGTTAATTTTACATGTCACCTTAACTGGTCACTGGGTGCTCAGATTAAACATTATTTCTGGGTCTGCTTGTGAGGATGTTTCCAGATAAGAGTAGCATTTGAGTTGTAGGACTCAGTAGTTTGCCCTGCCCAGTGTGGAAGGGCATCATCCTATCCTCTTAGGGCTTGAATAAAACAAAAGGCAAAGGAAACCACTCCTTTTTCCTGCCTCACTGGAGACTAACTGCTATTGTTTCAAGTATTACCTCTTAACCTTCTGTTTTTTCATTTCGTTTTATATAATCCAATTTTCCAAGGTAAACTCAGTTTCATTCCAAATGTCACCTTTTTTTACCGATATTTTTTCACTAAATCATGAAAACTGCTAACAAAATACTTTTCATACATTGTTCACTGATTGGTGGGACACCCTACCTCATCTTCTCCTGCTCTCAATTGAGAAGTATGCCATCCACTCCCTTGGTTCTCAGGCTTTGGAATCCAGCTGATTTACACCTCTGGCTTTCCTGGGTCCCCAGCCTGCAGACAGCTGATCATGGGACTTCTTAGCCTCCTTAACTGTGTAAGCCATTTCTTCATAATAAACCTCCTTTTATGTGTTTGTGTGTGAATACATATACATATATATGTATGTGAGTGTATATACCCCATTGGTTCTGTTTCTGAAGACCTCAAAGACATGGCATGAGACAGGAATCCAGATACCTTTATTTTTTTCTTACGGCTATCCAATTGACCCACCATCATTTATTTAAACAACAACAATGACAACAACAAACATCCTTTGCCTGTTACACACCTACGTTGGCTTTCCAAAATCTCCAAATCTGGAGACACGTGGGTCTGTTTCTGGGCTCTCATTTATATTTCATTATTCAGTTTTGAACTACCTTTTTAATCTCTGTGTCCCTCTGTTTCTCATAAAAAAAAAAAACAGTGGATGATAATAGTACTTATCTCATAAGGTTGTTATGAGGCACTAATCAGTTTAAACCACAATTAAGATTTCCTGAAGTAATTGTTAAATGTGTTAGTAAGATTTGATAATGACGATGATTATCATCATTATCATCATCTTCATCTGTTTTCTCACAATCTCTTCCCTGGGCTCTTGAAGGTATTCCTTGTTATCTGCCATCATAGAAGCAATTACTTAATTATATATATTTAATTCATGGCAAACTTCACCTCACGTTTAATCTACTCCATAAAATTGTATTTTCTTCCTGCCTGGGGAAACTTCTTTTGCCATACACTTATGCCCTTTGTTGGACTGTAGCTTCTTTGTAGAGGCCTTGTACTGTTTCCCTTTTAATTATTCATCATTGCACAATCACTTGTTTTTAACCAGCTGGTAGGAAGAAGTCCACTGGGAGAGGGATCAGCACATTATTTCAAGCCACCTTCAAAATTTTCTTATAATCTATACTGTGGTATAAGTAAAATTAGCTTTTGAATGTTTCTTTCTAGATAATGGACACCAGCAGCTGAGCACCTAGGGATTGTTTGCAATGTAAATACTTTCCTCCCTTCTTCTGTCAAGAGACAGAGTTCTTATACATACATGGATATATGTGTGATTCCTGGTTTATTACTTCTAGGAGCCAAGCTTGATCCAAGAAACTCCAGTTATATCCCTGTTTCCTCTATTCCAAACAGGGGATTTAATGTCCATCTCAGGAATCAACACATCATAATGACATTTTTTTCTAAGAACAAAACAAAATAAAACAAAACACACAGATATTGCGCTACCACTGAATCCCCTTTCCATGACTTCTTAGTTTAGACTTCTGCATGCTTTCAACAGTACTACTACTTTAACATTTTGTGGAATATATAATCCAATTTACTTGGGTGTTTTATTTTGTTTTAGTTAAATTATGTTTTGTTTTCTGTTTGATTTCTAGGAAAAGAAAGTATGTTAATTTCAGGATCCCATGTTCAGAAATAAAACTAACTTTACATTTTCTAACCAGAAAAAAAAGAAAACATAATTTTTCAATTTGAGTGAGATGACTCCATTTTAAAGGTTTACACTGTAATAGGTAATTATTTTTCCATCAAATGCCATCATTTAAATATCTAAATTATTTTTGTGTCTGTGTTTGCCATTCTAAAAGATGCCATAAGACATAGGTATACATTGTGACACCTGGCACCACCTGTAGGTTAAGATGTAGACACTTGGCATGAACTTAATTTGTTCACCTTATATATTCATGAAATCAACTAGAAATGCAAAAAGTAGCAAATTACACCTTATAATATACCCCTGTTAAATAATGTACAATGTAAGCATGTTATAGATTTTGAGATTAAGCTAATCATTTTCTGGAGGAGCCGTTGCATAATTTTTCTGAATTTCAACAGCTTGTCTCACACAGCTTATCAAAAAGAATTGCTCCTGCCTAAGATATCATAAGACACATCACGTATCCAAGACACTTCTATATTTCACCAGAATGAAAACTTTTGAAACTCATTCTTCTTGTGATAATGGAATTTTAGTCTGACTTACCCAGTTCTCTGATGGTTCACAGTGCTGCAAATTTACAGCGGTTCATTGGATTCACTAGATTTAGAAACAGTATAAAAGTAACTGGCCCCAAAAGGGACCTGAAGTTCCACTGTGGTCTCTGCACCAAAGCATCTATGTTTTTCCAGAGTTGGAGAGAGTGATAGAACAAACTAAAAAATGTGGCCTATGTCTTTTATGTGCAAACAAACTATAGGACACAAGGCAGTTTAACTGTAATGTAACAGTCTAACCACACTGTGCAGATATTGTCAAAGAATTCTAAGAATACCCTGAGGGCCTGATTAGGTCTCTGGGACATTCTCAGCAGCTCAATGGTCACTCCTTGGACCAAGAGGCTCCCAAATCTATCACCTTTCATCTTTCTGTGTCAGATCACTATAGAAAACAAAACAAACAAACAAAACTAGATTCAGTTGAATTGTGAAGCAAAGAATCAATTTCCTTTCTTTAAAAAAGGAGCCCACAAAATATTTGTACTTGCTTCTAAACTTAGGTGGAAGGAAAACAGTGTAAATCAGTGAGGCACCTGCGAGATTTAGTAATTCAGGAGAGGGCGAGAAAATTCCATCCTGTAGATCTGATAAGCTCTAGAATTAAGCAAACAAACAAAAGCAAATAAATGAAAACTAAAGCGATGTAAACACACTGTTATTTAGATAGGTATTTTATTATTAAGGATTCATTGTTTTTATTAGAAGCATAATGTTAGGAAGGAAATACAAGAACTACGAGAATTAGGGACAGGAGTAAGCCCGTAGTACTAAGTCACATCCGATATCTATTACATCATAACACACAAATCAAAAGTAATTCTCAGAGTTGTTTTTATATCAATGTAGAGTCATCTGTTTCATACAAAGCACTGTGTTTTTCTTTCTTTTCTTTTTTAAAGATTTTATCTATTTGAGAGAGAAGAGAGCACGAGACAGGGAAGGATCAGAGGGAGAAGCAGTCTGCCCACTGAGTAGGGAGAACCTGATGCGGGACTTGATCCTGAAACTTCGGGATCATGACCTGAGCAGAAGGCAGTTGCTTAACCAACTGACCCACCCAGGCGCCCAGCACTGTTTTTCTTCAAAACATATTTGCATTGGGTTTCATTGATTTTTAATGTAAATTTACATTTATGAAACTTAATTTTCACTGACTTATTCTTCAAAGGAAATTTATTTTTATGCTAATTGCATAAAAAATAAATCAGAACTAAGTCTTTAGATGTTCAGAGGAGAATATTTAAGTAATTACTTTTAATCCTTTACTTAAAATCGAAAGATAATAGTTGTGATGGGAATCACTATACCCTATAGAATTCTCTTAAATGTTATTTTTCAGATTGAGTTTATTTTAAGCATGAGATTTTTTTCACATTGAAAGTTATTCTGCAGAAATGTCAAGGTGAAGGAAAAGTGAACTGAAAATGTGGTATGTTAAGCACACTTTTGAATATTTTAATTACATTTCTTTTTTTTTTTTTTTTTTAAGATTTTATTTATTTGACAGAGAGAGAGGCAGTGAGAGAGAACAGAGAGCCTGATGCAGGCTCGATCCCAGAATGCTGGGATCAGGACCTGAGCAGAAGGCAGAGGCTTAATGACTGAGCCACCCAAGTGCCCCTACATTTCTTGATTTAAGGACAAAATGGGAAATAAAAATTTTAAAATGAGGTTTATAAAAAAGTGCTCTGATGATAAGCGCTAAATACAGTTCAGGAAAAAACATACAAATCTTTATAAAATTCCCCACTTAACATCCTTCAGACACATTTTAATTTCCTAACGTGGTAAAAAATTAATTATCAAGGGAACACTGGGCACTCGATATTAACTAGTCTGTACTCTTGATTTTGCCAGTGAACAGAATAAAACCTAAAGCAGGTAAATCACTGGTATAATCTGCCCACATTATAAGCGACTAATCAAAGCAAGTTCTTTCTTGCTTCCCTGGTTTACTGACTCATTTCAGTTACTCTCTTGCTACTGAACACTTTTATTTTCACCTTATAATGAGTACGTGTTGATTTCTTGTTTCAGCTCCAACACGTGAAGAGCTCAGAAGTTGTTTCTCCGGTTCTTACAAGAAAAAACTATTTTGGGACCCATTAAAGAACGGAAACCATAGGGCAAACGACCACGCTCAAAATCTAGAGACAGCAGCAGCTAGGGATACACAGCAGCTGAGTCCTTCTGGCCTAGAACAAAAGCACTAGAGCTATAAACTGGCAGGAAGGCTTAAAGGGTTACTTGGAAGAATTGCTGGAGGCTGAATGTGGACTAGCTTTAGAGGGAGAAACTCCTGGGGGCCGCAGTTTTAAGGGAGTCCCTACACTTTCATGGACTTCCTCTTTTGGAACTACATCAAGTTATAATAATGAGGAACAAAGATCCTCTAAGTTTTGGCAGGCAGAGGGAAAAGTGACCATTGTAAAATGCACACAGAACTTCTAAATAAAAAAGACCTACATTCTGTAGGATAGGACTTTGCCAGAGGGTAACTGAAATTTACCAGTAGCTGGGGAAGGGGATTCTTCCACAATGTAGCAACTGCAAACATTCCACCTCACAGAGGGGGAACCAAAAGGAAAACAACAGTCGACACAGATAAAGGCTGTAAGGATACACATTACGAAAGCTGCAGCCAGGGGCGCCTGGCTGGCTCCGTTGGTGGAGCGTGCGACTCTTGATCTTGGGGTTGTGAATTCCAGCCCCATGCTGGGTGTAGATATTACTTAAAAATAAAATCTTAAAAAAAAAAAAAAAATACTGCAGCCAGAGAAAGGAGCAAGGGGCAGAAGAAAAAAGAAGAACTACACCAAAAGAGATACATTGTGATGGTCCCAGTCCTGAAACAGATACCCACTAGTAGACTAAGATTTAATCAGAAGAATACATACTATGCCTCCTCTCCTACAACTCGCTGCCACAGCAGTAGGCTCAGGTATAATAACAATGAATTGCAACT
Source organism: Ursus arctos (assembly GCF_023065955.2). Lineage (NCBI taxonomy): Eukaryota > Metazoa > Chordata > Mammalia > Carnivora > Ursidae > Ursus > Ursus arctos. The sequence continues at coordinate 53,443,954 of NW_026623056.1, read as the reverse complement.
GAAAAACTACAAGACACAAATTATCTCTGACTTTAGTATTCAGTATTTTTTTATTTATATGTTTTACATATTTTTCAGAGTCTTATCAGCAGGTTTCCACTCAAACCTGGGATATGGTAGAACACACTGGTTACTTACAGCAAGAAAAATTAGTGATAAAGTCCAAAAATATTAGCACAGATACTGGAAGTGGATACAATCTAATGTCAGGGTTACATATTTTCAAGAGTTATAGTAATCTCCAGGCAAAGAGCCAAAATGTGCAGTTTATTATCATCATAATTATTATTAATATGGTTTTCACATACTGAGTGCCATTATTTATTTATATTTATATAATACATTGTATATTTTATTTTACAAGCCAAAAATTGTCCATCTCTATCCCCTACTAAACACATATTATCCCATCCCCACGGTGACGAGTTTTAAGTTATCAGTCTCCTAGCTCCAAAGCCTCACCCTTCTGTGCTCTGCTCTGTAAGGCTGCTGATGGGATTCAGAAAACCAGTTTTGCTTTACTGGATGGCTCCCTTTAAGTCTCTGAAAATCAGGCATTCTGAAAAGAGACTGCAAAGCTAGAAGACAAAGAAAGTTCTTCCTCTTTCTTCCCTGCTTCTGTGGGCTTCCCGCCTCCTCATGGTTCTTTTGAGTGTCACATGAGCCATGCTTCTTCTTGATCTATAGCAGTTCCTTTCTGTGGCAGGGATGAATCCAGGCTGTTGGCTGTCCAACACTTACATACACCTACAACAGACACCAGCAGCAGTCAACGGCTGCCACCGCTTCCAAAGTCTATGTTCCAAGCCAATGGGGCACCTGAGTTCAAAGAGACCTCATCAAAGGGGCGATATCTTCTCCTGGACAGAGTTTGAGCTCCATGGAGCCCCAAAGTTCCTAAATTTTAGTAATTCTCTCCTTTTACTATTTTTTCTTTAGATCGAAGAGGGTATCTCCTCTCTGCAGTTGCCATCTCTATGATACCTTAAAGTTCTCTTCTTATTCTTGAAGTCACCTGGTTAACAAAATTGTACCTAATTAACATTTATAAAAAGATACTAACTTGTGTGGTCTCTTTTTCTGTACTATCCATTACCACAGAGCATGTTCTGACAGCAACAGACTGTAGAGCTGAGAATGAAACTTAGATTTGACTCACTCAAAGTCTGAGTTCTTTAAACCACACACTATTACATGATTTGCGGCAAAGACATGGAACCGAGACTAATGGTATTTGGAAGAAAAGGCAACCAGCCATTTGACATTGTAGGAGTTTATCTGTACATGTCTGGATGTTAGCTACCCAATTGTGGTTGGGAGAGCAAAACAAGTGAAGTAAAAAAACAAAAACAGAAACAAAAAAAACCCCCAAAAAACATTAATGAAATAAGTTCATGTTAGAACTTTGATTACAAGAATTGAGGCGTTCAGAAATGTGTTAATATCCAACAACCATTTCTGAGGCTTTTGCGCATGCTAAAGAGAGCACTCTTTCGTGACACACACGAAGAGAATGAAAGGCCATGCCCTACAATGTGATTGAAGTGTATTAAATACCTGCCATTTAAGTCAACAGCATTTGGAAAACCTAGAAGTTGAACTGTGAGTGCAAGTTGCAAAGGATGCAGAATCTTAGAGCTGTACAGGTTTTGAAAAGTATTTTTCAGGGAGATGGAAATCTTATTGGAAATTCGAAAGGTTACTTACAAATAGCTCTTATAAACCAAATGTGTTGTATTCTTAATTTATTTTATCTTTGGTTTACTTCTTATCTGCAGAAAAGATAGAACCCCTTAGAACAAAATAAATAAGCATCATCCGTTCTTACAAATGCACAGAGGGAGTGTGTTTAATTCTAATAATTTAATAAATAATGTTACTATTAGTTTATATATCCAAGAGAATAATAAAGAAGCCAATATGAGACTCTGAGTCCTTTCACACAGAGGAGAGTCTGACAGCTAATTAAAGATCTGTGAGGTCTTTTGAGGGTCTGTAACCAGCCACAGCTTTGCTGCTTTATCTTAGATGCCAACCCCTTCATCACTACTTGCTAAATAAAATTATTTCTTCTCAGGCTCTGTTTTGCTGATGGCAAATTTTAGTCATGACACACACTGGAAAATACTTATCTTATTCCACTTAGTGGTCTATTAAATCTTCCAATTTTCCAGGCCACGTCTTTCTTATTATTTTAGAAGCAATCACTGCTTAGCACAGAACTTTGCACACAGTCGGACTCAATATATATTAATTGAAATGTTTTTTTTTTTTTTTTGAAGGGAGGTGGTGGCTATGAGTGACCTTGAAGGAATCAGTGAGATAATAAAATTTACTAAACTATATAATCCTATAGGACAAGAAATGCATTTTGAAGAAAATATTGTGGTATATAGTATCTGGCCTATAATTCACCTTCACAAAATATTGGCTGGCTGACCATGCAGTCCTAATCCTAGTCCAAGAGCATGCAGATTGAACCTGTTATTGTTGGTGTGTACACCACAATAAAGCTCATATATGGACATCTTTCCATATGTGAATTTTTACATTTACAGTTTAGTGTATCCTTCTTCCTTAATTATGTAACTTTGCAATGATCACAAGTGAAAAGGAGTTAAAAATTCAGATTATTTATCTTTTAGTATTTTCCTATTTTAAAATAAATTTCCAATATTCATACCTTACTGAAACGTGGAAATAATTTCAAACCTGTGAATCCTATTGTTTTATCTCGATCCCAATTAGAAATATTTTATACAACAGAAAGACTACTTAATAGGATTAAAACACATTTGGAGCATGTGTGTTATTAGTTACCAAATTATTTGTATTTTTCTTTTTTCAAAACTTTTATTTTTAATTAAAATAATGTATGCTTATTGATTTAATGACATTCACACTTTACTAAGGAAAATAATGTTAAAAACTGATGTGTTTCTTTCATACTTTTTCATACTATTTTTAGTTCCATAAAGCAGTATCAGCTATACATATTATTTCACAACTGGAGTCTTTAAGCTAAAATTTAACTATTTTCCAGATCAACAACTATGGAGCTAAATCATTTTCTGAAAATCAAGTCTCTTTTAATTTTATTTTTCTCTTTGATATAATATCTGCTTCAGTAAATATCTTAGGAACTGCAATCTTATTACCACTGCTTTTTCTTTGATAAATTCTTACAGGGAAAATTTCTAGGTCAAAGTGTTTTCCTGTTTTAAAATTTAATAGATTTCACCACGCTTCGTTTAATAAGGGTTATTAACTCACATTTGTACGAGGATTTTTGAGATACACTCATTAAAGTTATACCAATCTTTTCAACTTTATAAACATTTTATACTTTTATACTCTTTATTACCAATATGTTTGCACATCTTTTCTTATGTTTACTACATATTTCTATTTCTTTTTCTATGAATATTGTTTATATAACTTTCCCAATCTTAATTGATTGTAATGGTTTTATCAATTTATAAAATTTATTTAGATACAACCACTCATGCAGTCATTCACACACTCTCCTTCCCTATGCAGGCTTGACGCAGAGGAATTCAGTGACTTTGAAAATCCTCTAAGATGAAAGCGGCCTATGCCCTTCATCACTGCTTGAGGGAGAGCCATCCCGCTAGTCAGGATTATCTGCTTTGGGATCAATGTGTACAAGGATAAATTTTGTTGTTTAAGACACTAAATACTGAGCTTTTCTGTTACTGGAGATCAGTGTCCTGCCTAACATACTCAAAGTATAGAATTTTAACAATCAATCTGCCAATTCTTTGCTTTATGGCATCTTTGTTTCTCATTTTTTTCACTTCTGTGAGATCCTAAAGACTGTTCTCCAATAATGTCTTCCATTTGCATAATTTTAATCTTTCATATTGACGTCTAATAAAACCAGATTTAGGTTTTTTTTTTTAAGATTTATTTATTTATTTATTTATTTATTTATTTATTTATTTATTTAACAGAGACAGCCCGTGAGAGAGGGAACACAAGCAGGGGGAGTGGGAGAGGAAGAAGCAGGCTCCTAGCGGAGGAGCCTGATGTGGGGCTCGATCCCAGAATGCTGGGATCACGCCCTGAGCTGAAGGCAGACGCTTAACGACTGCGCCACCCAGGCGCCCCATAGGGTTCTTTTTAATATGATGTGAACATGAGCCTTATTATTTTCCTTAGAGAAAGAGTCTGTCATGCCAACTCCACTACAACTAATCAAGTCTTCCAAGTAACACTATATCACTTTATGGGTAGTGTGGGTACCTTAGAGTAAAAAAAAAAAAAATAATCCTGATTTCTTCCTTCTGTCTTGGTAGCATTATTGTCATTCACTTCACTTATATATAAGCATACATAAGCATATATTTATAATATATTCATAGGCATACATAGTTAAACCCATTTTTGCTATTATTATTTTGAACAAAACAATTAGATCAACTAAGAATAAGAAAAGTAAAACTTTTGGGATGCCTGGGTGGCTCAGTCAGTAAGACTCTGAGAGTCCTGGGATCGAATCCCTCATTGGACTCCTTGCTCAGCGGAAGCCTGCTTCTCCCTCTGCCTGCTGCTCCCCCTGCTTGTGCTCTCTCTCTAACAAATAAACAAATAAAATCTTTAAAAAGGAAAACTTTTGTTTTTGCAAATATATCACTAAAATGTGGGAGATCTCCTCCACTTGTTATTTATAAACTATATAAATAATATACCAATACTAATATTATCTACATTATAAAGCATAACTTAAAATAGAAAATAAAGCTAAGATAAAAATAACTATAAATTATTTCATCAAAATATATAATTACACATATATAGGTATTAATAAATACGTAATTTTATGTGTTCAAGCACATTTTACAATCAAATTTACAAAGGGATGCAAATACATATTGCTTTTACTTAAGACTAAAAATACAAATAAGTATTAAAAAAGAGGAACTCAGTTTAGAAAGAATTTATACTTGTTAAATAAAAAGAAACAGTTGAGAAAAAAGACTATTCAATATTGTATGCAAATGTTTTAATTTTTCTTTTTCAAAAATCATTACTATTGAATGATGGATTGTTTAAGCTATAAAATTGCCTGGAGATCAGAGTCTAACATTCGCGGCGATCCAGAAATTTTAGGTAACTTTCACAAGACAAGCATTAGTTAACTTAGTTGTTTTATAAATATAGTGATCAGTAGAAGATAACTAAACAATTTGATTTTTATTTGATCATTACAAATCTCTATCTTTGTCTATCTACATGTGGATGTGTGTGTGTGTGTGGACATGTTCATAGGTGTATATTTTAAATGGCCTGTTTTCATGAGACTTAAGCATAGAAATCATATCCTAGGTGATGATTAAAATTTAAGTCATCTATGATGACTTAAATACACCTTACTGGAGGAAGGCAAAATTATGATAAATGTTACCAAATATTTGCTACATGGAAATTAGTTTTAAAATATTGATGACTAAAGATACATTGTAAATATATACTGTTTAAAGGTTTGCTATGCTTATTCTTGTATAATTTTATGAGAGGATTATTGAGGATTATTAATTTGTCATTTACATGAAATGACAGATTGGTAAACTTGCTTTGAAATATGTGTTCAACAAATAACGTATTTGTTGAATATCACAAACCACAGTCATTCATTTTTAAAATACTGAGCACTTGGAATATATATAAATCCACTAGGTTTGAAACTAAGAATGATGCGCCAAAAAAAGGGCATGATTCCTGTCCTTATGAGTTCACAGATATTATTCTAATTACAAAAATGAGCTTAAAATTGCAATTTAAACATTAACTTTTGTTAATTTCCATTTCCCTGTTGAGTGCATTTTCATACACCCACTGTCCATTTGAAAGCCATCTTTTGAAAAGTGCCTATTGATATCCTTGGCCCAGTGATCCTTAGTGCCACTGGTCTTTTTCCTATTGGTTTATACACTTTCCTGTACATATACAAAATAAAAACTTTTGTTGGTTATGTATGTTTCTCTAACTATATTAAATTTTTGCTTTGTATAAGACGTTTCATTTTCATAATTATGTTTTAAAAAATAATAAATGAAATTTAGTAAGTATGTAATTTTCTCTGCACCATTAAATTAAATATATTATTTCCATCACATAACAAATATGACTCTTTTTATGCTATTACTTTTTATTTTATTTCTTAAAAATTTTATTTATTTATTTGAGAAAGAGATAGAATGAGAGAAAGAGCACAAGCAGAGGGAGCGGCAGGCAGAGAGAGAGGGAGAAGCAGGCTCTCTGCTGAGCAGGGAGCCCCATGTGGGACTCAATCCAGGACCCTGGGATCATGACCTGAGCCGAAGGCAGATGCTTAACCGGCTGAGCCACCCAGGACCCCTATGTTCTCTATTATTATGCTCAATTAGTCTATTGATGTACCTTATGAGAATACCAAACTTTTAAATTATTATAGATTTGTAAACCTTGATTTCCAGTAGCATGTGTTCTTCCTTACATCTCCTTCTTCTTAATTTCTTTCTTTTCTTTGCTTTCCTTTTTCTCCTTTTCATCCTCTGCTATCTCTTTCTTCTCATTTTCTTTTTTCCCTTCCTTTTCCTAAATTGCTCAGGCTATCTTGACCCTTTTTTCTTCTATACGAGTTTTTAAATCAGTAGTGATTCAGTAAAAAAATCTGCAGGAATTTTGTTCGGAATCATCTTTAATTTGTAAGATGACAATGGTCATCTTTATTAAGTTATTATTAAATAAAGCCATCTATTTATGTCCATGACTTATTTCTATTTATTTAGATCGTCTTGCTATTTCCTCCAACAGATTTCTCTAATTTACTCCTGTAATATTTTGACAAATCTGTTTCCAAGCTTATCTGTCTTCTAATTTTTATTTCTGGAAGGTAGACATTTTAAAATATATTTTGATATGATACTCTCAAGCCTAAATAGGAAAAATTTAATTTAAAATGTATTGAAGACTTCCACTCTAGACAAGATGGAATAGGTTTTTTTCTTGCTCTTCTCCTCTAAGTATAAACTCTGCAAATAATGCAGGAGGCAATCACAGAAGAACTCCAGAATGTAGAAAGTGAAGGGTACACTGGTTCAGGACCCCAGAACTGGGAGGAACAACATAAAGCAAGGTGTTTTACGTCCCTAGTCCCAGTAGAAGAAAGCAATTCAGGTCTATCGTTTCCTGAACCAAAACCTAGTAACAGAAGGCAGCTCAGGAAGGCTCATTCTTTCCCCAGATGGAACTGGAGCCCTCAGACAGCACCAAATAAGCTCCATACCACCTCACCACCAAGGGGCACCTATTGGGAACTCTGATAACAAAAACTGTCCAAGAAAAGAGCCAGGAGAGGAATCTGTCCTCACTGGTCTGGAACATCCCCTGCTCACCAAGAGATACATGGGTGGCTAGGCAGCACAGGCAAGGGAGACCCACCACAAGAGGCCCTGCATGGGAAGCCTCTTTGTCCTTACAGACAGACTTAGAACTCTCCTCTCCTGTGGGGTAATACCAGAGTATCTAGTCAGCTTTGACAAAGAAGACTCAGCCCAAGTAAGAGACCCTGCCCAGGATGCCTTTTTGTCCCTGTGGGCCTGAGCCTCCTCTCCCTTACCCAGAGCTAGAGGGTAGCTGGGATGCCAGCAGGGACAATCTTGTCCCAGCAATGCCTGGCATAGCTAGCTCTCTCCTTTCTTTCCCCACAGACAAGGGAATTCATCATGACTAGAGGCTGGATAGGGTAGCCTTTTCATCCCTGCCTGCTTGAAACTCATTGAGAGATACATAGTGGTCAAGACAGGAGACAGTCCTCCCACCTCCTTGGGCAGCCACAGCAGCACCAGATAAACCAAGGAGACCAAAATGACCCTGCAAGTCTCTGAAAATTAAACTGTTGTTGTTGGAACCAGAGCCTACAAAAGTAGACCAGGATCTGTATATTAAACTTAAGCAGGTTATGTACATGATAAACTAATGAATTATAAGTAAGACAGGAGGTGTGCGTAATAGATAAAATGTCCCAGAATACAATAGAAAATCACTCAGAACCAGAAAAATCACAACATGGAGGAGAAAATAAAAGCAACCGACACCAACACCAAGATATATCAAATGGAATTAGTCAATGAGGATTTTTTTAGCAGTCATCATAAAAATGCTTTAACAATCAATTAAAAACTCTTGTAACAAATAAATAATAAAATCTTAACACAGAAATGCAAGTTATAAAAATAGAAGCAAATGTAAATTATAGGACCCACAAATATAACGAAAGCATGCTTGAGGGACTAAATAGTAGAACAGTAAAATAGAACAGTACAGACTCAATAGTAGAAGATGGAATCAGGGAGGTGGAGGACAGATCAATAGATTTACCCGATCCCAATAACTGAGAGGAAACACACTGGAAGAAGAAAAAATGAACAGAGACAAAAAGGTCAGTGGGATAATAAAAGATCCTATGTTGTGTTGTCAAAGACCCAGAAAGAGAGGAAAAAGAGAACTGGGCTAAAAGAGTATCTAAAGAAAACTACCCCAAACTTCTAAATTTGGCAAAAGACACAGCAGATTTAAGAAACTGATCAAACCACAAACAGGATAAATACAAAAAATTCTATGCCAAAACACATCATAATTGAACTTTAAAAAAAAAAAAGGCAAAAAACATCTTAAAAGCAGTCAGAGAAATGGAACATTAACTATAAGGGACACTAATTCTAATGACAGAGGGTTTCTAATCTGAAACTAAGAAAGCCAGAAGGAAGTGACACACCAGTGTTCAAGTCATGAAAGAAAAGGACTTTCAAACCAGAATTCCCTATCCAGCAAAATAATCCTTTAGAAATGAAGGTAAAATAAAGACATTCTCAGATGAAAGCTAAAAGAATTTTCACTAGCAGGCCTGAAAGTTGACTATTGGAAATTGTTCAAACAGAAAGGAAATGAAAAGAACAGAACAGAAATATGGATATATATAATCAACTATCTTTTTCTTCAGTACTTTACAAGTCATCTTTGAGGATTAAAAAAAAAAAATAGTAAGTCAACAGACAGTCAAAAGACTCACAGACATTTGTTATTTGGCCTGAATGAAGCCTCCACTGTTCTCCGTTTGTCCAAGATCCCACATTCCCAAAACCTCATGTTTTACAACAAGCCTAATTCACCCACTCCCAGGATCAACTTTTACTTAAAGGAAGGCTTAAAGGATTGGTAGAATTTGCATGAGTGGGTCAGAAAGGAGTGGGACTCAAGAGAACCAAGTTATAAAAATAGTATGTTTTTCAGAGCGAGAATTAATTTACTGTCCCACTTCTGAATTTTATGGAAATATCTATAGCATTTTCTTTGTGTTATAAGAGCTGCAGTGTTTTAGAGAACATAAATATGTACTTTATCATATGCAAAATGTGCTAATAAAATCAGTGCTTTATTGTATATCAAGTTAAAAGGAAATACATTTATGGGAAATTGAATATTTTGCTTTCACCTTTTTTCTGAGCACGACCAAAAAAGGTAGCATTGTATTTTTGCAGAATTTAAAAGTGCAGACATAAATATTTTTGTAAAGTACTATAGACTGTGAAAATCCTTTCATTTTCTCTTGATCTTAAAAATAGCTACAAAACAGAAGGAAATAAATTATTCCTTTCTTACTAGAGCTTTTTGCCTGTTCACAACAGATGCTGTTTCCACAAATTAGTTTATAATTTCTTTCATAACTCAGACAGAGCAACCCTTCAATTTATAGTCAGGAAATAGATATAGGGCTGCATATAATTCTGGTAATTATGTAACAAAACTGCACTTTGCTATATGAAAACCTTGGCCATCAATCATTCCGTTTAGTGTTGGGGCAACTTAATCTTCTGTTGCACCAGCTGTGCAAGACAGCCACAAACACAACAGATTTACCAGACTTCCACTGAGTGAAATGTAAATGATCAGTGTGAAAGATAATAGATAGCTAGACACCTAGCCAACTAGTTAAACAGAGCTGATCTGTACTGCAGGCAATGAATGCAAAGGGTTTTTTTGGAGAGTGGAGAGGGATGGGTACATAACCCACTTTTACGCTGCACAGCACTCCAATATACTTGTCACCTGGTTCACAAGAAACAACAGCTGTGGTTAAACTGAGGTAAGAATTTTTCTTTTTAAAATATGGGTAATATTTGGATTTGATGCCATATCTTAGAGTCCTGGATTGAGAGGACTTTATTTTAGATACCACAGTTTAGAATAAAACAGTCATAACTTATAAACAGTGGGGAGAAGAAATGAAGCATTTATTTCAGGAAAGTTATAACCCCTAAATGTAGAGCCTAGGGTCACTTTCGAGGTTTTTCAGTTTATTCAATATTATGTTCATTTTATATCCTAAAGATATGTAATAGGATTTCATTAACGATAAAGTGGTTAAGTAGAATGTACTGGAAAACCACTGCTCATCTTAATATTTTACACTGGTTAGTAATTTATGTTTTAACAGTATTTTATATTTATTATTTTATTTGAAGCTTACATATTGTATAAAATAGCTGATGGAAGCTTACCAACCCCACTTTACGGGACATACTGAAATTCAGAGATGGAAAATAACCGTCCAAGTCTCATGGTATATAGGTGAAAAAGTTCAAAATATGAGTCAATTCTACAATCTTGGCAATTTTTATTCAAGGGCTACATAAAAATGGATATTCTTTTTACTTATACATAAATATATCATTTTGGAAACACATGCTTTTTAAAGTATTATATGTTGCTATGTATTCAAGCTTCTATAAAATATAAAAATTTACTTTGTGTCATAACGGTGAGTCTGAGAAAAACAGAGAGAAGGCAGCTTCCATGTGGGGTCCTGGGACTGAGAGAGCTTAATGCCCTGAGAGACCAGTGGCCCAAATCAACCTGTCTATGAACCAGAGCAATTGAAGGTTAGATGTTCCATGGCCTCACTGATCTGCTCTGCATGAAATGAAGGGTTTAAGCATATTTCTGCATAGTCTGTGGGAAAAAAAACCCAGAACTTTTTGATGGATCAATTATTGATTTTAGTCAGTCAAAAGACCACCATACATTTCTATGGAATGCAAAATCCCAAAAGCCAGTGGGTTGGAATTAAATTTTATAATAATTAGTGGGTTACACTTTAGACGGGCAGGCAAGAAAGTGTCAGATCTACAATCAGGCAAATCTCTACACAGAAAGTGAAGACGTAAGTTTAAGTGATACAAAGTCTAGGTTGTGTATCTTGGTGAGGCTAATAGTTTGTATTAAAAAAGAGATGTGAAGATGAGGTACCATATTCTGTCTTGACAACAGGATATATATACCTGTATGCCTTTTCCTGCACTTGTAGGTGATTTATCTTATAGTGGTCAATGGTGCTAATATGGAACTGGCGCCCCAAGCAAGGCAAGGACTTTGCTTTATCAGAAATTATTCCAGGTGTAAGGAGAAAATGAGTACAGACACAAGATAACTAAAATCTGGCTTTTAATCTTGAGTAGGTAAGAATCTAGTACAGGTAATCGACTCTGCTAAAATAAAAACACTCTAAGGCCAGGAGGAATGGATCTCTTGTAGAACCTGTGGCCAGGTTATAGATGCCTATTCTCGGCTAGTGTCTACAGAGCTGAACTGTGAGCTTAATGCAGGATTGGGTTTTCAACTGCAAACCTAAAACACTAAAGACTTGAGAAATACACGATGCACTATTTGAAATTTGCCATTTGGTCAGTTGTCTATACATACAGAGCAAAAAATAAAAACTGATGAAATTAATCATATTTATAAAAGATCTCTATGACAATTATGCTACTGAAAAAAACCTGAAACTTTAAGCATTTTTATTTTTTAAATTTAAAAGAAAGATTTTATTTATTTATTCCAGAGAGAGAGTGGGGGTGAGGAGTCGGGGCGGGGGGTTAGGCTGAGAAAGAGTTAGGATAAGTAGACTCTGTCCTGAGCGCAGAGCCCTACGCAGGGCTGGATCTCAGGATCCAGAGATCATGACCTGAGCCGAAACCAAGAGTCAGACACTTAACCAACTGAGCCACCCAGGTGCCTCAAGTATAAGCATTTTTAACAATTTTTTATTTAAATATAGGATTTGTATTTTCTACACATATAAATGTGTTTTATTTGGTAAAGATCTTTCCTCGGTTTACAACAGAGACTTAGATCCTCAACATACAAAACTAGGGAAGTATACAATTTTTCTTTAACGGAGTTGTGTATTTTTTTCACTCATTGATTGCTAAATAAAAATTTTAAATAAACATTTTGTTTTATCACTTGTTTATTTTTGCTTTTGGTGCCTGAGCTTTTGGTGTCATGTCTAAAAAATCGCTGCCAAGACCAAGGTCAAGGAGCTTTTTCCTTGTGTTTTTTATTAGTTTTAAAAAAGTTTCAGGTCTTAACATTTGTTTTTAATCCGTTTTGAGTTGGTTTTTGTGTATGGCACAATGTAAGGGTCCAATTTCATTCTTTTGCATGTGGATGTCCAGTTTTTCCATGACCATTTATTATAAAGACTACCTTTTTTTTTTTATGACAGTAACAGCATCTTCCATGACATAGAGAAGAAAGAATTAATTATTTAAGTCTACCTATAACTTGTCTTCAAATGGATATAATTATGTGGACTAGGTGTAATGGATGATAATACAAATAACACACAAAAAATCAGGGCTTTGGAAAATCTGAAGCAATGTATAGCAAGTTTCAGAAGCTCCAAAAATATGTAAATTAAGGTTATGAAATAACTGACCTCACTTTGTCTTTTCCATCCTACCAGAATTTGTGCACATGATATAGGTAGACGAATATATCTGAAGAGAGTTTATCTTTCGAACTAAACTGAGATCTTTACATTCCTAAAACAAAGGAACTGCCACTTCTTGGGCTTTTCTTTGTGTTTGATGAAAATCGGACCAGCTTAAGAACAATTTACTTGAGAGCTGAAAGATCACATAATTTATATGTGATTTATATATGCCTTGTTGAATAAAACAAGAAACATAAGAGAAATGCTTGATTTGGGAACTTAATTTCACATTAATTAAAACAAAAAAGGGTCTCATGATGCGGTGTTATTTTCTGATTAAAAATTATATAACCATGACTAGATTTTTTAATTTAAACTTTAAGTAATACTAAGGATGACCTCAGATGAAAGTCTTATCTTTCTTTTTAAAATATTCTTTAAGACCTGGGACAGACTGAAAGGGGAAGTTGCAAGTTGCTCTGAGATGTCCAAGGGGGCAAAGTTTCAAACTTAGTATTTAAGTATTAAATTCGATGTTACTATTGACCTTCTCACTGACTTGTCCATTTACCCAGTGGTTTCTATCAGTGATTTCCTATAGGAAGGCAACAATGTATACTGTCGGGATATCCTGGTGTATGCCTGTTGGAAATTCTGATAAGGATAATCTGAGGCTCCACTGAACAAGACACTAATGACCAAGTAATTGTTCTATAGTATTATAAGTATGATGAGCCCTGATAAATGCCATTTATTAGTCTGCCATGGCATTTAATCGATCTAATACTGGGCAGAATTTGGAAGACTGAAAAAAGGAAATAGTGAAGGGCAAACAGTGAATCATGCCTTATGTTTTAAAATGTACTTTAATAGGAAAACTATTCACATCCTCATCAAAGAAATTAAATAGACAAGGTATTCTTTAAGGCCATACACACAAAACTGTTGTTTGGAGCTGGAGACATGGCATCATCCTATTTTCAAAAGGACACTTCTGCTAATGAACTCATGTAATAACCAAAGTTCTGTGTTCACTTTTACACGTGTTATAACTTTACAGAGAAATTGACTGGTTTCTAAATGTAAAGAACTAGCATGTTATGAGGACATGACATTATGGCCTGTAACAAAAGTTGAAGAAATGGGAATTATTTAAAACTTAGAATACAGATTTTGAAGGATACGTATCTTTTATCTTCAGATAACTGACTTGTTGGCATGTAGAACTGAATTCAGATTTGCTCTGTATTGCTTACTATGTCCTTGTTCAAATTACAATGCTCCTGTGACATTATTTAGCCTGAGTTGTACCATGGTTATACTGAAGTTCATATGTGTGGATTTTTTATTTCTTCTCCACAGCCACTTCCCATCTGAATAACTTACCTAATTCCCATTTCTCTTCGATGAATTCTAGAAGGCCAGTGCAGTGTTTGACAGGCAGAGTCCTTTCTCAAAACTCAAGACTGATAACAGGACTAGCTTAACCATGAACAGACAGTCAAAATATTATCTTCATAGCTATCCAAATACTGTCTGCCTTAATTATCCATTTCTGTGCTCTGCTCCCTTTTTTAGATGGACTATTCAATTTTGCCTTGTGTTTCCGAAATACAAACTGTTAGAGAAGATTACTATTTGCAAGAACACTGTAGGCATACTCAAAAATCTCCCCAGCAATAGTCTTCAACTTTTGCACTTATGTTGCTGGTTAGTCAACTTCTGGATTCTAGTCTAACACATTCAAGTCACAGTCTACTGCTATGTCATCAAGTTGGGTTGATGAAGCTTCAGATATAATAAATATTCTAAGTGTTTTTTTGGATTCAAGTTTATATGTCCCCATTAGTTTTCTCTCACTATCACTCTCATTTTCTGTATCTCTAGAACTAAAGTTATTACTTCTGCTTCCAGTGTCACTCCATGGTTCTTTTAAAATTGGAAGATCCTTTGCATATTTTCCATTAGAAAATAAAGATTGATTGTTTTCATCAATGTCAATGCTTTACATTTTTTAAAGCACAAATTTCAGTGCTAATTCTATCTCCTAGAATTATTTTTTATTACCATAAATCTCTGGTTGTCAAGAATATGAGCCTCATAAAGAAATGAGAACAAAAGTCTGAAGATTTGCTGCAAATAAGTGTTGTGACATTTCTTTTCTAGTTCATTTTTGAACTTTCAATAATATTTTAATTTTTAATTAAAATATTCAGTAATACTGTCATAGGCAATTTTATGTTTTGTTTTAAAATAACAGAAGGTTTAGAGTTTAGAAACCAAATACAATGTTAATGCTTTATATTTTGTTTAGGATTCAAGGTTTTCTCTACTGAGCTAAAACAAAGGATAGAATTTTTAAAACAGACTCGTACAAATCAATATCAAGTATTACTAATAAACTCAAGAACATAAAAAATCAAATAGCACGGGTGAAGCAAAGAGGTCAGCTATTCTGAGTGTGGCTCCTCAGGTCCTCTGTCCCACATCAGAGGGGAAGAGGTTATTTCACACAGCAAGAATTGTAGGATATGACGTACCTCCATTTTATGTTTAAGTAGTTTTATAGGTTACATAAAACTTTCCAAGATTTCATGATGCCAATTTTGTTTATCAAAACGCAATTATAAACCAGGACTACCATATCAAAAGCATCCCATAGTTGAGGAATCCCTACTAACAAATATCACTAGTCTATATATTAGTTGAGTATCATGATGCTTACAGGGAGTTTAGACCTAATCATCCACTTTCACTCTCAGTGTGTCCATGATAATGCTAGAGAAATGGATCTCAGGACAATAAATAACTCCTCTCTCCCATCTACGAACATTAACTTGATCCTGAAAACTGTAAGTATAGTGCACAAGCAGGGAACATTATCAATTTTATAACCCCACATTACTCACCTCGTTTTGATGGAACTGGGACAATAACCAGACTTGCCACCATCAAGATGCTTTTTTTTTCCTTTTCATTGTCTTTTACAATACATTCTTCTGAAAGTACCTCCAAAGTGAGTTTTAAAGGCAACTCGTAGTTCTTATGGCATGACTATGATTGTTAGTAATTTGTTATAAAAATACAATTTATGAACTTTTCAGAAAAAAAATAATGTTGACTCTTATAGCAAGGGTAGAGTTCTCAATTACTAGAATCAGGAAAAGTAAGTTAAAGTCCTAAGTTCATAAAATCTACTTACAAGAATAAAAATGGGAAAGAATTCAAAGAATCAATTTTTAAAGGAGGAGTATCCTTTTTTCACTTATATGCTTTAAAAATGTAACTCCTACTTGGGTCTATCTCTCTTGTCTATTTAGCACACAGTAGACATTCAATGAGTACCTGAAGCTTACATGTCAACTGCATAAAAATGAAAATAGGAAAAAAAATTGGGATGGAAGTATTTTGCTATTCATAATAATTGAATAATGAACTTATTTTTAATTTACTGGTGTGTGATATATTGAAAGTCACAGAAAAATGAATTGGATAATACTTATAAATCCTAAAATGCAAATGGTCTCAGAGTAGTATTAAAATCAAGGGGCACAGCTTTCAAAGAGTTAATGAAATGGTTCAATTCCTGCATTTCTCTGAGAACACCCAAAGATTTCTAGTTTCTATCTTAAAATGAAAATTAAGTTACCATTCCTAATGCACCAATTTCCTTATAACTTTTCCTTAGCAAAATCCCAAATTTTATCCCTAGATTTATCCATGAATAATTTCCTTTTCCTCTCAGTTCTTTTTTTAAAGATTTTATTCATTTATTTGAGAGAGAGAGGGAGCATGAGCAAGGCGGAGGAGCAGAGGGGGAGGGAGAAGCAGACTCCTCGCTGACTGGGGAGCTGAACATGGGGCTCCATCCCAGGACCCTGGGATCATGACCTGAGCGGAAGACAGACACTTAACCTACTGAGCCATCCAGGTGCCCCTTCCTCTCACTTTTTTTTCTTATCTTGCAACAAAGTCTCTTAACTCTAGGAAGCAAGAATTCTTATTCCTGAGAAGCTGAGATGTGGTAAAAAATCCATTGGGCAAATAGGAGGTGCTATTTAGCTGACAGAGGAATGAGAAAAGACAGCTATACTTGAAATTAATATCCTGATATTTTGGCCCTCTCTTCCTTGAAATCTACAGTGTTCTAAAATCAATTATAAAAATAGAAATGAGAAAATTCTACGTTTGTCAAATAATTGAATTATTTAACGTAAAATCTTGATTCTTAAAAAGTTCAAAAAAATATTAAAATAGTTGAATTCCACTTGAAAGTTTAACCTAAGAAGTATTTCATGTTTTTAGTAAAACCAAAATGAGTTTTAGTTGATATTTATTTTATATAAAAAGGTTAATCCTGTTATAAGAATGTTTGTATGAAATCTATTTTGAACGATATTCAGCATGATCTGAAGTACACTTTGTTGGATTTTCTTTTTTTTTTCCTTCTTTTTGGATTTTTAAACAAAGTGTAGTGTTTCATTCATAAGAAGAAAAATAAAATTTAATGTTTAAGGAACTTACATCTTTATATTTTATTTATCTATTAATAAAATCTTATATCAGTAAAAATGAAATTTAGCTCCATTATATAGGAGTGAAAGAAAATTATATAAGAATCAAGAATTCTAGAAATTTCAAAAGTTTTCTGTAAATATTGTGACAGTAATACTTTTGAATAAGAAACGTAGTAAATATTTTCAATTGATTTTCTTTCTATAAAAAATTTCGTGAAAAATAACTCTAAAACTTTTAAGTAATTCCATGGGATTTTTTTTTTTTGACATGCAAATAGAGGTTTTAGGCAGCAGAAAATTCTTAGCATTTCTATACTTTTTTTGTACCAACAGCAGTGGGATACTGATGAATATTATTTGTCATCTCTGTTCATATATGACCTTCAGTTCAATGTTTATGTGTACATAATAGTACATATCAAAATGTATCAATTAATTTCTGGAGATGCTCTATAAAAAATATTTTTACCTTATGGAATCCCTTCTTAATTAACGAGGCTTTCCAAAATAAGCCCATACGCTATGAGAACTGGGAATGAACAAAATCTGAGTTCTGACCCTGTATATTACACTAATAATATATTTGATACAACATCATTCTATTTCTCTGCCTTCCAGTTTTATCTATTGTTATAAGAAAAAGATGAAATTATACCTGATATTCCTTCCAGGACCATGATTCGATACTTTTGCTTTATTTTGTTTAGTCAGAAGTTTTGGATTCCAGCTGGCATTTGATGAGTTTTTATTTATGGTCAATAAATACCTGGAAATGTTTGGTAGTTGAAACTCAGTCTTCCTATTGCAACCCAATAAATGTTAAGGGCAAGATAAAAGCTTTTTATCATTAATATTGAAGACGACTAAATCTTGTTTTGTTTTGACAGTTTAAAGGGACACTTCATTAATTTATACTTGTTCCTCTTGTTTATGTACTTTCTTAACAGCTACTCACGCATTTTCTTCTGCACATTTTCTATTTCAGGTTTTAGTGTTCTTTATAGAAACACCTACTGCATAAGTGTGCAAATGGTAACTCAGAATCAATGTATTCTAACCTGTGGCAAAACAGCTGACTTTGGGAAATTCCAAGTTCAAAAGAAAAACTAAGAATGCTGAATAATCACAATTTTTCTAGAAAAAGAGCAGGCTAAAAACAATCAACCAATGGACTAACTAAACAGTTCTCTATGAACACACTTCTAGGATGATCTTACCTCTAGGATGTTAAATGTGAGGATACATTAAATGAAAGCCATTTACAACTTAAAAAAAAAAAAAACCTATCTGAAGTATACATATCTTCATTATCTCTTTAGCCTAGAGCTGGCCTAATGAGAAATAGGGTCTGACTCTGTAAGGGTCATCTAAACTAAAACACACATTTGTTATTTTCTTGTTATTGTATCGTGATTTGCTTTTGTGTTTTTTTACTCACTAGGAAGAAAGTTAATCCAAAAGAATGAGGTGGAAAATATTTAAATAATATTTTTTTAAAAGGTGAACAAAATTTTCTTTTAAGAGAATGTCACTGACAAACTGAAAAATGCATTTAACTTTCAGAGAGAAAAGATTTATTCTCAAGCAGAAATTTTTACAACATGAAGTAAGAAAAACTGAGCCCCCTACCTTTATCATTTCCTAATTGTGTCCTATACATGTCCTATTAAGTACAAATTGTTCCAAATTATTTGCAGCTGATCTCTGTGAAGTATAATTCTTTCCTGCCCCATTTAACAGAAGGGTCCTCTCACATATAAGAGAGCATCTTCTCAGATCTAACTCTGTGTGTGTGTGTGTGTGTGTGTGTGTGTGTCAAGGATTTTTAGAAAAGCTTAAAAAAAATTTTTTTTAAAGATTTTATTTATTTATTTGACAGAGATAGAGACAGCCAGCAAGAGAGGGAACACAGCAGGGGGAGTGGGAGAGGAAGACGCAGGCTTATAGCGGAGGAGCCTGATGTGGGGCTCGATCCCATAACGCCGGGATCACACCCTGAGCCGAAGGCAGACGCTTAACCGCTGTGCCACCCAGGCACCCCTAGAAAAGCTTAAAATTTTTTAAATCGATTGTGCATAGATCTTTATTTTTTAAAAAATCTGGCTTAAGAGGGCCTGCTTTAAAGAAGTAAGCTATGCAATTTTTCTGTGCATCACTTTATTCTCAAAAAAGAGTAAAGCATACCTAATTATCTCAAATTGTGTACAAGGTTTTATAAAAATAACAACCATCACAGAGGTTCAGTTTATATTGTTAACAGATGAGAAACAATCGATCTGATTACTCTTTGAATAGACCTATACGGCAATTTTCAAAAAGAAAAATCTTCCTAAAAAGAAAGCTAATTACCACCAAAAGAATTTAATTATTCCAATGTTAAACTCCCAGTTCTGACAGAAATGAAAATCTATTGAGAACATAAAAGGATAAAACATATTTTTCAACATAATGAAAATAAACTTTAGACTCTAAAGTCTTGTTTAGTGTCCTAGTCTGTACTAAAAATATGTTCCAATTCTGATTTTATTCTCTACTTATCAGGTAGTGAAAAGCAATGCATTTTTGTTCTGGCATCAATTCCCTTGACTGCTGCATGTTATTTACTTATTTTTTTTTAAGGAAGGAAAAGCCAAAATCAAAACAGCCAACAAATGTTGAGAAGCTGCAGGTGCAGTATTCATCAAAAGAGGAGAAATCTTAGAAATACTTATTAGAAGTCTGGGCTTACCATTCTTCAGGATTTTTCCCCCCTTTTAACTGCAATGTTGTTTGCAGTTAAAATAAAATATCATAATAAACATTAAAGGATACTATCCTTAGAAATCCTAAAACTACAAAGGGAAGTCATTTTCAGAAAGATTAACCTTGTAATACGATTACTGCATAGATGCAGATTTTGTATACTTTAAGCAGAAGACAAGTTGCTGTGTACAATCATTTTCTACGACAGTTCCTACAGTAGCCAGCCTTCTTTAAGTTACTCTGTGGTGACAAACCAAACATATTTCCCAACAGTTGTCTATGTTGGTTGTGGGATGCTTGCTGCTCTGTTCCACACTTTTTTTCTATCCCATATCCCAAAGTGAAGAAGCAGACACTATTAAAAATATTCTGTTCTTGTGTTGGAAAAAAAGAAAAAGAAAAAAAAAGGTAAAACAAAGAAATGACTTTAAGGGTAAGTTCAGATGTGTACCCTCACTTCTGCTCCCATTCCATTGGTCACATGAACAAAATTTAAATGGGGTAAC
This sequence comes from Ursus arctos, assembly GCF_023065955.2. Classification (NCBI taxonomy): domain Eukaryota; kingdom Metazoa; phylum Chordata; class Mammalia; order Carnivora; family Ursidae; genus Ursus; species Ursus arctos. The sequence goes on along the minus strand of NW_026623056.1, from coordinate 53,423,408 downwards.
AAAAAATGACTACACTTCACAGAGATTGTCTATAAATAATTCAGAATAATAGAATCTGCTACACTCCATCCATTACTCATTCATCTGATGTACAAGAGGAAAAGTAGGTGAAGATTGTAGAGACAGGTTTTCTCACAAAGCAGAGGTCTCTGCATCTTCTTCAATAAGTAGGAAGAACCAGTGTAGGGAGGAGTGAAGCATTTTAGTATGCCTAGATGGTCTAGGAGAATCTGATAATTCGTAGTCTTAGAGTACATCAACCCACATGCCCCTTCCATAATTGAGGGTCCCACTCTTCCAAATTAGGGCCCTTAATTTGGCATAGCAAACCTATAAAACTTGAGAACACAACCTATTCTGGAGTCTATTCTTCTTATTCTTTGGCTGGATCCATAGCTTTTTCTGCCCTTCAGTTGCAGGAGATGAGCGTGTCTTTTTATCCTTGCCAAAGAGGTGCTTAGACACTCATTCTTCACTGTAAATTGGTATCACTCCAGCCTTTCATTGTCTTTCTCTAAAGCACTGACTATCCTCAACACTGTCATCGATTTCCATGGTTATTTTATTTTATTTTTGTAAAGATTTTACTTATTTATTTGAGAGAGAGAGAGCGCGCACATGCGTGCACGAGTAGGGGGGAGGTGCAGAGGGAGAAGCAGACACCCTGCTGAGCAGGAAGCCCGATGTGGGACTCAATCCCAGGACCACCCTGGGATCGTGACCTGAGCCAAAGGCAGATGCTTTACTGACTGACCCACACAGGCAATGCTCCATGGTTATTTTAGTTAGCATTTTTCCTATCTTTTCCAAATGCCTGATATACTTTTACCAGTAAGTGCATTCTCTTACACTGGTAAACCACTGCAGTTGTCATATTCCAGATTACCATCCCAGTAAAAGTTTGAACAGCTACACTGTTACTACATGTCAGGGGATAACTGTATCCTATTTACCATCCATCAGTAATGGGGTCCATATTGTCAACCAGGACAGTTGATTCAGATCCCAAATCCCACTTTAGAATCTACTTTCTCAGACCATGCCCCACATTAATTAGCCTCCGTCAAATTCCCCAGGAAACAGACTCTATGCAGGAAATGAAGACAACTTTTGGAGAATTTTTTCAAAATCACACCTCTATACGTAAAGCAGGTTACAGGATTGGTCAAAGGTGAGGTTGAACAGTGATACAATCAAAACAAAGATCTCAGCCAATCCAACGGGGAGTTCTGGAATATTTGTGGCTTTTCAGAATTGTCCTAATTTCTGATAAGTGGCCAGGACTTTATGCTTCAGCATCAATCAGTAATTAGAAGCATGTTGCCACTGAGAAGGAAGTATAAGCTTAGACAAGGTAGTTGCTAACAGTCCCAGCAGCTCGGGGAATGAGTGCTTCAGTCTTTGAGGTTAGATGTGTGCAGTACACCCTAACTTCCATTATACCATCTTTTACATTCTAGACATTTTGATGCATATGCAGTTGTATCAAATTATGGTTTTAATCTGTATTTCCCAGATCACAAATTAATTGGAGAACTTTTTCAAATTTTTGTTGGCCATGTAGATGTTTTCTTTAGTAGTGTCTAAGACTTTTCCCATTTACTACAGAATTATAAGTGTTTCCACATATAAAGCAAGAACTATTGCAAGAGCTAGAGCTAAATATTTGTCAGATAGACGTTATTGAAATATTTTATCCTATTAATTCATTTGCATTCTTTAATGGTGCCTTGTAAAAAACAGAAGCTATTTATATCAATATGGCACAGTGAATAATTCTTTTAAAGTTTTTAGTAAGAATATTTTGCATTTAAAAAAATATATTTACCTACTTTATGGTGAGGACAATGCTCTCATATGTTCTCCTCTAAATGCTGTAATTTTTACATGTATATTTGTATCAGCAACCTATCTGAAATTGATTTTTATGTACAGTGTGAGATATGAGAAAACATTTCTCCCATAAGGATATCTTATTAACATAGAACCACTTATTGAAAAGATGAATGGGTGTTTTTAAAGGATATGTTTGTTTCCCTCAGTACTTTAGAGTAGAAGGAAATGGATAATGTATTAACTTTTCAATATAAAATTTAAATGACTATAGCACAATTAAGTAAGACTGAATGCCAAATATAATTTCCAAGATACAGAACTTAGAATTGCAGCTTTTACAGTTGTATTAGTCAATCTCCCACTGATAAAATAAGCAAATAAAATAAGCAAATATCAAAGAGCAGCTGAGTAGCCTGTTGAAGTGTCCTTGTTTCTACTGTAATTTCAAATATTCTATATCTATGTCATGCTAGGACATTTAAGTCTTTAAGAAAAATTGCAAAGTTTATTGGACACTTATTGAAAAGGAAACATAGAATAGGCATGTGTTTTGAACACCTGCATACTAAAATCTTAATAGTTTGTAAGTCATGAATGATTGATTAGCAATGAATGATGAAGTAGCAAACCAAAACCAGGGTCTGCCCAATACACCATAACCCAACAGCTACACATTACAACCTTTCTTCCACTCTCCCTCTCATCTACTCATACTTGTTTTCAATATACATTCTATGACGGGTTTCTTTTATACAAAAGATCCATACAAATGTCTTACATATGAAAAATAATGATTTGCATCATAAGTATATGCTGCTATGTTGATTTCCTCCTAATTTACTAGCTTTTCCATTAGTTTTGAGAAATTATAATTTTTATTTTTTTAATATTTGAAAATTATTTGGACAATATTACTTCTAGCACAGTGACTGACAGTAAGCAATTAAATACATTTTCTGTAGATGTTTTAAAAATAATGACAAATAATCTAAATATCCTAACCTACCCATTATTACCTTGTTTAGGTGAATTACTTTGAAGTCTCATGGCAATTAAGACTTAAGAATGCTTCTGTGGCTCCCTCATGATTTACATGATGAGAAAATGCTACTTTCTTATGAGCCTCACCAAGCCTCTGCAAGCACTTTCTTTTATAGCTGTTTCAGTTTAAAAATCTAGGGATTAAAGTGATTCATGTAAGATTATATTCTTGCACTTATCTTTAATATTCTTTTCTATTGTCTTGTATTGAGTTGGAATTCCTGCTTCTGAAAAGCTACATTGAATTAAAGTAAATACATATTTACTTAGCTCAAATAAAAACTGTCAAGGCCTAATATAATAAATGTAGTATACATCTAAAATCTATAAATATATATTTTTACAATTATTTTAAATATTCTGATGTATTGTGAGTGTACTGATCCACCCAGGTCAAATGAGCCAATATTGTTCATTTGTCTTAGTACTGATTTCTTTCAATCACTGGAGCAAAACTTTAAAAATAACTGTATAATGTTTAAAAGCCTGACAAAAGTATGTATAAATGACCAATTCGATTTATAACTATTGAGTGCATTTTCCAAATATGAAATTGTCAAATCACCTTTTGATTGAACCTTAAAAATGAGCAATATGTGGGGAAAATCTATAAATACACAGGAACTAATCAACAAAAACTGTTTAAATATTCCTTCATGTTTTGTTTTAAATGAGAATATCCTTCGGATACTTTCTTGGGACAATGAATCCCAAGAGCTATAGACATCACCATTGTTACCCATATTAGAGTAAGTATTCATCCAAATTCTTGAGTAAATCTTAGCCTATAGCCATCTGCCATGAGGCGCACTTAGAAGGCAAATTAGGTTTGCCTCCTAACTCTTTCAACCATGCCAAACCATCTTTCAGGATGACATAATGCGCACAGTGAGAATTTTTTAAAAGTGTGATTATTTTGTTTCTATGGATAAATAGTCATGTGATCTGAAAGTGACCACTCTTGTCTTTTTTCCTTAAAAATTATATATCATATACAAGACTAAAAATATTTAATAGATATTTAATAAAATACAGCTATTTAATAGATATTTAATAAAATATACAATATTTATGAGAAAAGTTATAATATTACAATGTAAAAATAATAAAAATTCCTAGCGTAATATAATTTGGGCAGTAATATAATTGTTGAACAATGTGGAATTATATTTTTTTCAAAGGCATGGTAAATACTAATTCTTATACAGATCTTCCTCATCTTACAATGTGGTTATATCCAATAAACCCAACGTCAGTTGAAAATATCATAGGTCAAAAATGGATTATTAATAGACCTAACTGATCCAACATCACAGCTTAGCTTTGCTTACCTAAAACATGTTCAGAACATTTACATTAGTCTGCAGTTGGGCAAAATCATCTAAAACAAAGCCTATTTTATAATAAAATGCTGAATATTTCATGTAATTTGTTGAATACTGCACTGAAAATGAAGAAGAGAATGTTTCTCTTGGTACAGAATGGTTGTTCAATGTATCAGTTGTTTGTTTACTCTGGTGATCACGTGCTGACTGAGAGCTGCGGCTTGCTGCCACCGCCCAGAATCATGAGGAGATCATACCACTACCACTAGCCTGGGAAAAGATCAAAACTCAAAATCTGAGGTATGCTTTCTACTGAATGCATATCATTTTCAAACCATCGTAAAGTCAAAAAATCCTAAGTTCAACCATCATGTGGGTCAGGGACCATCTGTAGTCACAATGAAGCTGAAAACCTCCTCTAAAAATGAACTATAATGTTTTCAAAATGTTTTTAAATTATTATAATGTTATCAGGCTGTATATAAAGATTTACATTAAAAGTTGAAGCAGACTTCCATTTACCACGTAAATTGAGGTCACCTTGTACTCATTACAATGACTTTTTTTTTTTTTTTTTTTTACTTTCGATGATATTGCACCACATACTATAAACTGGCTTGCTCAACCAGCATTCAGTAAAACTCCTATTGCAGGGAAGTTAAATATCATAGTTTCCAGATTTCTTTCCAGCCTGGGATTCAAATGTAACTTAGATCCATCCTATCAAATTCTCCAAGGCAATACTTTGCTGTTGACCTGTCTTAGGTGGGAAAAGAAGCAAGACACCTGGTGTTCACTGCATGTTGGTTACCAAGCAACCAAAGCTGCCACAATTCCCAAACCATCAATTAGGGGACAATTTTCTGACTCAGCAGTTGCCTTCCTAATTTGACAATTTCATAATATTAGCAAAGTCCTGTGGTCCTCAAAAGTTTAGGAGGCACTTTGCTATTTATATAGCTTCCAGTTTGTAGCAGAGTCATCAGCAACCCTGATGGCCCAGTTCTATTATGAGCTGTGTGAAGTTGTCCCCAGAAGATCAGCCTGGAGAAAGTGTCTTTGGTCTTCTAGAGAAACATGAGCTCCCAGGGTTCTTTAATATATCACTTTTTGCTTAAACTAGTGCAGTTGTTGTATGCAATGAGGAACTCTCAACGTAACAGATATAAATGACATAATTTCTAGTCTACATTTCTCCATTTACAAGGTGAGAGAGAAGTACATATGCACACGATTACACAATATAAATATATAAATATTGGGAGTTGCTGAGCTTATATTTTAAGCAAAAGTTTCCCAGGATTAGATTTATGTTTTAGATATTAACCGTAACAGTAAAACTTACACTGCCCATTCACTGAAAAATGCAATAATCCCTTTAACCTGCTCATATTTCCATAGCGCTTTTCAACTTAAATTTCCCTATTATTATGTTTATGTTTATGCCTCACTAAAATGTAAACTCCTTCAGGCAAGATTCTTATTTTTTTGGTTCATTACTACCCCTAAGATACAGAATATGTCCTTTCCACACTATTGAATGGATGAATTACAAAGCAAATGTTCTTCAGAGATTTTGGTTCAGTCCAGTTACTAAAGGATTTTGTCTTTTGTTTACTTAAGATGAACACATCCCCAAAGAGATTAGACATAGGCTATATAAGCAGTTGTATCTATCTTGCTTACATAAAATAAACTGCTCAGCTGTCTCTAAGATCCTCCAGACATTTTGAAGAACTCCCTTATATTAAGACAGTACACTTTGATTATCTATCCTACAAAAGAATGTTAATCTGGCCTTGCCTCCCATCCCCAGGGATCTCGGAAGCTTAATTACAGCTATCCTAGCCATCTCATTTTGATGTAATACTTTCCCCAAATCCTTCATCTCACCTGTCTTGTCTCTATTGGCTGGTACAAACATTTTTACATTTCAAAATTTAAAAAAAATTTTTTTTAAGACTTATTTACTTTAGAGAGAGAGAATGTGTGTGCATTAGCATGAGGAGGGGCAGAGACAGAGGGAGAGAGAATCACCAAGCTGACTCTTCACTGAGCGAGGAGCCTGACACAGGGCTCGATCACGTGGCTCTGAGACCATGACCTGAGTCGAAATCAAGAGTTGGTCAGTTAACTGACTGAGCCACATAGGTGCCCCAACATTTTTACATTTCTAAGTTAGCCTACATATATGGAACAAACAGCAAACCAGTTCTCTGGATTTCTATAAAACACCACCAGAGTCAGGAAATTTTTTTTGCAGCAAAATTTTAATGGAGTTGACACTAATGGAGGACTTGTACAGAAGCACAGAATAGTACACCACTAAGATATCATGAGTCTGTTTTCTTGGAAGTGCTTTGCTACTCCTGAGTTCCCCCACACAAAACACTTTACAAATTAGTTTGCTCTTCAGGGAAAGTGCTTGCCTTCTTGATACTTAGGGCTTTTCAGACCACTCTTCCTCCCTTCCCCTCTTTGCCATAGGGATGCAGGCCCTTCCCCTTTCTCTCTTGGGTTTCTCTCTGAAATGCAGGAATTCATTCATTTTACGGGGGCCACTGACTTATCCTGTACCCAGATCAAGGTCTATATTTCCTTATCCAAAAGTAAATAAAAGTATTGTGATCATGAAAAGCCCAACTATTTAAGTCTTCAAAGCACTTATTAGTGCAAAAGAACTAGCAATGGTTTTTCAATGTCATTCTTTCCTTGATGTGAGCAAATGTTTAATTCAGGATTTCTTTCTTGTTGGGGTTAATGTAGAGCATGAAATCAGCCATAATACCTGGCTTGCTAACACATAACACGGAAGCCCCTGAGGGCAGGGAAGGTTTCGGAGAAGGGCCTTCAGGACCACTCTTCCCTTGGAATGCCGCAGGGAGTTGCCTTCCAGAAACTTTCTAACCCAAACAGCTGCCCTGTAATCTAAAGAGACGTAGGCATTCTCCCTTGGGCTATGTTTAGCAGAACTTGCAGAACATGCAAATTAGCATATCGTATCTTTCTGGTAAACAGACCTTCCCAGTTCCAGTAAGACCCCTTGTCACACATCACGTGCCTGAGAAACAGTGATAAAGATCTGTGATTATCTTGAAGGACCAATAAAAGGGGGAGCAAAGAAGAGCAAAGGGTCTTCACCTCTGAGTGTTGACCCTCTTGCCTTCTCCTCTCTTTCACAGCAAAGTTTGGAGTAATCTTTCATCCATCAGTACAGGGATTGCTGGCCATTCCCGGCACTTCCTCTCTATAAAATGTATTCTTCGCTTTAAAGGAACTTCCTTCCATCACAATCACCCACCTATCTAGCATAATCAGCTATAATTTTGTTTTGTTTTGTTTTAAATAACAATCTGTGTTTTTTCCAGTTACATTTCTACAACCCACGTACCATCACTGCATGGTATCACTTTTAAGAAACACTTGAATAAAAAATCTCAGGAAGAAATAAGTTGATTTCTGGAGCATGCCTATGTCAAGAATAGAAAAAAAAAAAAAAAAGAAAATCTGAAACAAAATGAAATAGAATTAAATATTTTAAAAGTCATTTTTTACCAATATTAAAAGGAATCATGGAAATACAAAAAAAATGAATAACATTGTGTGGACCCCAAAATATCATTTATACTGGAGTGTGGTTCAAATACAGTTATATATCTAATGCTCTAACACAAGAAAAATGGAGTACTCACAATCTCTCAGAATTGTTTTCAGTTGCCCATTCCCTGTTTCTTCAAACAGTGTCAGAATTATGAAATGAATCCTTGTGATACTTAGTCTTATTTTAAATCAGTAAAAAACACTATCCAGATCTTCAAGGTTTAATTTCAAATGTATTTTCATATGGAAATTGCTCCATTCACTGAGATAATGTGACACCAAATTATAAACTGTGTGCAGCTGTCACTCTTTGCCAGGCATTCAAAAATATAAATGAAAACTGACGTGCCATTTATCTGACAATTCAATGTCAGCAGTAATAATATCACTGGGCTTTGTCATTATCAGTTTCAGGGAATATCTGAGTTAAAACGAAAATTGAAAATAACTTTTGTGTATCAGAATAAAAGTGTACAACTGATAGTGATATTGGTGATATTTTAGTTTGCAACTGGAATAAACTAAGACCATGTGTGCGAAAATGAATATTATACTGGAAGAGGGAGAATCCTTTTTCAAATGACTGAAGTTCATGATAGTTACAAGGCGAATATTGCATTTCAGAAAACAAACTTTTAAGTTAACTTCTCATATTTGTTTAGTGCCTTATAGCATACAGAGTATTGTACATACATTATTCCACTCAATCATCTACAGCTCTCATCAATTTCATAGCAATGTTATGTATTCCCATTTTACAAATTGAGAAATTGGATCTCAGGGCATTAAATAACTTCTTCAGATTCTCCTATCTTGCAAATGTTAATCCTAAAACTAGAATATAGAAAGTGTTTTTTTTAGTCCAATGTTCTTCTTTTGTATTTCACTGCCTTTCCACTTTAATTTTGATTCTTATTTCATAAATCTTTTGTATAGACTTGGAATCACAGGTAAATTTTTATTTTAACATATAATAAAGCAAAGTAAACAAACAGAATAAATTTCAATATCACAATTTCTTTTATTTTAAGTAGGTTCCACGCCCAGCATGGAGCCCTACGTGGAGCTTGAACCCATGACCCTGAGATCAAGACCTGAGGTGAGACCAAGAGTTGGAGGCTTAACCGACTGAGCTGCCCAGGCACTCCTCAATATCACCATTTCTAAAAACAGTCTGTACTTTTCTTTCATTGCACTTATTACTACTTGTATTTATGTGTCATTTTTTGAAGACAAACTTCAGAGATGAAAGCAGCAGTCTTTCCTACAGGATCAACAACCTCTAGCAAAAGGTCTAGAGCATAGTAGTCATGTCATTAATATTAAATTTGCCAAATAAAAGAATACTCCCGGACGAAAATCGGAGATAATTAAAATGGATGTTTTTCTTTTTGCTAATCAGTCCTTTTGATCAATATACCTGAATAAACATACAAAAAAGGAATATGGTTTTGAAAAAAACAAAGTGAAAGTATTACATAGAAATTAAATTCAGGGTGCCTGCGTGGCTCAGTCGTTAAGCGCCTGCCTTCGGCTCAGGTCATGATCCCAGGGTCCTGGGATCGAGCCCTGCATCAGGGTCCGTGCTCAGTGGGGAAGCCTGCTTCTCCCTCTCTCACTTCCCCTGCTTGTGTTCCCTCTCTCGCTGTCTCTGTCAAATAAATGAATCTTAAAAAAAAAAAAAGAACTGCTTAAAAAAATTAAATTCAAATATGAAATACACTTTCTATACGATGCTCTATTTATAGAACCAGATGCCTTAACATTTTGTTAAGAATTTTTAATGTTTCAAACGGAATCCACTTGCTGTGTAATATACTCCAGACCAGGTGACCTTCAGTACACAATTCAGAACCAAGCTTTTACTCAAAATTTTCCTTGAGGGGATGTGACCATCTGGATGGATAAAGTTAAAGAATAATGTTTTTTTTTTTTCCCCCACAAATTAAGCTGACAAACAAAGTATGACATACATATAAAATGGCTACACAACGTTTGCTAGATATAATCCCCTTCTGCTAACTAATAAATTAAAAAGATACTCTCAGAGTTACAAGAAACCTGTTTTAACTATTACCAGCAGTAATAGTTCTCAAAGACCAGCCACTTGAATAGAGTCAGATTAAAATACTGTATCTAAATATCATCAAGAGAGTGAAATGGATGATAATTTTACTTTTACCAGCAATAAGAGAAAACTTCCTGGATAGAATAACGTGGAGGATTTACCTTTGTCTTTGTTGGAAGCACTAAAAAGTGACAATAGGTTACGATGGTTGGTTCTTTATTATTATTATTGTTATTCACTGTGTATATGTTCACTTTATTGAATACATATAATTCATTACATTAATTTAGGTGCCACAGATTAAAAAATTATATAGTTTCTGTTATTTTGAAATTCACAAGCAGTTTTATTATTTTTAACTGTTACTTGTTTATTCATTTGTTTGTTTATACATATAAGGTTGATTCTTTTTTGAGGAGAACAAGGACACCTGTATTTATTTGGTTCAATTCTGTTCAATCAGATATTCTCCAATTGCTTACTATATTACTGTAGTTAAATAGTCAACAGGTGCATATTTATATCCACAAAAGTTATAAACATAAGAATAGCAGCTACCTTTGATGGGGTTGAGGGAGAGACAGACCAACAGGTGGTATAAAAGAGGCTTCCAAGGTACTTGCTAGTAATTTCTATAATTTGATTACCATACTGGCTACCTAGGTATGTCCACTCTGTAAAATAACAAAGTATGCATTTACAATTTGTAGCCTTTATGATATAAATACGTTCAACTTCAGCAATATTTCTCTGAAAAAGGTTTAGGTAATACTACCCTAAACAAAGAAAACAGTATGTTCATTGATATAAACTTGTAAAGCGGCAGTAACTTTTTAGAAAGAAAAAAAATGCAGGTAAGAATCCTATAGGGCATGGAGGATGATGACAGTGTGATGTCTTAGCCACAGATTATAAAGGACGAAGCAGGAGACTGGAACCTGATGACTGAGGATCTTGTAGGATGTTCTAAGCATTTTCACCTTGTCCAATAGGAATAGAGATTCAGAAATCTAAGAGTTTTTTGTCCAAGTAAAAGAAAGAAGTCATTTCAAATTAAAAAAAAAAGTATACTGTTGAAGGACAAAGTAACTGAAGAGATAGGTGATCAATTCTAAATATTTAGTAATTATTTTAGTTTTTTCCCCCATAAAGTCGAATTTCAAGATGTCAATATTAAAGCTAAAAGTCCTCACTAATACTGATCACAAATGTTTTTAAAAATGAAACCATTACTAGTTAGTAATGATACATTATTAAATTGTTCAGAATTTTCAAAACTTCAATAACATTTCAAAACTTCAATAACATTTCTGTTATTGCAACAATATGTACAAAAATATATTAAAATATCCTAGCCCCTCCCCCCACACAAAATTTCCTTTACAAAGAAATAATAACAATTAATGAACATATTATATATTTTATGAGTGGGAAATAAAAACCAATACAGACTTAGTGGCTACACTTTAAATATGTATCACAACTGTTACAATCTGACCCAACTCATTTGTATTACCACAATAACCTCCTAACTGATCTTTTTCATTAAGTACCTGCTTCTTTATACACTACTCTGAATATAGCAATTTGAATGATCCTGTTTAAACTTATAATAAATATCACAGCTTTACTCAACGCCTTCAAATTGCATCCCATCTCATTCAGAGTAAATTTCAAAGTTGTCATTATTTCAAGGCTCCACCCCTATTTTTTTGGTCCCTGCTTAGCAATATGATCTCATCTCTTGTTGCTTCCTCTATCATTCTCTCTGCCTCATTCACACTGATTTCTTCTTCCTTTTCCTTAAACAAGGCACGTGTTTCCATATCAGAACCTTTAATTTTCATTTCTCTTCTCCATGGAATTTCATGTCCTACCTCCCAAAGACCATCAGAATTACACCTATGTTCAAAGTCAGGTTTATTATTAGCTTCCAGGGATAACACACACCGTGCAAAAGCATCTTAATAAGAGGGTAATGGGAATCTCTTGCTATGGTGTTTGAACTTGTTTGGAGTCATTGTGAGGGACAATTTAAGAAAACTAAATTTGTTCCTAAGTGGATCCTCTCAGAAAGGTGAGGTAATTCGTAACTTTAACATGAACACATTTCACATAGAAGATGGAAAGCACAACATAGGGCTAGACTTGTCCTTGGTAAAGAAACAGCAGTTATTTATAACAGACAAGAGAGAGAAATGCATGTTTTATTTAGTAATTACTGAATGTCCTGACCTGGTTTTTGTTCTATCATGGGCCTTATCTAATTATTATTGATATTAATGACCTTACCTGGTTATCGTTGCTATTCTGTGGTGATTGTTTATGTTTGAGAATACTATAACCTAGTCGTACTCTTAGCTGTCACTTGACAGAGTCAGCTGTTAGGAAGTTTTTCCTCCCTTCTTTCGTTCCTTTCTTCCGTTATTCCTTTTAAATGATAATAACTTATTTCTGGCAATCAACCTGAATCATATAATTAAGTTACTGTAATAAAACACTATGGACTATTTTTCTTTTTCCCTTAAAAACAAAATTCAAAGTAATGGGAGATGTAACCTGCCATGGTAGATTATAGTCATTCAGGAATGAGCATGACATTTATTCATGATTACTGATAGAATCAATCTGGACTGAATAGAACTGTGTTCTAAATGACTCAATGTATTCTTGAAATGCAAATATTCTATCAAGCTAATCCTTGGAAAGTCATGAGAGATTATGTTTGACTTGAGACATTTTATGCTTTTTACATGCTCATGAATTCACAGATCAATACAAATAGGGCTATTACACAAAACATAAAAAGCACTTAATGTGAAAAGATAAATCTTCCTTGGATTTCTCAATGTTCTTGCAAAGTCTTGGCCTCCTGAGACATGGAAATTGATATGCTGTGCGGACAGACAATGTTTGGTTTTACTTTCCCCAGAAACATTTACTTTTTACATGCCAGGGGTGGTGGATGCGTAGCCATTTGTCTCCTTATTATCCCATCCAAAGGATAATAAACCTTCTCTTATTTCCCAGACAACTAATGGCTGCATCCCGGGGTAGTGACCTGGGTTAAGAGAAAGAGTGACTCAACAGAGTTCAGCCTCCGGAAATTTGGAGTTATCCACCTATGTGTTTACATTTCAAAGGGGGGGGGGACCCTGGTTTGTAAACTCTAGACACTTACCTTATCTTCCCCCTGGAGAGATTTATTTAAATTTCAAAAGATAAAGACCCAGAATCCTACCCGTCTTTTTCAGAGGAATTTGTTTATATAGAGGAGACTAGAATTATTTCCCTTTCTCAGGAGGGGTGTGGGGGCAGCTGTCCTTCCTCTATACACACACAAATTCGTATTTCTGAATCCCTCCCCTACAGAACAATCTGTCCTCAGCGTGAGCATATTCATGTGTCTCTCATCCTTCGCAGCGGCGCTGTGTGCTCACTCTTACTCTGAGTATAAATAAAGTCTGATCTCTGACCAGAGACTCGGTCTTTCTGCTCGTATCTATGTCTACATCTGTATTCATCTTCATATCTGTGACTGTAGCTACAATTTTATCTGTACCTATATTTACATAAATACATAACTGCATGTGCCGCAACATCTCAGATCCTTTGCAGCATTTGACGTAACATTTAAATGAAATACAATTCAAACTAAACTTTTAATAGTTATTCTATTTCAATCTTCAAAATGTTTAACTATTTCACTCAGGTACAAGCAAATTTTGGAGAACCTCTGAAGTGCTGACATAATAGAAACTTATTAAAATATGCATAAATTAAAGCAATAGTTGCATAAACACACTAGTAGAAAATTTTTTAGATATTATGCCTATGTTGAAGTTAAGTGGCTCTCATTTGGAATCAGAACTATAAGGAAATAAACACCTATGTTATTCAAAATATAATAGCAATAGCATTTTTCAATATATTGAATTTATTTGTTCATAATTACAGGGACCAATCCTTTAGGTTTTGTTTTAGCATTGCTTTCTATATTTTTTTAACTTTTTGAAACTTTAGTGTTCATAATAAAGACTTTAACGGATTCATAATACATATTATTGTAATAAGTACACAGGGTCACATCACTGTATTTTTAAGAGAAATAAATCCCCCCCTTTTTATAAAAACATGCTGTAAATTTCCTAATAGTTAGATATACTTAGTTATATATGGATGGCTATGTTCTGTTGTAATAATGAAGGTATCTTAAATGCATAAACTCTAAATTTTAATGTTAATTTATCAAAATGAAAGGAATCGCATGCTTTTAATTTCTTAATAATTAGTCAATATAGGAGAGAGAGGAACACGGTGGCAGAGCTGGAAGACCCTACGCTCGCCTCATCCCACAAACACAACTAGATAACTATCAAATCATCCTATATAACTCAGAAATTATCCTGAAGACTGACAGAACAAACTCCACAACCAAAGACAGAAGAAGCAATGTAGAAGGAGGAGACATAACTGGCTTTTCTAACACACAGAAAAAGACAAAAATTTAGACAAAATGTGAAGACCAAGGAATTTATCCCAAATGAAAGAAAAAATAAGGCCATGGCCAGAGATCTAAGTGAAAGAGATATAAGTAACATGACTGATAGAGAATTTAAAGCAACAATCATAGGATACTCACTGGGCTTGAGAAAAGAATAGAAGGCAACAGTTAGGCCCTTGTCAGAGAGATGAAAGAGTTAAAAAAGAATCAATCAGAGATGAAATGTGCAAAAAATGAGATTGAAAACAGGCCTGATGCAATGAACAGCAGGCTGGAAGAAGTAGAGGAATGAATCAGTGACCTAGAAGATAAAGTAATGGAAAGTAATGAAGCTGAACAAAAGAGAAAAAGAACTATGCAACACAAGAACAGACTTGCAGAACTCAGTGACTCCATCAAAAGTAATAACATTCATATTATAGGAGTCCCAGAAGAAGAAGAGAGAGAAAAGGGGAAAGAACAATTAATTTAAGAAATAATAGCAGAGTGGTGCCTGAGTGGCTCAGTCAGTTAAAGGTCTGCCTTTGGCTCAGGTCATGATCCCAGGGTCCTGGCATGCAGCCACATGTTGGGCTTCCTGCTCGGCCAGGAGTCTGCTTCTTCCTCTCCCTTTGCTCCTTCCCCCTGCTTGTGCTTACTTGCTCTCTCTCTCTTTCTCCCTCTAATAAATAAATAAAAAATCTTAAAGAAAAGAAAAGAAAAGAAAAGGAAAGGAAAGGAAAGGAAAGCAAAGGAAGGAAGAAAGAAAGAAAGAAAGAAAGAAAGAAAGAAAGAAAGAAAGAAAGAAAAAGAAAGAAAAGCAGAAAACTCCCCTAATCTGAGGAAGGAAACAGACAAACAGATCCAGGAGGCACAGAGAACTCCCACCAAAATCAACAAAGACAGGCCAACACGAAGACATATTGTAATTAAATTCACAAAATATAGTGACAAAGAAAAAATTTCAAGCAGCAAGACAAAAGAAGTCCTTAACTTACAAGAGAAAAACCATAAGGCCAGCTGGAGATTTTTCAACAGAAACTTGGCAATCCAGAATAGAGTGTCAGGATTATTCAAAGTGCTGAATGGAAAAAATCAGGAGCCAAGACTACTCTATCCAGCAAGGCTGTCATTCAGATAGGAGGAGAGATAATGAGTTTCCCAGACAAACAAAAAACAAAGGAGCTCATGACCGCTAAACCAGCCCTCCAAGGAATATTAAGGGGGTCTCTTTGAGTGCAAAGAAGACACCAAAAGTGACAAAGACAAGAAAGGATCAGAAAACAATCTCCAGAAACAATGACAAAACAAGTAATAAAATGGCAAAAAATATATATCAAAAATTAATCTGAATGTAAATGGACCAAATGCTTCGATCAAAAAACAGGGTGTCAGCACAGATAAAAAAACAAGACCCATCTATGTGCTGCCTACAAGAGATTCATTTTAGATCCAAAGATACTTGCAGATTGAAAGAGAGGGGATGGAGAAATATTTATCATGCAAATGGACATGAAAAGAAAGCTGGAATAGCAATACTTAAATCGGACAAATTAGACTTTAAAACAAACACTATAGGGGTGCCTGGGTGGCACAGCGGTTAAGCGTCTGCCTTCGGCTCAGGGCGTGATCCCAGCGTTCTGGGATCGAGCCCCACATCAGGCCCCTCCGCTATGAGCCTGCTTCTTCCTCTCCCACTCCCCCTGCTTGTGTTCCCTCTTTTGCTGGCTGTCTCTATCTCTGTCAAATAAATGAATAAAATCTTTAAAAAAAAATAAAACAAACACTATAACAAGAGACAAAAAAAGGCACTATATCATCATAAAGGGACACTACAGCAAGAAGATATAACAATTGTAAATATTTATGCACCCAACATGGGAGCACCCAAATACATAAAACAAATAATAACAAACATAAAGGAGCTCATTAATAATACAATAATAGTAGGGGACTTTAACACCCCATTTGTATCAATGGACAGATCATCTAAACAGAAAATCAAACAGGAAACAATGGCTTTGAATGACACTCTGGACCAGATGGACTTAACAGATAACAGATATATTCAGAACATTTCATCCTAACAAAGCAGAATACACATATTTTTCAAGTGCACATGGACCATTCTCCAGAATAGATTACATATTAGGTCACAAAACAGGTCTCAACAAATACAAATGACTGAAGTCATATCATGCACCTTTTCTGACCACAACGCTATGAAACTAGAAGTCAACCACAAGAAAAAATCTAGAAAGACCACAAATTCATGGAGGTTAAAGAACATACTATTAAACAATGAATGGTTCAACCAGGAAATCAAAGAAGAAATAAAGAAATACATGGAAACCAATGACAATGAAAACACAACAGTCCAAAACCTTTGGATGCAGCAAAAGTGGTCTCAAGAGATAAGTACATAGTAACACAGTCTTAACTCAAGAGGCAAGATATATCTCAAACAGTCTAACCTTACACAGAAAAGAGCCAGAAAAGAACAACAAAAGAAGTCTAAATCCAGCAGAATGAGGGGAATAATAAAGATAAGAGCAGAAATAAATGATTAGAAACTAAAGAAACAATAGAACAGATCAATGAAACCAGGAGCCGGTTCTTTGAAAAAATTCATAAAATTGATAAATCCCTAACCAGACTTATCAAAAAGAAGAGAAAAGACCCAAATAAATAAAATCACAAATGAGGGAGGGGAGATCACAACCACCACAGAAATACAAACTATTATAAGAGAATATTATAAAAAACTATATGCTAACAAACTGGACAAACTGGAAGAAATGGATAAATTCCTAGAAACATAAACTACCAAAAGTGACTGACTCAGTGGGTAGCACATGCGACTCTTGATATAGGAGTCATGAGTTCAAGCCCCACATTGGCCTAGAGATTACATTTTTAAAAATGAAAATACAATGAGACAGGAAGAAATAGAAAACTTAAACACACTGATAACCAACAAAGAAACTGAATCAGTAATGAAAAAGCTCCCAACAAACAAAGGACCCAGGCCAGATGGCTTCCTAAGTAAATTCAACAAACATTTAAAGAGTTAACATGTATTCCTCCCAAATCCAAAAAAAAAACGAAAAAGGGAAACTTCCAAATTCATTCTATGAGACTAGCATTACCCTGCTACCAAAACCAGATAAAGACACCACTACAAACCAATATTCCTAATGAAAACAGATGCAAAAATTCTCAATAAAACACTAGCAAGCTGAATCCAACAATACATTAAAAAAATCATGCACCATGATCAAGTGGAATTTATTCCTGGGTTGCAAGGGTGGTTCAATATTTGCAAATCAATCAACGTGATACATCATATTAATAAAAGAAAGGATAAGAACCATATGATTATTTCAATACATGCAGAAAAAGCATTTGACGAAGTACAACCTTCAGTCATGATAAAAATCCTCAACAAAGTAGGGTTAAATGAAACGTACCTCAACATAATATAGGCCACTTACAAAAAAACCCACAGTGATATCATCCTCAATGAACAAAAACTAAGTGCTTTTCCTCTATGGTCAGGAATAAGACGGGGATGTTCACTCTCACCACTGTTATTTTTTTTAAGATTTTATTATTTTTGAGAGAGCATGAGCAGGGAGGAGGGGCAGAGGGAGAAGCAGATCCCCTGCTGAGCAGGGAGCCCAATGCGGGACTTGATCCCAGGACCCTGGCATGATCTGAACCGAAGGCAGATGCTTAACCAACAGAGCCACGCAGGCGCCCTCTTACCACCATTATTTAATACAGTACTGGAAGTCCTAGGTTGTGCAATCAGACAACAAAAAGAAATAAAAACATCCAAATTAGCAAGGAAGAAGGAAGACTTTCACTATTTGCAGATGACATGATACTATATATATAAAGCCTGAAAGACTCCACCAATAAACTATTAGAACTGATATATGAGTTCAGTAAAGTCACAGGATACAAAATTCAATGTACAGAAGTGTGTTGCATTTCTATACACCAATAATGAAGCAGCAGAAAGAGAAATTAAGGAATCAATCCCATTTACAGTTGCACCACAAATAATAAGATACCTAGGAATAAACCCAACCAAAGAGGTGAAAGACCTGTACTCTGAAAACTATAAAACACTGATGAAAGGAATTGAAGAAATTGAAAGATATTCTATACTCACAGATTGGAAGAACAAATATTTTTAAAATGTCCATATTACCCAAAGCAATCCACACATTTAACACAATCCCTATCAAAATACCAAAAGCATTCTTCACAAAAACAAACAATCCTAAAATTTGTATGGAACCACAAAAGACCCCGAAAGGCCAAAGAGACCTTGAAAAAGAAAAGCAAAGCTGAAGGCATCACAATTTCAGACTTCAAGCTATATTGCAAATCTGTAGTGATCAAGACATTATGGTAATGGCACACACACACAAAAATAGACACATAGATCAATGAAACAAAACAGACAACCTAGAAATGTACCCACAACTGTGTGGTCAATTAGTCTTTGGCAAAGCAGGAAAGAATATCCAATGGAAAAATGGTCTCTTCAATAAATGGTGTTGGGAAAACAGGACAGCAACATGCAAAAGAATGAAACTGGACCACTTGCTTACACCATACACAAAAATAAACTCAAAATGGATGAAAGTCCTAATTGTGAGACAGAACGCCATAAACATCCTCAAAGAGAATAGAGGCAGTAACTTTTTTGACATCACCTACAGCAACTTCTTTGTAGATATGTTTCTGATGCAAGGAAAACAAAAACAAAAATCAACTATTGGGACTACATGAAAATAAAAAACTTCTGCACAGTGAAGGAAACAATCAACAAAAGGAAAAGCCAGATTACAGAATGGGAGAAGATATTTACAAGGGACATAACCAATAAATGGTTAGTATCCAAAATAAATAACTTCTAAAACTCAATATCCCCAAAATGAATAATCCAATTAAAAAATGGGCAGAAGACATGGATAGAAAATTTTCCAAAGAAGATATACAGATGGCCAACAGACACATGAAAAGATGCTCAACATCACTGATCATCAGGGAAATGCAAATCAAAACTATAATGAGATATCATTTCACATCTGTCAGAATGGCTAAAATTAACAACACAAGAACGAACAGGTGTTGGCAAAGACGCAGAGAAAGGGGAACCCTCTTGCACTGTTGGTGGGAATGCAAACTGGTACAGCCACTCTGGAAAACAGTATGGAGTTTCCTCAAAAAGTTAAAAATAGAACCACCCTATGATCTAGCAGTTGCACTACTAGGTATTTACCCAAAAAATACAAAAATACTAATTTAAAGGGGATACAAGAACGCTGATGTTTATAGCAGCATCATCTTCAATAGCCTAATTATGGAAAGAGTCCAAGTGTCCATTGACTGATGAATGCATAAAGAAGAGGTATACACAATGGAATATACAATGGAATATTACTCAGTCATAAAAAAGAATGAAATCTTTTCAATTACATGGATGGACCTTGAGAATATAATGCTAATAAGCAAAGTAAGTCAGTCAGAGAAAGAGATATACCATCTGATTTCACTCATATCTAGAATTTAAGAAAGAAAAAAGACGAGAAAAGGGTTAAAAAAAAAGAAAAAGAAAGTGAGAGGCAAACCAAGTAACACTCTTAACTATAGAGAACAAACTGATGGCTACCAGAAAGGAGGTGGGTGGAAGCATGCGTTAAATAGCTGATGGGGATGAAGGAGGGCACTTGCCGTGATGAGCACCGGCTACTGTATTGAAGTGTTGAATCACTATATTGTACACCTGAAACTAATATTACACTGGGTTAACTAACTGGAATTTAAATAAAAACTTAAAAGAAAAAAATATATAATGGTTTACACACGTTTAAAATTCTTAGTAAAGGCCATATTTCATTTTACTCAGGAACGGGCTTTTGGTATGTAGGAATAAATCTAACATCCCTCACAAACTGAAAAAATGAGCTATCGCTATAATGTCCCACATTTTATATAAAAATAACTTAGCATCCAAAAAAAACAACAAAAATAGTCAAAATGCTTACTGGATAATCATATTGATATTTATAATTTAATTTTATTAAAATAGGAACATTTTCATGTTATATGAAAATTATTCACCTTCAAAAATCCTTTCTACCATAATATATCAAATCATGGTGTTTTCTTGTAAGATTCAAAGGATTTTAAAACCCAGCTAACGAAGAGTTTATAAATCTCTTTGTTGTTTGCTTTTGGTTGCCAAGCTATACCACTATATTTTATTTCTTACTTAACCAAACATGAAATAATCATCTTATTACAAGTTTATAGGGTTAATGTTTGACACTGAAAATAGCTAAGATCGATACCACCATAAATAGGCTGACTTCATAAAAGTTATCAAATTTAACACCTACAACTGTGGCTTCTCCCTACTAAGGTAAACATTGTCAAAAAGATATACATTTAGTTTTAATTCATCTTTTGGAGTTGCATGAATGTGGAGATAATTATTGACATACTTTGCTTTTCAAACCTCTTGTGGCATAAAAAGTGTGGGTATTATCTTTAAAGAAATACTAATAAATTTTATAATAGAAAATAAAATAGATTGGACAAATGACTGCAATTATATCAGTTGATAAATTTCTTAGTTTAGAATTCTAAGTAGGAATGTGCATTGATCAGGTATTCTAAAAAACAAGCAAAAATCCTTCTTGAATAGGCAATGAATAACACGACTTGCTTTTCAACTTCTTCAAATATTGAATTATTAATAATGAGATTGGTGATTATGAATTCTTATCAAATCAAACACATTCAACATTTCAGATATAATTTATAACACTTATTGATTGGATTTTCTTCTGAGGGATAATTTCAGATCCACTGGATCTATATTGGTAGAATACTATTAAGGTCCAGAAAAATCTAAGGTAAGAAGCCAAATTAAAAGGAGATGCAACAGTGTAACTGCCAGAAGGGAGGTGGGGGAGGGATGGATGAAATAGATAAAGGGGATTAAGAGTACACTTGTCTTGATGAGCACTGAGAAAGTTATAGAATTGTTGAATCAAAAAAAAAAAAAAAGGAGATGCAGTTATGAAACTGGAGAAGCCAAGGAAGAAATGATTTTTCACTGGAATAAGAAGTATAAGTACAAACTTCAACCTTCTAAAGAAATCTGACTGCCCAGCATTAAAGCTTCAATGATTGGGCCTCGAGCAATTTTCTTACAAACTGATGATTATTCTTCCTGGGAATGACCTCCACCATCTCTCATTGACTCCACGCTAGTGCCCAATAAATCCCAGATAGAGAAGCACAAAGAGAATTCTCAGAGGAGATAGCCTATATACTGATTGGGTTACTGACCTACTGGCAGAATATGTTATAATCTCTATTGGCCGAAGTCTGAAAAGCATTGAAAGACAGGCATGGATCTTAAAGGTGCCAGACAAAGGCAAGCAGAATAGAAGTCCTGATTGAGTCAAATCTGATGACATCAACAGACACTCAATTTAATATTTTTATTCACTCATCAGAGACTAGATTATAGATCTGTTAGGGAGGCTAATTGATACTTGTTCTGTAGTGGCCTGTATTTTTTGATGTTGAAATGTCTGAACCCCCCAGCCTTATTGTAGGGAATAAGGTCTAAAGAATGAACGCACAAGGGAAATGGGGATGAGGAATTCAGCCACTCTGTTACTGTTCACAGCATGGCTGTTCCTGATGAAGAGTTAATTAAGCACACAGAGATTATAGAACATGTTACAATATCCCATATTCTAAAAGAGTTCAATTGATCTGCACTCTTTAATGATTTCAATGTCAAAAAAGATAAAGATTGAGAAATTCTTTCAGATTAAAGGTGACTAAAGACACATGACATATATATGCAATGTGTGATTCTGGGATTAGATCCAGGCTCAAAAAGAAAACGGTTCTACTGGGACAAAACTGGTAAAACTTAACTATAGGCTATACATTAAATAATAGCAAATATCCTGAATTTGAAAATTTCACACTCATTGCCTAAGAGAATATTCTTGTTCTTAGGCAATATAAACAGAACTACCTGTGGTTTAAAAACCCATGATATCTGCAACTTACTCTCAAATAGTTCAGCAAGTTCACAGCACCAGAGCCTCCCTCTTGGTTCACTTTGTTAAGTGCCCTGCAATGGGTCAAAGTAAAACCTGACTCTTTTCTCCATCTTCCCAAAGGCTCCTATTTTCATTTTTCAGAGTTATGCTATACTAGGGCAAGGATAGTCTACAAATGTAATGTGAATTATTGGATATTGTCTTTGAAACGACCCTACACCCTGGAGATCCAAAACCACCTGATAGTTCTTTGACCTGAGTAAGGATTTAGGAGGTCAGTATTAAATTTTGCCCAAGTGATCAGTGAGTTAGTGGGACTGTGGAACCCTGATATTCACTTCCCCGGTTCCAGAATGTATACAGGGAATAAATGTCATTAGTAACTAACTGGTAGATAACCTATGCTGATTGCCTGGTCCATGGATTGAGAGATAATATTGTAAAAAGACCCAAGTATAAACCCCGACAAACTCTTCTCATCCTACAAAGACAGTAAACAAAAATAAATTATTCACTCCTTGGAAGATTCCAGAGATTAGTGCTGCCATCAAACACTCAAAAGTTGTGAAGGTGATAATTCCTACCACATCTATGTACCACTGATTGGTTAATGCAAAAGCTAGATTGTGGAGGAAAATTAAAGATGATCACAAACTCAATCAAATGCTGACGCTGATCACTGGATGATTATAACTACATTCCTGGATTTGTTATCATTCCTGGAAAAAGTCGTTGTAGCTCCTTATATGTGCCATGAAATAACTGACCCAGTAAGTGCTTCTTTTTCATACCTAACAGTAAAGATAATAAATTTCAAGCACACCGTTTTTCCCAGTTTGGGTATTTGAAAAGATTTACCAAGTTCCACAGTGTATATTTATGTGAGGCTTTTATTTAAAGACAATCAGGGGAGAACAGGGAAAGAAAAAGAATGCAGGCGAGCATCAAGAGACTCAGGAGAGGCATCTAAACAATCCAAACCTCGTCATAACTCTTATCTTTGTGCACAGCTGGGCTGAGTATCTGAGTATCCCCATAATGTTTGCCAGGTGTACTGGCTTTGGAAGAGTTCCAAGGACTTATTGGGAAAACTATAGCAGTCCCCTGGGTCAATAATCAAGACATGCTTGTCAAACCAGTTGGGCCAGTTATGAACCATTCATTTGTACAGGTCATTCATTCATTCACTCAGCCTAAGCCTTACTCCATGAAGATAGTAAACCTGTTTCATTTTAGCCTCCTACGCTTGCCCCTTCCAAACATTTTTCTAAGACTCTCTCTTTTCTAATATACTGCTATATTTGGTTCGCTAATATATTAATTGGCCATATATGCCCATAGTTGATATCTTTCCCAAAGTTATTTAATTATTCTATGGTATTTAAATAATAAATTTAATGATGCTGATTCTCCAGTTTACATATAAAGACTATGCTTTTCTGAGTACCAAGCTCTCACACATTACTGCTTACTGCCTACTCTCACTAAACATCTAGCAGCCACTTAAAGCTTACTATTTTCACAATAGTTTTAATTATATTTCCACCTAAATTATCCCTCTATTTCCCTATTTCAGTGACTAGAACTGGAACACCCTTAGCAGCTCACATCATAAAAACTGGCTCTAATCATCAATGCCTTATTTTTTTTACACTTCCCCTCTATGTACATACATAGTACCTCTCTCTTTAGTTCTAGTCAAGCACACATCACACAATATTATGACTGTACCTTTGCCTCCACTGAAGTGTAAATTCCGTAAGGTCAGGGCCCATGTCTGTACTTTTCAATGGATAGCCCAAATTAAAGTCTCAATAATTCTTAAATGAATCCATGAATAATTAAATATTTGGAACTGCTTTAGAGTTTGCATATTTGAATTTTGGCAATCAAGAAAGTATTGTCTTTGCAGATACACTGCAGAAAAAGATACTCTATGAAGTAATGGCACTCCTCATATGAAGAAATTGCATGATATACAAACACATCATGAATTAAGAGGCATTAGCGTAATGTACTCCTTAACTTATTAAATTTTTTAACTTTCTCAAACATGAATAATTTTAAAAATGAAACTGTTTCTGGTTTAACAATGAATATTAAGATACATTCAGAAATGGTGTGATCTTTGTGACTTTTTCCTGGAGAGGATGCTGTGACTTCATCCACTCTAAACATCATGGCAGTCACTGAAACAGAAAGATTCCCAGGAGAAGATATCTTGCTGTCAGTGGTGTTTAGCTCTTGTCCTAATCCTTGCTAAACCAGTTATTCTAATTAACATTTCAAACAAACATCCCAAAGGATAGGCTCAAAGTACAATCTACTTTTCTTCAAAGGGGAAGCCCTCTTTTATCCCTCAAGAATAAACCCTTTTTTTCCTGGACATCCCTTTAAAATACTGCACAATTTTTTTTAAGAGACAGAACCCCGAATTTGCAGGCTCATATATCACCTACACAGTGAGTTTTGCATTTTAGAACAGCTGTATCTAAGCTAACAGTTCCAATTCAATTTCATCAAGAAAATGGTTTCAAAAAATAACTTAGGTTCAATGTTTAAATGTAACTGGTCTTTGTAATTACACAAACTTTAGCTGATAATGTTATGCTTTCTAATTACAGATTTTTAGTAATTAATTTTTTTCAAAATTATTACCATAATACCAATGCCAAATAAAGAACTGTGAAAACAGGTGCTGTTAAGGTTATAAAATCAGACTATCAGATCATCTTTGTTTTTTCACTCACATAACAATAATTTGATAAATTAGTAAAATACATTTGATAAATGTCCATCTCCCATGAACAACCCAAACTCTTCTCTATAAGTATAGTTCTATTATGAGATATTAGGAACATCGAAAAATACTTTTAAACATTTTGGACAAAAGTACAATTTATTATCATATATGCAAATATTAAATTATATAGAACATTTTTTCATTATTTACATGAATACGAAATAATCACATATAAAATGTTAATGCATTTAGTTACTCATGGAAGAGTAGGGATGGGTTGCATGGTTACCCTGCAAGGTGAAATTCAACAGAAATATCTATGTAAGAGGAGCTAAAAAATGTACCTTCATGGGAATGAAGCATTCTTTTGCAATTGCTTTTTTCTTTTATATTTATTTGTGTTGGTCTTGAGGAGCTGACCGTCATCCATCCCAGTAACTCAACATCCTCATGTATACCAATTTGTATTAAAAGTATTTCAATGGCCATATTAAAAATGTACTTATGGTCAAGGCCACTAGTTGTAATTACTCAGAATACTTAAAAAAATCTTCTATATAAGACTAATAATTGCAGAGTGCCTTTGTATGCTTAAGCATAGTCAAGGTTCTTTTGATTAAAAATTATCAAAGGTCTTTTACATTAATCTATTTTTGCAAAACAGAGTTCATTAATTAGAGATCATCCGTTTCTCAACAGCCCACAATTGTAGGAAATGAGAGAGAGAATAAAGAGACTACCAATGATGTGCTCACATAAGCCATTAGACATAGAAAAAATAAATTAGCATGAGAGTCATCTATAAATCAAGACATACTGGATATAACCAGAGATATTCAATCACCTAAAAGTGTAAAATAGATGTTACAATATAAAACATTCACTGCAAATGGAGTCAATCTATGAGTATACTTAATGACAAAACATAAAGGCTACCTTTGACTAGTATTCAAACAGCTACAGAGACAATCAAATGCAAACTAGACCAGGAGTTAGTCATAATCAATCTCTTTATTACTTACACCACAACTGTGAAGATGGATTCTTAAACCGATATTGATCTGGTGGCATTTACTATCTAAATCTGTGGTTCTAAACTTTAGCATGTATTAGAATAATCTGGCGTGCTTGTTAAAACACAGGTTCTTAGCACCTAACCAGAATTTCTGTTTCAGTTCTAATTCTGTTTCTAATTCATTCTGACCCATCTGGAATGGGGGAGTCTGAGAATTTGATTTTCTAGCAAGTTTCCAGTTTCTTATTTGATACCCACTAATTTAAACCACGTATCAGTCTACATATTATAATTTATCACCAAGTAACCTTCAAATTCCATGTAGCTCACTCACAGGAAAAAAAAAAAAAAGTTTGTCAGAAGATATGAAAATCAGGCTCCCCTGGCTTCTATAGTTTGATTTAAAAAAATCTATTAGCATTCTGGTTTTATATATCAACTGTCGATTAGTGTGAATCATCTGCAAGATTATTCAAATATGGGCTCTAAACAGATTAATTTTTTTGGCTGCACAATCACCTGCTCAAAAAGATATGAAGTCTTTTCGCTGGCTTTTCCAAGTGGGAGCCCAAATGTTAAATCTGCAAAAGAATATCTTCACTATTCTCTAAAAAGCGTTTCTCTTCAAAGAGTTGGCAAAAGTAAAACTAAATAATCCTGGTAAACCCGAGATACTATTAAAACTAATCTCATTTCACATTTTAGGGTCATGGCTATTTCAACAACATAAGAACTCTCATAACGTATTTGTCAGCATCTTTTCCTTCGCCCAGGAAAAAAAAAGACAATAGATCCACCAGAAGCACAGAAAAGCACAATCAAAGTAAATTATTTTTTTCTGATATGATTTAAGGCTGAAATATAGTCACTAAGTCGATGGAATTACTTTATATTATTAATATTACTTTATATGGAATCTGTTGTTTAATTTTGTATGTCATCAAGCTTTTACCTGGATTTTGTAGGCCTGGTACAAGGTAACACAAACATGAAGGCAAGAGAAATGTTAAAATGGACATGGGAGTTAAGCAAACGGCCGAAACTTTAGATTTTTGAATGCCCAATATGAGTTTTTACTATTTAGAAAGAAATACCCCTTTAAAAAAATATATATACATTTCAGCTCAAGGAAATGAATTATGTGGCAGTGACGTTTGTTATTTGTGCTCACACACACACACACACACACACACACAACCGATGTCTTGAATCGAAAACATTAAGTTTTATGAAAACCCCAGGCTGCTAAAGATAAGGTAATGGTTCCTATAGGTTCAATACTACCCCAAATCAAAGGTAGTATTGGCATTCCAGACAAACCCCAAAGTTCCTGGTGTCTCTAGATTTTCATTGATTGACTGACTCATTAAAATATTGATTTGCAGGTGCATATTGTTAGATAAAGCTGTCGTGCAGACTTAGCTTTAGTAAGGTCCTGCCAGAAATGTCAAGAATTAAATTTGCCTGCAAACCATTTAAAAAACAAACAAAACAAAACAAAACAAAAAACAAAACAAAACAAAACAAAACAAACTTTCCAAGTAGTTTCAGATAAAAGTTCATCTCTAATATATGTAATGTTACCTGACTAAACTCTAGATTTTTTAGGGTAGCACAAATGTTCGAAAATTTCTTTACGTTTATATACTTGTTATATGACTTAAATTGTCCTCTTGGGAAAGAATTTAATATTTCTTTTCCATTTCAAAATATATCTGCTTTAAACTTTTTGGAGTATAAAATATATAAACAGTGATAAAAATGAATATCATTAATTGCCCGGATAAATAATACGGAAAAGAAGACAATGCATAGTTTCCTAAAATAAACAGTAAAATACCCGTTCCTGAAAGTTTTTCTCATCTACATTAGTGAGATGTCACCAATATCCACCTACACTGGACTATATGAATTTGGTCCAGTCTTGCTCATCATGCAATTTTTATATTTTATTTTATTAAAAAATATTTTTAAAAAGACACACATGATCAGGTACTTAGGAGGAGCTAAAAACAAGGCAAAAATGTAAAGCAAGTACAATAAGCTAATAGAGGTCTGTTTTGCCTTAGAAGTTCTATACTTAATCTTTGCTAAAAACCTCCTTGGGAGAGGTCATTAAGGAATTAAACAAACCAAGAAGACTATTCAATTTTACTATTAAGATAGGCAAACATGTCAGAATGTGCATAATTCAAGCTTACATTTAATTTTCTGTAAAGGAGAATCTGAAGACTATTTTTCCACCTAGATATTTTTAGAAAAAAATCAAACCAGACCAAAAGAAAAAAGAAAGAATTCCTTGATTTAATCTGCTAATATTTTAAATGGTTCATCAGGAAACTTAAAGATACATTACATTTATTTGTATCTTATTCCTCATGATAAAATACTCTTTCATCTGAAGATATATACAAGTACTTTTTTTGCTGTTTTTGATTTTGGGGCCTCGTGTGGAGAAAACAGAAAGCATCCGCCATTCCTGACAACACAACCCTGTGTTCTTATTTCATGAAAACAGTCTATTCTGCAAAGAAAACTTTCCTTCAGGGCGTCAGGGGGCAATAAACGTGTATTTTTATTCTAACACCCAAATAAAGCAAATTGTATATAATTAGATTTCAAAATGTGGTTAAACATGTCCATGTAAACCTAATAAAATTTCATATCACATTCTTGTTTACTGAAATATAGATTTAAACTCCCAAAAGGATTTTGCAACACCTAAATGTGAAAATTCTTATTAGAATATAGTAAATTATACCCATATATTAAACACACACGCGCGCGCGCGCGCACTTTCCTGAGTTTCTTAGCTATCCACGTAAACTTTTTTTTTTTTATTTAACTTCCCAAATCACTTCTATTTAGTCTTGGGCTGTACTGCTGTCATATTTTACCAGTTGTCCCCCTCCCCCCAAACTCACATTAGCCCAGGCTTAAAAGTACGACAGTCACAGAATAGTATCTCTGGTGTTGTTTCCAAGCCCCCATACAAGCAAGCTTTACCTTAGAGGGACTGCAGGGATCCACTCCTACATTTTGATCCATCAGGTACACTTCCTCCATTGAGTCTAACTCTTCTTAATCAGTCTTTCTCTGAAGAAACTTCTGCTATTAAAAAACAAAACAATATACATAAAGAGGTTTCATCAATCAATTTGATTATAGCTTCCATTTATGCCCACTAAAAGTGGTAACATTGTTCCTACAACTCTAGGACAGGCTGTCAATGTTTCACACTGAGGGTAGAACCTGTGTGAGTTTGTGTGAGTGAAGGACACACATTTTGACAATAATTATACACTGAAGTCACCGAGACTTCTGGAACCAATACTAGTAAATATGCATTCACTTTTCTTGTGAGATTTTATGATAAAAAAAAATACTGTCAACCCTTTCATCCTAAGTCTCAGGTACGAATCTGATGAAAATTGGCTAGAGGATGATGTGATTGACATATCTATTTCTGGACTTAATATGAACAGTTCCCATTTCTAATACTTCAAGCCCTTTTGCTTCAGGTTCCTTTCATCTCGAGGTTTTTGTTTTTGTGTTGTTGTTTTGTTGCGTTTTTACATGACACTCTATTAGACTCCTCGCTATGCACAGATTTGTCTAAAAGTTTAGAATCAAGTTCAGACCTCTGGTACACACAGACATGATTATAATGGCAAGGAATTATCTATCCCAGATATTTAATAGTGCATCTGTCTAACATAAGTACAACCATTTCAAGCTACCACATTATTCAAATAAAGTTTTAGGTTCTGTATTTCACATATAAGCACAATTAACTTTTGACAGTAAATTTTTAACTAATTACAATGCATCCATCCATGCAAGATAATTGCCATGTAAATGTTTAGTAGCCAATCTGGTGCCTTCGTTCATAATTAATATTATAAAATTGACATTAAACGTTTCTACACTACAGACGCAGGCACAGAAAAATTTGACAAACATTTAATTATTTATAAGTACACATTATAATCCGTACTATATAAAAGCATTTAAAAAGAAATAATGGATAAGTAAACACAAGCAGGAAGCTAATTTTATATTGAAATATGTTTACTGTCTCTTAATGGCCAAGCCATTATCAGCACCATGACTGACAGATATGGCATCTAGACTAAACTATCATTTATTTAGGATAACCTTTGCCTGCATATTTTATGTTTATAACAAATAATCTATTGCTGTTTTTTAAATGAATAAACCTCAGCATCTTAGAAGTCTAGAACCAGAGAAGACTCAACACTATTTTGTTCAGTACCATTATTTAATAAACTAGAATAATTTAGGGTTAGATTCAGACTAAGCATTAATTTTCATAACTGCCACTCCCAGAGTCTATTCACTATTCAATGCTGCCATTGTAAAAATCATTTTCTAATGTAATTAATGTATACTATTATCAGCAAATAAGAATATTTATACTTTTATTTATGTGCTAAGATTATTATTGCCCTTAAATTTATAGAACTAAGCTCTAAATAATAGTGTTTTACTTCCTTTTTACATTTGATAAGTTTAGACTAAATGAAACACAATTATTATTATATATTTTTTTAAAGATTTTATTTATTTATTCGACAGAGATAGAGACAGCCAGTGAGAGAGGGAACACAAGCAGGGGGAGCGGGAGAGGAAGAAGCAGGCTCATAGTGGAGGAGCTACAGTTGCTGCAGGGTGTCTTCTTTCAGGGTAAGTAATCAAAAAAGAAAATTAAGTCACAATATCCTGGAAAAGAAACTGTTCATATTCCTCTGAGAATAAGCAATATTATCCCTCAATACATTATACTTATAATTACAAGTATAATATGGCATACTTACATATTATGTCATATTATTTATTGACTACATAAGGGAAATTATTTTCTCTAAGTTACGGTGCACATACTCTATTTGTTACACTGACCACAGAGGTAGATCAGGAAAATTAAATCAGCATAATTATGTGCCAAATAATGTATAAAAATTGTGTAGTATACACACAATTAATTGATCTCAGGAAATTAAAGTTTAAGTAAACCTTGATTGTGGCAAAATTATTCACTATAACACTTTGAAAGATTAATATTATATTTATTGCATTACCATTATAAATAACAAATATAGAGTTCTATAATCTAAATCACTTGAAGTGTAATTTCACATATTAATTTTGTCAATAAATCTTGAAAGATGAGTGTTTGAAGTTAAGAGTCTTATTCATTTCCAGATTAGCACAAAGGCAATGCAATTCTAATCTGAGAGAATTGCATTAAACAAAACTGGGCAGCGTATACACATAATAAATGCACTGGGGAATGAAACAGCTCTATTTAACTGTAAGGAAAATATTTATACCTCAAAAAGATTCAGAATCTATTACTGCAAACTAATTTAGACAATGTACCTTCAACTTCAGAGTTAACTAAAATTTATAGCTTTTATTATATTTATGTTTATTTTCATGCTGCACACACACACACACACAGACACACAGACACACATATTTTATTACAAAAGCAAGCTGAATATAATTGGTAAACATTTGGATTCCCAGTAGTAGTTTCAATACAGTCCCAGCTAAATTTTAATAGTTGCACTCTTGTCCTCTATATTATCCTAATATAGTAAGAGTGCTACTGGTTATTATTCTTTAAGTCCCTATGCTTTTCTTTAATTTTCACAAAAAGTTTTTGAAGTTATTATTCCATTTGTAAAAATTGTGGCTCAGATTAAGTAACACTCAGCTGGTACTAAGTGAAAAATCCCTGTGTTGAAACCAGGTTTGTGTGAATATCCATGCTCTTTTAGCTGAACGTTGGGAACACTTTTTTAGACTAGCACATTGATGTTTTATAATTTCCAAAAAAAATAATAAATACTTGTTATACATGCCACAACTAATGTTCAGGATATGACTGCTACAGGTCATCAAAAACATTTCTTATCACAATTGATTATATTTATAAAGACAGTGAATACTTTAAAGGGGAGGGAGTATGCTTTAAAGAGCAGTATGCTTTAGAGTATTATTTGCAGTCTTTAAATTCTTTTTTTAAACAAATAATTATTGTTGTGTTGGAAATGTCCTAAATTAGATGGTGAATCATAAACAAAGCTGTAAATGAGTTGCATAGGAAGGCAGAGACCACGCTCCTGACACTGGAGGTTATTACCATATTATGAAATTAACACTGCCATGATCTGTGGTTTCCTTAATTTAGCTGTTCCATGCATCTCTCCCTTATGTAATGGATGATTAATAAATTTAATTATATATTTTGATAATATAGTATTACAGTAAAATATATGGAGATCAAAACCATAATTACTTGTATAGTAAATAATATAATTGATTTCTCGTGTGTTATATATCTAATATTCTTTCTATTATTTTGTTGCTTGCCTATAAAATAATTGGATAATTAATAATTATAGGAGTGACAGGTTAATTTTACTTTGAGGCAATTTACATATGAATCAAATCAGCAGTAGCAAAATTCTTAATAAACTTGTAACATTATACAAATAAGATATTTGGCACTATCTCTTTCATGACCTGTAAATTTTAATGAATGACAATATCTAATTAACATTTTCTCATTTTAAAAAGAGTTTAGCAAAGTGGAAAATACACACACTGCTCATGCTGTAGATCTAATCCATAAAAAAACTAAACTCAAAAACAACAAACTTCCAA
Organism: Ursus arctos; assembly: GCF_023065955.2. NCBI lineage: Eukaryota > Metazoa > Chordata > Mammalia > Carnivora > Ursidae > Ursus > Ursus arctos. Next base: position 53,390,490 of record NW_026623056.1, on the reverse strand, counting down.
ATATCTTTGATTAGCATTTAAATGCTACAATTGCTTATACTGTCCTGTGGATACTCTTTTTAAAATTATAAATACAAAAGTAATATCTAAGCATTAATTAAATATTAGCTATTTACTCTTGTTACTTGAACTCATAGTTTTCACTCTGAGAATAGCACTGTTCTGTGGACAGTAAATGTTCAATAAACATTGAATGAAGGAGACATTGCTAAACTAAAATGTATGAGCTCTGGAGATACAAGAGAAGAGACAGTATATTATTTGAAACTCAAGATTTGAGATACAGTAAGCAAGATAAGCCTCAGCCTATTCCAGAGGACTTAGGGTAGATAATCTTAAATAATATGTTTTTAAAAATGGGAATAAATAAGAAGATCAATTCCCCTGTAATGCTACCAAGCTCTAGAGACACAAGATGGCTGCTCTATTTTCAGTGAAACACTGCATTGTTTGTAAACCGTTTTATAGAAATTATTTTAAAACTGTTTTATTTTGATCCTAATGATTTAAGAAACTCAGGTTTTAACTTTTAAACACTAGGTTGCAGTATCTTTGTGTGCTCATGTAATAATCATCTTATGAAATGGACCTCCTAACAGTAAACATTAGAATGATGCCTATCATCTTCATATCACCATACAAGCTTCTTTGACCTGGCTACGATCAGAGGAAGATGCCAGGAAAATGGAAAAGACTCTCCTCTCAATACTGACAGCTGGTTCTTCACTGACATCTCCTTTACAGTTACCTCTTTAGCTGCAAGCTCCAGTGCAGTTTCCTGAAAGGCCTGTAGCTTAGAATGAATCTAGACCTGGAAAGTGAAGTAACTTCTCACAGTATAATGAAGAATTGCAGAGGTTGTTTGCTTCCTTCATTTTAATAATGTCTCTTGCATAGGGAAATCAATAAACAATGACTATGATACAAAGGAAATCAGAGACATCCCTGTATAAGTGACTTTGGGGCAGAAACGGAGATGCTACAATGGCTTTACTAACTAAAGTCTGGGGAGCATCTAACAAATGTTATGATCATAACAGAAAACAGACAAAAGAAATAACAGCTTTATATTTTTCTGCTATCAGGAATAATCACAAATCCAAGGGTTTTAATGAAGGTGTTGTATGTAAAAACAAAAACTTCAGAGAATGAAATTAGTTTTTGCCTTTGAAGTTAGAAATCCCAATAATGAAAAGTAACTGGAGAGATGAGTTGCAGGGATAATCCTTAAAATGGTAACAAGACTTGGGACTATCTATCTAGGAGGTGGCTTTAATAGCAACTGAACAAAGTATAAAATTTAAGATTCCATTTAAAAGCATAAGTGATTGAATGATTTGCCAAGAGACTGTAAAAATCAAATCTAAAATAGCTTTTTAAATCTTTTTATTTTGAAATTTTACCGGAATCTTCTTTTTTCATGACATGCTGTTATACCTACGTTATAATTTTGAATTAAAGTTTATTTAATCGAATTAGGTAAGCATTGGTATAGTACTGAGTCACTTTTATCTGTAACTGGAAAGAAAGCTAGACAACAAGGATTATGTTACCTCAAAGCAGAAAAACTTCTGACAATATGCACATGAAGTATTCTCATACATACTTAAAGAAAAGGCAGGACTGGAATCCTAAAGCCTATAGGCATTATTACCCTTATACAAATGTCCTGTGTTTTATGTCACTCTATTTATTCATATATATTTCCTCATTGATAAGTCATGTTTCACTTTTGACCTGTATTACCTCATATATTCCCAAGCCCTTTTCATAGAAAGTACATTATAGAATAATTGGTTACAGAATAATAGTTTTGAATATATTTGTATAAATGTAATCTAAAGAGATATCTACATTTACTTAATGGCATTTCCAGAAAGTTCTGTTAGTCAATATGATACAACAGAAATTAAGATCATTTATAATTGAAACTTTTCATCAAAATATTATATTATTGATAAAATATGAAATAAATTGAATGAAATTAAATAAGAGCTTAATATGATCGACACGAAATACATCTCTAACTGAATATGTGGTATCTAAACATTTTGGTACTTATAATGAATATAAATATTTTTATATTTACTTGGAGTGGCTCATAATAGATGGCTCATAATAAATCATTTTTCTTTTAAGAAATGTACTGTTTTTATTAGTAATTTTTCTTTTTTTAAAAAAGGCAGTAACATTAAAATGTTTGAAAATAAGATTTCATTTCTGTAACAGTACCAAGTTTATTTTCTACTTGCTATATTTCCAAAGTCAAAGCCATCATATTAAAACTGCCTCTATAGGCTACAAATTTAACATATGTTATTTATGTAGCTACAGATATTTTTACTACCTTATATCACTGAATTAAAATAAATGGAATCAATACTGTTGCCAAAAATACAAATGTCTTATATAGGTAATATTTATTTATTTATTCATTACAGAAATTAAATATAGACTTTTGAAGCTTGAAAACCAGTAAATAAAATATCTGACCTAGTATCTGATAAGCTTGAGAAAATTGACAAATGCCATGGAAAATTAAAAGTCAGCAGTTGATGAAGAAATAATTTACCAATGTACATCAAATCCTCAGACACTACATATTGAAGATTTAAGTACAAACCTCCACATTATAAGTTAATAAACAAGATAAGTGTTTTGATATAGATAGAATAAAAACAGTATTTCATAGCATTTCCAGCATATGAAGTCCAGAAGAATATTAAGACAATGATAAGTTTACAAGCCTAAAATCCCTGGGTAGCTTAGAAGCATCTATAAAACATCTATAGAGGAAGTATTTACACTCAGCTAGCACTTGCAGGGGTTGGGTTCATTTTTATTAGGGATAATGCATCAATCAATATTCCTCACATCATCTTGCCAATTACTCAAAAAATTTTTGCAAAGGCATATTGAGAAAATAACCATCCATAGCTCATCTAAGATAGCAACTCAGCTTGTGTCTGATGGACATCACAAAGACTACGAAATCTCACCTTCCTCTCTCACCCATAACAAATAAATAAATATTTAAAAATAATCCCATTGAAGTTAAAAATAGAACTACCCTACAACCCGACAATTGAGCTACTAGGTATTTACCCAAAGGATACAAAAATATTGATTCATAGGGGCACATGCACCCTGATGGTTATAGCAGCATTATCAACAACAGCCAAATTATGGAAAGAGCCCGAATGTCCATCAACTGATGAATGGATAAAGAAGATGTGGTATATGGAATATTATTTAGCCACCAAAAGAATGAAATCTTGCCATTTGCAATGACAAGGATGGAGCTACAGTGTATTATGCTAGGCAAAATAAGGCAGTCAGAGAAAGACAAATACCATGTGATTTCACTCATATGTGGAATTTAAGATACAAAACAGATGAAGATAGGGGAAGGGAAAAAAAAAAGAGGGAAGCAAAACATAAGAGACTCTTAACTATAGAGAACAAACTGACGGCTGTTGGAAGGGAGGTGGGTAGGGGATGGGCTAAATAGTTGATGGGTATAAATACTTGTGATGAGCACCGGGTATTACATGTAAGTGATGAATCACTAAATTCTACTCCTGAAACCGGTATTAAACTATATGTTAACTAACTAGAATTTAAATAGAAAATTGAATGAAAAAAAATTAAAATAATCCTATTGAGACTCTTACCCAGCTTTTCAACTTGGTGTTCCTACAGAGAGCAGCTCTAAGTACATGACATGATTTGGAGGGGTCCAGAACCCACAAGAGTAAGGATTAAAGGTCACATCATTAAATTCGCAGAACTTATAAATAAATAAAACTGCCATTAGTTGGTTCTCTTTAATAATAACTGTGAAATAGATGAAAAACAGTGAACTATGCAAATGTTGTGCAATGGTCTCAGTCTCTCTTGCACTATCCCTTTCCTGCCCTTTCTACTCTAACACCCAGCTCTGTAGGCAAATCTGCTTGTAATTTTCAGGTCCTAACTTTACTCCAGTTCTAGCTTTAACTGGACCCATAACATTCACTAGTCTATTAATAATTAACATCCCTGAATTTTCAAAGAAAATTTCTAAAACAGAAAATCCTTAATAATATCATGAATACTGGAATTTCAAGTTAAAAAAAATGAAAAATTTTACAGGGATTAAGAAGGCAAAATTACCTCCAAAGTCCTCCAAGCTTGTAGTTCTTTTGAAAACATTTTTCTTTTACTTTTTTTCTCTTTACGAGTAACAAGAAAGCGAGATTTGAAATGGAATTGGGGTGGGGCGCCTGGGTGGCTTAGTCTGTCAAGCATCCAACTCTTGATTTTGGCTCAGGTCATGATCTCAGGGTCCTGAGAATGAGCCCAGTGGCAGAGCTCTGTGCTTAGCAGAGAATCTGCTTCTTTCCTTCTCCCTCTGCCCCTCCCCTCACTCATGTGTTCTCTTTCTCTCTCTCAAATAAATAAATAAATTAAAAAAAATAAAATAAAATTTAATTGGGATGGAATTTTGGAGAAGTGAAAAAGTGTAAATTCTGCCTTGGAGTAGACACAGGCTCCAAACTATAACCATACTAAACAATGCCCAAGGGGAAGTTTGGGTGAGAACAGTTGACAAAAAGAATCATAAAGTAGTGAGGCTAAGCAGCAAAACCAAATAGAAAGCTACTCAGAAAACCAAAAACTAAGATACCTCATTTATGCTTTGGGGGAGGACTACATCAGGCTAATTTGAAAGATAATAATAAAGCAGAATAGAAAAGGACTTGGTGATCCAAGAGAGGGGACCAGCAGGAATATACTCCTTAAGATCTATCAAGTCTCCCTTAGGGTTATCTTTACTTCTCACCAAGTATGTATAGTTTTCTATCCTGCATAACATATTAACACCAGAGGCTTCAAATGCCCATTTATTGTCTCACAGTTGCTCTAAGTCAGAAGTCCAGGCACAGTTTTCCAGGATTTTCTGCTCCTAGTTTTACAAGGCAAAAGTAAAGAAGTCAGCTGAACGGTGTTCTCATATTGAAGTTCAGCTAGAAATGGATCTGCCTCCGAGCTCCCTCAGAGTGTTGGCACAAATTTTTCCTTGTGGCTGTAGATTTCATGGCAGTTTCCCTCCTCATGGCTATCAGGGGAATCTTCTGCTCTCTTCTTCTTATATAATCCAACATAATTGTAGAAATGACTCTCCTATTACCTTTGACTAAACAAATCAAGTGTTGTCGATCCCATCACTTTGCCATATTCTAATGTCCAGAAACAAGTTATAAATGCCACCACACTTCAGGGGAGGGAACTATACGAGAGTGTGGGTCGCTGGTGGTCAACTTAGAATTCTGCCCGCTATAAAGGTTGTGTCACTCTCCAGAAAAAGAACCCTCAACACCACCCTGAAGAAGAAAGAGAAAAAAATTCATAAGTCACTGTTTCGGGATGAGTTGTGTTATCTCCAGATTCGTATGTTGAAGTCCTAACCCCCAGTGCCTCAGAATGTAGCTATATTTGGAGTTGGTAATTAAGTTAAAATGAGTTCATTCACGTGGGCCCTAATCCAATGACTGTGTCCTTATAGAAAGAGGAAATTTGGACACAGATATATACAGGAAAAAACTATGTAAAGACAAAGAGAATATCACCTTCTACAAGCCAGGGAGAGAGGCCTCAGAAGAAATCAACCTTGAAAACACCTTGGTTTGGGACTTCTGGACTGCAGAATTATGAGAAAATAAATTTCTGTTGTCTAAGTCATCTAGTCTGTGCTACTTCGTTTTGGCAGCCCTAGCAAACTAATACAAACAGTTTCTAATGTGCCGATTTTTTTCTATTTTATAGGAGGGCAGTTTTCCAAAGTAGCAAGCTCATGTATAATAGGGCATGGTAATACATCATAGCTGACCTCTATATTGAATGTGGCCTCTCTCAATTTTCTCCTAGTTGGACAGATTAAAATATTCAATAAGATACAATTTTCATGAGTGTGTGGAAATAACTATACCTTTAAAGATTTTTAGCGGACAATTGTACAAAAATGATCATTTAAGATGAACACAACACTTGACCCATTAATTACTCATTGTTTACTTATTGAGTGCTTAAATTACTAGGCTGTTTGAGGTGCTTAGGATATATCAGGAAATATAACAGACAAAAGGTCCAGTTGTTCTGGAACGAGGTTCTCATAATCTAGTGAGAGGAGAGAGAAAAACATTAAACAAATAGGCGGATTATAAAGTTTTTGGTTAGAAGGTGATAAGCGCAGTGTGAAATTTTTTTAAAATAAAAAAAAATTAGGAATATAGACTGAAGAGCCAGAAACATTTCACGTGGATGGTGGTCAGAGCAAGACTGAGAAGTTGGTATTTGAAAACAGATTTACAGGGAGCAAGGAGGTAACCTTCCACCATTTATAGGGAAACAGATTCACAGCTGTGGCCTGGCATGCCTGAGAAACAGCAAGAAAGTTCCTGTGGAGGAAGTGGGCCAAAAGAGAGTAAGATTTATAGGGGATGAATTCTGAATAAAATGGGAAGACTCTGGAAGATTTTGAGCAGAGAGGTGATATATTGGGAATTGGACTGAGGTTAGCTTGCAGGAGAGCAAGAAACCGTTTGAGAGGGTTTATAGCAATGATCTAGGTGAGAGAGGGTGGCGGCTTGGAGAGCTGGAATCAGGAGAAGTATTCAGAAGGAATATAGCCTGGATATATTTTAAAGCAATAGACAGTAGCATGTTTTTTCCTCCAAATTTATTCTCAAATAGACTTGCAAAAGTGAATGAAGATGTATGTAAAATGATATGCACTAGATAATGTTTAGTAATAGAAAACAGCTGGAAATAGCCCAATGCCTACCAAAACATGTCTATTTTTAAAAATTCTGCTAGATCAGTAAAATAAAATTCAACAGTCATTAAAAAATAAGGTAAGCATATAGGTGTTAAAATTATAATATGCACTAGGCATCTTCATAAATGAAAACTGGAGAACAGTTGTAAAATATGATTTGTTTAAAAATAAAAAGACTAAAATATAGAAGATCGTATTGTGGTTAGAAGTCTCTTAAGCTAATTAACATGAGAACAGAATTAAATTTAGGAAAGGGAGAAAGGATGTTACTTTTTATTTTTATATCTTTTGCTACAGTTTGAGTTCTATAAACTAGTATGTGTTAATTTGCTAGTAATACTTATTATTATATGCTCTATTTCGTGAAGGAACAAATTATACATAAATCTTCTCCCAGCATGAGAATCTTTGACCTTACCTTACAAACAAAACTCATACTGGTAAGCAGGAGACCAAGGATCATTCTAAAAATGAGTACTGATGTCAGTGAGCAAACACTTTATATCACATCACAGAAAATAAAGGTATTGTAGTGTTAATGTTGGAAAATGCACTACGAAAAATAATCAGGAGCAAAAGTGAAATAAAAACCAATCGGTATTTGGTTTTGCTTGTTCATTGTGTAAAGAAGCCTGGTGTGCAACTACCGGCCATAAATATAGCGTATCTTTGGCTTTCACAGTTGTGTAGTGGCTGCACATTAGAGCTATCTAGAATAAAATTATTTAAATGAATAAAGTATTTAACAGAAATTTTCCTCTATGAGGAGATGCTGCTTCTGCCACTTTTTCCCCCCTCTAGGCTAATTCTCTTTTCCATCATTTCCAGACTTATGGTTTTTTATTTCAGGCTGGCAGTCTGCACTTGCCTTCCCTTCTGTTTTCCAAGCTACTGCTCCCTTTCCCCAAATAGGCTGTCCAGAAATTTCTGAAGGACATAATTTTCTCCTAGGCTTACAATATTCTCATTTCTAGGTAACCATAGAAAGACTTAGTTGCTACTTCCCAGTTTTGTTTTATCTTTCTTTAAACTTCTATTATTGATTTGGCACTACCATAATTTTTTTTTTTGTATATGCTAGGACCTACCAGCTTGATACCACTATCTGTTTCTGATTACTCTTTCAACAATAAACACTAAAAAGATGCTATGAAGGAAATTAAAAGACAGCTAGTTTGCAATCACTTTGCAATGCAAAGAATTGTTGAATCACTAATTTATACACCTAATTTGTACACAACTAACATAATATTGTATGTCAACTATACTTCAATTTAAAAAAAAGAAAGCCACAGAAATTTGACTGTGATCAATTTGCCCTGGTGTATGAGTTTGCTAGGGTTGCTGTACAAAGTACCACAGATTGGGTGGCATAAACAACAGAAATTTATTTTCTCAAAGTTCTAGAGGTTAGAAGTCTGAGATCAAGGTGTAGGCAAAATTGCTTTTTTCTTAGAATCCTGAGGGAAGTATCTGTTTCAGTTCACTCTCCTTGGCTTATGAATGTCTGTCTTCTCCCTGTGCCTTCACATAATCTTCTTTCTGTATGTGTCTGCGTCCAAATACCTTCTTCTTATAAGAACATCACTTGTACTGGATTAGAACCCATTCAATAACCTCATTTTAACTTCATTATCTCTTTAAAGACCTATTTCCGAATACAGTCACAATCTGAGATACTAAGGGTTAGGACTTCAACATATGAATTTTAGGATTGGCACAATTCAGCCCATAACACCCGGGTTCTACCTTCAGCCCCAAATTTGCTACCACAAAACAGAAATGACATATTAGAGAAATTTTGGAGTGACGTAAGTCGGTAACTTCAAGCTAAGCCTGCAATGGAGGAAATACTTTTATCTGGTGATCAGAGTTATATTACCCAGACACATTTTAGCAATGAAGCCACGTTACTAAAGCATTAATCAATCAATTCAACAGTTAATATATGCCATACATATGCTTTCTTAACTTCAAAAATGGTGTCATCCCTTAGAATATGCAATACTTTGGGAAAGTCTTGTTCTTTAGGAATTAAGTGGGAAAATGACACAAGATGCATGGCACCAGCAAAACATGCACAATTTTAAGAATATAATTTATCTTCTACTTTTACCCATTCACAATCTCAAATATTTTATTTCTTCAATTCCCTCAGTTCAGACTCAATTTGTACCTAGCCCCCTTTCCATAAAACAGCTATCAATTCCTTCTCAGTCTACATGCATTTCCAATCCTATCAAGTCTTTAGTAATCTATCCAATTATTATTTTAAGGAAATTTTATGTTCTCCTACAATCTTTGCTCTTGCTGCCATTATTCACACTAATAAGCACATTGGAGATACATTGTATTAGTTTCCTATTGTTGCTGTCACAAATTTTCACAAATTTTCATTTGTGATTAAAAATAATGCAGAATTTATTTTCTTACAGTTCTCAAAGTCAGCAGTCCAAAGTGGATCCCACTGGATTAAAATCAAGGTGCCAGCAAAACTGTGTTTCTTTTGCAGTTTGTAGGGGAGAATCCATGCCCTTGCCTTTCCCGGCTTGTAGAAGCTGCCTGGTTCTCCTTCCAACTTCAAAGCCAGCAATAGCCTGTTGATTCTTTCTTATGCTGCATCACTCTGACATTGAGTCTCCTATCACCCTCTTGAGAATACAATGTACGAACCCAGATAACTCAGGAAAATCTCCCCATCACAAAATCAGCTGATTAGCAACCATAATTCCATCTGCCACTTCAAATTTTCCTTTTCATGTAACACACTCACAGGTTCTGATGATTAGGATGTGGACATCTTTGGGAGTAGGGATGGGATCATTCTGCCTACTACAGGTTGTGAACCAAGGATTATCTGAGTATAGATCCTACGGGCAGACAATGTTAAACACTGTGAGTAAAGAGTTAGTACTTACTAATTGGGTGTTATTGTTGTCATTATTATTGTCATTATCCTAATTATAGTGTGAAGTGGATCAGCAAGAGGGAGTGGAGATTTGACAAGGTGGTCAGAATTTGATTAGATGGTCACCATGCAGTCATCCACCAATTCCAAGAGTCTGGCTACATGGCTACCTAAAACAGGGGAAGCAGCATTTAGACAGAATGATTCAGACCCTAAAGAACCAAAGATGGTCTGAATTTTTGAGCCAATGCTTCACTGCAGACAAACATGTAGAACAGTAAATAATCTACAAATAGCAACTACTAAATATAGGGCAGTTGTTGTATGACAAAGTCTAGAAGGTCCCTTCACACATGCTAGGGCAGAGCCGAAAGCGGAAAGCATGTCAGCAGATTCAACTTCACTATGCACCGTAGTTTTCCCCACCGCTCCATACACAGAATTGGGTGCTTGACTGTCAAAAACACTGGGTACCTGGTGGCTGACATTCAGGTGTGGGTCCTGGTACCCATGAGGTGACTGTGGAGTTCCTGAGGCATAACTTTCTATTTCTTAGTAGAGCGTTCATAGTTATAAACCAAAACTTCTGCTTTTATCCATATGCCATAGCTCTTCGCTTTTGCCAGCTCCACGACCATCCGGAACTATTTTTACAGTCTTGCCACAAATGAATTGATTCTTCAGAAAATAACAGTCCAGATGATATCAATAATCATAAAATTCAATCAAGGATATAATTTCAGATTGATTTGAAAAAAATTCTATAGTTTGCTTTATTTATTCTTCTTTGAAGATATGGATATCATATAAAACCTCATTAATTTTTATTTTAAAAAAAATCACTCAATTCCCTCCTATAGTTATAAGTTTTTAAATTCAGCATATTACTTTTGTAGTGGATTATGAAAAGTTTAAAGTATGTTTAAAAGTGTAAAACTAATATAAATTGAAAAGAAGAGTTAAAAGTTAAGAAAAAATAAGTAAAAGAAAACTTTTTCACAGCATTTCTAAAACACCCTTTTTATCTTAGCAGTTGGTGAATTGTTGCTTATTCAAACAATCTACAGAAAAAAATTCTATTTTTTGCTTGAAAAGTGTGAGAAATTCTAGCCCGAAAAGGTACTTGTCATGAAGTTATATACAAATGAAAATATGAGCTAAGAATAACAGTACCATCTGAACCATAATTATAGTACAGTGTTATAATCTGAATCTACAGTAACTTTCTAGAAATAATTATTTTTTAAGAAGTGAAAACTACTTTTAATACTTTAAAACTAGCCTAACTCTTAAGGAATATTAAGATGCCAACTCCTTCAATGTTACTTTTCCTGAAGTTGTTTTATTTTAAATTTACGAGCAAGAGTTGAGCCAAGCTGAGCAAAAATTTATGGGAAGATGTGAATTACAAATACAAAGTTAATTTTAAAGACATCTGAAATGTTTAAAATTCTAAACTTACAAATAACTTAGGTAGCTGGCAAAGCCTTTAATACAGAGAAAAAATTTTCACCAACCACGTATCTTTTTCACCAAAAATCTAAAATAATTAATTATATGAGGTAGATATTTTGCTTTACAAATTAGGAAATGAGTTCAGAAAGAAGAAACATTGCTTAACCTTAATTTTGATCTTTGAAAAATATTATTTGAGTACTTTATGTTTACTTCAAATAGTCTTAGAAAAGGTTTTCTATGGCTGAGAGATACGGAGAAAAAAAAACACAAAACACCAAAATTTTGGCCTTAGGGAGAAATGTCTGTAGAGAAGAAAATTAAAAGTATTAATAAAAGATAATTTTATGATTTAAAGTTTGGGATGAACACACCTAGTGTTAATCCAGGTCAGTTACAGCTGTCTCTATTATCAGGACCTTTATATTCAGACTAAACTACTGTCTTTGACTTTTAAAGAGGGCAACAGAGATGGCTCCTGCGTTTTACTTAGTTGGGTGTTTCTAATTTTGTTGGAGCCAATTCCAGCTGACTATGGGCAGTTGATTCCCAAAGAATTGCATGTATGATAGAGCTATATAAAAAGGTCAGTAGATAGGGGCAATTTTAAATTAACCCAAAACTGAAGCCTCCTGTTAATCTCCCAAAATGAAATCGGCAAGGAATATATATTCCTGGAATTCCACTCACAATTTTTATGTTACAATTCTCATTAACGTCAAGTATATTTACTTAATTAGTATACTTATTGTATTCATTAGGAAGAATTTCTTGTCATTTTCTTCATATCATTTAACTATTTTCAACCTCAAAGGTGTAATTAGCCTCCCTTTGATTGCTTCATGTTAATCATATTTCTTTCAGCTGTACCAGGTTTGCCATTTGCATCCGCCAGGCAGTATTTAGTAATTTAAAGCCTCAACTAGTGCAGAACTTTTGATTCTATATAAAAACATTCAAATTAATAACACTACACCTTTTGATATTCGGTGTTGTTGTTTTTTAAAGATTTTATTTATTTGAGAGAAAGACAGCCAGTGAGAGAGGGAACACAAGCAGGGGGAGTGGGAGAGGAAGAAGCAGGCTCCCAGCAGAGGAGCAGAGGAGCCTGACGTGGGGCTCGATCCCAGAACACTAGGATCATGCCCTGAGCCGAAGGCAGACGCTTAACAGCTGAGCCACGCAGGCGCCCCCAGGGCTTTCTTTTAAATTAATTCCACCACATTGTCTTTTGTACATTAAAGTTTGTGATACAAATCTCTAAATAATGCTTCATTCAGTTTTTCTGTCATACATATTTGGTGAATTTTCAAAATCGGTGGAGGACACATAGAATAACTTCCCTAATCTAACAAAACAATAGCAAATTCACAGTATCTTCTCTCTATATATTTTTTAAAGATTTCATTTATTTATTTGAGAGAGAGCATGAGCAATGGGGAGGGGCAGAGGAAGAGGGAGAAGCAGGCTCCCCAGTGAGCAGGGAGCCAACCTGGGGTTGAATCCCAGAGTCCTGGGGTCATGACCTGAACCGAAGGCAGTTGCTTAGCTGACTGAGCCACCCAGGCGCCCTCTCTATATTTTTAAAAAGCATTTTTAGTATTGCATATCCTCATAAAAATGAGAATACTGTTGATGGATATTCTAAAATGCACGCTTAAATTATTTAAAATGTTATCAATTCCATTATGAATATATTTGAAGTTTATATAATGCAAAAACAGCCACAATATAGGAACATTCTCAGTTACAATAATAATACAAAAAACACTCTATTTTAAGAGATAGTATAATATAATCTGGAGCTAGACTGTTCAAATGTCACATTCAACTATTTACTTGTTATGGGAATTTAGGAAAGTTATTTAGCTAAAAAACAGAGGTGTGAATACTCAAAAATAGTTTTGAGCATTAAAGATTTTATAGGTAAAGCAACTAGAATAGTACTTGGCCCATTAAAGGTTTACAATAATTTTTATTCTTCCTATTTCAAAACTAAGCTTTATTCATATTAAAAACACCAATTAAGTTTCTATGATCACCTTTTCCTAGAGATACAAAATATGGGTCTGAGATCCTAGAGATACAAAATATGGGTCTGAATACCAAAATGTTGAAGTGGGAATAAGCCTACTTACTATCACTCTTAATGACCAACTTAAGAATGTGTGCCTCCTGTTTCCACAACCTTAGGTTATATGGGTCTAGAAGTCCTACTGACAGAGAATTCCCATTAGGGGAAATAGAAAGAACTCCTTTAAACTTTAAGTCATGGCTACTGCCCTTTTGCCTTGGGCTCTTTGTGCAAGAAAGGGAAAGAAACCTATCTTGGCAGGGGCAAAAGACTCTATTCTTCAGAAAGAGGTAAGGCTGCTGTTATAAAATGGAGTAGAAAATAACACAGTAACACATTTCGTTTCCAGATCATCACTAGGGCCTCTCTTGGGGTTCTTTTTTTTTTTTTTTTTCACCTAATAATATGTTATTTATTCTTCATACAGAGCCATAGAGTCCAAGATCACAATTCAGAATTTCTAAATAGGCCCTAAAGCTCAGGGCCTTTCATACCATCCACAGAAGAGAATCATTTCACTTCTTTTTTTTTTATTATGTTCAGTTAGCCACTGTATAGTACACCATTAGTTTTGATATAGTATTCAATGATTCATTAGATGTGAATAACACCCAGTGTTCATCACAACACATGCCATCCTTAATAACCATCACCCTGTTACCCTATTCCCCCACCCCCCTCCCTTCTGCAGTCCTGTTTGTTTCCCAGGGTCCATAGTCTCTGATTTCTCCCCCTTCAGTTTTCCCTCCCTTCCCCTGTGGTCCTCTGTGCTATTGCTTATGTTCCATATATGAGTGAAACCATTTGATTTGGGGTTCTTTTTTTACATTTAAAAAGTACAGCATCCTGGGGCTCCTGGGTGGCACAGCGGTTGAGCATCTGCCTTCGGCTCAGGGCGTGATCCCGGCGATCTGTGATCGAGCCCCACATCAGGCTCATCTGCTATGAGCCTGCTTCATCCTCTCCCACTCCCCCTGCTTGTGTTCCCTCTCTCGCTGGCTGTCTCTATCTCTGTCGAATAAATAAAATCTTTAAAAAAAAAAAAAAAAAGTACAGCATCCTGAGGCTCTGAAAAACATGGTGACCAAGGGCCACCAGAGAAACAAACCATTCGGAGATGTAGGTTTTGGTTACCCCACTACCCAAGAACTTCACTGAGGACAGATGCTATTCAAAGGTGATGGGAATCTAGAATGAGTAATGGAGTAAGTAGGCCAGCTGTAGCGGTGGAGACTGTAAATTTTTATTTTATTTTTTTATTTTTTATTTTTTTTAAAGATTTTATTTCTTTGACAGAGAGAGATAGTGACAGGGGGAACACAAGCGGGGGGAGTGGGAAAGGGAGAAGCAGGCTTCCCGCCGAGCAGGGAGCCCGATGCCCGGTGCAATCCCAGGACTCTGGGATCATGACCTGAGCTGAAAGCAGACGCTTAATGACTAAGCCACCCAGGCACCCTGTAAATTTTTTTTTTTTAATTCCTCTTAGAAGGCTCTCCAGGAAATGAAAACTACCAAAATCCTTGAGAAATGGGGTGAATTTATTTGTAGATGAGGTAACCTTACTTTATGGTGAAGGTGAATATAAACCATGGAAAGAGTGTGCTATCTTGTAGCTACTTCTGGAAAGTGTGGTTGGTCTCACCAGAGATAACAAAATGCAGTGTTTGGGAAAGAAAGCTGTCCCCCTAATAAATAAGAGACATATTTTGGGGGGCACCTGGGTGTCTTAGTTGGTTAAGCATCTGACTCTTGGTTTCCACTCAGGTCTTGATTTCATAGATTGTGGGATGTAGCCCCCTGTTGGGTTCTGTGCTCAGCAGAAAGTCCACTTCCTCCTTCTCCCTCTCCTTTTGCCCCTCCCCCCAGGTCACAAGCATTCTCTCTCTCAAATAAATAAATAAATCTTTAAAGCACAAAACAAAATAAGAGGTATATTTTTAAAAAGTTGCTAGGCAAGCAAAAACAACAGATGTGCACTGTGGTGAAAGATAGGAGTATTGCTGACAGGACCAAAGCAAAATGCCAGATGTGTAAGAATCCTGTGATTTATTGAAATGTCCTGGAATAAAGATGGAAAACAATAGCAAATAAATTTTAACCCAGACTGGAATATTTATTATAAATAAAGAGTTATGACTGCATTAATATCCACACCATTCATAATAATTTCTATGAAGAGCTACCTAGAAAACTCATGACCCGGTAACAGATTAACTCCAAATATGACTGGGGTTTTTTGCAATTTATTTGAGGAAACAGTTTAGCACATAAATATGCCTTTTAAAAAAGACTCATTTTTAAGCAGAGAAACTTGAAGTATCAGTAATGTCAGAAAGCTTTCTGCAAGAAAATTTTATGGCATGTATCAGTATAGGGTTTTATGATTTTATCTGAAAGTATATGTAGTATTACAATATCCCACCTCTACCCCATCAACCCGACAGTGCGCAGTTTCTATTATTTTTTAAACTTATCCACTAAGTCTTCTTTTGTCCAGCAAAGTCTTCCAAGCCTTCTTTTTCCATGCCTTTGAAAATACGCACTACATAAGGTAGATTCAAAGTTCATTAACAATCAGAGCATTTTGGCAATTATTTAAATCTCATAAATATTTTTATGAAAGTCCCATCATAAAGACATTTATTTAAATGAATATAATTAGTATAATGTTTCAGATTCATTAAACTTAATTTATTCAGTTGCTCCTTGTGATATATCATTTAAAAAAACTAGCACAAGCACTTTAACTTGCAAAGTAAATCTGCCAATTGATTGTACTGAACTTTTAGAAACCCTGTGCATATTACTAAAATTAATTTTACTTAATCTGATTTATTTGTTCTTGCATAGATTAAGTCACCATATGTGTTTTGAGAAAGTAAAATACTAAGAAATGCTATTTACAAATTTAGTCATTCTTCTACAACTGAAACCAGTATTATTATTGGATATTTAAACATAATTTGATCATTTCCTTCCAAGATCATGTATACTTCCATGCCCAGAGGTTGATCTGCTCTCTGTGGGTACTTCATTAGGGCAGTGCTATCCTATGTGGACAAAAATGACAAGTTTTCACTGGCTAAGAAGAGATTTATGTCCAAAGGCCAAGAGAATTCTCAAAGACTAAATTAAAATCACCCACCGACCTCACACTCCAAGAGTTCTGTGAAGCACTCGTCAATAAGGCAATACCCACAATGTGTTCATTATTGCTCCTTCTTTGAAGACACATCAAATAATTTCAGAATTACTAACTGGTATTAGTGTCAAAAACAGAATATCTAGAGTTCAATAGTTATTTATAGCTCTTTCGCCTTTAGCCAAAGGGTATATAGTCAAAATGTTGTGTTGAAGAGTTAGTTGGATTAGCTTTTTTTTTCCTCCTCCAGTGTATGTGGTTATTTTAGTCATTTGAAATGAGCTGATTAACCTCTTATTTTTAATACTATTTTTTCTTATGCCTCTTGATTTTCTATATTTTTGAGCATGTGAAAAACTGTACTAAAAGTCAAAACTTAGCATAATGTGTCATTATGTCTCATAAATGTGTTATTTCCCCCATATATTCTATTTATCTCAATTACCCACCCTTTTTATCCATTCCAACCTATCCTTGCTAAAAACTAACCTTATTATTGCCTGGTTTATTTTTCTTGTGTTTGTTTTACACAAATGAGAAAATATAGGAATATTTTCTCATTTTTTTCTTACTAAAAAGCTAACATACTATAGATTACCTTTCACACTTTGTTTCTGTTTATCGAACAATATATTCTAGAAATTACCCACTATAAGTTCAAACAGATCTTTTTAGAGAAGATTTTTCTACAATGTATGATATACCACAGTTAATACAACCACTATGCTGTGCCTGGGTGCTCTTAGGTTGTTCGCAATATTTTGCAATTACAAATAATGCCATGATGAAATATCTATCTTCATATTGTTGGAGGCATGTTTTCAGGATAAATTCCTAAAATTGGAATGCTAGTTAAAATGTAAATGTATATGTTATAGTTTTGTTACACATTCATAAATTCCTCTCCAGGAAAATTATACAAATTTGCATTTCCAGCAGAAATTAAAATTTCTGCTTTCTCAAGCCCTGTCAACAGAATGTTTTCATATATATTCATATATATAAAATGTTAGTGTAATGTAAGGCTTATTTCCATTTCTTTAATTATGAGGTAGGTGGCACATCTTGTCATATGTTGAAGAATTATTTTTACATCTTTTTGTGCATTGTCTATTCTCAACTTTTCCCCATTTTTCCTATGGGGTTGTTGGTCTTTTTTCCTAAAAATCTTTGGAACTCTTTATATGTTGGAGACATTAGCCCTTAATCTGTGATATATGTTGCAAATATTCTCTCTGATTTGTCAGTTATCTTTTGACCTTTTTATTATGATGTTTTAGCATGCAAATTATTAAAATTATTTTATATCCTCATATTTATCAATTGTTTCTTTTATCACATCTTTATTTTGAGTCACTTTTAGAAAACATTTCCCTATATTCAAGTTATAAATAAATAAATCCATTCCTGCTTTCCCTTTTTCTTTTTCACTTTCACTGTTGTTTTCTAAACTGTACTCCTTAGGAATATATTTATTTGCAAAAAGATATGGGAGTATTCTTATTTTTCCCATTTTCTTCTATTTTAATAACCATTTTCACATTGTTATTTCTATTTTCTAAATTTGTGAAATTTTTTGTTGTTTTTCTTAAGGTAGCTAATGCTGTGTATTTAGTAAATTTTTTCAATTAAAAATCATAATTATTTTATTTTTACTGTCATCTATTCCTGTTTTTACCTTTATAAATCCCTCATCTTAATATTAGCTTATTTTGTCATTTTTTCTATTCTTTTTTAAAAACTGCAAATCTAGTTCATTTATTTTCATTTATGTTCATTGACCAAGATATTTAGGACTATATATTATGCTATTTGCTGCTTTAAATGAGTTCATATGTTTGAGAGAGTATTCATCAGTACTTTTTAAGAATGTCTCAATTTTCAGTGTGTACTTTCACTTTAGTCCAATAACTGTCTAATAGAAAGCTTTCAAAATTCAAGAAGAAGTGGCCTTTTATATTTTTTATAACCTCTAGTCTTATTTCACTGTGATGAGTTTTGTTTGTAATACTTCTACTTTAAGGAACATAGTTATATTTTCTTTGTGACTTAATAAAGTTTCATGAACACTTGAGAAATTGTATTTTTTATTTTATTGATATAAATAACATATATAGCTATATCTATCTATCTATCTATCTATCTATCTATCTATCTATCTATCTATCTCTATAGCCAAATATCTATTTTATTGTCATTTAATTATACTTCCCTAATCTTTCCCCCTTATATTATGAATGCTGTTAATTTCTGCTATTCATAGTGTGTTTCTTTTTCTATCTCTTTTCCTCTTGTATTTTCTGCTTTATAAAGTGATTGCTGTGATTTGGTGCACTGGCATTTATGTATGTTATATTTCTTTAGTAAATTGTGTCTTTTATTTTTTTATTATTTTTAAAGATTTTATTTATTTGAGAGAGAGAGAGAGCATGAGAGAACATGAACACAGCAGGGAAGGGGGAGGGGGAGGCAGGGGCAGAGGGAGAGGGAGAAGCAGGCTCCCCGCTGAGCAGGGAGCCCTACACAGGACTGGATCCCAAGACCCTGGGATCATGACCTTAGCGGAAGGCAGATGCCTAACCGACTGAGCCACCCAGGTGCCCCTAAATTGTGTCTTTTAGAATTAAAATTGTGTCTTGTCACTTTTAATGCTTTTTGCTTAAATTCTAATTTTAAAATCATCGTGATAACTACCACAGGCTTACTGTCGTTTCCAATTCTCAAAATACATTTGTCCATCCCTTTCTATTTAGACTTTTAGACTCTTTTCTAAGATAATTATGTATATACAGTCAGGTTTTGATCTGTTAGCTAAATTTATCTTTTTCTTTCTTTTATAGGCAAGTTACATCTATTTAGGTTTATTGATATGAAAGGTTTTTTTTATGTCAATTTAGTTATCTTTTATGGTATAATATATATTTTTGCATTTACCTTTGTGACTTCTTTGCTCTTTTACTGAAATGGCTTTTTGCATTTAGGATGGCTTCAGTTTTTTGTTCTAGTATTTACCTTTGTATGTATATCTTAAATATACTCTGTTTCTGTTTCCTAATTTAACCTTTTACAATCCAACTTGTCAATTTAAAATAATACTACTCCAATCTTTTACCTACATAGCAATTCATGAGCTTAATCCCCATTTCTCTTTCCTTCTCCCTTCTATTTCTTGCTTTGTCATGATACATAACACATAAAACATGGCATATTGTACAGTATACAACATATTTTTCTTTGTTTATTCTTTACCCACTCTTGTGTTAGTCTTCAATTACAATGAATGTTCACAATTAGCCTTCCTGCTGAAGTTTCACCAGTCATTTCTTGGTTGGATGGAGCTCTTGCTCTAAGAGAAGGACTCATGTTTGGAGACTTTCCTGGTCATTTGAGTGAAGACAATGCTTTATTGCCTGGACATGTGGAAGACAGCTAAGGTAGTTTCAAATCACTGATACATCTTTCTATAAACAAGCTTTATAAAATGCTTTATCACTGGTGGAATCTGACATCAGTCTAAATCTCCCGTTCTTCTACGTCATTTGTTATTCTGGCCAGGAGGCCCCGAGGAAATTTTAACTATAAAGTTTAATAAAATTTCTATAAAATGTCTAAAAATCAGTTTTGACAGGTTACTTTTTCCCTGGTACTTCCTGAGCCTTCACTACATAGATTCAGGGACTGTTTTGTTTCCAGGGGAAAAAAAACAAACTGGATTACAGTTTTCAGTATTAGTTCTAATCAATTATTTTGTTGACTTCTTCAAAAAATCCACTAAACATATGTTAGATTTTTTTGTCTGTCTTCCATTTCAAGAATGATCTCTGACCATATTTTATTTTTTCCATTTACATCATTCTCTTGGCTGTTCTGTGTTTCAGTAATTGTCCTTAAGTTTTCATTTAGATCTATTTATTATTAAAAACATATAATTATTAATCATTTCAGATATTCTTTTGTCTTTTTCTTTTCAATTTATTTCAGTCTAATTTTTTTTTTTTTAATATCCCCCAAATGCTTGGAGTAATCTAACTGGCTGTGTAGTTTTAACCTGTAAATTGAATTGTTTTCTTTCTTAGTCTTTGCTTACTTTTTATAGGAGTTTTATAGAAAAGGTTTTTTGTCCCTTTACATTTCTGTGACTTACAGTTTGGCCAGTTTACAAAGCACCATCTTCATTAGTGCATGCCACTATAACAAAACATGGCTTTTTTATTTCTTCAGGAAAAACTTGCATTTATTTCTTAATATTTCAAAAATAAGGGGTGCCTGGGTGGCTCAGTTAAGTGTCTGCCTTTGGCTTGGGTCATGATCCCGGGACGCTGGGATCTAAACCTATGTTGGGCTCCCCGCTCAGTGGGGAACCTGCTTCTCCCTCTCCCTCTGCCCTTCCCTCCAACTCATGCTAGTGCTCAGCTTGTGCTCTCTCTTTCTCTCTCTCTGTCCTGCACGCGCATGCACGCGTGCTCTTCTGTCTCTCTCTCTCACAAATAAAATCTCTAAAAATAAAAATAAAAATGAATAATTGCCCCAAATTTGCATTTTGTTTTCAGTTTTGTTTTCTAATAACTTTCTTCAAAGTAGTGATTCTACTAGTAATTGTTCTAGTAGGTCTCTTGAAAATAGCCTTTGAACTTTCTGTACATTTTTTACAATAGCATTTTCATTTGAATTGGGTTAGATTAAGAAATAAAAATTAATTATTTTTAGTCCAAAACCATGGCTTCTTTATGAATGACTTTTTGAGGCAGGAGCAGTAGAATGGCTGAGTTCTAGGCCTTTTAAGTTTTAGGCACCCTTCATGTTTTTCATGCTGCTAAACTTATCTTTTTATTTTTCAAATAAATATTCACTCTTCCTTTTTATCCTCTGTTCCCCTGAAACTTACCTTTTAAAAGACTGCCTTTTGAAGTTCCATATACACTTTGCACTTCCTTCCCTGTTGGCTCCTCTGATCCACCAAAATGCTATTCTTTATTTTTATAAGTAAAAGAGGTTTCCTCTTTCTGTTTGTGAATTTAGGTCAGTCTTAATTCTGCAACTTACTCTCCTACTTTTTCATTTATCTAAGGTTTTCCTGAACTGCTTTTGTTCTCTAAGAATGAAAGGTTGAGTCAGAAGGATGAGAGATAACTCTGATAAATTAATTATTATTCTATTTACAGGTGATTGAAATTCTGTCATTATTTTCCAGTTACACCAAAAGCATAGACTTTACATAGTTTTGTTTGTTATTATTACTGCTATTTTTTCCCAGATGGTGAGAGATTTGAGCTTATTCACCCACCATTAATTTTGCTATTAACGATTCCTAGCCAGTATGTACAATTTTTAAAGATGGCATTCTCTGGGGGCATCTGGGTGGCTCAGTCTGTTAAGTGGCTGCCTTCAGCTCAGGTCATGATCCTGGGGTCCTGGGATCGAGACCTGCTCAGGAGGGAGTCTGTTTCTGCTTCTCCCTCTGATCCTCCTCCTCACTTGTGCTCTCTCTCAAATAAATACATAAAATCTTAAAGAAAGAAAAGATGGTATTCTCTGATATCAAGTTCCAGATTCCCATTTTCTATAAAAAGACATGCTGAATTTATTTTACCATTTTTCTTTGGCCTACAGGCTACATTCTGCATTGCGTCTCCTTAATTCCTCCAATTTACAAATAATTAGTGCAAAAGCTAGTAGACTATCCACATTTTTAATCCTACAAAAGAAATACAGAGAGATTGAAAAAGCATACATTGTCTCTTCTACTTTGGCTCTTTAGCTATTTCTAAGCAGATTTTCATCACTATCCTGTGTGTATGTGTATAACTTTCATTAGTTTCTGCCTGTATATCCTAATATCTTTTTTGCAAGAGTCAGGTTTCTAAATTACCAAAGCAATAAAATTCAGCATCTGTGTACACAAATTACACATGAAGCTCAGGCATGCATGACACAGAGAAAAGGGTAATAGGAAGTGGAATCACAGTTTATTAAAATATGATTTTATGCCTGATTTGGTTAGAATTGGCCTGATTTCACTTGCACTTCACATCAGCAGCTGCCAATTTAGTATAATTTGAAGCCATAAATTACTGATGACAAAATATAATTAAACTTCTTATCAAATTTAAGGAGCTTTGAAGTTCTTTTGTTGTTATAAGGAGGAAGAAAAACCTTGTGACACATAGGCAAGGTTATTATGTAAAAGAAGTATGCTTCATGTAATGCTCTATGTTGACTTAAGGAACAAAACAAAAATTTTAGGGAGATGAAATGACATTTCTTGTCTTCTATTCAAAAATTTGGTAATATCCCCCAGTGTTTCCTTCTTTTCTTCCTCCTCCCGTCCCCCATCCCTTTTCCGTCTTCCTCCTCTTCTCTTTCTCCTTCTCTTTCTTTAGCTTCTTATTCACCAAGGTCCTACCCTTCTGCCATGAACTGATGCTGTGTTCTGGCTAACACGGATCACAAAACAAATATTAGCAGTTTCAAAAGACTTTGATATGAAAGAACAGTATACTTGGAATAACTAGGTCAATTTCAAATTAGTAATTTTTCTTCTTTTTGAACTACAGGAAGTTTATATTCAACTGGATTGTCGTAAGAATAAAGACAGAGTAAGGCAATCTTCAGCAAAATGATAAAGAAAATGATATGATGAAAGAATATGTGCAGTGCTCTAGAATAATATAGAAAAGCAAATTGCAAACAATATATAAAAGAATAAGAATAATTTAATTTTGGATTGTTAAATATATTATAACCTTAAAATTACATGGTATCTTTCAATTACTCGTTATATCCAAGGATACCAGGATTGAGTTTTTCACTCAATGAATTCCTACAAATTTAATTTTGTTAACATGGACTGGGTAAGATTACTAACAAAGATAATGAAATTTAGAAGAATGCAAGTCCTGTGATTAAAAACTCATCCTTTTTGGTTCTATATAGGAGGAATGTCCAAGATGAGCTATGTTCCTTAACAGGAAAATGAAATCATAGCTGCATTAGGGAAAATGTCTATGAATCTTTTTAAAAGATTAGAGAGACACTTATTTAAATATAGGTTTATAAAATCATATGCTGTCAGAACCAAAGGAAGATTGGAAATCGCCTAATCCAACCCCTACTTACATATTTACATACATAGACCCAAGGAAAACTTGGAGAATGAGGAGCATAAAGTAATTGTCTAAAATAAACTCTGGTTGGTCAACTGAAAGAAGCAGAATGCCTTCAGTTGCTTAGTAATGTCCAGAATTCTGGGCAAGTTCAGCATACAATGGAGATATTAGTAAAAGAGAAGTTGGCACTTTAATGCAATATGAATGCCAGAAGCCAGAGATAGAAGCAAGTCCTTCATGAGACCAGACAAAAAACTATTAATGCAAGGATTGAGTGGCTGGCTTTGTCCTGTTTTAAACAAATGACTTCCTGTTATCAGGGGGAGCAAGACAAAGCCAGTTTCCCTGGGAAATTGCACTCCAACAATAGAGTTAGACTAGAAGCCAGTTTTCTACCAATTGATGCCTTTTAAGGTACAGTAAAACAAGACAGTTCTAAAGAGCTATTGTCCTGCCTGGGTGTGTGTGGGGGGCTACTTCTAATAAGCTATGTGAACTCTAAGTTGGAGAGAAGAAGGAATTGGCCGACTGTGCAACGATTAGTAAACAGCAGGTTTAGAACTAGAACCTGGATTTAACTAGAACCCGGGTTTCCTTATGCCTAGATTGGTATGTATTTCACTACAATTCTTCAATGCTGAATGTTCTAGGAATGTAAGAATCAGGCAAACAATTTTTATATTTGCAGCAGAGTTTTATCTTAGGTAATAAAATTCAAATAAATATTTTCATAAGAACTAATAAAAATACTGAAAACAAACCAATGAAAGGTACCAGAAGTATGGTACAAAAATTCAAATTGCCTACATCAAATAATAAAATCAGTATAGCCTTCTCCTTCACCTTCATTAGCTTTCCATTTCAGATGGAACAATATTTAAATGTTATAAAAATTAAACTATGTAGGGGTACCTGAATGGCTCAGTCAGTTAAGGTCTGACTCTTCTCAGCTCCGATCTTGGTCTCAGGGTCTCAATCTCAGGGTCATGAGTTCAGGCCCTGCATTGGGCTCCACACTGAATAGGGTGTGGAGCCTAGTTAAAAATAAATAAATAAATAAATAAATAAATAAATAAATAAATAAATAAAATATGTAATAACCGAAAGAAATATAAGATGTAGTTTATTATATTAGAATGGGTGAGTGTTTTCTAAGCAAAACCCAGAACCACAGAGGAAAAGAATTTTTAACTTTTCTGCATAAAAACTTCTGTATGAATCAAGTAAAATAACCAGACTCAAAAGACAAAAAAGGAAACAGTGTGTACAACACATTTGAAACGAATAGTTAAGTTCTTTGTTTCTTTTCATTACAGAAATAGTTCTTATAAATAATATTACTGGAAAAATGACCAAATAATAACAAGCAGTTCATAAAGTAAAGGAGGAGTGGACGACAGCTAATAAGCAGAGAAAAACAGGGCCAATCCCATTCAGAAAACAAGCAGAATAAAACCAAACCAAACCAACACAAGAAAAAAACCAAAGAGAAACTTTCATATTAGCAAGTATTGATAGCAACAGTTCTGTTTAGCACTTACTGTGTTAGGTTGTTTGAAGAAAGGTTTTGGAAGTAACACCTCTCTTACAATATTGAACAAGAGGGGCTTATGTAAAACTACTTACTATTTTGCCAGTTATGCACTATCTAGGGAATTTAAATACTTGTCCTTTTTTTCCATATTCAAAATCTCAGTGTTCAGGAAACTCTAAATGACAGTAAGAAGTATTCACTACTTTCATCTGATGCTATAATGTACCACCTCACTAACCTAAAGTCTTCTGAACTTTAACCCTAGTTACAGAAACCCAGGTCCCTTCCAGAACTTGGGGTCTCTGATTTGCGTAATGTCTTGTTTTATTAACGAAACATTTACTGCTTATTTTTTCAGATAATAACATGCAGCCACTCCAATTCAGGTAGAGTTCTAAACATGCTAATTAATACATATTGCAATCTTTATCCTGTAGAAAAGTATACAAGCAATTATTTCAGAAAATTCAATTACTGAGAAAACCACCCCCTGGATTTTGCTCAGTAGTACTAATACAATCTTTTCCAACTTTCCTCTAATGTTTATACTTACACACAGATTTAAAAAAAGAACACTTATACCTAAATTGAAGATTGGTGAACACTATATTGGAATCCAGATGAGACACACAGTACCTTTAAGACAGATGGAAATGGATTGAGAAAATCTCCCTAAGGTTAAATTTATGGTAGTCCCATGGCATATAAGGAAAAAGCCATTACACCATGCAAAAAAGAAACTATATACCCAACACGGAGTCACATAAGCCATATCATCAGGAAAAATGAGCTACTGTAGTCCTTTTCTACAACTTACAAAAGTTGTGAAATAATTTTTGGATTTCCCCACCCACCTATTTTCATCAAGTAATCCATCAAAAAAAAAAAAAAAAGAAAAAACAAAGCAAAACAAACTGGCAAAATAAAACATGGCCTGATAAAATTGTAGAATTTTGGAATCGTTACTCCTAATGTAAATGAGCAGAAGTAGTAGAGGTTTTGAATGGTTTTATATAAAGGTAAATTGTGTACTTCACATCCCATTTACTCCTAATATTAAGAGGCAGCCTAATAAGTTATCAGAAAATGTTATGTAGGAAAGTAGATTTGTAATAGATCTAAAATTATTAATGATTGGGGATTTCAAAACTTTTGACAGTTGCTCACAGTACCTTGAGATCCAGCATAAACTCTGAGAAGGAAATTTATCCATATACAAATGGAAAGTCTGTGTTAAGGGGATCTCACTGATAAGTCTCTCATCACCTCTAGTCTGGAAATATCTCATTTTGGTCAAAGGTTAAGTAAGGAGAAAATAATGAAACAAATTGGAACTCACAAAATATATCCTGAAAAACTAAAGAGAAAAAAGAGCAACTGGGCATCTGAAAAGCACACTTCTAAAACTAATTCACTGTTGTCCAATTTACTGACTAAAGGAAAAAAAAAAAAAACAAAAAAACAAAAAAAAAAACCAAACCCGAACTGTTCACTTACTAGATACAAGGCAATTGTTTTAAATCTCCAGCAGAGTGTAATAAGACATGTCCTTTGTGAAACAGAAGTGTATAAAACAGAAGTGAAAAGTCACAAAAAAAGCGTAGCTGGGATCAAAATAACCTGATATGAAAGGAAAATCAAAATTGATAAGGAGCCAGAACTCAAATACAACTGAAAGCCATAACTGAGATGCTGACTGGAATCCTTCTCTAAAACTAGTATCAGTGAAAAGAAAGGCAAAGTAAGGTGCTCCCAGAATGTAAAGAAGACTGTGTGGAACCAAAGCATAAGCAAGAAGATAACAAGAACAGAATGAGATGAACGGATAAATGAATGGTATGACAGGCTGAGAGATCAGCACAAATAAAACAAGAACCATACCAAAAATCTTAAGAAATTAACATAAATTAAAACTTTAAAGGACATTTAAAGAATAATGAACTATGACTATGAGCTTTTTATTTCAGGAAAAGAATAATTACTTGTTATTTGAAATGTACTAAGGACATCAATAAACCAAAGGGGGGGACACAATTATTTCAGTAGATGCTAAAAATGCATTTCGTAAAATTCATCAATTGGGGAATAAAAAAATTTAGTAAAATTCATCATTAAACTCTGAATAGGAAAGAAAAAAAAATCCGTATTTCGACATGGTAAAACTTATGTCTCAAACCAACACTCAACACCAATATAATAATCAAACACAAAAGCCATTTCCATTAAAGTAAAGAACAAAATGAAGATACTTACAGCATATTATTGTTTCAAAGCTATTGATAATGTAATAAATTCAAAAAGGTGGTCCATTATACAATTAAAATCACAAAAATCAGTAAGAATCCTTTATGCTAAGATTAACTTTATAAAATACACCATGGGAAAATACTCCTTTTGAAAGGGACATCCAAAAACAAGAAATTCAGCTACAATTCTTAATTGGATGTTATGAAAAAACAAAATATAAACTCTTTACCATACTTATGTAGATTCCATATGATCTAGTACCTTTATACAGCACCGACATCAATGTAAGCCTTCCCCCTGTTCCCCCTAAGCTTAAACAGATTCACTGGCCACCTTGCCTTCTCTCCACCAAGCTGTTTTCCACCCTCAAGCTCTTTCATAGGCTGCTCTCTTTGCAGGGAATTCCGTAACATAATTGCTTATTTACTTTGTTTTGCCAACTCCAGCACAGGTTCAAGTTTTCATTAAATTCTGCATCCTCAGAAAGTCTTTCCCATGACACCCATCAAATTAAAATGCATCCTACCCACAGGTACATACATGTTGTGATCCCAGCAACTTCATTATAACCTTCCTAGGTAGTTGTTCTATTAATCACTTTGCAAGTATTTTTTTTAATTCTCCTACCTTGTAAATGTCATAATGACAGAAATCACATTCAGAATATGCAGACATTTCATAAATATTAGAAAGAAAGAATGAAAATAATGATATGTGGTTGGGAGTACTCAATATTCTTGGATGTTACTCCATATGCCCAGACTGATAAATAAATTTCAGGCCTTTGAATCAAATTCCTGATTAGCAAAGTAATTCTGAAGTTGAAGTATTAAATAATCAATAATGGCTAAGTTCAGAAAAATTCCTAAGGATTCAATGATTGATAACATGATAAATCATTTAATAAAAAGCAGATAATTCAATGAAATGTTTGTTTAATAAAAGGCTAACCACTTGGGAAAGATATGGTTCATGCTTATCTTATACATCAAAATTAATCCTAGAGGAATTAAAATTCTAAATATTAAAAGAAATTAATGGAAGTAAAACTAGCTAAATATTTATACTCTCACTGTGAGGGAGTCAATTCCAAGGATATTAATTATTGCTTAAAATACATTTTTTAATAATTTTAATTTAGAAATGGTCAAAACAAAAAGTTGAAACAGTATAGTTAGGAAAAAATTTTAAATATATATAAAATATAAATGATTAACAGCCTATACAAACAAAACAACAAATTCACAATAAAAGTGAAATACATGTGAAATTAAGTTTTGTTAATTTGGCAAACTGAAAAATAATAAGAAGGGGATCCACTAACTGGTGTTTGCTAGGGTTTAGAGAAGAGGATGATCCCAAACATGGCTCCTAGAAATGTAATATGAATGGATACATGCATTAGCAACATTTAAATACTTAGTATTCTTCCATTCATCACCCTGCTTTCAAAATTCAATTCCTTTTTTAAATATTTATTTATTTATTAGGGGGGGACATAACCGGGTGGGGGGGGGAGGGAGGAAGGGCTGAAGGAGAGACTCTCAAGCAGACCCCACAGTGAGCATGGAGCTGACATGGGACTGAATCTCACGACCCTGAGACCATGACCTGAGCTGAAACCAAGAGTCGGACACTTAACCAACTGAGCCACCCAGGCACCCCCCCAAAATTCTATTCTTAAGAAATAATCATGGCTGTGCTAAAATATTTCTGTATGTTCATCACTTTTTTTTAACAATCATGAAAAATAAGAACCTAATTGCTCCAAAGAAGATATTTTTAAAATAAGTTATGACAATGCTGAAAAGCAATTCAAATTATATGGTTTAGAAACACATTAAGTAACATAAAAAATATATATATATATATACTTATTAACGATATATTGTTCATCAGATAAAAGATGAACAGTTAAGGCCAGGTGATATAATTACACGTGCAGCCTCAAAAAATTCTACAATCATCCTACACACACGGAGTTGGTTATTCCTGGGAAATAAGGAATAAATGGGAAAAAACTAAATTATAGTTCTACAACTTACCTGTGGTTATTATATGAAAAAAATTGTTTCTGTTTTATTTTTAATGATCTAGATATAGTCCACTCTGTATCAGTATATACTGAAAACAGTGATTGGAAAGTAGTATAATCACCCGCTATTTGTGTGTTGCTAGGTAGACTAGTATTTCTTTATAGCAGTAATAGTAGGCACTAAAATAAAGTCAGGAAAATTCATTCTTTTTAATTCTTAGAATACTGACCTTCTTAAAAGAGATAATTTTATCCAGAATTGTATATGCATTAAAAATATTTAAATCTGATAAATTTTTAATGATTCATGGTATTATTCAAAGGAATACAAATACATGTATAGATATATAAACATTTCTATTTCAATTAATTCTAAAATGTTTCTAATGACCTATATACATTTTATTGGTTAATACAATGTAAACTCTACTCTTATTTTATTTTTATTATATTTTATCTATTTTAGTTCATATTTTATTTATGTATATCTTATATTTTATATTTAATTTTATTGGTTTATTCATTTAGAGACAAGGCAGCATTGAATTTTTCATTCATTCCACTTTGAATAAAATATGTATTCTCACAGAGAAGTCAGTAAATTTTTATTTTATCTCACATACAGATACACAAACACAAAGGTTTTGCCAAAAAAAATGAAGCTTAAATATTTTAATTAAAGAAGTATTTTCAGCGTCTGCAGATAACAGAATCCTAATTTTTGAAGTAAATTTAAAATCTAAAATATTTTTTTTGTTAATATTAATGACTAAAATATAAAGAGACATTGTGGTATATTTTTTAATACTACTTTAATTTTTTATATATTTAGTTAACTGATTTATAAAGCAATCAGCAATAAAAATGAGGATATTAAGAGGAACATATTATTTATGTCAGCAGTTAAGAATGAATGTTGAAACTTTATAATAAAGTCAGCAATCAATTCATTTCTGTATTCATATTGATAACACACTGATGTAAAAATTCTTTAACTGTATAGAAAAAAAGTTTTAAATGGTAACTTTAAGCTTATCAAGAAGTCACAGAATCCTCTTTACTTGTACTGGTTCTGATATCTGAGATTGTAGTGAAGAATATGATTTTCTTAGAGTTTAATTACAAATCTAACTAGAACTCTCATTCGTTATTATTAATAATTTATATAATGATGAGTCTCTTCAAATCAACCCCAAACTGCTTATAATATCTGAAGTTCAGTTGTAATTTTGTAACATTTATTTCTCAAGAGCATATCTACTTACCCTACCTACTATGCAATTTAGGGTGTCATGTGTAGAAATGCAGTCAATTTGCATGATTTAATGCAAGTAGCTAAGCTTAAATTAAAATAAGCAAATAAACAAATACCTGTGCAGAGCAACAATCTTTCAAATCACTGACATATTTATATAAAGTACAAGGTACATGGAAATAAACTTCATTCTGAATTCTGCACAATTCAGACCTAGTGTTGCAACGTTTAACAAGGGTGTTAGTCTTCCTTTCAAGGCATGTACGTGTCTATAAAGCTTTTCTCTCTTTTAGTTAAAGATTGAATAGGAAAAATGTAATTTATATAGCAAAATTCTAATTTATGATTTCAAAATTCTTGAAATCCTTCTCCAATTTGAAAAACACTATTGGTCATATTTTGATCTCCATACTTTTGTGTCTTTGCACATTTACTAGGGAAAAAATGAAGGAATAATTAATTCTAAAATAATTGCTTGAGTACACTAGATTCTGTATCTCAAAACATAGTAACTAATCTTTCTTTTCTTCACTGATCTTGATGTTAAGGAACATACTGAAGAAAACAGCAAACTACACAAGCCTATATTTTTGTCCTTAAGCAACTGTAATAGATACATTAGAATGAGAAATTTAGTGATCTTACGGACAGTTCCTTAGAAGAAGCTTTGATATCATTTATAATAGGATAATAGTATTTATAATAGTATTCTTTTCTTAATTTTGTTTCCAAATTGTCAGCTCCCATCCATCTTTCTAACATAGAGAAGGGTACTCAATAAAAGTGTGGTTAATAAATATGTTTTTTTTTGTAAAGCAAATCAGTTGTCTATATTATGGTCCATATTATACTCCAGATGTATCTTACCCAAGATTAGTAAATCACTGATCTACCAGTGAATATTGTTAGAGCTGCTAACTCTGGCTTGATATCTAAGGGAATTAAACAATCCCTATCAGAGATTACTTTTCTCACCTTTCATTGAATCTCAAAGTTTAAAAATTCAAAATAAAACAAAACAAAAACCTCAATATGTATATCAATAAAGCGCTTATATTTTCACTTTTTAAATCACACTGCCATATCTATAATTATCAAAGAATTTCTGGCTTTCAAAAGTACTAGACATGCAATACTAAAAATATACCAATAACTCCCTTCCAATCTCTTTTTTACAGGATGACACAAATCTTTCAAAAATTTAACTAACTTGAACTGGGAATATAATGTAATTATTCCGGGTAGAAAAGAGTTGAGAGAAGGTTAATTCTGCTCTTAATAAAAATATAACCTCAAGTTACGAAATTTAGCGGGCAGTCCTTTGCTCATTAGGCTGCTACTTTTTCATGAAGGGTCTGCAGAAGCCCACAGGCAAGGGCACTAAGTTTTCACCAAGTGACAAAGAATTTGCCTCAAAATCTGCATTCAGTGAACCTTAAGAAGCATGGTTTTCTCTAGCCATATAACTACCTACTCCTACCCATTTATTTAAGCATAACTGGTTATTAAAAGTTTATTTATATGCAGATGGAGTTAGCAAAGGTGCTTTAAACTTCTTAGAATCATAAAAAAAGACAGTATGTTTCTTCAGGAGAAACAGACTTGGACTCAATGGTAAGAATAGAGGCAAAAGTCTACAATCTTTTTATCATGAAGACATATTCATTGACCAGGTTCTAATAAGCCAAGGGTTCTTTGTACTTTATTAAGTGAAGAGAGAGGAAGAGAGGGAGGAAGGGTGAGAGTGGGAGAGAGAGAGAGAGAGGGAGAGAGGGAGGGGGAGAGACAGAAGAAAGGTGGAATATTTAGAAAGGAAAAAAAAATTTTTAATATCCAGAAATTTCTCCTGTACAAAGAAAGGTGCAAATAAACCTACTGTCATTTGCTTTGCTGACCTAGAAAATAAACATAATAGACCTTCCTGTGTGATTTCCCTATTGGCTAATTTTAAAACACATTTGGCATAACAATGTCTTTTCTGTCAATATGTTTGTTTCGTTTTGCTTTGTTTTGTTTTAAACAATTCTCTTCAGCTATATCTTATCTCTAAAGACAGAAAGTTGCTTGACTTCCAATGTACCTAAGTCTTAATAGGCAACTCTATCTCTCACCTTCCAGTGTGATTGAAACCAGGTTCTTTTTCATTAAGTTAAAACTTGGCAAAATCAATTTCTCAATTCTTTGCGGTTTGCTATCTTATTAGACAGATGATCTTGCAGAGCAGAATGTGTCACAATCACACACTAGACTCAGGAAATTGCCCGTCCACAAAGTGCACAAAGAACACTGGGTTCTTGGAGAGAGAAAATATCAAATAGTAAGAATTCACTTTCATCAATTCTAAGATTTACTGAAAGCATAGTTATACAAATAAAATCAAATTACATGAAACCATCTTAGTGTTTTTTCCTTCTGTAAAATAATAATATAAAGACTTTACATTGATAAATAGTCATATTAAATATCTTAGGCTTTTATTAAAATGATTTTGTAATATTTTTAAAAATCTAAATTACAGACATTATATAACTGATATTGTTCAGAACACAGTAGAATAGACACAATTACTTTATATAGTTGTACAATAATGTATGCTACATAATAGTAAAATTGGCTTCCATTCTTCATTTTCTTTTAATTAGATTTTCTTTCATTTTACTAATGCAAATAGTAAAACTGTCTCATTTCCTACTTTAAAATTTTTTGTAACCAAGCTACAGTTGGGTTTTAGATTGGCTGGGAATTTAAAACTTAAATTAATCCATATTGACAGTAAATGAATCCTCTGAACAGTAAAATATTATATCTTGATAGTCTAGTTATAGTCCTATAATAATAAAACTGAAGCTTTGATTGAATCTCTCGTATTTTAATTTTTTAAGCAAACATTCAATGAACTTCATTCTTCAACAAATGCTATTATGATACTCTGCTACATTTATGTAGGTATATTAATATAGGTTTATAGGTATGTAATATAGGTTTATTATATACTTTATAACCATCTTTATCAAATATCTAATTTTTTTAAGAAGTGATAATTTATTAAATACTAGTGAAACGCCTACTGGCTTAATTCATTCTCAAAAGATGAGTTTAAATAAGTGGATGAATGACATGAATAACCTTTTTTGAAAATGTTATGTTTTATTGAAATTTGGTTTCTCACATTGAGGAACTACATATAAATCAGCATATATGAGAAATAAAGAGTTCTGGATTCATCAGAAGTTTCTAATAGACATTTGAGATTTGCAAAATTGAATAACTGGCATTTTTGATATAGGCTTGTGTGGTTGTATGGATGGATGCATAAAGGTGAGATGATGAATAAATGCTGTTGAGAGAAAAAGGGAAAAAGAAGAGAGAAGTAAATTCCTTTTCTAAAAACAATATTTACCAGCCTTGCTCAAAATGTGAATATAAAGGAATTTTTGACCATGATGTCCTTTAGTCATAAACAAAATCAATTAAACACTTTTAGCATTACCTATGAAGTATGCATGTTTAAGAACTTGCAGTAGATGTAATTCCTATTTAGTTATAGCTTTATTTGCTTATTTGAAGCCTGCATATAAATACTGACTTTGAATATAGTGATGGAAATGCACTCTGCTAGGCATCAAAAAACTTAAGTTATGACACATTACTGAGCTGAATAAACTATGGTAAATTATGTACTTCTCCTGATCTCAACTGCAAAATCTGGGGATTGCTCTAAATTGGAATTGTGTCTCATTACCAAGTCTGAATATTTTTGGTAACTTACAATCAACTTTGTTGAAATGAAATAAAATGGAACACAATATATCAGGGTGTATCTTTATATGAAGTCTATTTTGTTTATGAAATATTTGTTATTTATTCTTTATACACATACATTTCTTACTGATTGGTTATTGTCAAGTTTGAAAATCATGTTCAAGTAATTTTCCAAGCAATAGACAGTCACATAAGTGGAGTAAATCACCATGATTTTGGCCGGACCTTGAAAGATTCAGAAACTTGACTTTCCCTCATCCTACTTTATCAGAGAGACTGGGAGGAAACCAAGGTTCGGTACCTATCCATTGAATGATCCACCCAACCATGTATTCAGCAATTATGGGATGAGTATTTGTCTACTGTCATGTTTTCAAGATGTAAGCATACAATCATGAATAGAATAATGTCCTTGTCCTTATGTAGTTCATTGACAAAAGACAGTATTTGTTCACTCATCTATTGGAATCTATGTATTCACACATCTATATCATTTATTAGTTGCTATATAATAGACACGTTTTTGTTAATCACTTATTTTCACTTTTAAGTTATTTTTTGTAAACTTAAATTTTCTGATTTTTTAAAAGATTTTATTTATTTGAGAGAGACAGAGAAAGAGAGAGAGAATGAATGGGGAGAGGGACAGAGGGACAAGCGGACTCTCCATCAACCGCGGACTCTGATGCAGGGCTCAATCCCAGGACCCTGAGATCATGCCTTCAGCCAAAGTTAGGGACTTAACTGACTGAGCCACCCAGCTGCTCCAAATTTTCTGATTTTTAATGTTTATTTTATAAAATCAGCATTTATATCTTCTAAAATGTCTTCTTTTATCATGATCCTTGGAGATATTCCTTAATAGTTACAAAAATATAATTTTATAATTAGTATTTCTATTAAACTCTATTTTATATGTTATATGATAGAAGCTTTGGAACTAAAATAGTCTTCAAATTTTTATTAATATATAGCATTACTGGATTTCTGATAAATTATTATACAATCAATTATTATCTATGTAAAATGGTCTTTT
Organism: Ursus arctos; assembly: GCF_023065955.2. Taxonomy (NCBI): domain Eukaryota; kingdom Metazoa; phylum Chordata; class Mammalia; order Carnivora; family Ursidae; genus Ursus; species Ursus arctos. The sequence goes on along the minus strand of NW_026623056.1, from coordinate 53,355,116 downwards.
TCTGTGCTTCTTGTTTTAGCTATATTTGCATTCTGATTTCTAAATACATCTCATGAAATTATAATTAATCTGTTTCCAAAGCTGAGATATGATCATATTTCAGTAGTCAACTTTCTGATCCTGAGGTGGCTCATTACAATATATGAAATGTAGAAAGTCTGGTGAAGTGTTGACATTACCAGAAGTCCCTCAAAGCATAACCATGTTATGTCAGTTTACTCCCATCTCAGGAAACAAAAACTATATTCTCATCTTAACTTTCATTTTCATTTATTCAGAATATTTTTTAGTTTGCCATTTTTGTGTCTTTTTGGCATCATGGCAAAGAACTTTTTTCTTTGCCTAATTCCCTAATTTATTGTTAATAATTTACTAACTTCCTTCTGCTATTATCTTTCTAATTTCCAACACATATTCTTTTAAGGACTTTCAGATCATTTATAAAATAATGAACTCATTATTTTTATCTTTATTTCTTTGTAGCATTACACATTTTCCATAATTTCATTTAGCCTATATTATATACATTTGGATTTATAGTTATTTTATAATTTTTAATTTTAAGAAAATTTGGTTAGTCTAAGATAGTATATAACTTGCATGGGCGTCATGTGGGGAAAGAAAAGAAAAACTTTTTTTTTTTTTTTTTACTTCTCTCCTTTCTTCTATCCTCTTACTTTTTCACTGATTTTTTAAAAAAATATCAAGTGTCCAATTACATTTTCTCCCTCATAGAAAAAGGTGGCTAAGCACAGTAACAGGCACCCAATAAATGTTTTCTAACTGAATAAACAGATTAAAATTATATGCCATTTATATAGCTATGATGGTGGCTGTGATTAAACATATAATTTGATTTCAATAATCTTAGAGGCTCGGAATCATGCAATAATCTCGGTTTGATTGACTTTCTTTTTCTTTCTTTTTTTTTTTTATTATAAGTTTAGCTTCCAAGGAATTACCTATATTTACCTATGAGTTGGAAATGAGACCAAGAGAATGAAATTACTCATATGCAGTTATCAAGTTAAAATAAGGAAAGTTTTTGTAACAATCATATTTATCCAAAAATGGGAAGAGCTGCCTCTTAAATTAGCATGTTTTATGATACACTATGCCTTTTACATCTTTCAATAAAGACCATTTTTAAATTCCAGCATTGGGTAGGAAAGACTGAACTAGTTACATAGAAGGGAATTGTTCAATATTGATCATGTATTAAATATTAAACACCAAATTTACTAAAGTGATCATATGTACAGACATCATGAAACTCTAAGTCAGAGAAAGACAAATGCCATATGATTGCACTCATTTGTGGAATTTAAGAAACAAAAAAGATGAACATGGGGGAAAAAAGAGGGGCAAACCATAAAATAGACTCTACAGAGAATGAGAACAAACTGAGGGTTGCTGGAGGGCAAGGTGGGTAGAGGGATGAGTTAAACAGGTGATGGGCATTAAGGAGGTCACTTGTGATGAGCACTGGGTATTATACGGAAGTCATGAATCATTGAATTCGACACCTGAAACTCATATTAAACTGCGTGTTAACTAACTGGAATTTAAATAAAAACTCGAAAAAAAACTCTATAGAAGAGTATAAAAGAGTATCCCTTTAAGACTATCTTTCTATAAAACTACAGTACAGAGAGTATCCCTTTTGAGACACTCTATAATACCACACTACATAACATTAGAGAAAGAGAAAGCGTGAGTTGGAGTAAAAAATAGAAGGCAAAAGAGAAAAAGTTAAATAGGTATTTTTACTATCATTTTATTGACTAAACAATTCCAAAGTAAACATGAGGTCAGAACTGTGTATCTTCTTTATTTCTCAGATAACTGTGCAAATGTCATGTAGTAATAATAAATTAGATGCTAACAGTCCATACGTTTTGGAAAAATACTGAATAAAACATAACCTAACTATTCCATCTAATGTGTTAAAATGACAAGTTATAATTCTTGTGGCCCACAGTAGCCCTGTTATGTTAACTGACACTCAACAAGTTGCCCTCAGCATGTAGCATAAATATAGTCACGAGATACTAAGCCATACCTTCAGAAGATGTTAAGGTACAGATGCAAGAGTATTATAAACCTTTAGAGAAGGTGAAATACTTTTAAAAATAACTGGAATACATGAATTTTAACATTTGCTATCACTGGCAACATATTGCAAGAAAATGTTCTCATCGTCCACAGGTTATACAACTACTCAAAGAGGGACAGCCACACTTTGGCTTGAAGTACTTATAAGTAATTTCAACAAAAATTTCAAACTACTAGTTTTTAGGCCCCATAACAAAAAACTGCTTAGTATAATTTATGTATTTCTACCTATACGTTTTCTCATTGAGATTTTATATGTTGACTTTATTATCTATTCCCCAATAGATAAATAGGTTTCAAAAGATAAATAATGCCCTACTATATCTTGGTATCTTCTGTGTGCATACATTTCTAGATGTATAACAAGACTTCCCAAAATATACCAGAGCATGGAGAGTTTTATGGAAATTCTTTTCCATATCTTCAATTTCTATTTTTTTAAGATTTTATTTATTTTATTTATATATGGGGGGGGCAAGCATTTGCATGCACAGTGGGGAGAAGCAGAAGGCGAGGGACAAGCAGACTCTGTGCTGAGCGTGGAGCCCAAGATGGGGCTCGATCTCAGGACCCTGAGATCAGACCTGAGCTGAAATCAAGAGTCAGATGCCTAACTGACTGAGCCACCCAGGCACCCCCCCATATCTTCAATTTCTATGTGTACCCTATTCTTAACAATACCTGTCTGGAAGGACCTGGATGTAAGGCAGTTTTTCTTCCCTGTCTGAACAAATCACAACCCAATCAGACATTTCCTTACCCCAAAACTGATTTTTATTTTATTCTGCTACACTGTGCTAGGATGGAATGCTAATGGGCACATGATTTTTTTCTCATTGTCCTAGGGGATTAAAATGTTCTAAAATTAGATCATGGGGACAGTTGCTCAGCTCTGTAATACACTAACAGCTACTGAATTCTACAATTTAAATAGGTAAGCTTTGTGGTATCAAACTTATATCTCAATGAAACTGTTAAAAACAAACAAAAAACTAACAACAAAGACAGATGGTCCAGGACACAAAGTCCAGGACACCTAACAGAGTGAGAACTAAAAATGTTGAGAAAATGAATGACTAAAGATTAGGTCACAAATCCATCTGTAGATCAGGAGTTTATTTTATTTTATTTTAGTTTAGTTTAGTTTAGTTTAGTTTATTTCTATCAACAAAACTAAAGAAGTAATTAAATTGTCAGGTAACAGATTGTTACAAATAATTTTCACGATCGATCATTATATGCTTCTTGACTTACTACTCAGAAGGAATTCAAAGCACTGAATGGAATTTTTAAATTTAGAAAAACACCTAAGAACAGAAACTTCCTTTTGCAGCCATCTCTTTGATTTGAATGTTTTTCAATATAAAATTACAAGCCCAGCTATGTTATTTAAAGTGCATCTCCAGTCAGAATTTACTTTTTGTATTTCATAATTATTCATAAAAATGTACAGTGCATTTAAGTTACTTTGATAAATTGTGTGCAATTCTAAAAATAACAAAGAAGGAAAAATATAATTCTTTGAGTTTCAGGTGGTTGTCATAGCAGGGAGATAAGACAGGGTGATTTATAAAAGAATTTCAGAATAAAATAGATTAGAATAAAATTCTGTGGGGAAAGTAGAATAGAATTATTAGTAATTCTATGAATTCAATGAAAAAATGTCATGAAATAAAATTTTGGCTCTCAGAAACAATGTTATTCATTTCTTGTTTTTTTAAAATGGATTATGGTTAGTATATTTAGATTTCAGATAATACATTTTATTTTATTTTTATTTTTTTTAAAGATTTTATTTACTTATGTGACAGAGAGACAGCCAGGGAGAGAGGGAACACAGCAGGGGAGTGGGAGAGGAAGAAGCAGGCTCCCAGCGGAGGAGCCCGATGTGGGACTTGATCCCGGAATGCCGGGATCACGCCCTGAGCCGATGACAGACGCTTAACGACTGCGCTACCCAGGCGCCCCCAGATAATACAATTTAAATAGTCACATAAGAGTTTTATTTTTAAATATCCATACTATACACTGGGAATGATAGGGTTTACAACTATGTAAATAAATTAAAATATGATTGTAATGTTATTACACATAAAAACTCATGTAAGGAGGTAAAAATTATTTTAGGTAGGAGGCATCCAAAAAATCTGAAGGACTCCATTCTTTACCACTGAGATATTCATCTCTATGCTAAGGAACATGCCATCTTAAATGGTCTATGTTTTAATGCTCACAAGAAACTCATCTTATTAAATAATATATCCAGAAAAATAAGATATATTATAATTATTCTTTGTTTATTACTTGAACCAGTATAGCCATTAACTCTGGAAAAGCATTTTTTTTTTAAATAACGTTTAGAGGAGTGATTTATAATTTATGTTGGTTTTTCAATCCTTTATTGTACATTTTCTTTTAGTTCTCTCATTCATTATTTAATATACATGTCTAACATAGATTCTCCTTTTTAAAGCCATCAAAACAATTTAAAACATATCAGAAAGTAATCTTTTTTTGTAATCTGATTTTCTCATTCTAATTCTCAAGTTTAAAAGGAAAAGCTTTCTAATAAAATCATAGTTGACATGCTATTTTCCAAATGTCATCAACTTTTTCTTTTTACATACATCTTTAATAGGCTCTTCCTTTTTTCATACATATTTTACTGCAAAAATGTTTGCCATCAATATTAAAATGTGAATTATACCCATATTGGTGTACATAGCTTTCTAAACGCTATCAAATCCAATTCATTATATAGTAGTTTAATGGCATAGATCATTCATTCATATTTTAATACAAATTTGCTTCCCCAATCAATAGCCTTTAAACTACCCTTATCCTTGCTTTCCTACTTCAATTCTGGAACATAGAAACAAGTAGGGTATTTTTGTGCTACAAATTTCTATAGAAATTTAAGGGAATGTGTAATACTGAAGAGACAAACTCTATATCTAATAATTTATGAATCAATATTGAGAACTGAATGCTTATTTAACATATTGTAACATTATGGAAACTATGAGTTTCAAAAATCTGGACATTTTTGAATCAATTGCTTATAAAACGCTTCCAAGATATCATTTAGCACTTAACTTTTGGCTGAATATTAAAAGTATAAGTAATTTAAATGTAGAATAAAATTCATGTTGAATTCTCATTTAGTATTTGTAAATAATATATTTCCAAAACCCCAAAGCTTTTTTGAACCAATTAGTAAAATTAGACAAAGATGTGAATGTGTAGCAACCTAATTATATTCTGAATTCAGAAAAAAAGTTCATAAAGTTAATAAATAATAATTCAAGGTCAATCGTAATTCAGCTGATTTTAATTCTTACTTGAAGTTACATGGCAGATGAAAGATTGGCTATTTTGAGAGCATGAATGTCTCTTTTGGTGCTGTTTATTTATAAACTATTAGTCTTGAATTTGTCACATGCAGTTAACACCAAATGAGAGTAGAACAAAGCAGACATGAAAATTCCTCCCTCATAATACTTGTTATTTCCAGATCCCATTTCCCCTAGATTCCTAATTTATGACTCATTTTCCTCTTTACAACCTGGTTCTGTATCTCTGTATCTCTAATCCAACTCTGAGTGCCACTTTTCCCTGTATGCTTTATTTAGTTTCCTTACGGATTATGGTCTACTTTTTTTTATTTTTTTGCTATGCTGTCTTATAAAGTCAATGTTGAATGTTCTGTTCTGTCTGTCTCCTGGAGCCCCTCACTCAATGTAAATCTCAAAACATTTCTGCCAGACTCCAGCTAGCTCAACCAGCATTTTTTAGACCTATAATGTCATATTTGGGCAAATGTGTCTGTGTGTAACAGTGCCATTAATTCAACCTCTTAGGAAGCCTACTATGTGCTAAGAAATGTCCTAGACACTCAAGAAAAAATTAAAGTTCTAGAAGCGAGATCAAAGGCAAAGTCAGAGATAGCTTTTCTTAAACTTTACTGTACCCAGAGAACAACATGAAGAATGTTAGTAAGGGGTGACAGCAAACTAAGTCACATCTGTCAGTTTAATTTAGCAGAGTTGGGAAATGCATGATCATTAGTATGTTAGTAAAACACTTCCATATAATTAAACTGATTTATTTAATTGAGCCAACTGTGCTTGGTTCCATAATATTGCATTTAAATTTTGTTAATTTTGGAAAACCTAAAAAAATGACAATTCTATTAGAAAGTAAAAACCCTGTATAGATGCAGTGCCTTTTCAGACCATAAGCTGAATTCCATATTTATTAGTACTAAATAAACAACTCTAAGGAATAATTACAATTTTATAATGAAGAAAACTTTAATTTACTATATTTAAGAAAAAAATGGACCATTAGTACCATGCTAGGAATTCAAAATTCTGCACCTAGGATGAAAAAGCTGGAAGAAGTGCTGTTCCCAGCTTACAATGCAAAAGATGTTTCACTGTTCATTGAACAGTCAAGCTATGCCACAAGACAGAATATCACATGAATGTGGCCACGGTTCAAAGGCAGATAAGTGCTACCCAGGGAAGAAACCAGGGCATGGTATAATATCGCTGAGAATAGACAACACACACATTAGGCTCAAGGAGTACAGGGCTTACTTACAGCAAGAGGAAAGACAGATTGTACATATAATTCAGCCCCTTGCAATGTGTCAGTCTTCCAACGCCAGTGGACCCCTTCTGCAGCCAAGCACCTCACCTCCTACTGTGGTGGCAGGATCCTGACCCTTCTTGTGATCAGGTCTGAAATACAGAAAGCTGGGGGAGTGCCTAAGGGCTACCGACACACACCTAAGCAAAACAGAAAACACACTGAGTCTGAAACAGGGAAAGATAGCCCACACTATCGTCACAGCACAGGCTATGAGGGCTCTTTTCTGCCCGTCAAAAATATTCTAAGCCCAAGCCCATTCTCATGCAGCCCAGCAGGATAGACTGGCATGACTGCCTTTCCCAATAGATGTGGACCAACTTGAAAATCACAAATTTTTTCAAACCTATTGGAGAGCTGTTATAGAATGATCAAATGGCCCAAGGACAAAAGAGACTGTACCTGCAGGGACAAAGGAAAAGCATGTGCTCACCTAGGGTAAACACCTGATATGACTAAAGATTTCACCAGAAAAGCTGACATCTGACAAAGCCAAGTGTGCTACAGACCAGACTCTTTGTCTATAAACCCTGCTGGGTACTCACAGGAAAGAAATGGAAAAAGCCCTAAGAAATGTCCATGATGTCAACTTGGGTTAAAGGAACAACTGCACCTGTGGGAGCAATAAAGCACTTGACCCAAATCTATTTCTTCTGTCTCTACTACGAAACAAAAAGCCTTTGAGGGGTGGGGAATGGGAGGCAATAAGCATTCCCACCTTTAATGTATTGATGAAAACTCATCATAGCTGGGAAGATAGGAACAACATGGGGATGATAAAGGCTATTAAAGGGAGGGTCAGAATTACATGCTGAGCCCTACAACCAGTGTGGGTAGAGTAGAGAGGGCCATATCCCTTGAGAAACAGGACAAGGTGCGAGTCAAAGACGGGTTTAATTGTTACAACTGAGACTGCACACATCACCACCATCCCCACACCAAGCTAACAAGCTTTGAATAACAACAAATATCAGAACATTAATGGGAGAGGGACAAGAGAGGAAAAAGAGCGTGCAGAGAAAACCTCTCTGAGACGCAGAGCAAAGGAAAGACCCAAAACTCAGAAGAAACAGACATTGCTGTACTAAGCCAACTGCCTTAAATAACAAGCTTTTTCTACAGGACTTTGAAACCTGAAGAGAAGTGAAGGTTATATCAACAACAAAATCAAACCCACCACACCTTCTTGTGGGTTAATTCACATGCCCAGTCGAAAGGCATGTCCATTTCCAGGGATCAAAACCATTGACCTCAGTACTATAGTTCCATATGAGATATCTGGCTTCTAACTTCCCAAAACAACAGCAACAAACATTGTATGTTACATAAAAAGGCAAGAAAAAATACACTCAGAAGATACAAAATGAACATCAAAATTGGTCTCACATATGACAAATAGGGTATAACAGAAGAAATGTCTCCACCAAATAAACTGAGCCATTAAAAAAAATCTATATATTGGACTTGATGAACATTTTTTAAAAATTAACTCTTTTTGCGTAAAGTGTTAAGAGAATGAAAAGGCAAGTCACAGACTAGAATAAAATATTTGCCCATCTTGTTTGTGACCAAGGATTTCTATCCAGAAAATATAAGGAATTCTTAAAACTCAACAATATATAAGCAAAAATTTTTAAAAAATTAAAAATAGGCAAAAGATCTAGAGAGGTACTTCACTAAAGAAAGATACATAGATAGCAAATAAGTTTATGAAAGCATATTCAATAAAGTTATTTAGAAAATAAAATTTTAAGCCACAATAGGATACCACTACACACGTGTTAGAATGTCTAAGATCTGAAAAAAACTGACAATACTATGTATTGAGGAGGATGGAGAACAAATGAGACTCCCAATAATGCTGCAGACAGTGTAAAATGGTGCAGTCACTTTGGAAAACAATCTGGCAGTTTCTTACAAAGTTAAATACGTACATACCTGTGACCTAATGATCTTGCTAGGTATCTCCCCTAGAGAACAATTGCTGAAATCCAAGTAACTTCTACCCTAGAGAAAATAACTGACCAATAATCTTCAAAATGCCAAAGTATTGTAAGACAAGTCTGCAGAACTCACAGAGTGGAGGAGACTAAGAAGATATAATTAAATGTAATGTGGAATATTATATTGGATTCAAGAAAAGAAAAAAGATATTAGTGAGCAACTGCTGAAATCCAAATAACTTCTAAACTTTAGTTAACTATATTGTACAAAAAACAAATTTTTAGTTTTGATGAATGTTCTATGATTATAATAATGTTAATATAAGAAGAGGCTGAATAAAGGATATTTGGAAACTCCTTGTAGAATTACTGAGCAGTGAGTGGTCTGACTCATAAATGTCACAAAATAGATGAAAAAAATTTCTGTGTATGTATGTGTGTCTATGTGTGTGATCATTCCTTCTGATATCATGTAAAGATGGAGATAATTCACTTGAGGAATATAATTTATATAACTAAAGATAATTTGTAACTGCTAAAATAAAAATAACAGAAAATCATGTCTAAAGTTCTTGGTATATACTTTATTTATATGATTTATAAATAACTATGAGCTTAAGGCTGATTGAGGACAGACTAGCTGAAGGCATCCCTGAATCCTAGAAGTGAATAAAGAGATAGAAAAATTTATAAATTATACATATAGCATTAGTACATATGTAATAATAGTACATGTAATACTAATGCACAATAGTACATATAGAGATACGTATCTGAGAAGGATTGGTGCACAGTGGAATGATGTTGACTCAGGGTAGGCGCTAGTATTAGAATTTCAAATGGAGCCTACTGAAAATTAAACCATGCAGCCTAACACCATAAATATAACAGTACTATGGATTCTCTAACTGTTAAATTTGACTATTTGACATGTTATGTTAATATCTATATTAACGAATCTCACATAACAGCCAAATAAGCAATAAACTCTAACAAAAACAAATGAACAAAAAAAATCCAACTGTTTGTGTTTCCAACAAGAATTCTGAACTTTTAATTAACACTGTTCAAGTCACATAATCCTTAGTTATGGGTTTTGCTGACATTAATTCACCTTATTATTCTGAAGCATTTCTACATATGTTAATTTGATTTTATGAGTCCCATTCCATAATGCACTTAGACATGTCAGCCCAGGCATACTATGCCTAATTCACACTTCATTCATTTTGATACCATTTGGCTTTCAGCCTCATGGCTGTAATAACCTATCATGTGTAAATAAATGCCACATGATTCACACTCTGTTCTGTTTCATTGCTTAATTATCTAAATACAATGAAAAGGGACAATGTGTTGAAACCTACAATACATTAATTTGCTACAAAACATCTGGATAATCTTACTCTTTATTAACTGTTACTCACTGACACTTTAAAAGCCCAAGGATGAAATACTTTGATATAAAGTTTCAAATAAGTAAACTGAATATGAAATACTTCATACAGGATATGATCAAAATCTTGGATTTAGTCAAAGCATGGCCTCAGAGTTAGAATCTTCTGAGACTAGAATTCAGAGGTTTATCCTTATGGATAAATTCAATGAATACCAGTGTGGTTAGATAACAACAGTAACATTGATAAAGCACTTAAAGTGTGCCAGACATGGAATATATACTTTTTCCTCTCACAGCTACATCAGGAGGTAAATATACTTATTATCCTTTATGTTAGAGATAATAAACTGAGACACATACCCCGAGTCTCAAGCTGGCAAATAGCAGAATCAGGATCTGCATGAATAGTCAGTCTGACTAAGTATCTTACTCTGAACTACCATGCATTATCTCTGCCTAACTGAAATGACCAGTGAAGTGAGAAGCTATGGTGTGGATAGGCATTTCTGCAAAACCATAGATTATGTTGCTTTTGTAATAATGCTGAGAAAGTTCTTCCTCACGTGAAGGTTATATGTATTTTATTTTCTTCTACAAATTTCTTTTGTTTTTTAATTGAAAATTTTATCAACTTAAATTCATTTTGACTTACAATATAAGGAAGAATATGCATTTTTTCACCAAATGCTAAAATCATTTATAAATAATTAACTTTCCCAAGGAAGGTCTTGAAAAGACCAAGACAAATACTGAAGATTACATGAATTCAGATGATAATAAGTCTTTTGGTTTAAATTTTATAAAGTATTCAAAAGGGTTTTATTTTATAACTAATAAAAAAATCTTGCTCACGGATAAACCTGTTTAGCTGCCTCAATAGTTTTAGAAGCAGTCAGTAATTAATAATTTCATGAACCTTTTACTATTGGTCTAAAACATTTGTTCTCATTGTCACAGCTGTGTGGTTACCCTGTCATCTGGAAATTAGGATCTTGAATAAGAAATTGTATTTTTGATGTCAAATCCTTTATAAATATATGAACATTCTTATTAAAAATATCACATTGCATGTATGATGAAAGATTTCATTTTAATGTGTATGATATTGTGGGGAAAATGTTTTACCAAAAAAAATACCCTTGAGTCTATAAAGTTATTAGGAAATGGATAAAATTAATGCAATCTAACTCAACTTTCTTGAAGATTTTAATTTTAATATTCTGAGGTAGAGCCTGAGTATAACAATTTTTTGTCTGATTATAACTATTTTTAAAAGTATCTCAGGGGGGGCACTTGGGTGGCTCAGTCAGTTAAGCATCTACCTTCGGCTCACATCATGATCTCAGGGTCCTGGGATTGAGCCCCACGTTGGGCTCCCTGCTCAGCAGAGAGTCTGCTTCTTCCTCTCCCTCTGCCCCATCCCAACTTGTGCTCGCTCACTCTCTCGCTCTCTCTTTCTCACTCTGGAATAAATAAATAAAATCTTTAAAAAATTAAAAATTAAAAAATAAATTTAAAAAAGTATCTTAGGTAATTCTAATGTGCTTTAAAATGGAAGAAACTTTTTAAAAGGATGCCGATTTCTAATATGTAATTAATGTGAATTGATAGCAATTTCTAAGAGATGCCATATGTACAATATTAGAACACAAAATTATAATTGATGTCATCACACTTGGAAACTTAGTAATTGTGTGCTGCACCATACCTGAATATCACTGCTTTCCATTAGGTCACAAATTCAGGGTGAGAGTAATTTAGAAGTCCTCAGAAAGGTGTTTTTAAAATATTTTCATAAAACGTGTTTCATTACACAGAATTTTTTAAAATGGAGTTGATGTTCACTGGAGAGAGTTGCTACATATGAATCAAAAATACTTTAGTTGAAGTCATTATCCATCTCACTGAGGAAGAATATTGCTTAACATTGAACTCAGCGATTTAGATAAATGGGGGACACCGGCTTTGAAATTGAAATACTGATGACAAAATAGTCTGTTATTTAGTCATTTAGTATTAAGCTGCCTTCCAAATAAAAGCTTGCTGCCTTCCGAATAATTTTTAAAACATCATTGGATTTAACATGTCTTCAAAGAGAATGTGAATCTAGGAAATAAAGCACTATGTAACTCAAGCTCCTTTCAGCTCTCTATGGCACTGGCAAATTGTTTTTTTCGTTCAGCCACCCATAATCCTGACATGTTGAATAGTATACTTTCTGTTTTAATGTTTTGAGTCACCATAGTTATAAGGTCTTAAAGGTAAGAAAACAATTTTTAAAATGTTAAAGTGAGACTGTTCTAAGAATTTTCTAAACAAATTATGCAACAAATAACTGAATATCCCTAGGTAGGCCACTGACATTACCACCAAATGCTGATCTTTATTTGGATCTTCAGTAACTGGTTATGATTAACTGAGATTAAAGTGAAGCCAAAAAATTGTGGTGATTAGAGGTATTTATGAATATAATGTGAAGATCACTTACATCCAAACCACTCTCTTCTTTTTTGTGAAACCATTCTCTATATGGGGACTGTATAGTTTCCAGAAAGGGATATCATAAAATCATATGTTGGCATGTTAATAGTACTCATTTTAATTTTGTGCTTATTTTAACCATTCCCTCTGCTACTGTAAAGAAATTAATTTACAAACCAATCTTAGATAATATAAAAATAGCTTCAGTTATGATATTCACCAGAAAGTCAGTACATGAGGTATGAGAATAAAAATGCTTTAAGTCCATGTGGAATTACTCTAAAGTCATTAGTCTCAATATGTGAAATAAAATAGTATAAATAAAATTTTGTAACTTTATATAATATAGTATATATATATAGAATAATAACAACTGTTATTTCAATTCTAATTAACAAGTACTGTAAATATGGACAGAATATAACTCTTATCCTTGAGAAAATCATTATTATCCTTCCAATGAAATCACCTGAAAAATATTTATCAAGAAAAAATTGAATACATTTAACTTTTCAAGGTTAAGATGTGCTTATTTGATATAAAGTTTGAAAATTCATTTAAGATAAAACAGTATTATAAAAATTAAAATTAAATGTAAAATTAAAATTGAAATGAGTAATTTCTAAAGATTCACATTTTTTAAATGCTACTAATGGCATCTGAGAACTCTTTGCAAATAAAGTTCAAAGAGATTATTTAACACCACAACATGAAAACACATGAAGCTTCTCTTCGACATGCCTTATTTAATAATTTTTACTTCTATAGATTTTTATTAGATTGCATATGTAAGAAATTGCACAATATATCTTTAATGTAATTTAGAAAGTTTTAAAAATATTAATACTTTAATCTGTTTTCAAGCTGTATTACAAACTATACTAGACAAATTTAATTGTACCAATTCCCAAATTTAATTTACTGTCAAAGACTGGAACTTACACAAGCATCATGGTTAAAGTTTGATCCCTGGAGTCCTGAGTTTATCACTTATTAGATGTTACTTAATGTTTCTTTCTTTTTTTTTTTTACTTTATGTTACTTAATGTTTCTAATCATTAACTTTATCATCTATTAAATGATCATAATAAACATAGCTGCCTTACAAAGCATTGGTATACACACACACACACACACACATATATACATACACACTTATCTCAGTGATATACACAGATACGGAGAGAAACACATATGATATATAGCGATACACATATATACACCCATATATGTATATGTGTGCGCACACACACACACACCTCTTACTTATCTCACCTAAATAAAAATTCAATAAATCTTAGCTTAATTTAGTCTGTCAAGCCAAACAAATATAAATTGAATGTCTACTATGTTATCCAACATTGAATACTTCCAGGTACAAGTAGATCACTAGTTAACATAAAGAGAGTTCATTAAATTTTAAATAATTTTAATTGCATTTGCATATAAGTTTTTCTATTTAAAGGGAACTTATTTGTATTTCTACAGCTTGTGTCCAAAAGAGTTCCTAATAAAATGTTTTGAGTGATTGGATGAGTGAATAATATCTCCTTGATTTCTACCTACCTATGAAATATATACACACGCAGACATATATATTCCCTCTGAGCTATATATTTATTTATAGTATAAAAAATATATATCCATATATAATTAAAGAAAATCACGAATGAATTTTTACTGACATTGGATGAAAAAGGAAATGAGATACATTTGGCACAAAAGACTAAAAATACCAATCTTGTACAGAATAGTGAACTCTAAATGCTTAATTATAATACTACATTTTAAGTGGCCTCTGAGCATAGCTGAAAAGACTAAGACTGATAGTGATGATTCTAGAGGGAGTGGTAGAACCTGCTGCATAAAAGCCATGAGATAAAGTTAATAGGCTGATCGATCCAACGAGGAATAAATATGAAGGGGTATGTAAAAATGTGTGTGTGTGTGTGTGTGTGTGTGTGTGTGTGTGTGTGTGTTAACTGGGTCTTATCTGTATATAAACATGCATAACTCTCCTATGAAAGAGACAGTAACAACTTGTCAAGAAATGCTGCTCATCTCTTTCAGGTGTCTTTCTGCAGCTTTAACAATCTCATCTAATATTTCTTCCAGTTAGTTCCCCTTTTCTTAAAATACACATATAGTTTGAACATTTTTTAGGGATTAATACAAAGTTATTTGAAGAAGAAAAGCTATGGTTGATTAAATTATATATATTCCAATGTAATTTAATGTGTGTGCCAAAATAAGTAACGTTCAGTTGCATGGATACAATTATGATAAAGAAATATGATGTCTAAATCAAGAAAGATGACAGCCTTTCTGTACTAGATGTTCCATTACCTGCTCATCTCATATCTATGACTAAAAATTGCCTCAGCTATATTCCTTCTGCTAATGTAAGCTTGTGCCTCCCTTCATCCCAGTACACTCCAGTTTATTAGACAGATTTAGAATCAAATCAAGTTGCCCCTCCTGGGAATCTGGAATTGAGTTGCTAGAAAACCAACTGATTTATCTACAAGAAGCTAAAGCAGCAAGGACATGTAGATTCAAATGTGCAAGTGCCATTTGCAAACACATGTAAAGTGATGAGACAAAAGATTAAGTAGAAGGAAAGACTGGAAAGAGCTGATGATCTGAAGTGGAATAAGAATAAAAACACAAAAACAGAACAAGAGAAAAAAATCCATGAAGCAAAAAATTCATGTGAGATTGCAGCACCTGTATTTCCAGCTCTGGTGCCCAATATCCATTTTAGCCCCTTATTGGTGATTGGCTATCAGATTACCCCTTGTCTTGAAATACATTCCTGCTTACTTGGGCCACTTGAGAGCATCTTTACTTATTTGTCAATATATGAGTAAAATTATTATTTTTTTTAATTGATCTAATTTGGGATAAGTGTCTGCCTTCTGCTCAGGTCATGATCCCAGGGTCCTGCGATCGAGTCCCGCATCAGGCTCCTTGCTTGGCGGGGAGCCTGCTTCTCCCTCTGCCTGCCATTTCCCCTGCTTATGCTTGCTCACTCTCTCTCTCTCACAAATAAATAAATGAAATCTTTAAATTAACTAATTATTGCTCTAATTTGTACTGATAGAGCTAATCCTAGAGTTTTGATCCATTTCTTGATAATACATATTAGCAATACTATAGGAAAAGGGAGATATTCAGAGAAAAGAATGAGCAGAATTCTTTTTCAGAGGATATGTTTAGTCATGCATTCTAGATTCTGAGGGTCCACTGATAACTCTTTTCAGATAATTGCAAGATTATCAAGTGAAAGAAGGAAAACAAGAATTGCATATAATTACTATTATCTGGAATCATCTCAGATATAAATTTTGGGTCAAAATAAGGTAAAATTTTGAACCAAATGAAAGATAGAATGAACTCCCTTGGAGGAGAGTGTGGTTCCTCTTAGTAGTAGTCTTTGAGAACAGTCTGAAAAAAACACTCAGAGGAGGATTTAGAGGCCAATAAAATAAGAGATGAATGACTGAATTTCTTTCCAACTCTTAAATTTTATTATCCAATTATTTCACTTTACTCATCAATCATATAATTTCTTTTATAATCTAATATACTATGAACTGCTTATAGTATATTAACACATAATAGTCATTTTAAAAAAGACATGTTAAAATACCCAAGAACATAAAATATTTAAAAATTTAAAGCACATATCATATAAGAAAGACTGCTAGCACAGTTTGATAAATAAGCAATATAAACACACACAGGCAAACATATTCTCTTGGATGTACAACATAGACAAGTATATTTTAAAAGTAGAAGAGACCAGCAAAAGAGATCTGTATTCCCTGAATCAAGGAAGAATCTCTACTTACGTTTCTATTCTGTAGTGGCTAATGACAGCCAGTCAGACAAATATTTTTGTCCATGAATAAAATTGTAATGCAGTAGACATAAATATGAATAAAAAATATGGAATAAAGTATGGAAAAATGTGGATTTCATTTGTACTCCAAAGCTTATTTCACAGTGTTATACAGGCAACTGGAGTACCATATTAAAAGAAATATTTATTTTATATTACAAATAAATATATTATAAAAATACATTTCTCATTATATAGAGCTATATAATATTTGCTCACAAGAAAAGTGTTAAATGCTACATGACAACTTAATTATTTAGTCTCAGAAAACAATTAGAGCATGAGTAAAATTCAGATACTTCCAAAATGACTATTATCACTATAAGTATGATTATAATGGAAAACATGCCTAGAGAATTATTGGCACTGTTTCTCATTAGAAATAGAAATATCTACATATCTACATCTAGATACATATTAATATATATACATACAAACATACAGAAATAAAGGTTATTTATGTTATGTTATATATACATATATATGTAAATTTAGCTATAAGTGTTTATGTGTACATGTTTACTTCAATTCTTTAAATATTTATTTACTTAGGGGCGCCTGGGTGGCTCAGTCAGTTAAGTGTCCAACTCTTGGTTTCAGCTCAGCTTATGATTTCAGGGTTGTGAGATTGAGCCCTACATCAGGCTCTGTGCTGGTTGTGGAGCCTGCTTAAGATTCTCTCTCTCCCTCTGCCTCTGCCCTTCCCCCATCTCTTTCTCTCTCTCTCTCTCTGTCTCAAAATAAATAAATAAATACATATATAAATTTTATATATTTAAATAGATATTTATTTACTTAGAGGTATTTATACATGTATAACTCAAACATTTTAAACCCTGATTGATATTTTTATTAAATTAATTCAAGATAGATCTGGAAAATATATATTCAGATTGAATTGGTTAATATTTATATATTTAACATTTAATATGTTCAATATTTTGCAGTAAAAATTATATAGGCTACAAAGGCAGATTCAAATGTATTTAGGAAACACAGATTTACCATGATGAAAGAGAAAAAAATGGCTCCATCCAAATGGAACCCTAGACTTCCTGGGAAGATGGTGGAGTAGGAAGAGCCTAAGCTCACCTCATCCCACAGATACAACTGGATAACACTCACATCAGTGTAAATAACCCAGAAAACAACCCAAAGACTGGCAGAACAGACTTTCCACAGCAAAATATAGAATAGAGTCCACATCAAAGAGGGTAGGAAGAGTGCAGATGTGGTGGTTGGGAGCTAAATGGAACTGAGGGACTGTCCACAAGAGGGAGAGATACTGCAGGCATGGAGAGGGGGGAATAGACTCTCACACCAAATACCCCCGGCATGTTAAACCCACATGGGGAAGATGAATCTCCAGAAGTTTCTAATTTCACAAGTTTTTACAGTCAGTGGGGTTACCATCTAGGACCAGTAGCCTCAGCTCTGGTAGAGCCTGGAGGTTGGTAAGAAACGAAGTCCCTGACCATAGGTCCTTAACCTACGATATTCAGCATAGAAGCAGTGCTTTGAAAAACACCTGGGGTATATGAGAAAAAAATTTATTTACTAATCTCAGAGTCAGGGCTGGAGGGACATGGATCTTTAGGAGACCTCCCCAGGAATAAAGGAGCTCGCAGGTGCCATTTCCCTCTCCACACCTCAGCCTAGACACACACACACATGTGGGAATAGCACAATGCCAACACACTCCACGGATCTTACTAACAGCATGCCCCACCCTGTGCTCTTCTGAGGATCCTCCCCCTCCGACCTTGCAGCAGTTTTCTAAAGCAGCTCCAGGCCTCCTCCCAGGGCAGATCTGTGTGAATCTTGCTAAAATTGTGCTCCCTGCCACCACGTTCTCCTGTAGACCTGTCCCTCCAATATACCCTTGGCCAGAGCCATCCAAAGCAGTGCCACAAGCCTGGGAGTAAGAAAGCAGCCCCAATGGCAAATGCCTGGTCTGACTCAACTCAAGCCCAAGGCGGCCCCAGACTGGCCCACTAACAACACAGAGACCAAACTCTACTCACAACAGGCAAAGAGAGCCATTGCAGATGACTGTACCGAAGGCAAATATGGCTCAATCACAACAATAGGGTGTACAAAACACACACAGTAGACACCCCTGAAGAACCAGGTTCTGGTGAAGAGGGGACATTATGCTTCAGGGCACTACAGGACCTCTTCTTCATAAGGCCACTACTTTCAAGAGCAGGAAATGTAGCTGGCTTTCCTAACACATAGAAACAGATACAGATAGTTAGACAAAATGAGGAGACATAGGAATATGTATAGAACAAAATGACAGCAAGAGACCTAGATGAAATGGAGATAAGTAATATGCTTGATAGAGTAAATAGAGAATTTAAAGTAATGGTCATAAAGATACTCACTGGACTTGAGAAAGAGTGGAGGGCCTCAGTGAGACCCTCAACAGAGAGATAGAAAACATAAAAAAGAACCAACCAGAGATGAAGCATTCAAGAATTAACTGAAAATAAAAATACACTAGATGGAATAAATAGTTGACTAGAGGAAGCAGATGGATTTAACAGACATATTCAGAACATTCTATTGTAAAAGAGAATACCAAATTCTTTTCAAGTACACACGGAACATTCTATAGAATAGATCACATATTAGCCTATTAGACAAGACTCAACAAGTTCAGAAAGATTGATGTCATACCATTAATCTCTTTTGACCACAATGCTATAAAACTAGAAATCAACCACAAGAAAAAGCCTGGAAGGAACACAAATACATGGAGGCTAAATCACATGCTACTAAACAATAAATGGGTCAACCAAGAAATCAAAGAGGAAATAAAAAAATATTTGGAGACAAAACAACAAACAAAGAATGGTTCAAAATCTTTGGAATGCAACCAAAGTGGTTCTAAGAGGGAACAGCAATACGTCCTTAGAGCAGAAATAAATGAAAGAGAAACTAAAAAACAAAAAACAAAACAAAACAAAAAAATCCAGTAGAAAAGATCAATGAAACCAAGAGCTGGTTCTTTGAAAAGATCACCAAAATTGACAAAATTTTAGCTAGATTCATTAAAAAGAGAGAGAGAGGACTTAAATGAACAAAATCAGAAATGAAAGAGAAGTTATAACCAACACCACAGAAATACAAGTCCTAGCCACAGCAATCAGACAAGAAAAAGAAATCAACGGCATTCAAATCGGTAAGGAAGAAGTAAAACGTTCACTATTCACAGATGACATGATATTCTATATAGCAAACCCAAAAGACTTCAAAAAACTACTAGAATAAATGAATTCAGTAAGGTTGCAGGATACCAAACCAATATACAGAATCTACTGCATTTCTATAAACTAATAATGAAGTAGCAGAAAGAGAAATTAAGAAAACAATCCCATTTATAATTGCACCAAAAATAATAATTTTTTTAGGAATAAACTTAGCCAAGGAGGTGAAAGACCTATATTCTGATAAAAGAAATGGAAGATGACACAAACAAATGGAAAGATATTCCATGCTCATGGATAGGAAGAAAAAAATATTGTTAAAAGGTCCATACTACACAATGTAACCTACAGATTTAGTGCAATCCCTATCAAAATACCCATAGCATTTGTAAAGATACAAAGGGTAAAAATACAGTTATGATAAATTATGTCACCTGTAAACTAATTTTTATTAAAATAAGTAGCATATTTATTATTATTCAGCTTAAGCATTTCTCAGCAAATGAAGAACGCCTTTTGAATTTTCACCTTTGTTAAGTTTACAGATGGTTATTAACATGAAGATGGACAGATAGATGATACAGACATATACAGAGATGACAGATGATAGATAAATACATGTTTTATGAAGCTCTTCACAAATAAACCTTACTGATTATTTTTTACTTTTGTATTCTGTTTGCAAAGTTTTTCTCTTTGGAAAATGTTCCATTTCTAAAATTTTACTGAAAGGAGGAGCTGGTTTCAATAATCAAACTTCTTTGGGACTAAAACACACAAAAGATAAGTCTTCTTTTCATAGGATTCATTCTTGTGTTAAATATATAGAACCCCGTATTTTAATCCATACATCTGATCTTTTCAAATTAAACTATTCTTCTTCAGTGAGACTAATAAAAAGTAATTTAAACATATTGAACCATCTGAGGCTTTATTAGTTTTCTAAGTTGAATTACATTAAAATAAATATTCTTTCTTGTCTAAATTATTTCGATCTCTCCCAGCTCGTATTAGTAATATGACATTGAAATTGCAATATAATTTTCTGAGATATAAAATTGTTGATTTATATGAAATCCATTTTATAAATCCTGCAGTTGGTATTTTGCCCAGTGGGAAATTTGCAATCCAGGCTTATCTCCAAAGACTGGCAATCTGTGATTTTTATGGTCACAACTTGATTAGTGATGTCAAACAGCAGTAGACCCCAGCATATGATTTTCTAACCAAAAACACTCACTTCTCATTCTTACAGTGTTGCTCTCCACTTAAGGCTCTTTCTTCGTCCTTAGGCTTGGTAGTCTCAATCCTAAAAAAAATCCATGCTTATACCACATCTAATATTGCATCCCTATCTAGTCCTCGGCTTTTGTTTTGATTCTCCCTTTCAAATTGCCTGCGATTTTGAATTTAATTCATAATACTACATAACTGTTTTTGGCCTTTGTTCTACACTTTTCTCTCTGACTTCCTTGAATAAATATTTCTCAATCCAGTCAAGCCTTTCTGACTTATAATTTCAGAAACGTGATACTCTTGACCAACATACACTAGTGTCCCAAATAGGACGTCAATGCTAAGTACACCTGCTGTTAACCTTCTACTTCCTGTTAATTCTGTTCTAATCCCTTCTTCAGTCTGGTAGAAACACTCCCCAACCCAGGACATACTTAACTATATCCAGCATTATGCCCATTCTCATTTTCTTCCTGTGAATATTGTCTTGTCTCGAAGGCACAGCTCAGATTACATCTCCTCCATAAGCCTTCCAAATGAGTAGTTGAGAATTAATCTCTCTATTCCTTTCTTGCATAATCACCTTGCTTGCACTTCTGTTACTCATTCAATCCATAATACGTTCCTGTATGTGTCTGTGTCCTCCACTGGATTGCAAGCTTTTGTAAGCCAAGAAAATATTTATTTGATATTTGTAACTGTAACCTATATACATTATTACTTTGTGTATAGAGGGATTAATGAATTTTATATATTTATATACAATATTCTGGGAAGATCTGAGGTATAAAAGGTTATTAAAAATCTTCAATTGTTTATTGTATATTATTTTCTTGATGTAATCACGGCCTTTTTCAGTTATACACTGATGCATTAATTTCCTGTTATTCCCACAATCCATTCACATTTGTTTCATAGGAAACCACTTTAATGTGTTTATTATATTTTTATGTGAATACATTATTGCACTTTATGTTGCCTAAATAAATACACATGCACATATATGTGTAAATATGTATATATCTACAAGAGTGTATTGTCATTACTTGCATCCACCACATGGTTTCTTTCCACTCACAGTAATACATATTTAAGTTGCCTCCAACTCTGCATGCTCTGCACCAACATAAACAATGTTATAAAAATCATCCTTACACATGTCCACTTTGGGACATTTGTAAAAATTCCCTGGGATATTCAGCCAAAAGTGGAATATCTGGGACATCAACTACTCAGATTGCTCTCCAACTTGTTGCACTAGTATACATTCTCATCAGGTATAAAAGAGCATTCCTATATCTTCACATACCAACCAACACTTGGAACTATCTAGACTTTCATTCTTTTTATCAGTCACTAATATGTGTAATATGTGTAATTACTTGTTTTACATTTTGTTCTTCCTGGCTACCAATTTTGTTCATTTCCTAGGGCTTCTATAAGAACTACAACTGTGAGACTTAAAACAACACACTCCTGGAGAAATCCATTCTCTCACAGTTCTTGGAGGCTAAAAAGTACAAATTCAAGGTGTTGTCAGGGCCACCCTCCCCCTGAATTCTCTAGTAGAGAACCTCACCTTGCCTCTTCAGTTTCTAGTAGCTTGAGCATTCCCTACTCTGTGGCTGCATAGCTCCAATCTCTGCCTCCTGACATGGCCTTCTCCTCTGGTATGTCTTCTCTTCTAAAGATACTTCTCATTGAATTTAGGGGCCATCCAGAAAATCCAAGATAATCTCCTCTCTAGATCCTTAATTTAATTACATTTGCAGGGGCATTGAGTGGCTCAGTTTGTTAAGTGTCTGCCTTTGGCTTGGGTCATGATCCCAGGGTCCTGGGATCGAGCCCCGCATCAGGCTCCCTGCTCAGTGGGGAACTTGCTTCTCTTTCTCCTGCTCCCCCTGCTTATGCTCTCTCTCTGTCAAATAAATAAAATCTTTTTTTAAAAAGTTAAAAAATAATTACATTCGCAAAGACTTTTTTTTTTCCCCCTAATAACATAATATCACAGATTCCAAGTATTAGGACACAGAAATAACTTTCGGAGGGCCATTATTCATCCCACTACAGCAATGGTTTAAAGGTTAATTTTGTCACCATTTTTAGATTCTGCTCTTAAAAATTTCCTACTCATATCATGTATAATTTTTCTTTTATGATTGTTCTTTATCTTGCTGATTTTCAACAGTTTTTGTCTATTCTAGAAACTATTTGTTGATTTTAGACACTGAAAATATCTCCTCACATTTATTTATCACTTTAGTCCATGACATTCTTCAGTAAAATAAGTAAATTTTTTAAAACCTTAATTTTGAGGTATTGTTTCTTAAGGTCAAAGATTAAAACTTGAGTGATACCCACTCTTCAAGTATTCAGGATGCTGCTAAACAACAGATAATCCCCTTTTAGGGAAAAGATGTTATACTGAATGACAACGCAAATCTATACTAATTTTTTTTCTACACTAAATTTTTATATACCGTAACAAATGATCAGTAAAACAATCAGCAAGACATTTTTGGAGAATCTTCCAATATTTTCCTTAATATTACACCAAAATGGTCATAGGTATGTGAAGTCATTCTGTTTCTAATATATGTATTAGACTGTAATTATAGTGAAAAGAATGTTTCACTGATACTCCATTTCACTGACATTACCAATTGCCTTTCTAATACATACAGATTATGGTGCTAGATGATAAATATTAAATAATGGCATTTTGCATTTTTGCTTAGATGTTTAAATGGGGAAAATTAAATATTTCCCTTTTATCTGGGGACTCACATATAATTTAATTTAATACTTAATAATGCCACATTGTTTTTATAAAAAAGTATTTTATAAAGCTAAAATATGATGTTTGATAATTAGAAAAAAATTCTAACAACATTTTGTTTAGGGACAGTATGAACCAGGATTACTTTTCTCAATTGTAACAGGAAATAGAATATGTTGAGATCTGATAAAGTGTAAAGTAAGTTTTTATTAAGAACTTTTTAAACTAAAGTTTTACTATTTTAAGTATCACCTAAACTACAACTTAGAAATTACACTTCTTTAAAATCATTAGATTTATATTATCTGTTGGCAAAATATTCACAGTAACTCATCAAATAGTTTCTACCATAAATTTTAAAAGGCTATTTCATATTGCAATTAGCAGAGCGTATGTCTCAGTGATAATGAACTTACAGTGTAATGTGTGAAGTGGACACTGAAAAGTAATTTAAGGGTTTAGAGTGATTTAAAAGTCATTTTACTTTATTAGTTTGTAAGATAGAAGTAATTTACTTTATATTTGGGGCATTTCTTTTATTTTAAGTCATAAGTGTTCATCCTCTTAATGTGAAAAGCTGGTAATTGTCATTTTGATCTATGGCTTTTACAGGCACTTTTACCGAAAATAAAATAGTCATTGCTAATAATAGCTTTATTGTCATTAACATATTTCATATCATGTTATAATGCAGTTGGCAAATTACATTAGAATGATATATATTTCTTCATTTTAATGAATTTAGAGTACACTGTTTTTTTAAAAGGTAGTTTACTTTAAAACTTACTTCACTCTATGATTCTAAATTAGAAGTCTACGTAAGTTTAATTTAGTAGTAGAAAAAATAAAGCAAAGAAATGAAGTTTGCTTGAAACACATACATTTTTCTATCTGAATTAAACTGCTTTTCTAAACTAGATTTATTTATAGGTACAAGATTACCATGGCATTGTAAATAAGTTTGGTTTTTGACCTGCCATCCAGTTGGAATTTTTTTAAATAATAAATATTTTTAGACACGTTGGTTATAGCTGGAGCCAAAATAACTCATTCTGGAGCTGAAATACTTGTAAGACTTTTCCAGGTCTCTTTTCTAATCTGTTGACTCAAAGGCAAATGTTGAATATTGTTCACAAGACTTTGTTTTAAATGGCATACAAATGTTTAAAATGTTCACCTCTGTTGTGGCCTCCATCCTCTGTTTTCAGACCGATATGACTCCATTTGTTATTTACTCTCATGCTGGAGGATTAAACTCAGAAATAAACACATAAAAGTAATCTCAAAAATGCACAAAAGTATGTCAAGAAGAAATTCTAGGAAGTTTCGGAGACTTCACTGTCAATTAAGTTTAGCAACAGGCTTCCAATTGTTCTTTTTGCAGAATATGCATTTATAACCTTTTTTGGATACACCAGGTTAAATTATGACTTCATCTTCTTCAAAATCAAGTTAGGGTTCTTAACATCTTCCCTACTCATAAAGAAGATTTCAAGTATACTATAAACAAATTTCTCCCTGCCACGAATTGTCCCCATTCCTGTTTGTACATACTCCTTTACACATTCCAGCAACTAACAACTTTTTCCAAGCTGTACCTTTTCTATCCTTTAATGCAAACTCAGATGAACATTCTTTGCTTTTTATTCACTTGTTTCATAGTAGTTTTGTGCTTCTAGGTCCAACTCTTTTGTTTAGACCCTTCTCATGGATTTGGTTACTGTTTAATCCAAGGAACGTTAGATTTCATTGTCTGGGATCCAAACGGTATCTGCATCCCTGAACAAACCAAGCCAGATCACCTGAAAAATACAGGCTTGGAACTTAGCAGTTTTTCAGTGATTTTAGACTCACTGTTACCATGGTGGGTAAATCAGCAGTTAGTAATTCTGAAAATGGGTATGTTTATAAATGGTTCACTATTTTGATGGTAAATCAAGTCACACTAATGAAATCAAATGTAGGAGAGTGCTGTTATTCTCAGTATTAAGGATTATCATGATGGAAAAAACAAAAAATCAATTCTAGGTACTAGTAATTTTGGAAGTTCTGAATAAAAAGTTCAAATTCATTAGAAAAGTGATCAATTATAATCTGAAGTATAAATAATGTTTTTGTTTAAACATATTTAAAACCCATATTAAGGAATGAGTTAAGTGAGACTAGGTCAGAGAATGTGGCAGACAGACTTGATAAATCTTATATCCTAGGGCTACTCAAAAACACATTGAGGAGAGCTATTCTCAGATTGTTAATTACATATCTGAAGAAGACAAATACAAAAATTAAAAGTTTCAGAGTATTTTGACAGATTAATTTATGCCTGTTCAATCTAAGTATAAAAAATAATTGGGCTTGTAAAAAATTTTTTTAAATACAGTGTTGACTAAGAAATGATTTTGCAATGTCTTGAGAAATAGGGTTAATAATTATATAACTGATCAATATCTCAAACAAAACATCCCACGTCAATTTGTTTATAAAACCCTTGTAGTAACTTATATAATTGTAATAATACCAGTGTTAATCTATAAATAATAAAATAATAGCAAACAACTACGGGATTATACCTCTGAAAATACAAGAAGTCAAGTGTAATTAGCTGCCTATAAAATTTTGCACTTTTTGGCTTATATTCAGAGGTGTTAAATCCAAATCACTTACACAAATATACCATTACAATTGAAAACACATTTCCTAGCATTGCAGATATTATTTCATAGAAAATATTTTGAAAAACCAATCTTTAACTTGAACTATGCATGAACTACATGATGAAAATTTTACTTAGAATGTCTAAAGAAGAAAACATTTGAATATATATATACATTTTTTATTACCAAGAAAGTAACACGAGCTAAATGTAAATTCAACTGAGGCTGTTTCAATAATAAATAACACTATAAAGTAGCTAATAAGAAATTCCACAGGCATGTCTATTTGCCAAAAGCAATGCCATAATATAACATAAAGCCTCACAATGTAATGATTTCATTCAAACATATTCATCTAGCAGCATTTACTGAGAGAAATAGTTAAGTGGAAATATTAGCATATTATTTTGAAACATGAATATTACTTAGAAATATGCTTTTGATCTCTACTGAATGTCAGGGGGAAAAAGCCTTAGTTTCAGAAAAATAAAATATCTAGGCTAATATAATATTAATTAATCGAGAAATAATTTCATTTTAAAGTAAAATGCACTTGAAACGTCTATATACTTTCATCTAATATATACTCAATACATACATACATGCAATCTTTTGGTATTTTCACTTACACAAGATTCATCATGAAGGAAAATAGTAATTGAAAATAAATCCATAGTCAAAATGTCTACAACTGGATCATCACATTACCAACTAGTGACAGTTGAGTACATACCAAAATACTTCTGAATATGATTCTTTTCAAAGGTCTGAATTCCTTCTAAGTTCAGGAATGTTTCAGAAGCAAGAATCACACTGACAGAGAGAGATAGAAATAGAGAAAGAAAAAGAGGAAGAGACGCAGAACGAGGGGGAAAGAAAGAGAGGGAAAGTGAGAGAGAACATTAATACTTCCTTATTTCCTTATTATTTTTTTTGTCTGTCCTACAACTAGCGTTTCTCTAGTATTGTATTATAAATTACTAACCCTTACATTCAAACAGCATCAGTCTGATGACTATAATAGTGTTTATGAAGGAAAAAAAAAAAAACAGACAAAGCAGTCATTGGTGTTAAGAGATGTACTTTAAATATAAAATCATTGGTTGAAAATACAATAAAAAAAGATGGACAATATAAACAATAAACCTAAAAAGGCTGCAGTGGCAATAATAGCATTATATAAATAAACTTTAAGATGGAGAGTATTACCAGAGATAAATTCAATATTTCATAATAATAAAAGAATACATTTGTCTGGAAGACCAGCAATCATAAATGTGTATGCACCAAATAATAGAGCTTCCAAAAATATGAACAAATTAAAAGTATTTAAGAGGGGTGCCTGGGTGGCTCAGTACATTAAGTGTCTGCCTTCAGTTCAGGTCATGATCCCGGGGTACTGGGATTGATCCCCACATTGGGCTCTCTGCTCAGCAGGGAGTCTGCTTCTGCCTCTCCCTCTGACCCTCCCCCAACTTTGTGCTCTTGCTCTCTCTCTCTTTCTGATAAGTAAAAAATCTTTAAAAAAACAAAAAATAAATACAAGTACTTAAGAAAAAACAAGCAAATTCACAATAAAGATTTGAGGCACTCCTCTCTCAGTAAGAAAAAACAGGGAGGGATAGGAGTAAAGACATAAAAGATATGAACAACCACTTTGATCTAATCTACATTTATAGGCTAATACAGTCAACCATTGTAGAATCCACACTTATCAACTGCATACATTATCCATTCACCAAAACAGATTTCACTTGGGGCCATAAAACAACTTTCAAAATTTGAAATATTCTCTTACCATCAGGAATTAAATTAGGAAACCAGAACTGTAAGATTTTTTTAAATTCCAAATATTTGGAAATTAAACAACCTATTTGTAAATTAGTTATACAAGAAATTAGGAGGAAAAAAAGAAGAAAAAAGGAAAATTCGACTACATTTGAAAAAAACAACGAAACTAATATTTACACTATATGTTAACTAACTGCAATTTAAATAAAAACTTTAAAATAATGAGAATATATCATGTACATAAGCAAAGACAAAGCACATATTTGCCTTGGATAATATGTATGCCCTAGTTCCTTATTAGTTTAACTGTCAAGGCCTCAAATTTTCATCCTTTATTTTCCCATGGGTAGAAATAGAAAATCTTGAAAAAAAATGATTTCTTTGTTGTTCTTTTTTTTCTTTTCTTTCTTTCTTTCGTTCTTTTTTTTTGTTGTTGTTGTTGTTCTTTCTAGCGCAAGTTGAGGGAATATTTATACCATTTAAGTTGGCCCCTCTTGTCATAATGTAAGGAATCCAGGCTTTGAGTCAGAATCTTCTGCAAGAATAAACCACTCCAAAATCTTAGTGGCTTACAGCAACAAATATTGCTTTTTTATGTTGCCTATCAATTGCCGCAGACTGGCTACTCTGTTCCACAGGTCTTATTCTGAGGTCCAGATTCAAAGAAAAACTCTTTTTTTTTAGGACATGCCACTGCTGAGGCATTAAGAAAACAGCAGGATCTGCCAAAAACACATAATGTCTCTTAAAATATTTGCTTGGGGTTGGCACACTATCACTTCTGCTCATAATCCTTGTCTTCCACTCTATCTTGACCCACATGGAGGATCTCCAATTTCAGTGTCAGAGAACGAGGTGTTTTTACAGGTTAAGGTTAATAAGATATGTCAATATTCACTGCAGCTGGCAAATAATTCTTTTCAACATGGGGTCATTCATTAAGATCCTTCACATATCAGCTTCTGTGTGACAACTCCGGTAAAATTATAGTAAAATTATAGCAGTTTAAAATGTAAGACTATGTTTTGTATATTCAATAGAAGAATAAAATTACTTGTGAACACTTTGCCAGCTCTACTTCCATTTCTGGGAAACTGGTGATGGGTGTTGCTATGATAACAAATGAGCTAGAAATCAGTCCTACAATTACCAAAACTGGAAAGCAAGCTTTATAATACACTGATGCTACAACAATCTGCGTTTGATATATAATTTTGGTTTACGAAAAATACAAGGACAAAACAAGCTGTGTAAACAAATGTCTATGTATTATGGAAATGGCTTTCAAACTAAACCACTGCCAGATAATCAGTGCCCTTTCCCTGTCTTCCAGAGGTATAAACAATCTGAAATCCTAACCTCTCTGCGGATGTAGTAGTCTTCTCTTTAGCTTAACCACTACTTATTTTGATCTCAGTCTTTCATTACTGTTCTGGAACAACTAACAAGATAAATGCTGAATTATTCTTTCAAAACAAACAAAGCACACCAGCAAAACGAAACAGAGCTTCCATGCAGTACTTGATATAGGAATTACCACAGTCCTAGACAAATTTTCATCAACATCAAGGAATATTCAAGTTCTCAACTTGAGAATAATTTTTATTTTCATCCATGACTTTATTACAGTTCTTATGAATATTAGTCCAGTTTGCTTTGAGTAAGCAGTTACTATATGTCACTGTGCTAGATACAAACATTAGAAGTTGATTATCTGTTTGCCCTCAAGAAACTCAAAATCTAGTGAGAGTAAATGAACATGCAAAAATAATTCTAATACAATACATGTGATGATCAAATTATGAAGTAATAAAGTGGCAGAAAAGAAAGGGTAAATTTAACTTATGGACTATTTCATGAATATGTGCCATTATAGTCCAAAAAATTCGGGCCACTCAAGTTCTTTTTAATTAGTTATAATGGAAGCATAAACATTCAGTCTTAGAAGAATCTTGAGACATTCTCTAGTTCAACAGACTTTTTTAAAATTTAGTTTTAGAGAGAAAGAGAGTACATGTAGGTACATGGGACAGGGGGAGCTGGGGGGAGGAGGAGAACTGGAGGGAGAAGGAGAGAGAGAATCTTAAGCAGTCTCCATGCCCAGGAGAACCAGAGGAGGTGGGGCTCCATCTCAGGACCCTGAGATCATGACTTGAGCCAAAACCAAGAGTCGGACGCTTAACGAACGGAGCCACCTAGGCACCCTGTAAGTAACATTGAAAAAGAAAATTTATACCTTTAAAAATGGGTATATGGATCTATTTATCTATCCAAAGATAAATACCTTTTTTTTTAATTTTCAACATTATTTTTCTTCATTATAGCTCCATATTCTGTTAATCTTCTCATATTGATTACTTTTCTTATAAGATAACCTCCAGCAAAAGACAAAGGGAGAAAAAAGCTTTGATTTTTATTATAGATCTCCAAAAAAGAAAAAAAGAAAGATCATTTAAAATCAATCTATTTTTTTCCTTTTGATAATTTTCTTTGTTTTTTTACTTCTGATATTCAAGAACATAAGCACTTGTGTGTACTATCCAGTATATTTCTATTTCAGTAACAATAGTTGAGCCAAGGTTCTAGTTAACTCCAACAGAACTGTGAAATGTAGATTTCTTTTAAATCTATCAGTATAGCAATGGAGAAAAAGGCAAGAAACATTTACTATATAACATTTACTATATAAACTTCTCATTTATTAATTCCCCAAATCCATAATTCCCCAAACCCATGATTTATTACTAACAGCTTTAGATGCATTTGTTCTAAATGTGTGTAGACTGCTCATGATTTGACTGCAAATCTGAACAACATACATGTCATTCAGTTTCTTTTTTTATTGTCCAGGACTGTTTTTCCTAATCCACACTAGTTAAACTTATATATATTCAGAAAATTTGCATTTTGCTGTGTATATATAATTAAATTTAATCTTGAAAAATTATCACCTACCTTTTTGGTCCCTGCACATTAATGCTGACCCTCCCAGTGTCCCAGTACAGTTTATTCCAAAGCTCCCCTTTAATACAATTAGCTCCAAAGCTAACAACATTGGAAGATCAATTCTGAATCCCAGTTTTCACCAAACTGTTCTGTAGTGAGAAATGAAATTTGGTTGTATTTCTGGGTGATAGGTTATTTCCCATGTGGGTACTGGCTCTGATATTCTTCTATAAGGATAAAAAAGGTGGCCTGGAGCTGCTAACCCTCTGGGGTAAAATATAATATAATATAACATAACATAATATAATACAATATAATACAATACATATCAATTAGCACCTTGGATTATTTCCTTCCACTATTTAATGTAAAATATAAATTATTAATATTAATAGACAGAAAACATATAGCACATTCATAGGTGTGAATGGTGAAAGTTTATATCCACTTTGCCTTATAAAACATCGTTGACTTATGTCCCTGAAATTTTCTCGTTTGGATTTTAGATACCATTGTCTGCCAAAATAGCCTCTACATTGACTGAGGACTACTTCTCAGTCTATATTGTTTGCTATTCCTCCTCCTCCTGCTCTTTAAAATTCTTAGGACGCTGACATTTCCTTTCTTTTGGACATGAGACATCTAAGTGTCTCATCTTGGGCAAACTTACACTTATGAATTAAAAAAATACTGTTGCAGGGGCGCCTGGGTGACTCAGTTGTTAAGTGTCTGCCTTCAGCTCAGGGTGTGATCCCAGGGTCCTGGAATTAAGCCCCGCATCAGGCTCCCTGCTCCACTGGGAGCCTGCTTCTTTCTCTCCCACTCCTCCTGCTTGTGTTCCCTCTCTTGCTGGCTGTCTCTCTTGCTCTGTCAAATAAACAAATAAAATCTTAAAAAAAAAAAAAAAGAAAAACTCTTGTAGATTTCCAGATCTACAACTCTCCACTTCCTCCTAAGCTGTGAAAGAATATTTCTAACTGACCCTTAGGTATCTTTTTACTCTTGGCCCATCAGCAACCTAAAGTCACCTTACACAAACTGAACCTCGCTCCTCATTGAAAACTTAGAATGTTTTCTTCAGTTAATATGATCAGTGATGTTTATA
The DNA here is from genome assembly GCF_023065955.2 of Ursus arctos. Classification (NCBI taxonomy): domain Eukaryota; kingdom Metazoa; phylum Chordata; class Mammalia; order Carnivora; family Ursidae; genus Ursus; species Ursus arctos. The sequence continues at coordinate 53,322,898 of NW_026623056.1, read as the reverse complement.
CTTGTAAACCATAAGCCTATGCTTCAGCAACAAAACTGTAATATATTAAATCTGTGAGCCATGCAATGTTTAAGTTCTGCGAACACTCCATGTACTTTCACATTCATGCTGTTCTATAGTGCTGTTTGCTCTGCAAGATCCTACATTCCTTGTTTAACATATGATCCCCTAGTGTGGCATAAAATAAATGTCTCTTGTGTTTGTGGCATAGTGTGATGAGAGTTACCTTTTGCTTTCTTTACTTTTTTTTCTGGCTCATCATGTATTCATTCTGTGGTATCTTATACAAATTCCTTCATAGTTATGAGAATATATAAATCAACTTGCTTTAAAATGGAAAAAAAAAATCTTTTCCAAAGAAATCAGTAAAGAGGCATGTACTAAAGAATCACTACCTAATGAAGATAAACATCCTCTACAAAGTTACATAGTTGTTTTCCATTTTCATCTAGTAAGGCAGTTTTAAGTACTTTTAAGTCTTCCTCTCTTACTAAAAAACATACTGCAGATTACAAGTTTGTTACAGCACTATTATTACATCCTAAACATAAATATATACTATGACAAGTTATTTTATCAAAAAGTACATTCTTATGTGTATACTATTTTTTTCATATTGAAACATTATTATATATTATTTGCTGATTACAAAGGAAATCCACTTCCAATGTAGAAATCGGAAGTTAGAGGAAGGCACAAATTAGACAATTTATTTATTACATATTATTTCCACTATCCTGAGATAAGCGTTTCTTAACACTGGGTCTATAACTTTCCAATAATATGAATGTATGCCAAAATTAAAATAATGTACACACAACTAAGTAAAGTCTAATTTTTTAAATAAGACAAAGGTGTTATGAATAACACTGGAAAAAAATAATTTTTATGTATTTTACCTACAATTATATCACAAGCCATAAAACAGTACAAAGATATTTAAAAGGATCACTGTGAATAAAAGCACTAAAACCAAGTGTTTTTTGAAGTATGATATTTATATACTATGCATATTTTAACCTTTCTTAACGTGAAGATATATTTCTCACCATCTGCCAAGCAAGTACATGATCCCAGAAAGAAAGAAAACTTTCAACAACAATGATGACAACAACAACAAAAAGATTATGTTGGTAACTACACCGGAATAATATCTAAAACAAATAAAAAATATATAAATCAAACATGTTCTGAGTTGTATATCATTGTTTTGAATATGGTTGTGTTTGGGGAAACTGCCTACATCTTGAAAACTGGAAGAAAGGGCAACAATGCCTCTAAAGAGGCAATGACTTGTTTGTAAAGATTTTATCTGAGAAATGGAGGTATGTGAATGGAAGTTTTTAAAATATGGCTGCTGATCCCAAAATACAATGATCATTGCTAGGTGAGCAGGCCTCAGACTTCATAAATTCAGGATTTAGGGACAGATTCGGGGAATCCATAGGATCAGTTAATAATCTGGAGTTAGAGGAAATATTGATGGAAGAGTAGGATCAACTCACAACATGCTTCTGCACAGCTGAGAACAGAGAAAGCAAGAACGATCAGGTGCCAGATAGGCAAGATTTAGAGGCAGGGTTTTGGGTTTCCAAAAGTGGAGAGACCTCTAGTGGTCAGCAATGCAACTCTCTAAGGAGAGAAAACGTAAAATTGGGTCAGAATAATGGAGCAGAGAAAGTAATATTATAAAAGATTTGATTTGGGATGTTAACATGGTTTGAAGAGAGAGTATGGATTTTAGTTAGGTACATCTAAATTTTCATCCCAACACAGTGAATTTCAATATTCAAACTCCTCACCTATGACTTACTTTTAAAAAGGTATAGAAAAAGTTAGAAAGAATTTATTTAAAGGGGTTATCATAGATTTTGGAAGACAATAATAATATAATGAATATTTACACCTTTCAATCCTTTTCTCCATCAAAAGGTCTAAGGACCAAATGCAAGTGCACTGTCTCAGGATTTTACCTGGGAAGAAAGAATTAGGAAAGAAATGGTTCAGTGAAAAACCCAGAATCAGTAGCTGACCCACTGAATTAACATTCAGGAAATATCACTTTGGTCTAAGTAACAGACTGGGCAACGAGGGCTACTGATCTTATTAAGAATCTTTTAAAAAATTAGGACTGACTTGAAACCATAAGAAATTATCTATGGATACACAATTATCTTATTGGAATATGCAATTTTGAGGAATAGAGCAAATTAGAGAATAGTAAAAAAAAAAAAAAACAGGAGCTGCAGTAAATTCTTAAGTATATTTCAGAAAATCAGAGAATAAAGAGATAATATACCTTGTATGTTCACCTTCTTTGTTTAACTGAGGAAGCTAAGAAATCAAATAACTTTTTCAAGGTACAAAATCTAATGGTAAAAATTATATTTATTGATTGCCAGTTCAAGTATTCTGTGCAAGATCCAAAGGCAACATTTTCCAAGATGATGGAGAAATTCTAAATTTGTATAAAAACTGAAAATATGGATAAAAAGAAAAAAACTCAGCTTTTTCCTTCCTATGTAGGGAAAAAATAGTTCTTCCTTCCTACGTTTTTTCCTTCCTGTCAGTCTCCTTTACTACTCACGCAATTCAGGTCACCAACATGTGGAGATTTTTCCCCCAACACAATTCTCCACATCAGCTGTGTGACCTCTAATTTAACTCAATTCTAACACTATCTAACAGGGAAGGCCTCAGTACCACAAGACTGTCCTCCACCACCACTTCAGGTGGCAGTCCCACACCCAGGTTGTCATCTGGACTTCTGACAGTGAAGGTTCCCTCCTCAGGTTCAATTAATTTGCTACAGTGGCTTACAAAACTCAGAAAAACATTTTAGTTACTTTTACTGGTTTATTATAAGGGGATATAATAAAGGGATATGCAAATGAAGACATGAGTAGGTCAGGGTATGTGGTAAGGGATATGGGAGCTTCCGTACCCTCCACATGTTCACCCATCTAGAAGTTCTCTGAACCCTTACTTTTGGGAATTTTATGAAAGCTCAATCAGGTAGGCATCAATCATTAACCCCATTGTCAGCTCTTATCCCTTCTCAAGAGAATGGGGGAAGGGGCTGAAATCTTTAAGCTTCTAATCATGGCTTGGTCTTTCAGTAACCAGCCCCCATCCAGGAGTCATCCAGCCCCCCACCCAGAGTCACCTCACTAGAACAAAAGACATTCCTATCACCCAGGAAACTACAGAGGTTTCAGAAGCTCTGTGTCAGGAACTGGAGTCAAAGACCAAATATTATAACAAAAATGCCCCTAGTGCTCCTATCACTTAGGAAATTACAAGAGTTCCAGAAGCTCTGTGCTAGAAACCAGGGGGCAGAAACCAATATATATTCTCCACTATCCCCCAGCAGACAATATTATTATTTTTTTTTAAGATTTTATATATTTATTTGACAGAGAGAAAGACAGGCAGCAAGAAAGGCAACACAAGCAGGGGGAGTGGGAGAGGAAGAAGCAGGCTCCCAGCAGAGGAGCCCTGCGAGGCTCGATCCCAGAACCCCGGGATCACGCCCTGAGCCAAAGACAGACTCTTAACGACTGAACCACCCAGGCGCCCCCAGAAAATATTATTCTGTGTCCAAATTCAAATTCGATTTCCGTAGAAGTTTTCCAATATTTTTTTTAAGGAAAGCTTTAAGGAAAAACTGCATATAATATTAATGGACTTAAATACCATTATATAAATGAAATTAACAGTATTTCCCATTGCAATTTTGGTTTAAAAATAACATAAAATTGCATTTCTTAAGTTCAGTGCAGTAAATGATAAAATTTGATTTTCTTTCTTTTTATTGAGGTATAATTGACATATGTTATATTAGTTTCAGTTCTACAATGTAATGATTCAATATTTGTACATATTGCTAAATGATCACAATAAGTCTAATTAACATCTATACAATACATAGTAACAAATTTTTTTCTTGTGACAAAAACTTAAGATCTACTCTCTTAGCAACTTTTAAATATGCAATACAGTTTTATTAACTATAGTCACCATGTTGACTACAGAAAATTTGATTTTCTTTAGTTATTTTGAGACTGAGTGAACACATTAAGAAGAATTCACAGGAAAGGAAAAACAGGAATACAGTTAAAATAAGTATCTTATTGTTAGGTATCACTTATTATTATGGACTGAAGGTATGCCCTCAAAATGTCAAAGCCCTAAAACTCGTAATAGCTGTATTTAGAGATGAGGCTTTTAAGTAAGTAACTGAGGTTAAATGAGGTCATAAGGTAGAGCCCCAATCCAAGTTCCCCTGCAAGCTCTCTCCCCCAGTGCCTACTCAGAAGAATGGCCAGGTAAGGACAGCCAGGAAGAGAGCCCTCACTAGAAACCAAATGCTGCTGGACCTTGAACTTAGACCTCCAGCCTCCAGAAGTATGAGAAATAAATGTCAGCTAAGTCATGTACCCTATGGTATTTTGTTATGAAAGCCCAAACAAATGTAACAAATATATACCTCCTAAAAATGTTGTTTGCTATGTATAACTAGAATGTTTCTCATATCCCAAACTAGTTTCTGTATTTTCTTATTTTCAATACTCCAAATTTTACCTTACTGCTTCTCAGTGAGATCTAATTAACACATCTAATTTCTAACTATTTATTTGTCTGTTTGTTTTTATTGCACCCAAGATCTCTCCACTGGATAAAGTACAAATTTTACATAATCAGTATTTTTGGTAAATACATATACTGTACTAACATTTATCAACCTTATCAAAGCAAAATAGTTAATTCCCAACGATCTCTTGAACTCACATTCATCTAATTTGAGTAACTTTTTTTGAATCACTTTTTTTTAATGTCAAGTAAGGGTCAGAAGAGAAATCAAACACCAAAATGTGAAATTTCAGGTATCTGTTTTTTCTCTGCCATCAAAGAGGACATTTCAGCGATGTTGTCCATAAGTAAATGCTACAGTAATAATTTTTATGAAAAGATAATAAAATTATTTTCATGTCTCTATATACCAGTAGAATATATCTTCTTAGGAAACAATTTCACCATTCTAAATGAGTACATATTTTTGAAGTCAAAAAAGCTATCCATATCACTCCATGAAATTCCTTCTAAAACCTAAGGATAAAGAATATTTATGGTTAATTAATTAGTTACATAAATGAATATTAATCTAACCCTTTAATGTGGGGAAAATATGATTTGGCTGAAATGTATTTTAAATGTTTTGTGTATTTTTCAATGATTCACATATACAGAAAGTGTGTTTGATAATAATTTCATGGTTTTTTAATTTAAATTCAATTAGCCAAGGTATAGTACATCATTAGTTTTTGATATAATGTTCAATGATTCATTAGTTGAATATAACACCCAATGCTCATCATATCACGTGCCTCTTTCATTTCCATCACCCAGTTTTATCCATTTGTGCATTTACTTGTCTATTTATGGAGCATTTAGTATGTGCCAGATTTTGTGTGAAATACATGTACTATTAAAGGTGAATATGGTGCAATATAGTCCTTGCTGAGATATTTTACTTGTATCACTTGTAATTAGACATCGAGACATTTAAAAAGAGAAAGTAAGTGCTAACAATTTTGCATGCCCTATCTTAAGAACAGTTCCCAACACCTGGTAAGCAATTAATAATACTGGCCAGATAAACAAATCAATAAATAAAATAAAGTAATATGAATAAACAATCTATTATTGTCTATATTGTAAAATAAATAATCTCACCATCTATTACAAATGCTATGAATTTGAAAATAGGTAAGTTGCAATCAACATTGCTGTACATAAAGATAAAGGGAAAAAGATTAAGAGAGCTGTTAATGAGTCTCATTTTAGAAATTTCAAAAAGAAAAAAAAAAACTGCTTCAGTCTTGTCAGATTCACTCAACTGCACATTTTGTCGTAAGACTAAACACACCAGCTTGGAGAAAGTCAATATACATTGACCACCTTCTTTCATTTCCTGGATTTCTCTTTTGTGATTTCTGCCTGGCTTCCAATCAATTTCTTGGATACGTGAGAACACTCTACTATCTAGTAATTTGAAGACAGGACTTTAACCTGGTGACGTCCTGGATCTGATACTATCCTGGACATCTTTTGCTTTTATCTATGTGATATCCACTTCCCCTTCTGATTATAGAGCTTCTCCATCTCCTAATGTATATGGTTCAGCTTAGGTTAGGTTATACATCTCCTTTGATATAGTGGTTAGATCTCTATGTGACCTCCTGAGCTGATAAAGTCATACATGGATTTATGTCGCACTTGTAAGAAAAAGGGATGCACTTTTTACAGAATTGCTTACCTGACAGAATGAAAGTTTGGTGCTGCCCGTCACCATTTTTACTGCTGAACAGAAACAGCCCACTTGAGAATTAGGTGAAAAGAATGGCAGTGGGGGTAAAAGAAGCAGAGCTAGATGTAAAGAAATACCGTCCTGATAATAATATATATTGAATTTCAGATCCAGCTGTGTTTTAAGCTAGCTTTTCCTGGACTTTTTTATTACATGGGGTAAATAATTTTGTGCATTATTCCCTTTATAAAAGTCTAGTAAGAATTAGGATCTCTCATCATTCTTGACTAAAAACTAATTTGTCAACCATATGATACCAAGTTTCCTAATAAAGAATACAGAACTATGAATATCCAAATAATTCTTTCTACAGACTGTGCCCAAAGTGAATATCAATAATATTTTTAATATGCTTGCTAAAAAATAATTTATAAAAGCTTTAAAATTAGAAATTGAGGAGACAAATTTTCAATGCTTCTACCTCTATATACGGGCAAGTTCACTTTCATTTTTTTCCTATGAAATATTATAGTATAAAGTATTTGTGTTGAAGAGAAGGCACTATGAAAGAATATAGAAAGTCCATTCCTATCAAAATGCCAACAGCATTTTTCACAGAACTAGAACAAACAATCCCAAAATTTGTATGGATCTACAAAAGACCACAAACAGCCAAAGCAATTTTGAAAAAGAAAAGCAAAGCTGGAGGCATCACAATTCCAGATTTCCAGATACCACAAAGTTGTAGTAATCAAAACAATATGGTACTGGCACAGAAACAGACACATAGATCAACAGAACAGAATAGAAAGCCCAGAAATAAACAAATGATGATATGACCAATTAATCTTTAACAAAGGAGGCAAGAATAGGCAACGGGAAAACACTGTCTCTTCAACAAATGGTGCTGGGAAAACTGGACAGCTACATGCAAAAGAATGAAACTGGACCACTTTCTTACACCATACACAAAAATAAACTCTAAAGGGATTAAGGACCTAAATGTGAGATCTGAAATCACAGAAATCCTAGGGGAGAGCACAGCCAGTAAGTTCTCTGACATCAGCCATAGCAACATTTTTCTAGATGTCTCCTAAGGCAAGGGAAACAAAAGCAAAAATAAACTACCGGGACTACATCTAAATAAAAAGCTTCTGCACAGGGGACACCCAGGTGGCTCAGTCAGTTAAGCGACTATCTTCAGCTCAGGTCATGATCCCAGGATCCTGGGATCCAGTCCCGCATGGGGCTCCCTGCTCAGCAGGGAGCCGCTTCTCCCTCTCCCTCTGTGCCTCCTCCCCCACCACTCGTGCTCTCTCTCTCAAGTAAATAAATACAATCTCTAAAAAGCAAAACAAAAAAAAAAAAAGCTTCTGAACAGCAAAGGAAACAACAAAACTAAAAGATGACTGGGAGAAGATATTTGCAAATGACATATCCAATAAAGGGTTAGTATACAAACATAAAACTTGTACAACTCAACACCAAAAATAAATAAATAATCCAATTTAAAAAAAGGGCAGATTACGTGAACAGACATTTCTCCAAAGAAGAGATACTGATGGCCAACAGAAACATGAAAAGATGCTCATCATCACTGCTCACCATCAGGAAAATGCAAATCGAAACCACAACTAAAAAACTCACATACCACTGTATGTTGACTATACTGGAATTAAAAAAAAAAAAAAAAAAGAAAGAAAGAAAAGAGGATATAGAAAGGCCATAATGAAAAATAAAGTCCATCAACAACAACAAAAATATTACAGTAAAGTTAGATGTAAACTTTACGGCACACAAAATGATATGAACACAGATCTAGTCATTTCTATTATACATACATATATAGCACACGATTCTCTTTAAAAATAGTTTGTTATTTCATCTTTGTATAATAGTAATTAAATCTATTGATACCATATAATATCATAAGTACCGCCAACTTTTTCGTTACTCTCAATTTCCTAGTGTGATGCTTTTATAATTTTCATGGTATTTTGCAATAATAATAAAAACCAACAACCTCTTCTCTATCTCTGACCCACTGAAACTACACTCACCTCCAAAACCAAGCCAGTACTATCAGGAAAAACTGTTAATTCAGTTTGGGCTTTTACATGTGCCCATTTTAAGTATTTTCTAGTCTTAGTAACACAATTTTTAAATTTTTGATTTTCACAAAAAATCCAAAACTTAATTACTCAGTTCACATCTCTGTTTCACAGTTGTTTTAAGTCAGGGTCCCTAGAGGCCACCTCAGACAAAAATGTGTGAGCAGCCCATTTGCTAAGAAAGTGCTTCTGAGAGGCGGCAGTCAGGCGAAGCGGACTTGGAAGCGGTGGCAACAGCGCACGGACGGGATACCGGGCTCCAGCACCGGCTCCGCAAGATAAATTTGACTCAGTTTGTTCCACCCTAACACGAAGGGGTCAGGCCCCAGAACAACTTACCTCCCAGACTCTTCTGCCTGCTGCTCGGAAGAGGAAGAGTAGGTGAGACCCTTCGAGGGACAAGCACACCGAGGACGACCCGGAAATGGTAAAGGAATCCTGGCGGATATGGGCGGAGCACCGACAGGGTCCCACGCGGTGAAATTTAAAATCTCCAACGTTTCCCTTTGTTAAGTGAGATGCGTGAAATGGATGAACTAGAAGCCTAAGTCAAATGTACTAATTAGAAAGTGATAAAGTCAATACAATACCTATTAATTATTTAAACATTCAATTAAATCAAACAAAATGTAATCAAGTGATATAACATGGGCATTTTCTTGAATTTAAGTGAATGAATTTTATATGCATCTACGTCTAATCATTTAAATGGTAACAGATTCCTAAAAAATATGTACGTACTTTTTTTTAAGTGGCTAGTAGTTATTAAGCAAGATATTCATGGCTGTTAATTCATTTTAATTGTTTTTCACTCCTCTTTTTCTTTCTCTTCGCCCTCTTCCCTTTTTCTTATTCTCCAATCCTTCTTTTCTTCATTCTCCTTTTACTTCCGTCTTTTATTCCACACAAAATTACTAAACTATTCCTATTAGTAGTAGCACTACTACTACCACCATCACCAAAATCATCAAATAAAATTAGTTTGACACTTCATATATTAAAAATCATCAAATATTACTTAAAAATATTGCCACTATATCTCATAAACACACACACACACACAACACTAAGAGCTGTGATGTAATTAATGTGGGTGTAGATCTGTCCTTACATAACTGTGAAACCAAACTTGGGCTTAGTAGAAATGGAAGCATAGGGGGAATGTAGGTGAAGTTAGCTTTAAACATATATTTAATAATATGGATCAATAGGGTCTAAGAGATCTGTAACATTCAGAGATACAGAGGGAGGTTTGCCTTAGGCATGTCTCAGACTAATTTTGGTAGAGATATATTTTAATTATGTACACATGTCTACATTGAGGCGTTGGCTCCAATGCTTTGAAAAATAAAATAGTAAATAACTATAAGAATAGCAAGAAATCAACATAAGATCAAAGACATTGCTTTTTAAAGTATGAGTAAATGTACCAGCAGCTTAAAGATTTATATATGAGGTTTTGTTTGGTCATGAATTGCAGGAACACAAACTCTAATATTAAGTTAATTGCTATGGGCTTAATTCATTACTTTAGATCAGGTCAAGTCCTACATTTATAAATTTCTCCTTTGCCTTTTATAATTAGTTCATCTGGAGAATTTAAATGCATTCTTTTTTTTTTTAATTTTTTATCATGTTATGTTAGTCACCATACAGTACATCATTAGTTTTTAATGTAGTGTTTCATGATTCATTGTTTGCATATAACACCCAGGGCTTCATGCAATAATTCGTCCCCTCCTTAATACCCATCACTGGCCTAGCCCAATGCCCCACCCCCCTCCCCTCTGAAACCCTCAATTTGTTTCCCAGAGTCCATAATCTCTTGTGGTTCATTCCCCCTTCTGTTTATCCCCCCTTCATTCTTCCCTTCCTTCTCCTACTGATCTCCCTGCTATTCCTTATGTTCTACAAATGAGTGAAACCATATGATAATTGTCTTTCTCTGCTTGGCTTATTTCACTTAGCATAATCTCCTCCAGTCCCGTCCACGTTGCCGCAAATGTTGGGTAATCATTCTTTCTGATAGCTGAGTAATATTCCATTGTATATATGGACCACATCTTCTTTATCCATTCATCTGTTGAAGGGCATCTCAGCTCCTTTCAGAGTTTAGCTTTTGTGGACAATGCTGCTATGAACATTGGGGTGCACATGGCCCTTCTCTTCACTACATCTCTATCTTTGGGGTAAATACCCAGTGGTGCAATTGCATTCTTATCAATTTCAACAGTAAGAGAGATATTGGGAAAGTCCTAAAAGCTTGGCTTTCTAAATGTGGCTGAATATTTTAATGTTATGAGATGGTTGCCATAATAATTATGAAATTTATTTTATTTCTCATTTTTAAAATATTTTGGCATTATTATATTGTTCTGTTATGTAGCTATACTTTTATTTGGTTTTGGCACTGTAGTGTGTTAAAGGAATTGTCAACCAAAATTACAATGATAAGAAAAACAAACATCTTTGAGGTATGCCAGAAATATCTAATTTATATGTAGAAAATAAATTGCTTATCTTCAGTTGCAATATTTTTCCTTATAGTTAACTCACTGAAAAGGAAATAAGCAAATGATTCAAAACATAATTTGAGAAGTAATGAAGTTTGTCTGGATTTACTTTTTATTTAAGCCATGGCTAAGTAGATTCAAAACAAAATATATACTTAATATAAATCTGCTTTTGAGTTTATAATACAAAGATTTCTTATCAAATTTCCAGATGGATAATTTATTTTTCATGCACGAATGAGAATTCCAACTTAAAAACATCAGATAATTGACCCAGGACCATTTTTAAAATCAGATAATTGGCTTGCACTTATTTTGGCCTGTATACTGAACCAAGATGCATCTCTTCAATTTATAGAGAAACAGAAGGTACAGGCCTTTTGGCAATTGTATCTTGTAGATATACTAGGCTTTTAACTATTGTGTTGTTAAAGGTGAACTAGTTCTTATTTTTCTATTTCATTTAAAACTTCAAAGCAATTGGAACAGTGAGAAAGCTGTATCAATTTGCAATCTAAAAGCCCTTACCCAGCTGCCTTCTGGGGCGTATTTTAACATTCCAGCAATAGAGAGAGCTTGTTATATAATTTGTGGCTCCCCATAAACATAAAATTAGAGAGGTGTCTAATGATCCATATCTGCCCCACAAGTGTGGGAGAAGTAGGTGTTTTAATGACAATTATCTGATTTAAGAGTGAATAAAATATATATAGTAAGAGAAAAACTAATATTATGTACCTGTTTATGCTTTTCTGACCTGACCACATGTAGACCATATTTGCTCGAAGAGGGACCAAATCTGAGGGAGCATAATTAATGAAGAATTACTTAAAAGTAGGAGACAATTATGTACACATGCAATTTAAAGAGACAAAAGGTAGACTTATAAACAGACTCCCTCACTACCTCTGCCACTCTGGTGACCAGAACAGGACATTAAACACAGTAGCTACTCAATAAACATCTGTTGACTGAATGCATGATGGCAGGGGAGACTAAGATATGAACAACAGAGATGACGGAGGCAAACACTACTTCTTGGACTAATGGTGGCCTTAAAACTTTCTAGCTTCATTTAACTTCAACAAATGAAATAAGATGAGCTTCATTTTCCTCAATGGTAAGATGGGGTGAGGATATCTATTAGGAGAAGGTTGTTGGGATATTAATTGACACAGAACACAGAATACTTAGCAGAGTAGTTACTTAGTAATAGTTTCCTTCCTCATTAGGGTCTCAATTATTTAAAAAAATAATTTTCATCTTTGTTAGTATGCATTTGTAAGCATTTTGAAATCTCTATAAAGTGGTAGAAATATAGAATATTCCAAAGTGCTCTAAGATGTTTTAAAATACAATATAGAAAATAGAATGCTCTCAAAGCATCTATTTGCTTTTTTGAGGATTGCTTTATTTATTTTTTTAGCTTGCTTTCTCTGATTTACTGAGAAAAAAAGATAAACATAAAAGGGAATTCCTCACGTCTTAGCATTTAAAGAGGGGAGTTATACTATGTCATAAATTTGATCATATTTCTGTCATAAATTCAATCACTTTTTACCAGAAAAAAAATAATTCCATTGAGAAGTTTTTCTCATTGTTTTCATACTAACATTCTTTGTATCCAAGTTCCTTACGAGGAAATAAAATAAATGTTCATTTTTTCTGAAACCAGATAACAACCCAGATTTTATCTCTTTTATTTTATTTAATCTGAAACATTATTTAATTGATTAGGGAGGGGGGGAAGAAGTACCTGTACAATTATAAATGGGACAATAAGAAATAATATATACTACTGAAAATATTTCTGGTGCAGTAAATAATGGACTGATCAACAGTGTAAGTGATTTTTTTCCCAATGTAGACTACAACGGAACTTTTATATAGAAACATCCATATATGGTAGGCATCCTTTAAGTTTTTATGCAACCATCATTTCTAGAGAAATGCATTCTCTAGAGTTGTCAGAACTCTTGTGAAGCCCAGACAGAAAGAATATAAACACCTATGAGGAAACTACTCAGTCAGAGGAAGGGTGTACCATTGTAAAGAACTGGAAAACAGAAGAAAAAAGAGACAGAATTAGAAATATATATTCATGGTCATATATTTTAAATTTTGGACACAATTACCTGAAGTCCTTTTAGGTCCAAAATCATTGCCATCATAGAAAAAAGATAGGGAGCCAAAACATTACTTCATGTGGGTGTCAGTGGGTTAATGGCCCCTTATTAGCTATAACTTTAGATCTTTAGGTTCAAAACTCTGATTTGTCCGTCAGAGGAAGGTTTTCCTGAGTTAAAGTAGATAGAGCACAGAAGGGATATGAAAATTACTTCCACATATTCTTTTTTTGAGGCTCAAAAATCACTTCCTTCTGAAAAGGGGAAGTAGAGACTGCTTTGCTTCACTCCAGCCCACAGTAATTCATTCCTTGAATCATTAATTCATTCAAAATATATTTTTCAAGCACTATGATTGATAAGCAGAGGAAATTTAGTACCAAGCAAAAGAAATCCTGTCCCTCATGGAAGTTACTAAAGACTGGAGATATAAAACACAGAACACATTAAACAAAAGTTATGTTTTGTGTTTTGAAAAGAAACATGCAATATGCTATCAGATGCATGTTTGCATAGGAATACAATTGCAAGTGGAACATACTGGAAAGCCTCTATGGGAAAGTGATATTTAAGTAAATCCTTAGGAACAAGTAGGAGTTTTTCAGAACAGCATGAGGGTTGTTAAAAGTCCTATGGAAGGAAAGAACTGGTAGGACTTTTACTCTCTCTTTCCCCCGCTTCACGTGTTGGAAGCTGAGTTAATCATAATCTTTCAGTTTATGGCACATTGTTATTACTGATCCTCAAAAGCCCCTCTCTTGTTTTATTGATTCTTTCCTTTATTTGGATTCCCAACTCCAAAACTCCAGATTATATGCAGATGTTCTAAGGGGCTTGATGTTTCCTCTTTTGTTTACATGTTGTATTTTAAAGTGTTCATTGATATTTTATAAGCCCATCTCAATTTACATAAATCATATTTTATTTTGTATTACATACACTAGTATATCATTATTTTACTTTTTTGTCCCACTTGGCACTTTATTTTATAATCCATGTTGCTTCCTTAAATTGTAGTTTGATATTCCTTATTTCTACATAGAACTCAATGGTAACCTCTCTATTCTGCTTTTCTTTCCTCCAGTGATATCTTGATTATCTTTAATGCTTTGATGAAGTTCTCTCATCTCTCCCTTATTTTCTATGTTGCATAGCAGATTGCCTAACAACCATGACAGCAACACAAATTTATCCTCTTGCAGTTTCTGTAGGCTCTGCAAGGCTGGATTCTCTGCTCAAGGTCTCTCTGGGCTAAGGTCAAAATGTTGACAAGGGCTGCAGTTCTCCTCTGGGACTCTGGGCTCTTTTTCATCCTTGCTGGTTGTTGGCAGAATTCATTTCCTTGTGGTTTTAGGGCTAAAATCCACAGCTTCTTGCAGACCATCAACCAGGCTCCTAGGTGGCTCCTCGAGGCTGCCTCTAACAGTTCAAAACACCCATGTTTGCTTTCTTTCAGGACAGCAGAAGGGACTCTCTGACTTCCTCTTTTCTGACCGATCGGGAAAAAAAACCTCTGCTTTTAGAAGGCTCAGGTGATCAGGTCAGGCCCACCCAGATTATTTAAGATCAACCTTGCCAAAAGCATAATGTAATCGAAGTAGTGACTCCATCTAATTCACAGATCTGGGGATTATGCAGGCATATATATTAAAGGAGGGGTGGGAAATCTTAGGGACCATTTTAGAATTCTGCCTATGACTGAGTTCTTTTGTATATGTTTTGTATATGTTTTGTTGTATAGGTTTTGTATATACCTATGTAAGAGTTCTTTTGTATATACGACTAAGAGAGAAACTTCAGGGTCAAATGGTATGTGAATTCCAGATTTGCTTAAGAGCTGCGTGGATAGTTTGAGGATAGCCATTGTGACTACAGCATAGCGACCAACAGGAGAACATAAAAGACCAGGCTGGGGAGGAAGGCAGGAAACAAATTCCCTGTAACTTTTTACAACTATATTAAAGACTTCAGTAATTACTTCTTTTTTTAAAAAAGTACTTAAATTATATTTCTTAGTTCATTCTATAACTCATGCATTTATTCATTCATTTTACCATCAGGCTTTTGGTGAACACTAGAGAATGAAGGCAAATAATGATGATTATTTCCCCCAGTGCCTATTCATTTCTTTGCAATTTAAATTTGGCAGGTGCAGTGAATGCCATATTTAGCTATCTTTCCTTTTCCTCCCTTATTTCTCTTTTTTTTCCTGCAAACTCCTGAAAAAAATGAAAGTAAAGGCGTCTTTTCATTGAGTCTACTAATATTCATCAGTCTCCACCTTTTCTCTAACCAGATATTTTTCTGTCCGTTTTTGTGTCTTCATAACATTTAGCTAAGAATGATTGAAAAGTGGCTTAAAATATCTGGTTTTAAAAGAAATCTAATTTTTAAGTTGACTTTAGGTACAAATTCTGTGGCAATATGAGAAACAACTGTCAAGAAAGGATATATTCAATTACTTGTGAATATCTAGTGTAGTGGTTCAATCATGACTTTTTATTTGTGTGTGTGTTTTGCTGTTTTATCTTTTGTTCAGGACATGGAAAATGACACAGATGGGTAGTTTAATTTGTGAACAGTGTAGAGTAACTTAACATAATTTACTGAAAACTTTCTAAAATTCTCAAGAAGAACCAAAGGAAACGTTGCCCACAAAAGCATGTTTAGTCAAAGACTATTGCAGAAAGAAATGTATTTCATACTTGTAAAATGTATGTACAGTAGTCTGCAGAGACTACCAAATTCTATATACACTATGGTTTTTTATGTACTTATAATAAACTTTAGTTTATAAATTAGGCACCATAAGAAATTAACAACTAATAAAATAGAACAATTATAATGATATACTGTAATAAAAGTTATGTGAATGTGGTCCTCACTTTCTCAAAATATCTTCTCTCTCTAAATACCTTCTTGTACTGTACTCACCTTCCTTTTTCTAATGACATGAAATGAAAAAATACCCATGTGATTAGATGAAATGAAGTGAATGATACAGGCATTGTGACATAATAGTGTTAAGCTACTGTTGACCTGCTGACCATATGTCAGAAGGAAAATATCTGCTTCCAGACTATTATTACCCTCAGATGAAACTGTGGTAGGTGAAACCACAGATAAGAGGGAACTACTATATTGCAATCATTTTTCGTTTAACACAAGTCTGTATTGAAATGTATTAATACTTGCTCCCAAATTAATTTATTTTCTGCTTCTTATGGTTTTGCACAATGAATTTGAAAAGAAACTTCCCCTTATTCCCACCCTGACTCCATGTCTCATAGTAGCTCTTCCCGTGGTCTTCAGGTACCATGTCACTCGTTGCACATTGAGACAGGTGACATATTAGTAACATCTTCTTCATTGACAAATATACTACTGTTCTGGTATCAGGCTCATTGTTTCCCAAGCACAACTACATTACAATCAGAGCTTTATATCTTCATTTTCCTCAGGCATCTTATGTGAAAATTTTCAAATGTAGCATAAATCTTTTAATAAAAACTTACTGGCTAGATGCCTGTCCAGGGCTCAACTAAGCTGCAGAGAGCTGAAGCTGAGCTGCCAGGTATTGGAAAAGCCGTGAAGACAACAAGCCACAATGAAAATAACCGTCAAAACTTTAATCACTTACCGCAATGATATAAGCAAGTGGCTAAACTGGAGACAGTGCTGATTCCATTCCCCACATTCCATTTTTCCAACAGCATAGCTCTAGTCAAGGTTCAATTGGATCAGCACAAACAGATATGGATTTCCTCTCACTGCAGAGGAAACCCCAAACGAAAGGCTCCTATGGTTTCGTGGACCTGGAGGCCAGAAAAAGGGCAAGGGGGAAAGACTAGGAATAGAAAACTGCTAAGTACTGAGTCAGCATGGAGAAGTGTCTTCAAAGTTCTCTTCTCTCTCTCTAAGGTTGCTTGCATAAGGGCTCCTTACCCCACTAAGGAAGCCTCCAAGTAGGAGTGCCTGAGTGGCTTGGTCAGGTAAGCATCTGACTCTTGATTTCAGCTCAGGTCATGATTTCAGAGTTTTGAGATTGAGCCCTGGGCCGGGCTCCTGTCTGGAGCCTGATTAAGATTCTCTGTCTCTCCCTCTATCCCTCCCACCACCACCATCCCCCCTCACACTATCCACTCCCATGCACGCCCACTTTCTCTCTCTCAAAAAAAAAAAAAAAAAAAAAAAAAAAAAAAAAAAGGCCTCCAAATGGATGCTCCTGGGTTAGGAATGAAAATATGCATAGGAGCATGGCCAGCCAGAGGCCCCTGAGTCCTTGAGGACAACTCCCTTCAGACACTACGGTGCACTGCCTGTGTATCAAACCTAGTGTGCGGAGGGCAGCTATCTCCTCTGAAGCCTGGCAGGTAAAGGCTTTGTAATTGCCTAAGGTTTTTAGTCAGGAGCCAGACTCCTCAGGGCCTTAAAATTATGATGCCTAGACTCTTAGAAGTCTTAATTCTTGATCACCCTCTGAACTGGTCAACCTACTCCTCTTTCTAGGTAGAAATTTACTGCTTATGGTATCTAGCATTGTAAAATTTCACTATCTGATACCTTGCCTTTGCTCAATGTCTTTTTCTCTTTCTATCCATACCCAAACAACTTTAACTAACTTACTTTGAATACATAAACCAATAAACTGTTATATGTTAGACTTATTTTACCACATAGAAACAGGAAAAAATTTTTCACAAATAACTTTAAAATATCAACTCAAGTCTTAGTTTAGGCTATTTGATACAACTAATTGGTTTCAGTGTGTTAGAATCTGTGCCAGTATTATATTAGCAATATTACACATATTATGTAACATATGTTAATATATTAACATATATTGTAATAATGCTCAATTTATATGTTTTACATAATTTTTATATCATTCTCTGAAATCATGAAGCACTTATATAATTTTTATTAAAATATTTTAATCATAAATTTCTGTCTTTATTATGAGATTTTTATGAAAAATGTCCTCAGTTTAATGTACTATTATGTTATCCTTCAATAAATAACCCATTGGTAAAAATTATTAACGAAAAATAGCTTGGAGAAATCATATTATCTTTTGGGGGGGTTCATTATCTTATTTCCAACCTCACTTATGGGGTTAATAACCAGTTAGAAGATTTTTTTGGATGACAATTTCTTGTAGTGGTCATTCAGAATTTGCTGAATTTGCTTTTTAGGTTTATAAATATTTTATAAATGGCGGCACCAGTGAGTCTGATTATAATGAGTACCAAAAGATAAGAAGAAGCAAGTCATATCCTCCTGAATAAAATATATATCCTTTTAAATATCACAAATGACATTATTTCAATCAAGAAAATTGAGATCTTATTGGAGTAATACTCAGCATACTCTAGGCAAAAAATTGAAAACTTGAAAATATTTCAAGTCACATCATGAAAGTCTAGGTAGTTTCTGGAATGCTTTTGATTAATTTCAGTCTTTTGGGGGAAAAAAAACTTCCTGTAAGACTTCAAAATTTTTCTTATCAATATTTCTATTTAGAAATGAGGAATAAAATACATATTTCAGAGAGTTACAAAATATGAATAGAGAAATGATACTGAGTTTTATGAAAATAAGACTTCGTGTATTGGGCTCCATTCAATTGTCTATATTCTGAAAACAAGCACTATGTATATCTCTTCTAATTTAGCATGTATTCTGACATTTAACTTAATATTGGAATTTCAAGACTTTCATGTTTTTCTTATATAAATCTTGATTCTATGCTTTTCCCATTAGTCATGATATATGGTTGATTAAAAGTCTTATCTGAGAATATAATTGCAATTTCAAAATCATGTTCTAAGCACATGCCATTGCCTTTGAAAAGAGAGAAAATTAGATTCACACGTAAAGAGTCAGAGTTATAGTAGATAGAGGTGGTGTCGAAAGCCACCAATGAAGCATTATGTACTCTAATGGTTTCTGGGCTACAGAAATTAAGGATCCTAGATTTGAATAATAGTTATATGCAATACTATACATTTTATAGTTTATGTTAATAGGAATATTTATAATAAAACGATACATCTAGATGTTCCCAAACAAATTTCCTTTACCTAAGTTGTCAATAAACTCTTCAGACATGGGAATAGCATGAGCTAACCTTTGGGTGAGTCATAGCCAGAAACATTTTTACAGTCACACTTATTTGCCTATTTGGGTAAGACCTTAGAGACTTAATCAGGTCAATGCAGGAAGAGCAGATACCTAGATTCAGCTTTTGTCTACAAACTCATACAGAATACAAATACAAGATACTCCATTAAAACTAAGAGCTTTTTTCATTAGAAACTTGCTCACAAATTTTAAGTCAGAGCTACGTCCCTGGGAATTCTGAGCTGAAAAGTTTCATAAAGATTCTCTAATCTCATGTCATCTTTTCACAGATAAAAAATTAATGTTTAGAGAGTTTAAGACTCATCAAAATTTATGCATGATGACTCATCAAGTGGGTGTGATGGGACTTATGTAGCTAATAAGCTACAAAGCACTCCCAGAATCTGGATTTCTCCATTCCCTGTAACTGAATCTTGCTATGACACAATATTGATCAAAATTTTAATATTGCATGGATTTTACATCATCTCCTGAGATTGTGATTAATAAAGATATAATGGATATTTTTTATTCTTTTGTTATTTTTTCAACATTACCAGGTATTAACAATGAAGCTGGAGGAAATACTGATATGAAAGGAGTGGGCTTGTTTTACTGTCTTCCAATACATAATATCCTCTTTATGGATTACAGAATATGTCTTCCAATACATAATATCCTCTTTATGGATTACAGAATATGTTTTTCAGTGAATTATTTTGTTTTAGGCTATAAAGACCAGAATTTGCACAAAAACAAGTGATTGTGAGCATTCACTTGGATATTATGTTATACTAGATGATTTCTAAACTTCTTCTCCAAGCGTAGTACTGTTTTATGATTTCACCAGTATATTTATTTAACATTAATTTGCAAGATCTTCATTTTAATACATGCTAGTATAACCAATTTATTTGCCGTTTTACTGTATTACTGAAAAACAATAACTTTCTTTGCCTGACACAGTTTGTAGACAGGACAAATTGTGGAAAATAATTAACTATAGGCTTCTTTACCTTTGTGTTCAAGTCTTTCTATTAATATATATTGCAAAGATATAAATAAGCATACACATAAATATATAACTATATAAAAGTGTATATATGCAAATAAATATATAAATATGTAATAGAAATGCAGAAACCTGCTTGATCACTTTTGATTTAGTATGTGTTAATTAGCAGTAAGCATGACTTATATATGCCTAACACAAATTAGTCATAAAACAAAATTTCTTTTCTGAGTACAAAGTTTCTTCTTTTCTCCAGCAAGAATCTTCAAACTGTGTAAATATTGCATCTTACCTACTGGATATTCCATCACACTTAGTATTTCAAATAAAGATTTAACTGAGATTTAATTGGACACTTATAGAGTGTTATTGCTAATTGAAAATGGTACTTAAAGCATTTAATGTGAAGGACTGCTGATTTCTCTGATTAAAAATCTATCTCTGTGTAGACATAAGATCATATTATAAACTGTCTTATGTATTCAACATCAAGTTATCCCTTAGTTAAATGAGAGCACCTATGTAACCATAGGAGTTTGATACTAAGATTCATATTTCCATCTTTATTTTGAGGAAGTGATTTTCAAACATTTAATCTTTAACTCCTAAGAACTTCAAGATTCTTTTTAGTATTATCTACTTGAATATTTTATGTTTATAATAACAAGTAAAGGCCACTTAATGATAGTGTTATCTCTAGTTTACAGAGACGACAAATAATGTAGTACAAATAACTTCCAATAAGGAGGTTAGAATATTCTTTCCTAGCATTTTTCATTTCAGGTAACCAGGGACAAGGAAAGTAGTTTCTTTCAGTCTAGCACAGGGTTCACAGAGTATAGCCTACAAGACAAATTTAGCCTGCTGCATGTTTTGTGTAGTCTGAGAACTTAAAAGATTTTGACATTTTAAAAGTATAGTAATTTTTTTCTATAATTTTTTAATAATTTTTAATTTAATAATTTTCTAATAATTTTTTAAAAATTGTTTTTATTTTTATTTTTTAAATTTTATTTATTTGTTTCATTTTTATTCTTTATTTTTTACATCCACATGTAGACATCATGCTCGGATTTAATCCAAAGCCATGCTGGGTTTTTTTATTTTTAAGTTTTTAGTTAAATTCCAGTTAGTTAACATACAGTGTAGTATTAGTTTCAGGTGTACAATTTAGTGATTCAATACTTCCATACAATACCCGGTGCTCAACACAGGTGCCCTCCTTAATCCCCATCACCTATTTAACCCATCCTCCTGCCTCCCCTCTGGTAACCAAAAGTTCGTTCTCAACGTTTAGGAGTCCATTTCTTGGTTTGCCTCTCTCTCTCTCTCTTTTTTCCCTTTGCTCGTTTGTTCTGTTTCTTAAATTCCACATATGAGTGAAATCATATGGTGTTTGTCTTCTCTGACTGGCTTATTTTGCTTAGCATAATGCTCTCTTGCTCCATCCACAACATTGCAAATGGCAAGATTTCATTCTTCTTTATGGCTGAGTCATATCCCTCTGTGTATATGTACCACCTTCCTTATCCATTCATCAGTCAATGAACACTTGGGCTACTGTAGATTATACTGCTATAAACATTGCGTGTATCCTTTGGGTAAATACCTAGTATTGCAATTGCTGGATCATAGGATAGTTCTCTTTTTAACTTTTTTTAAAAAAGATTTTATTTATTTATTTGAGAGAGAGAGAGAGCACATGAGCAGTAGGGAGGGATCCTGATGCAGAGCTCAATCCCAGGACTCTGAGATCATGACCTGAGCTGAAGGCAAATGCTTAATGGACTTAGCCACCCAGGTGCCCTTATTTTTAACTTTTTGAGGAATCTCCATACTGTTTCCCACAGCGACTACACCAGTTTGCATTCCCACCAACAGTGCAAGAGGGTTCCTCATTCTCCTCATCCTTGCCAACATCTGTTATTTCTTGTGTTGTTGATTTTAGCTATTCTGAAAGGTGTGAGGTGTTATCTCATTGTAGTTTTGATTAGTATTTTCCTGATGATGAGTGATGTTGAGCATCTTTTTGCGTGTCCTATTGGCCATCTGTATGTATTCTTTGGAAAAATGTTTATTCATGTCTTCTGCCCACTTTTAATTGCATTATTCATTGTTTGGGAGTTGAGTTTTATAAGTTCTTTATATATTTTGGATACAAACCCTTTATCAGATATGTCATTTGCAAATATCTTCTGCCATTCCATAGGTTGCCTTTTAGTTTTGTTGATTGTTACTCACTGTGCAAAAGCTTTTTATTTTGATGTGATCTCAATAGTCTATTTTTGCTTTTGTTTCCCCTGTCTCAGGAGACCTATATAGAAAGAAGTTGCTATGGCCAATGTCAAAGAAGTTACTGCCTGTATTCTCCTCTAGGATGTTAATGGTTTTCTGTCTTGTATTTAGGTCTTCAATCCATTTTAAGTTTATTTTTGTGTATGATTATAAGAAAGTGGTCCAGTTTCCAACTTCTGCATGCTGCTGTCCAGTTTTCCCAACACAGTTTGTTGAAGAGACTGTCTTTTTTCCATTAGATATTCTTTCCTGCTTTGTTGAAAATTAATTGACCATATAGTTATGGGTTCATATCTGGATTTTCTATTCTGTTCCGTTGATCTGTGTGTCCATTTTTGTGCCAGTACCATACTGTTTTGATCACTACCACTTTGTAATATAACTTGAAGTCTGGAATTGTGATGCCTCCAGATTTGCTTTTCTTTTTCAAGATTGCTGTGGCTTTTTGGGATCTTTGGTGGTTCCACACACATTTTAAGATTTGTTTGTTCTAGCTCTGTCAAAAATGCTACTGATGGTTTGATAGGGATTGCATTAAATGTGTAGATTGCTTTTGGTAACATAGACATTTTAACAATATTTGTTCTTCCAATCCATAAGCATGGAATGTTTTTCCATTTCTTTGTGTCATCTTCAATTCTTTCTTCATTGTTTATAGTTTTCAGAGTACAGGTCTTTCACCTCTTGGGTTAGGTTTAGTCCTAGATATCCTATGGTTTTTGGTGCATTGTAAATGGAATTGATTCCTTAATTTCTCTTTCTGCTGCTTCATTATTGATGTAAAGAAATACCACAGATTTAATGTACAGCGATTTTGTATCCTGTGACTTTACTGAATTCATTTATTAGTTCTAGCAGGTTTTTTTTATAATTTTTATTTTGTTATATTAGTCACCATACAGTACATCCCCAGTTTTTGATGTAGTGTTCCATGATTCATTACTGGCGTATAACACCCAGTGCACCATGCAATATGTGCCCTCCTTAATACCCATCACCGGCCTATCCCAATCCCCCACCCTCTCCCCTCTGAAGCCCTCAGTTTGTTTCCCAGAGTCCACAGTCTCTCATGGTTCATTCCCCCTTCTGTTTACCCCCCTTCATTCTTCCCTTCCTTCCTCTACCAATCTTCCTGCTGTTTCTTATGTTCCATAAAGGAGTGAAACCATATGATAATTGTCTTTCTCTGCTTGACTTATTTCACTTAGCATAATCTAGTTCTAGCAGTTTTTTGGTGGAGTCTTTCAAGTTTTCTGTATAGAGTATCTTGTCATCTGGAAATAGTGAAAATTTTACTTCTTATTTGCTGATTTGGATGCCTTTTGCTTCTTTTTGTTTGATTACTGTGAGTAGGACTTCCAACACTATGTTAAATCAGTGGTGAAAGTCTACATCTGTCTCTTATTCCTGACCAGAGGGGAAAAGCTCTCGTTTTTTCCCCCCATTTAGGATGATATTAGCTGCAGGTTTTTCATAAATGTCCTCTATTATGTTGAGGTATATTCCCTATTTTGATGAAGGTTTTCATCATGAATGGATGTCCTACTTTGTCAAGTGCTTTTTCTGCACCTGTTGTAAAGATCATATGGTTTTTACCCTTTCTTGTACTAATGTGGTATGGCACGTTGATTGACTTGCAAATATTGAACCACTCTTGCAACCCAGGAATAAAACCCATTTGATCATGGTGACTGATTCTTTTAATATACTGTTAAATTAGGTTTGTTAGTATTTTATTAGGAATATTTGCATCCATGTTTATCAGGGATATTGGCCTGTAGCTCTCTTTTTTTAATGGAGTATTTATCTGCTTTTGGTATCAGAGTAATGTTGGCCTCATAGAATGGATTTGGAAGTTTTCCTTCCTTTTCTATTTTTTGGAATAGTTTAAGAAGAACAGGTATTAACTCTTCCTTAAATGTTTGGTAAAATTCACCTGTGAAGCCATTTGGCCCTAGACTTTTGTTTTTGGGAGATTTTTTTATTACTGATTCAATTTCTTTGCTGGCTATTGTTCTCTTCAAGGTTTTTATTTCTTCCTGTTTCAGTTTTGGTAGTTTATACGTTTCTAATAATTTATCCATTTCTTCCAGGTTGTCCAATTTTTTGGCATATAGCAGTCTCTTACAATTGTTTGTATTTCTTGGTAATAGTTGTTATGTCTCCTCTCTCATTTTTGAGAGCAGAAATAAATGATATGAAAACTAAAATAACACAATAGAACAGATCAATGAAATCAGGAGCTGGTTCTTTGAAAAAGTTAATAAAGTTGATAAACTCCTAGTCAGATTTACCAAATGTTAACTGAACTGATGTTAGTTAGTTCAGTTAACTGATTACCTGATGTTAACTGAAATATAGTACTGCCACTCACAAACAGAAAGCAAAAACGAACAAAATTAACCAAAAATTTACTTTACTCTCTGGCTTCCCTAAGTTTCCTTGCTTCCATGTTTTGTTTTGTTTTGTTTTGTTGTTGTTGTTGTTGTTATGTTTTTTTCTTGCTCTTTTCACAGTACTGAATGACCTTCTTATGGTCTCCAAATGTACAAAAGGCATTGCCTCACCATCTTTCCAGCCTGACTTAAATGTCCCTTTTTTTTCTCTTTATGTTTTACTTTCTTGCCTATATGGGATAAAATCTTTCTTTCCTTCATTCCTTTCCATTCTAACATATTTCAGTTTCTATCTAATGTGACAAGTGTTTGTGTTTGGATCTTATTTATTCTACTAGATAGAAAAAAATATTGAAAAAAACATATTTGGGCAGCAGCATTTGGCACACTAGCAAGTATGCTAAACACATGGGTATAGCAAATATTCAATGATTATTTGACGAATGAAAAAGTTCTAGCAATTTGATGAGTATTATCATATTATCACATAAATACCACCCAATTGATATTTACTCTTACATTTTACAGATAAACTATGTTAATTGAGTGTTCATTTGATTTTATGTGATCCTGATTTTATTCACTGTGTGACCACACACACACATGCACACACATACACACGTGTTTTCTTCATCTTTGATTTCATATTTGTATTTCACTAATGTGGGTGGCACTTTCATAATCTGCATACATAGCTGAAATAAGTTGCATTAACAAACTATGTAAAGGCTGCTGCTTGCGGTTTCTCCATCCTGGGTATTGAGATCTTTACTAGAATATATGGCTTTCTTGGACTAGCTGATATAGTTAACCATCATTCGAAAGGTTTTTAATCTTGGGATTTGTACATATCCCAAAACAGTTGGTTGAAAAAGACTAGAAACATTCCTGTAATGAGAAATAACATTTTATATTAAGGAATTAAAAA
Source organism: Ursus arctos (assembly GCF_023065955.2). Lineage (NCBI taxonomy): Eukaryota > Metazoa > Chordata > Mammalia > Carnivora > Ursidae > Ursus > Ursus arctos. Next base: position 53,297,084 of record NW_026623056.1, on the reverse strand, counting down.
AATATATTTAGTTCTGATATCAGTCTCTATTTACAACAGTAGCAGCATAGTGATAATCCTTAACCACAGTTTCCTGACTTATTCTTTTTTTTTTTAAAGATTTTATTTATTTATCTGACAGAGATAGAGACAGCCAGCGAGAGAGGGAACACAAGCAGAGGGAGTGGGAGAGGAAGAAGCAGGCTCCTAGCAGAGGAGCCTGATGTGGGGCTCGCTCCCAGAACGCCGGGATCACGCTCTGAGCCGAAGGCAGACGCTTAACCGCTGTGCCACCCAGGCGCCCCATCCTGACTTATTCTTGAGCTAATCATTAAAACTATGCCATTCGCTATCCCTTTCACTTTTCAGTATGCCATTATTATTTAAGACTCTTGATCTATCTATGCTGTGTCTGTTTAAAAACTTAGAACAGTTTTAAATTACTGAATATTTAACACTGATTCATACAGAATTCTCTTCTATTTGTATATATGTTATTTTTATATTTGGTCCCCTTCTTTATTAAAATAACTCTGATTTTGTAGCTCTGTTCCCTTAACCTATAGACTTTATTCCTATATGTCTTTTATTCTCTGTCTTCTTTTAAACACATATTCTTCTGTGCGTTGTAGGGACTGGGAGTGATTTTTTAAATATTGTTTGGCTGGAAGAGTCACATTGTACGTTGATTACAGGTGAAAACTGATTTCTCCCTTGCTACACCATGTCAATATTCATGTGACACCACAAAGCATCCCAAACAAGTAATTAATTAATGGTATTATCAATTAATGACATCAATCACAATTTTATGCAAAAGTTCAATACAAATCATAATGTCATATGATGATTACTAGTTTTTATGATAATGCATATAAGGATTAAACATTTGATCCTTGTTTTAGTCAACTCAGACTGCTATAACAAAATACCATAGACTGGGTGGTACAAACAACAGAGGCTTATTTTTCACAATTCTGGAGACTGGGAAGTGGAAGATCAAGATGACAGCACATTCACTGTCTGATAAGAAGCCTCTTCTTGGCTTGTAGATGGCTTTCTTCTTCCTGTTATTTTCATGTGGTAGAGAGGAAGAATACTCTGATTTGTCTTCCTCTTTTTATAAAGGCAGTAATACCATTAAGGGGACTCCACCCTCCTTACCTCCTTTAATGCTAATTACTTCCCAATGACCCACCTTCTTATACTATCATATTGGGAGTTAGAGTCTTAACTTACGAAATTGGAGAGTTAACATTCAGTCCATAACAATTATCATTGGAAGCGTACACATAAGAAAGTGAATTGCAGTCAACCCTGAAAGCTGCCAGCTGATCTGGGACTAAAGCGAGGCTATGATGTTCTCCTGCCCAGCATAAAAAGAACTTCACAGAGCATCAGATGAAAACACAAGATTGTGGTATAAGCATGTCCCTTCATATACAAAAACAGAAACCCTTTGCAAACCACACATATGAGTAAAAGTCTTCTTTTTCCAGCTAATTTTTTGGTTACTTCTTAACGGATTACAGCTTTAACCTAGCTCCATTTCTCCCATCTACTGAACGAAACTCAAATACCTGATGATAGACGTATCCTTCCTTTCTGAAAACATCCAATTCAGAAAACAAAAAGCAAAAAAAAACCAAAAAAAAAACAAAAAACCCCCCCCAAAATCAAAAAACATCGCTTTCTTGAACCATCTCCAAAATCCACCTACCACAGGCTCAAATCCTTTTAAGAAACAGCATGGAAGCCTCTCAGTAATATCCCTCCCTATTCCCTATGGCATTCCTTCTCCTTGGAGAAAGTCATCAATCCAACCGTATCTGGCTAACTGTGTGATCCTAGTGGTCTTTAGCTGACGGACACAACACTGATAAGTAAATAATTTATTACGTATAATTATGTTGTATTATGTTAAATTTAGTCCAATATAAAAACAATTAAAGCATTCTTATACTTGTTCTCATATTGATGTTATATGACGACAGAATTAACTGGTTGGGAGAAGGTCATGTAAAGCTCCTGTAAAGTGAAACAGCTTCAAGCCATTAGAAAATATATGCTGCTTCTTCTTCTTCTTCTTCTTCTTCTTCTTCTTCTTCTTCTTCTTCTTCTACTTCTTCTTCTTCTTCTTCAGTTTACCCTAAAAAAAATCAATGTTCATTTTAAAACAATGAATTGTGATTTTTATTATGATATAAGGCTTGAAAACAATGAACCATATGCATAATCCCCCTTTTAAGAAACTATAAAATAAAACAGCATAGTTCAACAGTATATTGCATTCAAGGCCATTTGAAATATATTGTCCTGTGAAAAATATTTTCTTTTTAAAATTCTAGTAGCTAAGACATTAAACTGACACAAATAAATAGCTTATTTGTCTCAAGTGTCCAAATGAACTATATAGAAAATCAATTTTGGCTAAACAAAAAACAGATGGTAAATAATGTGATTACATTAAAATGACTATGATGGTTGTCGCCACATAAAAATAAGCAGTAGGCTTCATTTTCTCAAGTGTGAATGCTGTAGACTAGAGAAAAGAATTATCACAAGGGAATGAGAGTAAGTCTCATGTAATTTCCTTTTATTACCCTCAGAGAAACCAGCATTATCATTATCATAAGCAGATGAGTAAAATAGAGCTCTACAATAAGTCATAATAGAAGAAGATCATTTAGAGAAAGCAGTAACATTGTCATTTTCTTTGAAATCCTTGAATGTGAATGAAAACAAAGGAAGTCTAATGAATATTTTAAATGAATAGCTTATTTAGTTACCTGAACACAAAAGATCTATTATCCAATGGCTTAATTGACTGTGTGTGCGTGTATGTTTTTTAACAACCCTGCTTATTGCTATATTGCTGCAAGCATTCTTCTGCAGAGTTTAAGTTGTATTTCTGATAGTCCTTTGATTTGATTCAAGCTCACCAATGTCTCACAACTCTGAGCAGAAAAATAACTATTTCTCAGTGGAACAAAATGAATACAAGACAAAATATTGTCACAATATTTATAATAATATGCTTTTCTATATTCTCATAGTTGCTTAGGGGATTATTTGGGAAAAGAATTTAACAAAATTTTCAATTATCCTGAGCAGTCAAAAATCATGATGTTCTTTCATATTTATATCAAATTGGTAATATATTCCTAGATTTCTGATTTCTAGTTACCTTTGATTATATCAATTCTTTCTTTTTCACCTTTTGCTTCTTTTACTCCTAAAAAAAATAATAATAAAATAAAAGAAGAAGAAGAGGACAAAGAAGATGAAGAAGAGAAAGAAAAATAAAAGAAGAATAATAAGGAATCTAAAGAATAATGAAGCAATTTCCTTTACAAAAATTTAAGAATAAACTAAGTAGTAAGACTTACATAGAAAAATAAAATTGTGTATTGTATATCTTTCTCAGATGTGCAAAGCTACCATCAACAAAAAAAAGATACAATCTTTCATTTGATTTATAATAAAAAATTTGCAATTAAAAAAATTCAAAACACCAAAGAAACAGCAAATTTATCATTGTCATTCCAAGGTTTTGTATAGTGAGGAATACCAAAAATACAATATATCTGGTTATAATGGTAAACAAAAATGGAAGAGGAGAAGTTGGAAATGCCAATCAGAGCAAGACAAAAATGAAGAACAAAAGAAAGTTATGTCCTCACTTATAATTTGACTACCCCTCCTGATTCTTTTTTTGTCATTTTTCTGTGCTTAAATCAAGAATTATTTGCTTATTTGTTTTTTACTTCTCTTATATAAACATCTTCTCAAACTACTTTTTCCAAATATGTAATTTTTTCCTTGACTACTTTTCAGGAAGAATCTTTGCTTCAAATACATCAGCACAACACCTTCTCTTCATACATTTTCACATTCACTTTTTTGTATCTTTCCAATTTAAAGTCATTTCCTTCCTTTTGTTACTTGCTTCATAATGCCAGTTATTGCTATAAAACTCTTCTGTCTCATCTGTTCTGAATATCTATTTCCCTGATTCTTCTTCACTTCATATAAAAATAACATAATAACAGAGCAGCTAGCTGTTAACTAAACTATGAAGGCAGAAAAAAAGCTGTATTTAGTACTGTTCACTCTCAAACACTCTTCCAATCTAAGTATCCCAAGTTTCAAATTATCTTTTGCAGAGTTGTTGAAGGGTAGTGATGAGGGAGCAGAAGGCTAGCTGAGGACAGGCAGAAGCTGACACCCCACAACAGAGATCATAATCCTGCAAGGGTCTCCCTCAGTTTACAAATATCTTAGCAATTTACAAGAACAAACCATTTCTACCAATGGCCTAGCTTCCAGAAAGGAATGTAGATACAATTAAATGTCCTTATAATCTGCAGCTAAATGACAGATACTTGAAGAGGGTAAAGTGTTATGTTCCTCCAGGAAGCTCCCAACTATCTTACTGTTAATGCCTTACTAGAAGGAAAAACCACCTTAACTTGACAAGGGCAAGGCCTCTGGTATCTTGTAGTTCCTCTTTAGCATATGAAAATTCTTTTGAAAACCTCCCTTTTCCTTACCTCCCCCAACTCCCAAGTTATAATCAGCCACCCTTCACAACCCTGGGGCAGCAGCTCTTTCTGCCCACCTCTCCTGTCCCCGTGCTTTAATAAACCACCATTTTGCACCAAAGCAGTCTCAAGAATTCTTTCTGGGTCGTTAGCTCCAGTCTTACCTCACCGAACCTCACCCAAATTCCAAAACCCCATCAGGTAGCATGGAAGTTCTTTTATAATAAACCCGTATGATCTGTAATAAAGTGATCTATTCAGTCACAGATCGAGTGTAAATGTCATATTGCTATGATATGCAAACCTCTTCAGGGAGTATCTATATTTGATGGGAGGAAGCAGATGATATGATAAAACCATGAAGGGTAATTTCTTCCTCACTTTATGTATCTTTGTAGTTTGGCTAATCAGTCTCCCATTTCCATGTTCTGGGCCGAGGAAACAGCCACAAATTGGATTATTGCAGAAAAGAAAAAAAAAAAAAACAAAAAAAAACAAACAGCGATTCATGTCTGGTTCCTAAAGCTTCCACGAGGAAGAATCATATTTCGTGGGTGCTTAACATTTTATTAACTAAAGCAAGCTATAGGTCTGTCTAACTTCAATGGGGGAACTATAATCCCATCACTTCTAAAATAAAGGTTTTGAAATATGTGGCATGCAGCAAATACTTAGAGCTTTATAAAGCCCCTTCTATAGTTAAAATTTTCTTGATGTGAGGCAATTTAAGTATACATCTAAGAAATTTTGTTCTGTACAAATCTAGATAATATGTTTAGGACAGTTAACATAAAAATAGCCACTAAGATGTGGCACCTGGGTGGCTCAGTCTGTTAAGTGTCCGACTCTTGGTTTCAGCTCAGGCTCAAGTCATGATCTCAGTGTGGTGAGATCAAGCCCTGTGTGGGGCTCCATGCTCAATAGGAAGTCTGTTTGGGATTCCCTCCCTCTCCGTCCCCCTCCCACGTGTGGTCTCTCTCTAAAATAAATAAATAAATAAATAAATAAATAAATAAATAAATAAAATCTTTAAAAAAATAGCTACGAGGAAAACCCTCCTTTTTGTTTGTAAGTAATAAATGCCCACTTAAAAGAAATTTAGAAAGACAAAAATATATAAATATGAATGCGAAGATCACTCATAATTTCATAACAAAAAAAAGATGTTAACATTTTGATATTCTATTCTGTGATTAAATATTCTAGAATTTTTAACATATGCATTTTCATATATTTCTCATTAATGGCCTCAAACTTTCCATACTGTTTTTGGGGTTCTTTTTACCTACTTTTATTCAAAGACATCTTTCCATGCTGCATAGAATTCTTTCAATAGCTATAAAATGGCTAAGCTTTTGTCGTTTAGATGGATTCCAATAATAATAAATTACGAAGCAGCAAAAAAATCTAACCCCTAATGTGATGGTATTAGGAGGTGGGGCCTTTGGTAGGTGAATAGGTAATAAGGCAGGCCTCTATGAATGGCATTAGTACCCTTAAAAAAGAGACCCCAGAGAGCTCCCTTGCCCCTTCCCATGTGAGGACACAGTGCATCTAGGAAGTATGCTGTCGCTAGACACTGAAACTGCTTGCACCTTCATCTTAGATCTCCCAGCCACCAAATATGAGAAATAGATTTCTGTTGTTTATAAGTCACCAGATCTATATATCCTGTTACAGCAGCCTGAGTGGACTAAGACAAAGTCTATGTCTGGACTTTCTAATCTGTTCCTTTGATCTCTAACTACATGAAAACCACACTTCCTTGATTACTGTAGCTTTGTAAAAAGTCTCGAAATTAGGTAAAGTGAGTTCTCCAATTCAACTCTTTTTTTTTTTTTCCATATCAGCTTGTCCAGTATAGTCCATTGTCTTTTCATATAAATTTAGAAGTAATTTGTTGAAAAAAGTCCTGGCATTTTTTTTTATTATGTTCAATTAGCCAACATATAGTGCATCATTAGTTTTTGATGTAATGTTCAACTATTCATTAGATGCATATAACACCCAGTGCTCATCACAACAATGCCCTCCTTAATACCCCTCACCTGGTTACCCCATCCCCCACCCCCCTCCCTTCTGTAACCCTCAGTTTGGTTCCCGGAGTCAAGAGTCTATCATGGTTTGTCTCCCTCTATGAATTCCTCCCATTCAGTTTTCACTCCCTTCCCTTATGGTCTTCTGCACTGTTTCTTAGGTTCCACATATGAATGAAACCATATAATTGTCTTTCTCTGCTTGACTTATTTCACTTAGCATATTACCCTCCAGTCCTGGCATTTTGATTGTGCTTGTGCTGACTCTTCAAGGCTCTTCATTGCTAGAGACAGATCAAGGAGGGCAGTAACCACCCTGGCAGAGGTAAATGTGTTCGATCATCAGGATAAAGTAAGGTTAATGTTACATAAAGGGATAGAGAAAAATATGTTTGGTATCTATGTAGCCCATGGAATACCTCTTGTCATTTTACTAACCAATTTTGATGGTTAATGAGCAACTGTGCCAGCTAAACCTGAGAAAGGGATGGTGACCAGGGGCTTAGATCCCACATAAGCCACCTAAACTAGTCAACGTGCTAGTTGAGGTTGAGGGACATCTGGAATGGGTAATAAAAGAGAAAGATAATAAATGTTACTTACATTTTCCTGCTAGCTGCTGACACTGAGGCTATAGTTTGTCTCACTATTCTTCCCCATGTAAATTTCCCCAGGTAAGAGATAAACCAGAATTTTAAAGACCTGTGCCCAAGGCCAGCTTACTATATGAAGTGTTGCTGCATGAAGCCGAGGCTGTATTAATTGCTCTGGTATACCACAAAGATCCTCCTTTAAGGATCAAGGTGGATCCCAGTTACTGGGAATGTTGCCAGCTAAAGTTTTACAATTTTGTTTCCCCCCGGGAATTACTCTCAGCCAGAGGGATCTGCCTGTCCCAAAGTCAGCCCCATCTGAAAACTGATTCATATGGGGGATAAAAAGACCTGGCCCCATTGCTTTAGCTTTGAACTTATTTGAATGGCTGGCTATTCTTGCTTTACAGACACGTGCCATAAGTCTTGGTTGCAAATGCGTCACGGTTCAAACTCTTTTGTAACCTAATCCTGCTGTCCATATTCTGTATTTCTTTTTATGTGTGTTGTTCCTTGAAGCATTTTGTAACAAACTCCTTCTATGTATATCTTGATCTCAAACTATTTTACAGGGATTAGGATCTGATAAAAATCTTCCTGTCACAGTTTTTTTGAGGACTTAGCCAAAACGTGCCAGGAGTAACATAATTAGCACATTTCTAGCATACAGGAGTCATGAAGGAGATAGTAGCTAGTATGAAAAAGCTATACAAACACACACACACACCACATGCATATGTAAACTTAATTAACTTTCATTAATTTTATTCATACTTTTACCCAGATATATTGTTTAAACCTCTCAACAATATCTGAAAAGTTACTATTTCTGTAAAATCAGATGATTGCTACTGCTTCCTTTAAGTTCAAGTGTCTTATTTTATAGATTACATTGCAACCGGACATTTATCAAGAGCCAACATTTATAAACTTTCTCCACATTTGAAGACATTTACAAATGTAAATCCATATGCCTTAACAATGACCCTATGAGGTAGGATCAATACTGCTCCCATTTTACAGATGATGAAACTGGGACACAAAGAGTTTTGAGCAACTCACCTAAGGACACGCACTTAGTAAGGAGTCTGATCTTGAAACAGCACACTAGATCAGGAATCAGCAAATTTTTTTGTAAAGGACCATACAATAAATATTTGAAATTTTGCGAGCCACATGCAAACTCTGTCACATAGTCTTTAAAAAAAATTTTTTTTACTACATTTTAAATCAAAACAGTATGGTACTGGCACAAAAATAGACACATAGATCAATAGAACAGAATAGAAAACCCAGACATGAACCTATAACCATATGGTCAATTAATCTTCAACAAAGCAGGAAAGAGTATCTAATGGGAAAAAAGACAATCTCTTCAACAAATGGTGTTGGGAAAACTGGACAGCCACATGCAGAAGAATGAAACTGGACCACTTTCTTACACCATACCCAAAAGTAAATTCAAAACAGATGAAGGACTTAAATATGATACAGGAAACCATTAAAATCTTAGAGAAGAATACAGGCAGCAGCCTCTTTGACATCGGCCATAGCAATCTCTTACTAGATACATCTCCAGAGGCAAGGGAAACAAAAGCAAAAATGAACTGTTAGGACTTCATTAAAATAAAAAGCTTCTGCGTGACAAAGGAAACAATCAACAAAACTATAAAGCAAACTATGGAATGGGAGAAGATATTTGCAAAAGACATATCCAATAAAGGGTTAGAATCCAAAATCTATAAAGAACTTATCAAACTCAACACCCAAAAAATGAACACTGTAATGAAAAAATAGCAGAAGACATGACGTTTTTCCAAAGAAGACACAGTGAGGCCAACAGACACATGAAAAAATCTTTAACATCACTCATCATCAGGGAAATACTAATCAAAACTACGATGAGATATCACCTCACACCTGTCAGAATGGCTAAAATCAACAATGCAGGAAACAACAGGTATTGGCAAGGATGGGGAGAAAGGGGAACCCTCATGCACTGTTGGAATGAAAACTGGTGCAGCCACTCTAGGAAACAGTATGAAGTTTCCTCAAAAAGTTATAAATAGAATTACCCTATGATCCTGCAATTGCACTAGTAGGTATTTACCCAGAGAATACAAAAATACTAATTTGAAGAGATACATGCACCCCAATGTTTACAGCACTATTATCTACAACAGCCAAATTATGGAAAGAGCCCAAATATCCACTGACTAATACATAGATAAAGAAAAGATTCCACTCATATGTGGAATTTAAGAAACAGATCAAACGAGAAAAGGGAGAAGATAAAGACAAACCAAGAAACAGATTCTTAACTATAGAGAACAAACATAGCTACCAGAAGGGACATGGGTGGGGAAATGGGTAAATAGGTGATGGGGCTTAAGGAGGGCACTTGTGATGAACACCGGGTATTGTATGGAAATTGTGCATCACTAAACTGTACACCTGAAATTAATATTACACTGTATGTTAACGAACTGGAATTTAAATAAAAACTTTAAAAAATACACTCAAGGTATTTGGAGTCAGACATTCTAGATTTGAATTCTTGCTTCTGCAAATTAATACTGATATGACCTCAGTTAACATTGCAATGTCTGTGTTTGCTTTTCTGTAAAAGATACATAATTCTGTGTGAAAGGCAGAATTCTAAGATGGCCCAGGTTTTCCACCCCTTGATTTGCATGCCTTGTGTAATCCTGTCCCCTTGAGTAGGGATTGAATAAGTGAATAAGATGGGATAACATTCCTTTGATTTTATGTTATGTTATATGCAGAGATCTGGCAGATGTAATTAAGGTCTCAAGTCAGTTGATTCTAAGTAAGTGAAAAGGGAGACTCTCCTGGGTGAGACTAACCTAATCAGGTATGTTTTTTAAAAGTAGGTCTATGGGGTGCCTGGGCGGTTCAGTCAGTGAAGCCTCTACCTTCGGCTAGGTCATGATCTCAGGGCACATCTCTCCGCTCAGTGGCAAGTGTACTTCTCCTTCTGCCTCTGTGATCACTTTAGCTCTCTTTCAAATAAATAAATAAAATCATAAAATAAAATAAAAGTAAAAAATAAAAGTAGGTCTGGAGGTCAAAGTCAGAAAGAAATGAGAGATTTGAAGCAGCAGTACATAGTCTTCTACTAGCCTTGAACCGGACGCTAATAGAAAGTTATTACTATAGTTCAACCAAGAAGTAATTTATAATCTTTACACAAAGACAGATGGAGTCTTGTTGTGTTTTGTAGCTTGTTTTGGTAACTTTTGTAGTAAATGTACAGTAACAATACACCCTCAAAATTAGATAAGCTTACTCTCTTAGATTTAAATTATAATCTATCATGCCATATTGCAATTAAGGCCTGTGAAATTCAAAGATTTGAACCATCATAAGCAATATAAATCTATGCCTCAGAATTTTAGGAAAATCCAAAATGCAATTGATTTGACCAAGTCTTAGTCAGAGAATTGATTGTATTAAAATATTTAAGCTACACCTAATCAATAGATATAGTAATATACCAATGGTGTCAGTAAACTTGATCTCCTAGGGGGGCAGGAGAAAGCTCTGCTATACAGCATTTGCCAATTCCTGTGGTGTAAATACTCCCGCCATGGATGATTTCAAGGTGGTTTAATAGCCAGTTTGCAAATTTCTGAATATTTAAAAATCTCCTTTCCAGAACCTGTCTCAGTCAGCTCTAATACCACTGAAAGTTATTTTTTTAAAAAAAGACTTGGCAATAGCTAAGATGCAGAAATGACCTAAATTTCCACCAACAAATAACGGACAAAGAAAATGTGGTACACACACACACACACACACACACACACACACACACACACACACTGGAGTACTATTTAGCCTTAAAAAGGAAGGGAATTCTGCATATGTCACAACATGGATGAACCTTAAGAACATTATGCTAAGTAAAATAAGCAAGACACAGAAAGATAAGTATTGTGTAATTCCACTTAAATGAGGTATTTAAAACAGTCAAATTTGTAAAATCAAAGACGGGAGGCTGTGGCTACCATAGGCTGGAAATGGAGAGAAGAGGAATTATTAAGCAACAGGTATAAAGTTTCAGTTAAGTAAGATGAATACACTCTAGAGATCTGCTGCACAATATTGTACAGTCAATAATGCACACTTATGAGGATAGATTTCATGTCGTGTTCTTGTTATAATAAAATTGAAAAAAAAAAAAGACTTGGCAAAATACAAACCATGAAGGGGAACACAAGAGCAAGAGTTTGTCAGTATTCAATCAAAGTCCCACAAGGAACTCTGGTGCTCAGCAGATGAGAAAATACCTGTTTCCCTTCTAGGGCTATTGATAGAACAGGTGACTGTCATGCCTGAAAACCTGATCCCATGTAATCAACTCTTTTTTCTTTGATTCTGTGTTCATAAGGAAACATTTAATGATAATATGGAGTGTTTGAGTGTGTGTGTTTTGACATGAAGAGAATGCAGTGATCAGTCAACAGCAAGAAGGTTGGTGGAATGCTGACCTATTTGTTAGTTTTATTTGTGGCTATAAATACACTCACTGGTATTCTTTTTATACCAGAGTCTCTTGTAAGTTTGATCTGTGCAAGATTCTTCTCCAGCCTTCCTGAATCACAGCTCACCGGGGAGCTAAGAAATAACACCAAAAGAAAAAAAAAAAAAAAAGGACAGATCACTGAATGATGGGCAGACCTAGGCCTACATATTCTCTCCTGGGTTCAGCCAGAGATCTGGGTCATGTCTATTGCAAATGGGAAATAGAAAGTGAAAGACTATTATTGGATCACTTTAATATTCATCATAGTTTAGGATTCATTGCATGAGATGGGAGAGGTATTATTAATCCATTTTGAAATAAGGTGGAAGCGTTGAGGAGATACTAATAAATATAGGAATACTTTGAATTAACAAAATATGTTTTTGAGGTATTTGTGATGAGAAATACTTGCAACTAATTCAATATGTGTAGTATGTAAGTGTATCATAATGAAAAATTACATATGATAAAATATGAATGTAGGTATAGAAAACACATTGAAAAATACAAAAACACTCTGTAAAAGTAAGGTAACATTATTTAGGCTACTTAAATTCTCTGAATCACTAAACCATTATTCCCCATCTTGAAAAGCAACTACAGAGTAGACAAGAGTATTCTTTGAATAGATGAGAACATGAATTTTTATACAAAAAGTTGCTACTTTTTAGGTATATTATCATAGTCATTTCTGCATACAGAAGCCCTTTAAAAGTGAATTATGGTAACAATATACACGATGAAGTTCACAATAGGCTTATCTTATAAAATATAAAGCAGATATAGGGTGTTTTAGTTTACTTAATTCTTAGTACTATATTTCTAGGAAAGATGATAGCAAATTTATTACTTGGCATTTTTCTGAAATGCTTGAAATTTAAACATGTTTTTTAAGCTCAGCAGACAAAATAAAATAAAAGCCTCATAGCTGACTATTACGAAAGTAAATGGAAAGATTGGCTCTTGTGGAGTGGCAGCCAAAGCTTCTGAACAGGTCTGTAGTACCGTCGCCAGAACTCTGAGACATCAGATGCTCATCATGTACTTCCCACTTGCTACTGGGATTGTTCCATTAGGTCTTTATAAAAATATGTTTCCTGGGATGCCTGGCTGGCTCAGTCACTAGAGCATGTGGCTCTTGATCTTGGGGTTGTGAGTTCAAGCCCTACATTGGGTAAAGAGATTACTTAAAAATAAAATCTTAAAAAAATGTATTTCTTTTATTTTAGCAATATAAAATCAAACAAGTAATATATCCTATATGCAAATGAATGCATTTTCAGGCTAATTAAAATTAATTGATACAGATTTTTCTTTAGTAAAACAAAAATACGTTTGTCATTACAAAATATAACTATGAATTCTTCAAATATATGAATTCTTCAAACACAGAGTGTCCTTTTGCCATTGCTAAAATTCTTATTTTTCAGTGACAAGATATCCTCTTTGATAAATGATGGTATGTCCAGAATGCTACACAAGATATTCCCTGTCTTACTTACTCTACAAATCTACTAACAGATCTTCACTTCAATTTTGTAAAGTATGGGAATAAGAAAATAGGATTGAGACATACATTGAAGATTGACTGACAGCACCAACAGGTGAAAATATTCAAACCCCACCTGCCCATGTTTGGCCTGCTTCTGCTGAGTCTAAAAAAGTAAAGACTTAACTTACCAGACTCTTTTCCATGGAAAGTTGGCCTAATAGAAAAAGTCTCCAAATTCTCTCAGTTTACAGTGTCCTTAGTGTTTCTGTAATTTTTTCAGGATGCTTATAATGAAAAAAAAAAACAAAACAAAACATAATTGTTTTGTTTATTAAGTACTTAGTTCCAAACAACTATATATGTGTTTATGTCTTAATTTAGTAGATGTTTGAAAAAGATACATGTACATTGAAGAATAAAATGCTATTTTTATTACATCCTTAAATAACTATATTTATTAAGGTGATATGTGTCTGTTGTACACTGAACAATTTTATTTGTTGCTTGATTGTGATTACAATTGTGATTACAAGTTAAATTTGCAAATGAAGACACATCCTACACATAGTGAAACAGATAGGATAAAAGAGCTTGGGACACTGCTGGCATAGTTGAGCCACTTCACCAGTCCTAGAAAGCTCATATGTTGCACGTTTACTATGTTAGAAAAATAAAACCATTGTTATGTAGGTCTCTGTTAGCTGTTTTTTCAGTTATTTTGGAGGCTGTATTGTGCTTTTAAATAATGCCATCCTAATGTTGGAAAAATTATATTATTATTTTTCCAGATAATACCAACTTTTAGGTTCTCTCTTCCGTTATAAATTCTAACTGAATGCTGTATCCACGAATGAACGTTACTTATACATTAATTTTTGTCCTACTGCCTTCTTGAATTGCATTTTGGTAGTTCTTGTAAAATAAGCCTATAAATAAATCTTTGTAAAAATTTTTTTGTTCATATCACACCATATACTAGGGTAGTATGATCTGGATGGAAAAGAATATGATAAAAGGAAATTAAAGACAAATGAAAACAGAAAATATTTATACTATTTAGCATAGACAAATGGAAAATTTTCAAATAACTAGATATACCTATTTCAAAAATAACTAAAATGTCTTAATTCTACATACTTCTTTCCAATTCTCTGTATCCGTGTTGAAAAAGGCACAGAAAATTTCATCTATTTAAAAATACTATTTTGACTTTGTACCTAGGTTGATGCTTATATACGTAAAAATTTCACAATTAAACAGCAATTAGAAAATTACAAAAAAAGACTAGAAACTATTATTTACTTTTAAAAGATCAGATAGACCTTCGGTAGTATTTAAAACGTCAAGGGTTGTTGGGCTTTCATAGCTCCTTCAATTATTGTTCGCTTTAGTTACCATGCTGTATATCACCTCCCCAGAACTCACTTATCCTATAACTGGAAGTTTGTGCCTTTTGACCACCTTGACACATTTCACCTGCCCCCTTCCCCACATCTCATCTCTGGTAACCACCAACATGTTCTCTGTATCTAAGAGCTTGGTTTTGTTTAGATTCCACCCATAAGTGAAAGCATACGGTATTTTCTCTGCCTGACTTATTTCACATTAATGTCCTCAAAGTCCATCCACGGTGTTGCAAACAGCAGAATTCCCTTCCTTTTTATGGCAAACAATATTCCATTGTATGTATATACCACATCTTCTCTCTCCATTCATCTGTCACTGTAAACTTAGGTTGTTTCCATGTCTTAGCTATTGTAAATAATGCTGCAGTGAACATTGGGGTGCAGATATCTTTTCAAGATAGTGAATTTGTTTCCTTCAGGTATTTACCCAGAAGTGGAATTGCTGGAACAGATAGTAGTTAGTTCTATTTTTAATTTTTTGAGGAAATACCATACTCTTTTCCACAGCAGCTGAACCAATTTACATTCCCACCAACAGTTCACAAGGTTCTTGTTTCTCCATATCCTTGCCAATACTTGTTACTGCTTGTCTTTTTCATAATAGCCATTCTACACAGATGAGAGATGATATATCTCACTGTTGTTTTGATTTGCATTTCCCCAATGATTAGTTTTGTTGAGCACCTTTTCATGTACCTGCTGGCCATTTGTATGTCTTCTTTGGAAAAATGTATATTCAGTTCCCTTGCCAATTTTTTATTTGGATTATTTGTGGGGTTTGTTTTGTTTTGTTTGCTATTGAGTTGTATGAGTTCTGCATATATTTTGGATATTAACCCCTCATATATGATTTGCAAAGATCACTCCCTTTCTGTAGGTTGCCTTTCATTTTATTGATGGTTTCCTTTGCTGTGTAGGAGCTTTTTAGTTTAATATAACACCCCTTGTTTATTTTTGCTTTTCTTGGCTTTGCATTTGGTATCAAATCTGAAAAATCATGGGAAAAACTGATGTCAAGGAACTTATCTCCTATGTTTTCTTTTAGGAGTTGTATGGTTTCAGGTCTTATATTCAAGTCTTTAATTGATTTTGAGTTGATTTTTGTGTGTAGCATAATACAGTGACCCAGTTTTATTCTTTGGCATATTGCTGTCCAGTTTTCTTAAATCCATTTATTGAAAAGAATATTCTTTACCCATTATATATTCTTGGTTTCTTTTTTTAACCATATATGTGTGGGTTTATTCCTGGGCTTTCTTTTTGTTCCATTGATTTATGGCTCTTGTTTTTATGCCAGTGTTAGACTGTTTTGATTTAACTATAGTTTTGTAATAGTTTGAAATCAAGAAGTGTGGTGCCTCCAGCTTCATTCTTTTTCTCCCAAAATTGCTATGGCTCTTGAGGTCTTTTGTGATTTCACACAACCTTTAGGATTGTTTTTTCTATTTTTGTGAAAAATACCATAGGAATTTTGGTAGAGTTTGTATAGCATGGAGTTTAATGATATTAATTCTTCCAATCCATGAACATGGAAGCATCTTCCTTTAAAAGAATGTCCCACTTACTTGCAACAAATTGGTCTAATAAAAAATTCACAAGTAGTATTCCAACATATCACATAAAATGGATCTTCCTTGCATTCTGAATCAGGTTTTGATAGAATGATACACTTAGCTGACATTAAGACAAAGAAAAATGATACAAACAAACAAAAACACCAGGTCTGTTTCACCGCCTGCACTTAAAATTTACATCATGGACATTACACATCGATAAAACATTGACTCTCCCTGAAGCCATTTGAGTTTGGACAATAGCATAATAGATACTCCACAGCTCAGATAGTAACAATAGTCTCACAATCATTTAGGCAATTGGTGGGAGAGTCCTTGGGTATTTGCATAACTTTTATTTCTGGATCACAGAAATGGACAATGTTGCCTTGAAACAGACTTAAGTGATTTTCAACAAAATGAACAAAAAGCACTTAGAGTTTGAATTTTTTTCCCTCAATAGGATGAATGAGAAAAGTACCAGTTATAATCCCAGTTTTTTACTAGTTTTTAAAATTTTACACAGTATGAATATCTTTTTAATTTACCCTTATGCCTTTCAAAAATAACCTTTTTAATTTCAGTCTCTTCTGGCTGATTCTGTATAGATGAAATGTCTCTTGCTGTGTTCCCTTAGGAGGAACTTATTTTAATATAAATGGTGCCTGGATATTTTTTGAACAAGATTGTTTTCAATGATTAGCTTTTATTGACAGCAATAATAGCATAATTATATTA
Source organism: Ursus arctos (assembly GCF_023065955.2). Classification (NCBI taxonomy): domain Eukaryota; kingdom Metazoa; phylum Chordata; class Mammalia; order Carnivora; family Ursidae; genus Ursus; species Ursus arctos. The sequence continues at coordinate 53,280,194 of NW_026623056.1, read as the reverse complement.
ACATGGTGACAGAGTTCTGAAGCTAAAAGTGCTGCTTAGGAATCATTGATATAAATGAACATTGTAGTTACTCAACGCAATCTGACTGAAATAGTATTTGAAATTTTATTTAACCTCTTTAATTTGACACTCAGAATATATTGGTTATGTTTCCATACATGGTTTTTAAAATGATCACTTGAGGGGTATGTGTGTGTGTGTGTGTGTGAGAGAGAGAGAGAGAGAGAGAGAGGGAAAGATTTTTTTTTGTTTCTCCATATTTATATTTCAGTATAGTTGTTAGCTAATTCACTCTTAGAGTCCAAAAGCATATGCTTATGCTTCAAAGAAAAAAACTAACAATAACAACAAAAGAATAATGACAAGTAAAAGACAGTTAAACTACTTAAAATCTTTGGAAATTATTATAATTTAATAATATACAATCTGGTTTTAGGGATGCTTTAGTATGCTTCCATAATATAAATGAACATTGCAGATTCTCACAATAAGTTTTATGTAAAATTATGTTTTATATCACCTTACTTAGGGCCGGGATATATGTGCTTTGTTTTAGAAAGCAAATATGCTATTGTTAATTCAATCCTCATAAAGGAAACATCTGATAACACAGTCATGGAATGATCAAATACAAAAGTCAGCCATACACATCTATTTATGAAAGCTCTCCAGTGCTGCAAAAACATAGCTGTAGTCAGTAGATCTATGGTGAATTCATACTTTTTTTCTTGCCTTTGTCTGATCTTGAGAAAGTAACTTCAGTTCTTTAGGTCTCAGGTTTATTATTTACAAAATAATACAGTGTGATTACATGATTCTAAGCACACCCCAGCTTTAAAAACTAAGCATAAATATGAAAACAGAAGTTCTAGAGATAAGTATATATAACATACATATTCTAGTAATATTGTGGGAAGATTTAAATTCATTCTTAAAGCAGAAAATATTCAACTAAATGCTATCTAGAGATTTGCACTCAAGGTAGAGTATTTTAGATTAATTATACATTTTTTAAGTTTTAATTTGAATTCCAATTAGTTAACATACAGTGTTATGTTAGTTTCAGGTGTACAATATAATGATTCAACACTTCCATATAACATCCTTAGACTATAAATAGATTATCTTTATTTTTGAAACAGTATCCAAGTTTATATTCTTTTCTGACCACAATAAATGTCAGACAATATATAAACAGGTGTGGTCATTAGTCCTTTGAAATTTTTCCCATGAAGAATTGTTTCTTCTTCTGCGTGACTACCTGGACTCATGATACAGCCATTTGGTTTTAACAATGTCTTGAAGAGCTAATATTAATCACTTCTCCTTATAAATGCTTTGCAAAGTAGTTATTAAAGGCAAACCTGCTTTTGTTGGCCACCCAACCCCCACCCCCCATACAATTTCCTACCTTGTGATAAATAAGACAGCAGCATATGATGTAGCAACTAAGCAGATTCCAAAGAAACTGTTGTAGTGTTTAAAAATCTCTTTGGATGTTTTATTAGTACAATAAAAAAGCAGCTTATTACATGGTATTTTAAAGAAAATTGCCAAAGTTTTCTAATTGCTATTCACTGGCAAAAGCCAAATGATAGTTTCTAGTAATAGAGAATACAGTTGCAATAGACATGTAAAAAGCAATAGTTATTAAAATTCACTCTTTATAATAATAGGGAGCAAGCAGGTGTCTAGAACATAAAGTAACAATAGAAAATAAAGAACATATTTGCAATTAGAAATTAGTAGTACATTTTTATATGTAGATTTGGAAAGCATTCTTTGTGTAATAAACCAGTTTTTTTCTCTGTGTATGTGTGTGTGCACAAAACTCACACAAAGATGCAGTCACATACTAAAGATTTTTTAAATTTAATAGGTGAATTAATAAAAACATGAGATTTAATTTAAGAAAATATATTCAATAACATAATAACATATTTATTTGATTCCAAAGAATGCTTTATTAAATGTACATTTTTGACTCTCAGAATGTCTATAAAACATGAATGTCAAGCAGTTACCTGACTGATTACTAATTAAACCAAGAAAGCCCAATTTGAAACCTCCATATGTATTTGATCTTTAATAACATTATGTAAATTGGGAAATAGCAAATATTTGAATACAATGACTAAAATTTAGTGGGTTATAGATAATAATATGAATTGTAACAGGCTTTAACAAATTTGCATCATAGAAAATATCCCATTCATTTTAGAATCATAACATTGAAAAATAATTAATCAGAGTAGAATCCTGTTAATACTTTTGATTTGAAGAATCATTTGTTAATTTAAGAAAGAATTATGTCATATTTATGAAAGCAAGTATGAGTTAGCTCAGCAAATCAAAGTTTTCCTCATCAAATAAAAATTCTGTAAGCCTTTGTGTGGTCTAGCCAATTAGAGTTTGCAGAGAGACTTAACAATGCCATGAGTCCTTCCCATGTGGATTACTCCCTTGGCCTTTCTTCTCCAGTTCTGTTCACTTTCCTTATTTTTGTGATGTAAGCAAACACCTCTTCCAGCCCGATGTCTTAACACCTCTCTTTGTAGGTGACGGGGCTCCAAAGAAAGCTAGAGCTGTCAAAGAGATAGTTTTCTTTAATAGAGAAAGATAATAAAAGTTTATAATTTAATATGTTTTCTTTTATCTTCACGGCAGCTTCCTTTAAGTAAATGTGTATCAGTTTGCTGGGGAGGAGGTAGTGTAAGGAAGGGAGCAGTAGAGTCTGATTTTTTTTTTTTAAAAGATTTTATTTATTTATTCGACAGAGATAGAGACAGCCAGCGAGAGAGGGAACACAAGCAGGGGGAGTGGGAGAGGAAGAAGCAGGCTCATAGTGGAGGAGCCTGATGTGGGGCTCGATCCCATAATGCCGGGATCACGCCCTGAGCCGAAGGCAGACGCTTAACCGCTGTGCCACCGAGGCGCCCCTAGAGTCTGATTTTTTAAAAATTTTGGCCTTGAGACGTCTTCATTCTTACGCTTAGATGATCATCCTGTTTGACATTCTTCGTGATGTTTCCCAGTTAGCTTGTCTGTCTGTGCCCACCAATGTCCCTTTTACCAAACTGAAATTTGAGAAAAGAAAATTGCTGAAGAGACATGCGGTCTTAAGTCGTAATTCTTTTTTCCTCTAGGCTTTTGGCTCTAGTAGGGTGAATAAGAACCACTAGATATTAACCCAGGTTGACTTCACATTGAAATCCACTGTGAAATTTCTGACTTAACTAACTTGGGATGGGACCCACAAGTCATTTGTTTTGAAAGCTCCTGGAACAACTGCATCAAAGGCTGCCATTGTTGAACTAAATAGAACTTGGTTTATCTTGAACCATGATATTTCTGAGCAATCTGAAAATACCATATTATTCCATTTGACTGCAATCTTTAAAATACCAGAGAATGTGCTATTTAGCAATCACAGCAGCCTAACCGTTGACATATTCTGCTTCACCGGAAACCAATTTAATGTTGCAGATACCGCCTTGATGCCAAGCCAGGCTCTGGCCACATCCTAGTTATTCAGTTTTCTCTGTATACCAGCGTAAGCATCATCTAGGAATTTGTTAGAAATGTGGAATTTTAGGCCCGACTTCAGACCTACTCAATCAAAATCTTCATTTTTAACAAGATCCCAAAGCAATTCACGTCCCAAGATTGATTCACATTCAATCTTGAGAGGCACTACTCTAGAGACCATCTCAATTGTGGTTGGGGAAATTAATCATTTGAACTCACCAGGAGTTCATTGTCAGAGTCCACTTAACAGCATAATTGCATCATTTCTGGCTCCCCAAGTTTACAATTTTATTTAGAATCTGGACCATATAAGTGTATCTTTATTCACAGAGGGAGTCATTCACAGCTGCCACTTCTTCATTTTCATGCCTGATCAGTTTTACCAAGAAAGAGAATCCAGTGGTGATGTTTATAGCTGTTTGAGCTGTCGGGTTTGTAAACTGGTCCCCCATGAACTTGATCTTAGCTCTTCCTGACGTTCTAAGCCTTACTTTATCTAGGGATGGACTTTGGGGATATTTCTTCCAGTATGAAAATACATGTCAGATATTTTTTACCCTCACATGGATGTGTGGTTATGAATTCTAGCATACAAATAACAGTGGAAGTCCACTTTGCTGTAAAGCTCTTTCTAGAGCAGGATGGTGATTCAATTCACAAATGGAACTTTTGTGTTGTTCGAAGTTCAAATACTCCCTACAGTTTGACCATTATAAGCCAGCATTTCTCTTCCTCTGAGAATGTCAATTTCTGTACTGTTTCGGTGACATGCTCTAATTCCCTATTAAAATTTTCAGGTTTCTAGACTCTACAAACAAATCCAGAGTTTATCTGACATTAAGTCCCACAACAGCATTCAGGTTCCCGAATTTAACCCATCTGTGCTGGAGTAAGAGGACATTGTATTTTGCATTCCAAACTTACTGGTTTTAATCTTCATCATTTCTTCAGAGAGATTTAATGTTTTTGGAAATTGGGTTTCTGTATAAGCTCATTTGAAAATAAAATCCCTCTAGAAGTTTTGCAAGGATGTAGTTAACCCTACGTAAGTTGGTTCTTTTCCTATTCGTTCTGGTTGAAATATAAGATTCTTCCAATATTTGTGAATTCAAACTTAAGAAAAAAAATTTTTTTAAAGATTTTATTTATTTATTTGACAGAGAGAGCCAGCGAGAGAGGGAACACAGGCAGGGGGAGTGGGAGAGGAAGAAGCAGGCTCCTAGCGGAGGAGCCTGATGTGGGACTCAATCCCAGAACGCTGGGATCATGCACCGAGCGGAAGGCAGGCGCTTAAGGACTACGCCACCCAGGCGCCCAAAACTTAAGAACATTTTTAATGTTTTAATGCAACATAATTTATATACAGAAAAAACTAAATATTGTTTCCACAGTTAATGAAAACTTATCCTTATGAAATTAATGGATCCAGTTACCAGAAAATTTTGAAGGAAGAAGAGTAAAGGGATTTACATTTAGTGATCAATTTTCTTATTATACAAAAAACAAAAACAAACACCAAAACCTACTATGATATGCATTAAAGTCTCACTTGAACTTTTTGTCAAACTTGTAAGAGGTTTTACTATTCCCATTTTACAAATAAGAAGAGTGTTTCTGGTTTAAGTTTCACTGGTGCAGAACTTTTTAGTCATCTGACTTTGTCTAATACTAAAGGAAAGCCGTTTTTGTGTTCCTTTCATTCACTCATTCACTCATGCAACACATGTTTGAGTGGTTGACAGAGAGAATTGCATCTAAAAAAAGAGAATGTTTCGTCTTCCAATGCTTTCATTTGTTGTACTGTGTTTCTTTGAGATTTGACCCTTTTGAGAGTGAGGAAGAGGTGGCCAGGATTTGTTCAGGTTGGAGGAGACATTTCAGGCACTGCCTGAAAGAATTTCCTCTAACCATTCTTTGGAAATGTGGTTAAACGCCCTTTACTTTTGAGATAAAAAGATTTCTTTTAGAACTTCATATTCTACGATGATATCTTCAAGGCAAAATGCTGACATAAAGACACTTCTGCTGCTCAAATTCTGTTTCTTCTGCAATTTTTTTCAGTATAAGTATTATTTAAATGGCACAACATACTCAGAATATGAACTCACATAATAATATTTTATTTGAATTATTTCTGGGTTAGGACATTAATCATGATAGTTTAGAAATATTTCAGCTGATCTTAGTCCATTTTATGAAAAACAGGATAAATATGTTTTCAATATATCTTTTTCTTTTCTAATGAGTATTAATAAAGAATCTGGAAGAAAGTTTGTTTCAAGTCAATTACAATCATTTTACAATTTAGTAGTAATTCCTTCTAAATATTGGGAATAGAAATATTCAACTTTTAGCTATATTTATGTGCAAGCACAGAAATGCAGTTACTCAAAGTCATTCTCCATCATATCAATATAAAATATCAGCAATATTGCATCTCATTTCAAAATGACTTGGCAAATCAAAACATATCTCATATATATAACATGCATATATACATATTCTGTTTGAGAAATGTAGTTCTATTAATAAGGATAGCACTGTCTAAAAAGTAAAATGAATTTCCAAATACTTCTGATATGACTACAATAACAGAAATTATTATTATAACTCCACATGCTAAGCCTTTGATATTATAAGTATAGAGCATATTCCTCATAAGATTTTAAATTTCTTGAAGAAACTAATATTTTCTCATGTTTTCATAATGTGTAACATACTGTAAATACTAAAAAAAAACATTTTTATGAGTTAATGATTCTCTTAGCTTATAGGTGAATGTCTGTTGTATGACTTATCCAAAAAATCTACCTTTAAAATTCCTGAGCTGCTTCAAATCCAGGAACCACTCTTCCTCCTTTCTGCAATCCATGCCAATAGGTCACATTTAGATTAGTTATTACTTAGCACTCTACCACATTTTTTGAAAAGCATACAAAAAATAAAATACACAAAATAATTTTCTTTAGTAGTGAGACCTCAAAGGCTTTCAGAAATCCCTGATTATATCCTTCCCCCACTACTTTTATCAGTCATTCTAAACAATTACCAATAATCTTTGACACCTTTTCCTATCCCCTCCTTGACTGCAGTGGATTAGCTTTGCCTTCTACTTAATAAGAAAATGAAAGCTATTAATGAAATTTCTTTTATTTTCTACTCCACTTCTTAGGATTTATTCCATATATAATCATTTCATCTGGCTTAAGTATCCACTAATTAAAAGAAGAGGCTCTCCTCTAGTTTGCTAATCCCTAGTTTTTATTTGGAGTCCCAGCCCTCCTGTTTCCTTGGTGACCCTTCCTTTCTCCATCTTTTCTCTTGTTCCTTCAATCTCTGTTGAAAGAAGAATCCTATTGATTCTTACCTTTCAAATTAGTTCTTGGTCTTTATATTATAAAAACCAGTATCTTATCACATAACCTTACTGTTCCTTATCTGTGATGCTGTATTTATTGTCCCACTGGATCTTTATATCTAATCACCCTTCAACCTCCCTCTACTTTATCCTCATCACTGCAATTAGAACAATTGTTCTAAAATGCAGCCAAGAACTCTAAGCCTAATACAACTATCTCCCTCGCTTCATAGTTCCTACGCATGTTATACAGACCCATAGTTACAAGTTCCATAGCTATGATGGCATACACCATTGTGTCTAACTAAAACGCTTTGGCCCTTCATCCTCCGTCCCTTCTACTCTCTTCCACACATCTTCCTCTGACTCACTTCAATGTATCCTTTGAGAACAGCTTCTATTCTTCAAAGTTCTACCTATTCTTCAAATCCTGCCTTGACTCTGTAATTTGAATATAATGCCACCTTTCTTGATTCCCATCACATTGTGTGAATATCTCTATCAGAGCATTTATGAACTTAATATTTAATGTATTGAACATGCTTCCTGCTTTCCCTGCTAAGGTGCCAGCCCCTAAAGAACAGGGACTTTGTAGCTCCAGGGTCTTGTATGGTATCTGACTCATCTAAGTACTCTACTACTGTCTCCTGAATGATAAATGACTAAGTGAAGCCCTTGCAGTGTGATAGCTCAATTACAGTTATTTTCACCATCATGCAAAAAACTAAAGGATTCACCATTTTCCTAAATTGGAGGTGTGGTGAAGTTGGAAACTGGAATAGTACAGTAAATGAACAATAAAAAAAAAGCCAAGCGAACAAGAAAGGCACTCCAAGCAAAGTCTTGGTTCTTACTCTTCCATCAGCATTTTGTATTAACATCCAGTTCGGAAAAGAATGCGTTCTAAGTGTAAGGATGTTTTTGTTTTTGCTTTTGTTTTAAGATAGTGAGTAGAAATAACTCTTCACAAACTCAGGCTTGCTTCTCATTTTCAGAATGTGCCCCTTTAAAATAAATCTGTAGTTGCTTCTGTTATAAGCAAAATGTAACATGATAGCATTTACAGCATGGCATATTTATTTTAAGGGGCGGGGCCTAGACTTAAATGAACACATTATTTTGACATGTATTATTTAAAGTTGTCAAATGAGACCACGTTTGTCTTTCTTCATACCTTCTCTCTCTTCTCTATGTAGAACCCACAGTGAATGTATCTAGGACATTGAAACTAGAAGCGATATACAGTTAATATGTCTAAGAAAGTTTTTTGACATAAATATTTTTCAAAACCTGACTTGCCTTAATTTTAAATTCTCTGTGCTGAGAATTTTTGTTTTTTAATGATAAGATATAATAGAAATAAGAAAAAAGATATAATGTTAACATAATTCACTATGTACCACTTTTTCTTATAATGAAGGTATTTATCACCTCAGAATTATACTATTCAAATAAAAATAATAAACCCCATTATCCACACTATTAAAACACCTTTATATTAGTCTAAAATGGCCCTTTCAATACTGAGCTTTTGTTCTCAAGTAAAATGGTAACAATAGACAACCAGGCATTAAGTAGACATTAGGACAAATATAGGGCATAAATGAATGGTTGATAGATACAAGTTCAGGTGTAATGTAATTATTTGGTCTTACTTAACTAGCGATTAGAATAACTTTTTCTGGTCAAAATGAATATGAAGTAAGTAATGTTTGCAGTTTATATCCCTCTTGAGCTCTGAGATATGTGACTTGCTTGATTATTAAAGCATTTTGTAAATGTTGAATATAGCTCTAGATATTTTCAATTTATTTTCAAAAAATTTGAAGGTAGCTTTTTACAAAGACTGTGTTGTTTTATTTTTCATTAGCAACTCCAGTGGAATTTAAATGGAAAGACTCTTACAGTCTCTAATATTTTCCTAATCAAATATAAAAATACTTTTCATTACCCATTACAGCTATATTGAGGGCACAAAAAATAAAAGGGAACTATTACTTATTGTTCAAAGTATAGGAATAAAACACATCCTTATGTATCAACTACTCTTCTGGGATATAAAATACTTTATCATTCCCTCCCTTTCCTAGGTTATCTATGTAATTATCTTGCACTTCTTGAGAATTAAAGGCTGACATGGGTCTATGTCCCCGAATAGGGACTCAGGCTGACAAAATCTATGTGAGTATTAAAGAGACTAGGTTTCATTATATAAACCCCCAGATCCTAAAAGAATTAAACTTTGAGTCTGCTGTGTGAAAAACATGTTAAATATGTGATTTTTTTCTTCTTTTCTCCAAGTATGAATTTCCTAACTGGCACTTTATTTCCAATATTCCATCTAGAGTGGGGCTGTCACAAGGATGATGCTGTGAGTGGCATCTTGTAGAGTTATGAACTACACAAGCTGTATCTCTGTATGTGGCAGCCTTGGTCGGAAAACATGTTCATATTCCATATAACCATTTGGTAAAGCCTCTGTAATAAGAACAAGGCTAAAAATTCATAATTTTTCTTTTTATTGTATATGCTAAAATTAGGGAAAACATGTATGGCCTTAAAATATCCTAACTAGCCTTCAGAAGCATTTAAAAGCAGGATCACAAAAATTCAGGGCATTTTAAGCGCTATTTTAGAGTGTGTTTCATTAAGAAGTACTAGAAAATTACTCGTAATCTCCAAAAGACAAACATCAGAAGTTTCCCCTTTTGAATGTATATACATTTTAAATTTCAATAACAATGAAATATTAGGGCTAATGAGTTGTTATAGCAAGATAGTAATGACTAGTTTTGGAAGTTAAATGTTACCATAATAAATAACAAAACTCAAATATAATATTTTTGTGAATGTGGATATTTTGCAACGTGCTGCCAATAATATTCCCTAAGATTTCACGAGTCAGACTGGTCTCTCTTTTCTCTTTTAACTGATTTATGAAACATGGCTACAAGGAAGAGATTCTTAAAGCTGACAGCCATGATTAAACATCACTTTAATTATTTCCAGTTTTTTACATTTCTCAGACAGAAAACAAAATTAAACATAACAAGTCACACTTACTTGTTATAAGAATGAGTATCTTCATGAGACTCATATTTCCAACCAACTTCCACATAACTTCACCGTCATGGAACTTCTTTTTCATCTCTTACCTAGATTATTTTCCTTTTCTTCCATTAATGGCCACTTTTTTTTTATTCCAGTGATTATTTCAACTACACACACACACACACACACACACACACACACACACACACACACACACACTTTTTTTCCTCTTAAACATGTTCAAATTAAATAACATTTTACTTTTTCAGTTTAGAATATAAGATTCTTATAACTCTATAGAGTGTCCTGACTGGACTAGCTAAGAGGTCATGTAGTATAGTGCTTAAAGCTTGGGCTCTGGAATTAGACTGTAAAGTTTTAAACCCTTGCTCCAGTCCTTACCTGTGGTATGACTGTGAGCAACTTATTTGACTTCCCTAATGCTTTGTTTCTTCAAATGCTAAATGATACTGGCCATTTTAATACTTACTATATAAGGTTCTTGTGAAGAATAAATGAAATTGCAAATTCCTCACCTCAATACATGGTATAAAGCAGTTATGTAATGACTGTTAGTCATATAACTTATATCTACTGACTAATTAATGCCTGAGGGTGTTTTGATATTAATAATTCTGAGAGATATTTATAAATTCAAAGGTTTAAAATATGTAAGCCATATAAGACAGATGGCAACCAGTAAATAATGGAAAGTTGTGTCGGGTACATATTAGAACTCTTGCTCTTTACAGGATAAAGGAGCAGAGGAGAAAGTCATTGCTCACTCCTCTTGGGTGAATGTCTCTGCTTTCATTAAAGCTGGGTAACACCTTTAGAACTTAGATTTATGGAGTTCATGCCATTTATATGTGAAGGGGATAGGTCCATCTGGCATAAATCAATTCAGTCAGTCACCTTTGCTGATTGACTCATTATAAATATCACCACAAGCCAAAGGTACATGACAGAGAATAAATGAAAACCATTTATGAAAGCAGGCATAGAACAAAGAAACTGATTCAAAAAGCTGAAGAACATTATATTCCTAAATGTTTATAAATGCATCTAAAAATGTTAACAGAAAATATTACATGTAATGTTTTACATTACAGATTTTTAAGGGATAAGGGTCTCCAGTCAATGATAAAAATTCTCTTTTGGAGTGTAACTTCTTTCTTTCTTATGGCTCGACAATTTCATAAATAATTAATTCTAAGGTATAGCAAAGAATATAGTAAAATCCACAAATGTAAAATCTTTGGCACTCATCTACTGGTAGACATTTGTAAACCTCCATTTAAAGGCCAAAAAAGAAGACAGTTTACACTTAAGTCATATATTTTTTTATCAGTATCCTAGCATATGTAGAAAGTACAATATAATTTATTTTAGACCAACTGAGGTAATGAGACTTAGGTTTTAGTGCCGGCGTGAGCAAATACAACTTAGTAAGTACAAAGGTAGAATCATACTCATGATATGACAATGGCAGCTTAAACACTTCTATGATTCCACATTTCCCCCTCTCCATCCATCTGGCTACTATCTGTTAATCTTTAAGGATACAACTCAAGATCCATTCTTCTCCATAAAACTTTTTTGATCTGTCCAAGTATAATTAAATTTTCTACTTGTCATGAACTTATGGTTCTCTCTATACCTATCTTTCATGGGGTCTGTAACACTATATTGCAATTAGTTCTTTACATAGAAATTGCTTCCAACACTACAGTAAACCTATGAGTGCAAGGGGTCTTATTTCCTTATCTCCTAGCAGAAGAGATAGCTGAAAGTAAGTACTTAATATCTCCTTGCTGAATGGACAAATGAATGAATAAATGACATCTAACCCAGTCTAATCATAGTAAGGTACAACAATTGTTTGAAGGTAATGATTATCTGAGTATTGCATATTGTGGTTGGGTATATGGTCCTAGAAATCAAGAGCAATATTTGGGCTTAGCATGAGCACATGGGCTATTTTTGAAACCCTGAGTGTAAATGAGTCTGACTTGAGAAGGTTAAAAAGAGGCCATGAAGCAGTCAAAGAAGAATGGCAATGTAAGCATTAAGTAAGAAGGTGGAAATTCTAGTTAGTAAAGAGGTTAAGGACATAGGACTTTGCTTAACCATGGGCTGGTGTGGTGGTGCCAGAGAGCATAATGGAAAAGGAGTTAGAAAATGGCCTCACTGAAAGGAAGATCTCTGTGTATAAAAGACAATGGAAGTGTTAACTGGTGGGGTTTTTGTGTATGTGTGTAATAAAGACAATATAGGGATAATCAAGGATAGTGACATAAAGTGAGTCTTCCTTTGGACAGTAACCCAGAATGTCAGAGATGGAAAGTCTGATGAGATTAGATTTTAGTAGATCATAAAGTTAATCACTTTGGGATCTTGTAGGTAGAAATAGCCCAAATTATTCCAGAATATTTAGTGGCAACTGAATAGTGTGTAGAGATAACCCTTGTTGTATGGTACTCAGAAACCTTGTAGGAGAAAACTCACATTCTGATAACAACTGGAGATCAGCTGTAATCTGGCAGGCAGAACTTGAGAAAATGAACCCTTGAAGGGAGGTAGGGAAGGAGGGAGAGAGAGAGAGAGAGAAAGAAAGAAAGAAAGAAAACAACCAGCCAAGCAAGAAACAACCCTGTCAAGGTGATGTCTGACACAACAGGACATGCTCAGCACCAAGAACTGCACTTGGTTTCCTGAGCACTGAAAAAATATGTCTGAACACTTCAATCCAGCTATCCATCAACTTAAAATCTAAAGTCTATGGATACTGGGATGAAGAAGGAGACATTTTAAATAAAAGCTCCTACCTTCCCTGCTCTCTTGTTTCCTCCTTCAGGACACTCCTCACTGTGTTCCAAAATAGCAGGATGCTAGAATAAAGAACATCTTCCTACAGGCCACCCAGAGATGTAAGCATAAGACACTAATTATAGACATATCCAGTAAGGAATTTATTGAATAGATTAAATGTATTAGTAATTCAAATGCCAAAGGCAGGTTTATAATACCATGTTAATTATCCATCTGGGAGGTGGATAAGAAAAAACAAAAGAGGTAAAGCAAAAGGCTGAGTGGCAAACTTTGACATCGAAATTTTTGTATGACCTCCACTCTTTGGGAACTACTAGAGGAATGTGAATTCTGGAGGAATATGAATTTTTAGCAAGCTCAGAGCTTCTAATTATGTAAGTAGAGCATGGATCCTATGAAATCTTTTAATGCAAAATGGCGAGTCTGGTCCAGGTGTCCCATCACAGTATCTTTAAAGAAACGTTGTTCTAGAGTAATAGACAAAAAATATTTTCAAAATAATGTTGAGATGTTATTTGCCTTTTTTATTTTGTTGACATTTGCCTTGGTGAGGCACAAATGATGGTGGGTTAAAATGCTGTGCCATGGGACAAATCAGGTTGGAGACACTAGAGTGTCCTAGCAGTCGTATTCTACAGTGACACATATTCACAGTTAGAAAAATTTTACTTAAAATTACTTTAAAAATTTTGCTTAAAAAAGCATATTTTATGAAGCAGTAAAATTATTTGTTTTATTAAATCTTTACCTGAGTATACCTATTTTTAATATTCTGTGGATATTGTATTAAAATATGATTGTTTAGAGTAAAAAATACTTCTTTGATGTTCTGTGTTCTTGGATGAACTTTTTTGTTTTGTTTTGTTTTTGCAAGAAATATCATTTTTACTTGAAAGCCGTATCTTTAAGAAATGAAATACAAACCAATATCACTCTTCTCATTTATTTTTATTTTGTTTGGAAAACATATTTTTTAAACAAGAGTGTTTCATGTAAAAAGTGCATTTTTTAAATAAGTAAATAAGTAAATATTTTTATATGCTCTTTTTTAATCTCCAGTATGGTAAATATTAATAGACATAATTCATATGAACTATATCTTTTTTGGGGTTCTCAATAATTTTTAAGAGTGTAAAAGGATCTTGAGACCAAAACATATGACAACCATTATGCTAGAGGGATAAAAGAAGGGAAAGAACATGAAGGTTTGAAAGTAGTCAGAATGCTGTGTTTTATGTTGAAGGTCAGTTTAGTTGGAGAGGATATAGAGTGCTACCTCAGTTAGCAAAGGAACTAATAGATAAAAAAGCTTTATCTGGAAAACCAGAGTTTAAGACTCAGGAAAGTTCAGATTAGATAGGGCGAACATGTACTCTGGTTTGCCTAAGCTAGCCCCAGTTTGTGTTTGTCATTATACAGTCATTCCATTTTCAGGTGTTCTCATGGTTACAAACAGGACCCTGTATAAATATATTTCTATTTCAGCACAAGCTAAGTTGTCTGGTGATGTTAGAGACCTGTTTCCACCAGGATTTAGAATATTACTTGTGGGTTTAGGGGCAGGGGTAGCCCTAAACTATTTAGAAGTTATATTCTTCAACTGTAACCTGATTTTTTTGCGTTGTTGATATGAAAGGTATTTTTGGCTATAAAATTATACAAAGTGTTTATTATTTATTCTATGATTTGTTATCCTTCACTTTTAAAAAATTGTAAATACTATTTTAATACGTGATATGACTTAGAATCAGACAACATGGGATCAATCCCAGTTTTGATCATTAATCATCCAATGACCGTTGATGGGCCACTTACTTTCTTTAAAAAACTGTATTTCTTAGGATATTGTGAGAATTAAACAATTAATGGTAAAGTTTGTGATATTGTTTTATGAATACCAGGCATTATATTTGGTTGGGATGATGAAAGTCGATCAAGTTTTACATTATTTTGTGCCACTTTTTAAACTGAATAATTAAATGAAAATTTAAAGACATATCATTCAGATGAAAATAATTTTCTATCTATTGCAGAACACAAATGTGGGGTGGGAGTGTGCTAACTTACTTAATGGAGGAAAAAAGATGAACAGCTGCGAATAAGTCTGTGATAAAAAATATGCAAAGAAGGAAGACTGAATTTAATTCAGACCTAAATCTGCCAATTTTAATTCACAAAGAGCACGACACTAAAGGCAGTCAGTTAATGGGAGCATTAAGTGAAGTAACACTTCTAGTGTTTGCTTACCTTGGAAAGGTATTCTGTCTATTGTTTAAGGATATAGTGGTTTGACACATGGCTAGGTAAACATATAGCAATTTTAAACAGAGTAGACTAGTGTGAAATCAAGGTTAATATTTACAAATAAGGAGTATCTATAGTCTATCTAGAGTGGCCGTATTTTAACCAAGTTGAAAAAAAATTAGAGTGTTAGAGGCATTACAGATATTCTAGAAGTTATCCTACTAGCCTGAGGGCAAGAATTCACTGTGCACCCTTTCTGAGCCTGGAAACGAGTATAGGCTCATCTTTCTTGCCCTTTAATTAGAACAGGACCCGTGCTTTCTCCTTTGGTCACTGTGACCCTGGGATCTAAGGACTAAAAAGTCAGATTATAGACTAAATTCTTAAATGTCTGGTTGAATTGCCTCAACATTTAGTGGAGTTAAAAGATAAAAGAATATGAGATACTTATGATAGAGCTAAGTTGGTGAACCCGGTAATGCTGTTAGGAGTTAGTTGGACAGTTATTGGACAGTCATTCCATTTTCAGGTGTTCTTATGGTTACAAACAGGACCCTGTGTAAATATATTTCTATTTCAGCACAGGCTAAGTTGTCTGGTGATGCTAGAGACCTGTTTCCACCAGGATTTAGAATATTAGTTAGGTTAGTTAGGGCCAGTGTCCCCAATAAGAAAACATGGAGTCGGGACAGCTAAGACAAAACAACACTAACATCCTGTTTTGCAGCTTAGATGAGACCATCAACACATGAACATTAACCTAATAGGTAGATGGATGTGTGATCAAAGCGCTGATTGACAAGCCTTAGCACACCCTGGTTGCTTAAGATAGTTTTGTAAAAGAGCTCATAAAAATCCCTAGACCTAGACCAATGGCAACCCTCTTGGGTCCCCTTCTTCTTCAGGAGCTTTGTACTATCACACAATAAACTCTGTTTTGCTGCCCATCACTCTTCATCTTGTCTACCTCTTCATTCTTTGAAGCTGCATGACCAAGAACTCCAGGTACTAAAGGAAAAGAAATCCTGAAACAATATGAGGGGCATCAAAACAAATGCTTTGTTTGCTTATTTACTTACTTACTGATTTATGACCCTTGGTTTGTACAAATTGGACTGTACAAATCTTGAAGTTAGGTATTCCATCTTATGCTTTTGATTTTATGTTTCCTTTACTCTTACAAGAGGAACTTCATAAAGTGAGAATTTACTGAATAATTCATTGAGAAGATATAAGAATTTTTCAAGTCAATTTATACTTAGAGAAATACTAAAAGGTCTTAGTTTTTAAGGTCAATGCATTTAACTAAACACACATACATGGAAAAATCAAATAAAAAATATAATCATGTATTTGCCATTCAACCCTTTGTTTCTCAATCTTTTAGTAGTCTTTACATGACTGTTGGAATCTGCCAGAAACAGAAGCAAGAACAAAATGCTATGCCGGTGTTGTTATTTGCCAAGATACCTATCCAGAGGGGCTCCTGATTGCCTCAGTCAGTTAAGCGTCTGCCTTCAGCTCAGGTCATGATCCCAGGGTCCTGGGATGGAGCCTGACGTTGGGATCCCCGCTCAGTGGGGAGTCTGCTTCTCCCTCTGCCTCTGCCCATCCCCACCACTGGTGCTCTCTCTCTCTCTCTCTCAAATAAATAAAAAATAAAACCTTTAAAAAAAGAGAAGTATTTATCAAGGAAAGTAATTAAGTAGGCCAAACCTCGTGACTTCCATAAAAGTTTGAGAGATTCATGTTTAATTATAACACCTCAGTCTTATTGCCTAACGGAATGCATCATTATAACTTATTCATCCTTTAGTCGAATAGTTATTTTAAAGGAATGTAGATTTTTTCCTTAATTATGCACAAACTATTAAGTAATCATACAGGATCTTTAGTTGCTAGAAAACAAAACCCTCTCACAACACTGTTTTTAATTGAAATTACAAAGAAGTTGAGTCCCAGAGATTTATTGTATTTACTTTCATAAAATTGTGCATAGAGGTACTTACAAAGGAGAGAAAGAAGAGAAAATAGGACAGAAAAAGAACAAGGAAAAGAGTAGGGAGAGAGGGAATAACAAAGGGAGGAGAGAGAAAATAATGAAATAAAAATTATTTAAATCTTTAATATCTTTGTGTTAAAAAGAATACATAAACACACATATTGGATACAAAGATTAGGTAGCTCTAAGAGCTAATTCTTAGATAATATTACATTGATTTACCTAAATTATTTAATATTAAACTGTTAGGATTTATGTGAATCAATAAAATAAACCCCTTTTCTGCATCCGTTCAAATCTGATTAGTATCTAATAGCAGATAGAAAACCAGAATATTACCAAAAAAAGAAAATCAAAATAATTTTTGGTGATGATATTTTGGTTCTGATACCAAAAGCAGATATATCAAAAGGAAAAATAAACAAGTGAAACTATGTCAAACTAAAAAGCTTCTGCACAGCAAGGGAAACTATCAACAAAACAAAAAGGCAACATTCAAATGAAAGAAGATATTTGCCAGTGATATATCTGATAGGGGGTTAATACCCAAAGTATCTAAAGAAATTATACATCTCAATGATAAAACAAAAACAAAAACAATTCAATTAAAAATTGGACAGAAGATCTGCATAGACATTTTCCCATAGAAGACATACAGATGGCCAACAGACTCTGAAAAGATGCTCAACCTCACTAGTCATCATGGAAATGCAAATCAAACCCACAGTAAGATATCACCTTACACCTGTTAGAATGGCTATTATCAAAAAGACAAGAAATAACAAGTGTTGATAAGGATGTGGAAAAAAGAATTCTTATGGACTGTTGGTGAGAACATAAATTGGTTTAGTCACTATGGAAAACAGTATGGAGTTTCTGCAAAAGATTAAAAAATAGAACCACCATGTCATCCAGCAATTTCACTTCTGGGTATTTATGTGAGTTAAATGAAAACACTAACTTGAAAAGAGATAAGCACCCCCATGTTCATCGCAGTATTATTTACAATAGCCAAGATATGGAAACAAACTAAGTGTCCATTGACAAATGAATGGATGAAGAAAATGTGGTATATACATACAATGGGATATTAATTAGCCATAAAAAAGAATGAAATCTTGCCATTTGTAACAACATAGATGAACCTCAAAGGCATTACGCTAAGTAAAATAAGTCAGAGAAAGACAAAAACTGCATACTTTCACTAATTTCAGACTAATTATTGAAACATGCCTTAAATAGAAAGAACATAATATTCTTAATACTGAACCACAGAATTTACTGAACCTGTTTTGTTCTAATGACAAATGAGGATCATTGCAGCTGTCCCTTCCCTTCTTGCTGAATGTGTGTAAGTCAGCTTCTTAAAATTTAATAGCATGGAGAAAAACAATAGAATGAATCACAGATCTTGATCTTCCTTGAATTTCCTGGCTAGGATTCTATTCCAAGGCCTTTGTAATTGTTCTTTCGTCACCTGGAATATTCTTCCCATGGCTATACGTATGATTTCCTCCCTCCCTTTAAACTTTTGGCTCAGATACCACTATTTCAATAAGAACTTCCCTAACCGCTATATTTAAAATAGCTACAACCCCCTTCCATCCATATAAATCCAATCCCCCTTTCTGCTTTATTTTTTTCCATTGCACTCATCACCGTTTGAAATAGTTCATATTTTACTTATTTATTTTGTTCCTGTCTTTCTAACTCTACTAGAGTATAAGTTCTATGAGGTGTAGGATTTTTATCCGATTTACTCACTTCAGTATTCCCAATAATAAGTATAGTATTTGGCACATTGTAAGTATTAAATAAATACTTGCTGAATGTATAAAAGCTTTCTGAGGCAGAAAAAAAAAAGAAAGTAAGAAAAGATGAAAGGAAGAAAAAATAAAGTGGTATGGTTCTTTCCTCACATTGACCATGAGGGTAATTCAGAAAAGAGAAATAGTTCAGGCAAAATTCCAGGGATGTTTAAAGAAAATCCCTCTCCCCAAAAGCCAGCAGAGTTTGAAGTGTTCCCTTCACATTCTCTAGCTCTTTGTTCTCTTAAGTCATTAGGCTTATCAATTAATATCTTAAACTATTCGGTTTAACAGCCTGGGTTTTTTTCTCCCTCATGATCTGGTGGAAGATACAGAAGTACAATAACAATATATATGAAACTCAGCTTTCCAGAAAAATCTTCTAACTGAAATAGAGATGAAAACCAGAAAGTTATTTTTAAATTTTTCTCAAATACTCAGGGGCGCCTGGGTGGCACAGCAGTTAAGCGTCTGCCTTCAGCTCAGGGCATGATCCCGGCGTCATGGGATCGAGCCCCACGTCAGGCTCCTCCGCTATGAGCCTGCTTCTTCCTCTCCCACTCCCCCTGCTTGTGTTCCCTCTCTCACTGGCTGTCTCTATCTCTCTTGAATGAATAAATAAAATCTTTAAAAAAAAAATAATTTTTTCTCAAATACTCAAAATGTGTCACTAATTTGTCCTATAAAAATCATATTTTGTCAAAAGTGAGCCTTCACAGAATATCATTCATTCATGTTTACATTAGACAGGATTTTAATGAAAGCGTTGGTACATTTTACCAATCCAGAGCAAATTAGAAATAGCACAGTCGAAGGAGTAAGAATAGCTGATACAGATCAATAAACACATTGAGGGTGACAATAAATTGTTCCCTCCTTTGTGGCTCTACTGTACCTTGTAAATTATTTCTTTTACAACAATTATTTTATTTGCTCACATTCCTTGCTGTGAGTTGCTTCAGCAGAAGGGTGTGTTTTACACATTTTGCCTACAGCGTATGTACTACTTAGCCAGGCACCTGTCAAATGGTGCTCAGTAATATCTCATTTAAGCGGGTTTTAAGTAAATGAGTACATTTAAACTGTAAATTGATAATTGTCTCTTCACAGAGACAGGTTGACCCCCCCTGACTGAATGAGAAATACTTCAAAAGAGCTGCTGGCAAATGGGTCTGCTGGGGGCACATTTCAATGGAAACAAAGAACCTCAGAAAAACTGCCCAAGAGGCAGACAGGAGAGAAGTTACTTATCAGCTTTCATCATGGAAATAGCTGTGTTCATACTCTCACCCATTAAGAGCAATCTGGATTTTTTTTTCATTTTTAAACATTTTCTTTTATTACAAAAAAGTTTGTGGCATAGTGTATGGACAATACCTTTTTTTTTTTTTTTTTTTTCAATGTATGAGACAGAAAACCAGCACTGGCAATGTTTCATCTGGTTCTCTGTGCGCTGAAGATGCCTTGTTCCTGGCTGGGTTTTTTGGAGGAAATGCTGAGCTAGCATTTGGTGTGCAGGGTATTTTTAGGGGTCAACAAATTTGGAAGGGATAGAGAAGAAGTAGAATTAAGGAGCAGAAGTCAAATTGTGATACGTGCCCATGAAGCACTCATGGGTCAAAACCACTGAAAGCTTAGGAGTTAATATTGGTATTTAAAACATGCTTCTTTGGAACTAAATGACCAGGGATTTTAGGTGCTGCCTTGGTCAGTTACTGGATATGGGCCATTCTGAGGAGGACCTGGTTTCTCCATTTGCAAGAGCCCAACAGAGGGAAAAATAAATCCAGTATAACAAACTTTTCCTTGTCAGGGAAACATTCTCTGTCTCTTGAAACACACACACACACACACACACACACACACACACACACACACACACACACATTAACTGGAATTCCTCATTCATTCCTAAGTGCAATCCTGATAGATGTGAAATTTAGACCAACTGGCCTCCAATCATGAATTAATAGGACCAAATAAGACCTTAAGTTTCAATAGTTATTGTATTCCAAAAAAAAGTTGATGAAGGTTACTTATAGTGTTCTTTTAAAATTTTACTAAAAGTAAAAATACAAAGTACATATCTAAAATAAAATTTACAAAAGCCAGGTAAAGTACAGTAATTATCTTGTAACTTCTGTTTCTTACCAACTCTTTAGAGATCGTTGATAATCTTTTGCTTTATAATATTAGAGAAATTTAATGAATATGTATAGTTGCAGATGTTAGAAAATTGCTGCTGCAGTGGGAACCAGATACATTACACAAACTAATTTGCTTTTTTATTGTCACCTGAAATGCTGTTATTTTACATGAGGATGTAACTATATAAATTCAATCAATGGTTGCTTTTTAAAAAGAAAAATGAACTTACATGTTTTGATTAAAGAGAAAAAAGGAGTTTTAATGAGTAAATAAAATATTTCAGGCAGGAGGTAAAAACTAATACATACCTATTGTTTTTCACCTTGATCACGAAAAATATTTAAATAATATGCTTATCAACAAAATAACAATTTATTGAAAAATTAAACTCAAACCTTCAACTTTGTACTTATTTACATGGCATGGGTAAGGTATAATAAATCACAGTGAGTCAAATTGCAACTTAATGTAAATGCTGAGAATTAGCCACTAAAAACTGGGATGGCATAATGGCTGGCATCTGTTCAGATTGGTCAATGCACATACTGCTAGTTGCTATCTATGTGGAATGTCGCCTGGCTTACAGAATTTAGTAAAAATGTACTGGTGATCTGCCATACTGACTGCTTGAAAAGGAATTCTGAATTGTCATAACATGCAGTGATTAGATAGAAAAATTATAAAATTTAAATCAAGAAGGTTTTAGTATCAACCAGTCTGGTCATTAATACGTCGTATTTATTGAACCATATAGTTTTCAGTCTACTGTAATAAGTATAACTGATTTTTTCCTTTTTAATTAGAGACTGTGTGAGAGAAAAAATAAAGTGTTTTTTCATTGGTAATTTATAATCCACTATAATGAAGATGACAATGACAAATAAATATTCAATTTTTAAAATCAATCTACTATGTATGCTATACATTGTTATTATATTAATATTCATTAAATATGAATCAAAACTTATTACTTTTAGGTAAAGGCATTCGGTGTGGTATTAATGGAATAGAGAATAAAATCTAAGCTTCTTAATTTTATGTGAATATTAAAAGTTATTTGATATCAATCAGATCCTCATGGGCCATCAAACTGAATAAATAGTTCATTTCCCCAGAATATACTCCACGCTGTCTTGCCTTTCTATCTTTTTCATTCCAGTTATTTTTTGTGCACTGAACTGTTCCAATGTCTGCTTTTTCTCTACATTTCCAATCTTAATTATTCTTCAAAGGCCAGTGGAAATGCTGCTTATAAAGGTTTTCTGGTCCCTCAGCTGACAATGCTCTCTTATAACTTTGATCATTCAACGCACTTGTATGCTTATACTATCTACTTTACACTCACTAAATTTTGTGGAAAGTCATCATTCTTACCAGAATATAATCTCCATATTGGCATGAAGAGTTTATTTTCTGACTTTGTGTCCTACATAACAACACCACAATGCCATTGTCTGCACTTAATGAATATTTATTGGAGAAGTATGTTTATTACCTACAAGCACCGAATAAGTATTATGATATATAACCTGAAATTTAAACTCAGATTCATTTATATACAGTCTTCTTTAACCTTATGTAAACTAAGCTCTGATTAGATTTCATGGAAAAGAGAGAACTAGTATGTGCATCTACACATACATTACACACGCCGTAGACATATATTTAGTCTCAGTACCTTTAAGTGTTCTTATATTTAACATTCTTTATAATTTAGTAATTCAATTAAGAGATCACAAATAACCATAACTCAGTTAGTACCATGCACATAAATAATAAAAAAGCACTATTATCCTGAAATCCTTACATTTTTAATATTTGACAGAGTGAATGAAATATAAGAACACTAATCAAGAAAAATATGTTCTGACAAATGAGACATTTATGTGAAAGAGAAAGGAGAAAAATAATTAGAATGAACAAATACCTATATTCATTTGGAAACCAGTTACTTTCAATCATTGTGTTAACACAAAAATCCATATTAAAAATTAATAGCAGTACCATACACCCTTTCTAGGAATTTAAATATTTTAAATCTGCAAGTCTTTGAGAAGGAATTTTATTTTCACCTATATATACATTTATACACACACATAAACATATACATATTTACCTCATTTATAGTGAATATGTTTCAGATAACTTCTATACTATAAGAAACACTCGATAATAGTTATTGTGAACTAACAAAATTGAAAGATCAGTGCAATTGTGAGCAATGTCCAGAAAGTTGACAATCAATGGAAAAATGCACCCTAATGAAAACACAAACTAGATTAAGATAGTTCCTACTATATCTGGGGATCCAGAGACATTTCATAAACTAAAATTCATGTGCATTATTAATATTTTGATTTACAG
Organism: Ursus arctos; assembly: GCF_023065955.2. NCBI lineage: Eukaryota > Metazoa > Chordata > Mammalia > Carnivora > Ursidae > Ursus > Ursus arctos. Next base: position 53,256,859 of record NW_026623056.1, on the reverse strand, counting down.
AACTCATCTATTTCCCAGACCCCCAGGCACATGTAGTACAAGAACACCAATTTAATTAAGATAACGTTTGAAATTCAAGAGCCAAGTTGGTCCCTTTTACATTAATAAGTTCTCCTTAAATAGATGCCATATATCAATTTCTGAAGGTTTACAAAGACAGAATTGTTAATGAGTTGCAAATAACTGAGCCTGGGGTGAAAAACATCATTGTCTTTGGGTGCTTCCTAATACTCTCATGGAGGAAGTTTCCTCTTTCTCTCAGGTGAGATGTATTAGAGATTTAACATCCTATAATAAAACTACCCAGCCACAGTCATTCATAATGAAGGAGAATACTTGGTTATATAAGAATGATGAAATTATTTATTTACCCCTTGGGTTTTAGCTATAAAATATCACAATTCACACATAATCCAATGCAAATGGTTGTTTGGAAGGTGAATTAGTTTTCACTAAATTCTTTGAGGTTCAAGAATTGTGTTTTCAAATAATCTATATATCATACACAGTATGTATTTGTTGTATGTTTTACATATATGTATATAATATATATGAACTAGGGTTAAGAAAACTGTTATAATGAGTCTTTAAAAGTTCAAATAAGATCTTCAGAAGATCAAGACACATACAGTCTATAATACATCTTGTCCAAAAAGAGATGTTAAATAATACTTGAAACCTCTAGGAAATATACCACAGCAGTCTTAGTGACACTTTGGCACACATAATAGAAATTAAAAGTGGAATGAAGGCTTAATAGACAACACAAGATTAACTTAAAATATTCTATTTATAATGTGACAGATACAATTTTAAAGGAGAATAATCAAGAACTTTCAGAGTAGCAATCCATATTATGATAATGCAAAAAAATTTTAAATGAGAAAATTTTATGCAAGCAATATATTTATAATATTAATAGGAATAAGCAGATGCTTTAAAACATAAAGCATTTATTAAATTATGGTTTCACTTACCAGTCACATCTAAAGTCAAACACCGGTAACCTGATTCAAAATTTTATTATCAATATTCTTAACAGAATATCAGAGAGCAAAGATAAACATAGAAAGACTTTAAAACTGATAAACGTAGCAATTAGACTATATCTCACTGAAAGTTAATAGAAGTCCTTGTGTTTATTCTGGTATATCTATCCACTAAAAAGAAATGAGCCATCAAACCAGGAAAAGACATGGAGGAAACGTAAATGTCTATTACTAAACAAAAGAAGCCAGTCATCAAAGGCTATATACTGATGACTGCAACTATATGAAGTTGCAACTCTTTTTACTGTTTCCAGAGTAAAGGTAGGTCTGTTTGGTTGCCCGGACTTTGGTGAGAGGGAGGGAAGGATCAGTAGAACACAGGAAATTTTTACGCACTGAAACTATTCTTTATGTTACTGGACTGGGGGATCGATGTCATTATACATTTGTCAAAGCCCAAAGAAAGTACAACACCCTAACGTAAAGTATGGACTTTGGGTGGTCATGGTGTGACAATGTTGGTTCATTGGTTTTAACAAACGTTCCACTCTTATGTGGGATGTCGACAGTGAGTGAGTCTGTGCATGTGTGGGGAGGGAGGGGATATGAGTCCTCTCCAGCTCTTCAGCTTTGCTGTGACTCTAAAATTCCTTTAAAACATAAAGAAATTATTAAAATATATCAGCAAAATATAATAATTAAAGCCGATTTTACAGACATGTAGCTGGAAAATGATACTGCCACCAAAGCTACATAATAAAAATTGCACGTCAATTTATTAATTCATCTTTCCCTAACTTCCTATTCTAAGGTATACACATAGATGGTTGGTAAAAGGGATAGTATGTACTTTATAATTTACAAATCCTAAATTTGGTGGGACAGCAATATACATATATTTTACCTAAATCATCCAAGCAGTTTTTATTTATTAATATTCATAAATGTAACATCTCATCAGAGATTTCAGTTTTCCTCTGCTGTTCAAATGGGGAGTATAAGGAGAGCCTTTTGCATGTCAAGGTAGAAGAAGCATAGATCGCCCCTACTACCTATATTTACCTGCTAGGAATAAAAATTAGTTAAGTGAAAATGATTATCGTATATATCTTCTCTCTTCCTTGTGAATGAAGCCTAACAAAAGTGACAGACCTGAAATTACAACCACCAAACAAAGCCAAGATAGTGGTTGCCCACGTTCATTGGCAAATACGGCACAGGTAATATTGTGAGTTGGGATGTCATCAAAGTCAAGATGGTGGAGGCTCATTCCTGTAATGACTCTGCTTTAAATGTAGGTTTTCTAAAGCAACATCTAAAGGTATGACATCTGCACAGCCCAGAGCACCCAAATCTGCCATCTCCCCGCATTCATTTTTCTCTGATGACCAGGTCTCTTTACCAGCTGAAGTGGAGAGAGGAGCTCTTGGACCCACAGGCCATGGTCTGCATGCTCCCTTTCTGTGCACTGGTCCTCTGTTTCAGACATTTTAGAGTCATTCAACTTCGTTAAAAGAAATTGGGAATTCTGGAGTTTCCTGACTGCTTTCCATGTTGGCTGTGTTGGTGGTGGTTGTGGGTGGAGTGATAGTAGCAGTGACATTGCTTGTGTTACTATGCCAGGCCGCGTTGTTGCCGGGCTGCACTGCTGCTGTTCCAGCAGCAGCTAGCTGTGTAGCGGTACCGGAGAAGCAGAAGGGCCGGAAGAATTAAGCCGTCCTCATGCGGATGTAAATGGTATAAAGAAGGCATTAGCTCCAAACATTTGTATTCAGTTAAGGTGGTGGCAAATAAATTATAAAATATACTCTTTATACATTGTGGGGAAATGTCATGTAATTTCAAATCTACACATGTTTAGTCCGGGAAAGTATTTATTCCCCCTTTAAGGAATACTGGAAGAGTGTCATCTCTCGATAAGAAGAATTTGCTGTAGTGGGGAGATGTGGGCAATTGGGGAGGAGGGAACTATTGATAATAATTAATACAGTTATCCCCACACAGTTTCATAACTCTTATGGATTTTGGGAAATTTTGTAGTCAGGTAACTTGTACAATTCTGAGGAAGATTGTCTTTCATTGATACAAGGACATCCTCTGGATTATTTTCAAGAAAGAATTAGCCAAATTGGAACTAAAATCTATTTTTAAATGTTCTATTAATTCTCCGTCAAAATTAAATTTTTAATGTATACATAAATTTTATATGTGTATATATATATAGGTCAAAATTAAATTTTATATGTATATATAAATTTTATATGTATATATATATACATATAAATACATATACATATATATATATAGGTATTGATGTGTATTGTGTGTGTGTGTATTTCTCATTAGTCCTAGGAAGACATGAGCAAATATAACTTATTTGATGTCTATTGTGTAAAATTAAAGGGCAATTGAAAAATAAGTAATTATAAATAGGCAAAATCAGCAATATCCAGGATAATCCAAGATTATATCTGTATTTTATGTTCAGTTGATTACTAATCTTAACTGTATCTATGAAGCATTTACAGCAGTACAGAGATCAGTGTTTCACTGAATTATGATGGGCAGAGTAATGGCCACCTGAAGGTGTCCATGTCCCAATCCCCAGAACCTGTGAATTTGTTATCTTATATGGCACGGGGAATTTGGTAGATGTGGTTAAATTAAGGTTATTGAGAAGGGGAGATTATGGTGGATCACCTGGGTAGTGTGAGTGTAAGGACAAAATTCCTTATAATTCAAGGAAGGGACAGAGAGTCAGAGTCGGAGAGAGAATGAAAGGTGCTACACAGATAGCTCTGAAGAAGTGCTAAAGCCAATCAATGAAGGTGGCCTCCAGAACGGGGGAAAGAAAGGAAAGGACTCTCTCGAGGACTCTCTCCTAGAATCTCCAGAGGAAAGCAAACACCTGAAATCAAGGTCCTTAATTTTAGCACAGTGAAAAGCATTTCATACTTCTGATTTCCAGAACCAGAAGGATAATAATTTTATGTTGTTTTAAGCCACTTAATTTGTGGTAATTTATTACAGCAACGACAAGAAACTAATACAACTGTCTTGAAAATGCGGCCTCTACAACAGTGCTGCTCCCCTTCCTCAAATTCATTCCTTGTGGCCAGTGATCTTTTTTCTGCAGATGATCCAATATAAAATACAGCAAAACAAAATAAATTTAGTTATTAATAGAGTAATGGCAAATTTAGTGGTCCAGGCACTGTACTGAAGGTAACATGTATTATCTCCGTAAATTACAGATTAGTTCCACTTTCACGTGTGAAAACTGAGGCTCAGAGAATTTAAGCGGTTACTCCTACTCACACAGCTGATACGTGAGGGAACCAGGATTTTTAGCCAAGGGATCTAGCTCCACATCTAAGCAGTCTTAATCATGTAGCATAATCCCTGCGGTTCTCTTGCTTTAGACACTAATCATTTTTGGAGGTCTCTTGAGGAATTTAAAAATATGTCCTTATGTACTAGACAAAACCAAACATGCATATTTCCTTGTATACACATTAGAAATTTAACATATGGGGCGCCTGGATGGCACAGCAGGTTAAGCGTCTGCCTTCGGCTCAGGGCGTGATCCTGGCGTTATGGGATCGAGCCCCACATCGGGCTCCTCTGCTATGAGCCTGCTTCTTCTCTCCCACTCCTCCTGCTTATGTTCCCTCTCTCACTGGCTGTCTCTCTCTGTCAAATAAATAAATAAAATCTTTTAAAAAAAAATTAACATATGCACATCTAAAAAGAAATTAATTGATATGTGTTGTCTTAGTTCTGCTTTGATAAATATCAGAGACTTCTGAAGGAGATGGCAGAACTGAAAACAATAGAATTAGTTGAAATTCTGCTTAGTGAATAGTTAGATAATCAAATGCCCTCCTTAGGGCAGTGCAGTCAAACAACATGCCTTTTTACATGACAGACAAAAATTGATTTACCCTGTGAAAATATTAACCTGAGAGGGTCTGAACTTGGGGCATCAGGACCAATCAGTCTCAGGGAAAAAGGCTGGGCTGGATATCCTAGAGGGTATCCATTTTCCCAGTTTCCTCCCTTTTGAATAGTGACCGTAGCATATTGACCAATATGGAATGGACCTGTCCATTCAAACCTTCTTCAGGTCCCAGTAGCTGCTCTTTTCCCTTGCACACTGATTCCTAGGGCTAGTAACAGCTCTCTACTAGTCACCAGTTATTTGATTTTCCTTGTTTATGCCTGTAAGCCTGTTATGACAATGTAAATAATCTCACTATCAAACTCTTTTTTAATTTATCCAGTTTGAGTGTTCCATCTTTATTTTTTCCCCAGAGCAATCAATGACTGATAAGCATTTACTAAAGGTATGAAGTTTAAGTCAAAGTCAGACTGCTGTGAATCATTTCCAAAACTGCTATCAAAATCTACCAGAGACACTAATAGTAGCACATTTAATAATAAAAAAGTCACTTATTTAGGTATACATTTATTTAAATGACCGTGTAGAAATTTTTAAGTTTCGTCTACATTCACACAGAATAGAGAGTAATCAAATTTTATGAAAGCATGTCACTTTCTGAGATTCACATCTGGGAATGTGCTTCTTATTAGGTGAATTTATATGTAGAGAGATATATATTTATACAATGTATATAACAACATATAAATATTTGAGGTTTAATTATGGTTTAAAAATGCACATTTTTCAAAATTGCCTTTTATTAAAAAAACTCTTTTTTATTAAGTCACTGTCCAACCTTGAACAGCTTACTAGGTTTTCTGATTCTACTTTCTTTACCTGTGAAAGTGAAATAACAACGTGATTTGTTATGGAGACTTCTCTTATCCATGCAAAACCTCTATTTCCAGGAATACCTCCTCATCCTTTGTAAATTAACTGAGGATGTACAAATGGTTTATGGGTGATGAGAGTAAGGCATGTGGTCACTTCTGGCCCAAGCATCTAATTGCTGGTGTGAAATGCTAAAGGGATCTATTATTGTGCTCTGGCACCAGGAAAAGCACTTCATGTTGAGATTTTGGAGTTGAAGATTAAAGTAACTAGGTTCTTGGAGCACAATGGCCCTAGGGAAGCACCTGGACCTGTGTCAAACTTTATGTGAATGGGTAATAGATATGGCGTTAGTAGAGCCACTATGATTATTTTTACCATTACATAAGTTAGCCAATATTGACTAAAAAGTTATGTTTTATAAATTTATTCTATATTATCTAAATCTAGTTTAAATATTTACTTTAATTTCTTGAATTCTAATGGAGTACATATTTTCCTAAACAAAATAGAATTATTAAGCATAAATAGGAAGATATTTTCATTAGTATTTGGTCAAGCCTGTCTACTTCATAAACAAGAAAACTGATGTTTATACAGGCAAAGGGATTTTTCCAACTTGGCAAAAAAGAAAGAGACAAGCAGGAAGACAGGAAATAGAGACACAACATGTAATGTCATAAACGCTGTTTTATAAACTGGACCATGTCAAAATTTCTCCACATAGACCTGACATTGATAAGCTTTTCATTAACTTCTACAATTGGTTTTAATGCAATGAAATGAGAAAAAAATATGTACTATGTATGGAAATATGATATATATTTTAGTTATAAGTATAGGAAATGTATGGTCATGATCATAAATATAAATTTTCATTATAATTAGATGTGAATTACCATTAATTTGCATATGAATACAGAAGGAGGTTGAAATGATCAAATGAATAGAAGGAAAGTCTGGTGTATTTTTCATATATCGTTGAAAACATACTAAACAATATTCAATGCAAAATATTAATAATCATACAATTTCTGTCCAGTCCATTTTTTTTGTCAAAGAGTAAATTGAATTACATATGTAATATAAGTTTGCAAGATGTTAAAGTGACTTGCTAGAATTCTCATTAAAATGAAAAGTCAAAATGAATTAGAAGACATTTAAAACCTTATTTCATCAATTTATTATAAATTAGGTCTTGAAAGCTAACAAGAAGCTTTGGATCAGAGTGAAGGAACTATTGTTGTTGACCTTGATTAAGTTTGAAAATATTTACTGGGGTTAGGAATAAAAGTTCTGAGTCTCTTTCTGAGCAACTAATTATTATCAGTATTTTTATAAATATTTTCCATGAAATTAGACAAATTAGATATGAGTTTATCATTTCACACAGAAAAGGGCATTTGTAATTAAAATAAGTGAGATTCTCTATAAAACAATTGGTTTAATTTCAAAGAAGGATATGGAAAATTCATTTTTTCTATTAGAATTAAATGAAGTTGACATTATTCCTATGAATTTAGACAATTATGTTCCTAATATAAAAATGATTGAATTATGTATTTCATTAGTGACTTTTGCTAAATACCTTCCATATTATAGTTTTCTGTTCAACATTATTCTCAGGAAAGTCTTGAAATAATTCTTAATATATGGGTTCTTACAGTTGATCAAAAACTGGTAGTAATATCCCATAGGAAATAAGCAAAAGGAGTTTGCTTTGAAGAAATCCAAGACCAAGGATGAAATTGCTTTCTTAATGCCTGTTGTTGGAAAGCAGCCTGAATTTTTCCAAATTCGGGTTAGATATGAAAACAAGCATTGTTCTGGGCCTAAGTAAAAAATACCCTAGGTCCAAATGAAAATCCAGTTTCTTCTAAAACTACTCTTCTATGTTTAAAAATGATTTTCCAAGAAGCATAACTGTTTATTTGTTTGAGTGAATTTTAAAATGTGCTACTGTTATCAGTATGTCTGGTCATTATTTTAAAATCTCCTTGAAAATTAGACACTTGCTGGGGCGCCTGGGTGGCACAGCGGTTAAGAGTCTGCCTTCGGCTCAGGGCGTGATCCTGGCGTTATGGGATCGAGGCCCACATCAGGCTCTTCCGCTATGAGCCTGCTTCTTCCTCTCCCACTCCCCCTGCTTGTGTTCCCTCTCTCGCTGGCTGTCTCTATCTCTGTCGAATAAATAAAAATCTTAAAAAAAAAAAAAAATTAGACACTTGGAAAGGAGCAAATATAATTGTGAAAAATTCTAGTGAGGAAATTCTATACAACAAATTCTTCTCTGCAGCTCAGTAAATTAAATCATTTACATTAAATACAATTGTATTTAATTTCCAAAGTCAAAGAGGTAAATAGAGAGGCACCTGGGTAGCTTAGCCAGTTAAGTGTCTGCCTTTGGTTCAGGTTATGATCCCTTGGTCCTGGGATCAAGCCCAGCGGGTTCCTTGCTCTGCAGGGACCCTGCTTCTCCCTCTTCCACTTCCCCTGCTTGTGCTTGAGCGTGCTCTCTCTCTGTCAAATAAAATAATATCTTTTAAAAAAAGAGAGAGATAAAGAGAAATTTAATTTTAGTATGAGACTTTTAGATCTTACATTTAATAGTCACTGGATTTTAAAAATATGTATTTTTACAATTAAATACTGTGTTTTCAATTTTTAGATTCCTAGGCCCCCAAAATCTTCACCATTTTAAATAAAATATATCAGTGATTTATATTCATATTTTTCATCAGACATATTTACATGTAATGTATTTCTTATTTCAGGTAGAGGAACCCAGCATGTTTGTATTAGTTTGCTTGGACGGTTCTATCAAAGTACCACAAACTGAGTATGCAGTTTAAACAGAAATTGATTATCTTACAGTTCTGGACGCTTAAAAGTCTGAGATCAAGCTGCTGACAGAGTTGATTTCTTCTGGTGGCTTATTAGGGGGAGTCTGTTCCATGCCTCTCTGCTAGCTTCTGGTGGTATACTGGAAATCTTTGGTGTTCGTTGGCTTGTAAATGTATCATTCTGATATCTGCCTTCCTGTTGACATGGTTTTTCCAAGTATGCATGTTTCTCTGTGTCAAAATCTTCCCTTGTTTCCAAGTATACGGTCATACTGGATTAGGGCCAATGCTAATGACTCCTCTTGATCATTTGCAAAGACCCCATTTTGAAATAACGTCATATTCATAGTTACTGAGAGTTAGGACTTCACATCTTTTGAGGGGGCACAATTCAACCCATAGCAATATTTAAAAATGACTAATCAAGCAATCAGTTAGAAGCATTATCTGTAAGAGCTGTGGGAAAAAGAAAAAAATAATTATAATCTGAATTTGAAGGTAGGAATTGTCTGCATGTAAAATCAGGGCATAAGGACTTAAAGTCAGTGGGAGAAAAAGTTGGGGGGTGGGGTTGCTTCTGTGTCTTTCTACCTGTCTTAGCTTCCGTAAACCTATCTTTATTTATAAACATAATGCAAATAATAAGAGCACCAGCCTTATTGGGCTGTTGTGAAAATCAAATGCATTAAGCATGCAAAGTTTTTAGCAATATGCCTTGGGGGTTTACTAAATAATAATAAAAATAATGTAGCAATAACAATAATTAACGTTAAATCAAGAGTAATCCATGAGTACCAAATTTTAGGTGGGTAAGTCATTAAAAATTAGGTATCAGTGTGCAGTGGTATATTTCACAAAGACTTCTTAGTAAAAGGGGTTAGGGTATTAATTGTGTTGATAGTTACTAAAGCCAATTCAAATTCAGAATCCAGCCTCTCTACTTGGTTTTTCTCACACACTCTGCTTTGCTTTTGAGTGCAGCAACCTATGAATCATCCTTACAAGTTAACAAGGTTTTCTGATAAATCACTGAGGGCATATTCCCCTTGAAATACTGCTGCTCATATATGCAGCTAGTTTATTTGGATCACATAAATTCTTTGGCCTAATTGGATAAAGGGTGAAATATTACTCAAAATCAGAAGAAAAATGATTTTTTATGCATCAAAGAACAAAATTCAATGTGGTATTCAATATAATGTTTAAACCAATTTTACTGATAATTTGAAAGAATATTGAATGTACTATAGGTGAAGAACACATTAATCCATCAGTTCTTTATCAGAGCAATATTATAACGTCCCATCTGTTTAAATTTGTGTCTTTTACTCAGATATATTATCTAATTAGTTAGCAATTACACCCTGGTCTGTGGTCTCTAAAAGTGCCATGAAAAAAGTTTAAATAATTCAAGTTCAGTTGTAAAATTGCAATAAGCCGGGGTAGATTTTAAACTTGAAATTCAATTTCAACCTGGTCACAGACTGTAATAGAGAGCATAATGGAAGTGCTATGGCACCAGAGATGTTTTATTATTTATCATGGAATGTAAATGACTTGCTGCACACCATCAACATAAGCAAGTCACAGCAACTGTATTATGGGCCTGAGAGTTATTTATTAGAACAGGTGTTGGACTAGCACTGAAGGGTGAGAGTTTGTACCATTCTGTGAAATTTTATTTATTCTTTCTATCCACCAAGGTCACTCCACATGTTCACTGTTTTCAAATGACCTGTTAGTATATAATATACACATTTCACAAAAGGTTGATTTTCCTCCTGGCTCTCCTTTGTACACATCCTTTACAATGAAGTTTCTTACAGTGTTGGAACAAGTTCGATGAACCAGCCCTGAACTTTTCAACCACCACCTTGAAGCTTGAAAAAGCACAGTAGTAAGTTTAAATATCTTACGAGGAGGACCACGGAGCTCAAGCCAAATATGACACTGCTTTTGTACATGTATCATCTGTGGTCTGAATAGTAGTATTTCTATAGTCTAGAAATGATTATGCTTTGGGAGGAAACATAGCAATAGAACACACTAAGAGACTAAAGTACATAACTATAATTGGTATCTCATTCATTTAGAAGTAAAAAAAAAAAAACTTTCCCACAGACTGCAATGCTTATATTATCTAAATTGGAAGATCTTTCTAATATCACTGCATACGGAAAACCAAATAACAATTAGCAGAATTCTTACAAAGCATCAATCTAGAGTAAGAAAAAAATGACTTCTTTAGAGAAATAGTCCACTCAGGCAATTATGAAGCTTGTAAAAGTAGTTCTGTCCTTTTTTCTGAGAGCACAGTGTCTCTTTACCCTGAATTTTAATGAATAAATTGTTCACTTTTGACCTGAGCTTTCTATTTTCTGAGTCATCCTGACAATCTCTTTTAATCACATATTAATTTTTGAATCAGGGCTTAATAAGATAAATCAAATTTTCCCATGTGACATTATTATTGTACTCTAATTGTACATTTTTAAGATTAAAATTAGGTCACTTTGATTAGAGTTTTGGGAATCCAAGACTTTAAAATTCCTTTCATTTTAATCAATTGGATGGCTAACCACATCGGTGCATAGATTTTAAATGTTTAAACCTCAGTGATCATCTCTTACCTATATAACAATGAAAGTATTTGTCTGCAGGACCTCAGATTGAGTAAAGACAAAATGTATTAGAAGTCCAAAACCTTAAACATAATGAAAGTTTTAATGTGTCCTAGGATATAAAAACACAAAAGCCCATCAAAAGACTAAAACAAAGATGAAAGAAATAAGAATTTACAGGGCAAGGCAATACAACCTTTATGATTATAAGATTTAAAATATCTAGCAGTTTATAATAAGGGACAAATCGAATAAACATAATTTTACTTCTGAAATCATTTCATAATGGAAATTCAGATTCAGTCATGTTTGGATTAGGAATAGAGAAGTCACTCGGAAAATACATCCACACATCAGAAAATGATTATTATTCCTTAGGATATTACATATTAAATTGGTCAATTACTAGATCTGCCATAGTCTGTAGGACAGATTAAAAAACAAATTCTTACTGCATTAGAAGAAACAGCTAAAGCGTTTTAATTTAAAACCATCCTTTTCATCATTATTTTGAAAATTTTCTTACTATTTTAGACAAAAAGACTTCCCACAGTTATCATATGCTTTCTTTTATAAATTAAAGTTAAGCATCAAAATAACCTCAAATCTTTAGCTTAAATACCAAATTACATGTAGTATATTACTTATTACGTGCTTATGCCAATGCACATACTCAAAAACACATCATATAATATTAAAACATATGTTATAATGAACATTGTAGGCATATGATTATGGAACAGACAAGAAAGTAATAAAAAATACAAGTGTGGGTTTTCCTTTAAAGATTTATTTATTTATTTGAGAGAGAGACAGTTCGAGTGAGTGAGTGAGCAGGGCAGGGACAGAGGGAGAAGGAGAGGGAGAATCTTAGGCAGGGTCTACGTTCAGGGCAGAGCCCAATGGGGGGTTCGATCTCATGAGCCTCAGATCATGTCCTGAGCCAAAACCAAGAGTGGATCCTTTAACCGACTGAGCCACCCAGGTGCCCCACAAGTGTGTCTTAAGGTAGCTTTATATTTAATATAATGAGAGGGGGCATTCTGCTTTAGAGAAAACTGAAGGCAAAATTTTATGGCACAGTATATTTGATCATTTATAAATAATACCAAATGTAGTAGTAGCTGAGGTTTTAAGAATTATATTCTTCAATTTCTCAAAGCAGTCCTTAAGTCAAGCTCCCTCTTCCTGTGTATATGTAAAAAAAAATTTTTGGCGTAGCAATATATATGTGAATATATATATAACATAGAAACACATGTTTATAACATAGATATATCTATATGTTAAGTATGGTTTACTCTCTAAACATTAATATGGAATAGTGAATTGATTTAAATAGTTCTACCTCCTTACCTCTAATTCCCACGCATCAATTTGCTGTACAGATAACCCATGGATGGTAAACTTTGAGTCTACTGTTTTGCTGGCAAGGATGCTAAAGAAAATTTAAAAGTAGATGCAGTGCAGAAATAATCTTTCTTAATTTGCTCCATCACATATCAAGTAGGATTAATAGGCTATGAGCCTTTGCATTTATTATAATGCTCTGACATTCCATCTATCACATTTGAGCTTCTTCAGGAAGGTGAAAGCAGCACATCTCCTTCAATTTATCTTGTGATATAGTATAAGACGGCAAGTTGCTATTTTGTTCATTAACTTGTAAGAGTTAAAATTTCTGTAAATAGAAACTATAATGAGTGCTCAAGATCATTTATCGTGCTGACAAGAACCTGCATTCTAATAGCTGCCCCACCCCCAGGTATCAGTAAAACTTTGGAGATTGATAAGGGAAATATTTGAAAGTTTTTTTTTTTTTTTAAGTATTTTCTTCTCAGGTTAGGGCGTACCTGTTAATTAAGAGCTATGTACCACGCTCAGTATGAAGTAAAAATGAGAAAATGAATAGTAAAGGAAGCTGGTTTCATGTTTAAGTAATGTATTTTGTTTTTATTGCATTTATCTCAAAGTTTAAATAAAACACTATATTCAGAATTAGCAGAAAAGAATAGGAACAGAACGATACCAGCTTTTGGTTGTAAATGGATTTCCAACTTTTCTTTTTAACTAATTTATGTATCATCAAACATGTATTAAGCTTTTATGATGTGTTAGGACAGAATCTGGCCATATACTGACACATGCAATAAAAAAGTGTAATGCATGCCCGGAAGCCAGAGAGTGACCAGAGGCCGTGGGTGGCCCTGCCGGTAAGTTGTCAGAACAGCTCACATTTGAGCAGAAGCCTGCCTGGAGTGAAGGAGTTAGAAATGAGACTGTCTACCATGAGAGTGTTTTGAGCAATAAGAAGGGCAAGAGCAAGGAGGGGGTAGGGGCATAATTGACACATTTGATGATCAGCAAAAAAGCCAATTAGGGGAAGAGTGGGAAGGGATTAGATCAGAGAAGTGGCTTATGTTTTGTTACCACAAAATTAAGTTTCTGCCATATTTTAGTCAGAATTACTTCTTTTTTTTTTTGTATCAAATAATTTTCAATGTCAGCTAGTTTGGAATGAGTAGGACTGTAGATAAAATATCCGGAAAGTAGCTTGTTATAAAATTGCTTAACCCAAACAACCTACCCATTCAGTGACTCTAGGAAGCCTAACAATTGATCTAATTGATAAAAATTAAAGGTGGAGCAGGATCAAATCAGTTTTTGCTTCCTTCTCGAACTGGTACAATGTGAAAAGTCTGAGTTTTGGTGAGAGCTTATAAAATCCTTCAGGCTGGCATTCTCCTTTCTCCCAACTCCCTAATCTCATCTCACACCTCTCACACCATTTTACAACTAAGCTCAAATATAAAAGATTTATCAACGTCCTTAAAAAAAAAAGGGGGTTATGAGGAGCACCCGTATTTGAATATAGTGATGGTGGTTGACTCACTGCTCTGAGGGTGAATGCACACCACGGGAATCAAGCCGCGTGCTTCCCAGCAAGTCTCTGCTTACACGGTAATTGTTTTGTGTTGGGGGATTTTTCTGAGGATTTAAGAACGTGGGGCTTTGCCCTACATTGGATACTATCAGGAAGTGGAGATAATGCTATTAATTGGTATCTTAATATTTCTTATCTAGAAAATAGTAAGAACAATGTGAGGCTAAAGTTGTCATTGATAAAGAAGCAGCAGTAATTTGTATTAGCCAGAAATGGGACTATTTGGCTCTTTTTGTAGTTTGGAGAATATTATTGCTTTTTCTAAATTTATACATGAATAGGGAGTGGTCTTGCTTTGTCTTGATCCATTGAGTTCCCGGAGGGGTCTCTTCTGATGTTGACGTTAAATTATTTATGAAGAAGAGCGCCATGGTATAGCTTTGAGTGCCATATGAGTTCTTAACAACACCAAAGCCTTGTTGAAAGTACAAGGCTTAGCTCCAGGCCAGCTCCTGGCTCTCAGATGCTACTTTTCTGTTTTTTTAGTGTATTTGTCAGGCTTGGGAAATAAAAGTGGCTGGCTTCATGGAAACCCTCAACAATTCTTCTTCCAATTTTCTAACAGATTATTTAAGACCTATATAAAATGTTTAGAAGAAATCATTGAGGAAGACATATGGGCCTGGATATTTATTTGGAGAAGGCTTTTTAATTACAGATTTATTTTCTTAAAATTAGTATTGAAAAGTCAAATTTTCTATTCTTTCAGTTTTTAAAACTTATACATTTCTAGAAATGTGTTCATTTCTCCTAAATTTTCAGATTATTGGAAAAATTGTTTCAAACATACTATTGTGTTTAGTACACATTTGTTATATTTTGATGATATTTCCTTTAATATGTTATACTGTTTTTTCTTTCTTTCACTTTTCTTCTAATCATTCTATTAAATAATGTTTTCAGTCTTTTCAAAGAATCAAATTTGGCAATGTTGTTACTTCATGATATGTTTGTTTTCTATTCTATTATTTCCTTCCTCTAAGTTCAGTGGGTATAATCCCCAGTTGTTTGTTTTCTAACTTCTTGAGAAGGCTATCTAGATTGTTTTTCAAGCCTTTTTTTTCTATCTTATGCCTTAAAGCTATACATTTTCCTCTCAGTTTACCACAAGTTTTGATTTAATTTTTATTACTTAATTCAGAGTAGTTTATAATTGCCATTGGGTTTTCTTCTTTGACTTTGAGTTATTTAAAAGTGTATTTAATTTCAAGCATTTAGTGATTATTCATTTAGCATATAATAAAGATCTGGATTAATTTCTCTATTGCCATTGACCATTTTGTCCGAGGCTTCAGATTTGTTGAGCCTTATCATCTATATGTGATCACATGAACATCGCCAGTTGCAGTGTTTTACATATGTCAAATAGAGTTTAATTGTGCTATTCAGAACTTCTATAACTTTGATGGTTTTTTTGTATTTGTTCTATCTCTCCAGGTGGATGTGGATTTTGTTCTTCTTCTACTTTTATTTTTATTGATTTTTTTTGCTTAAATATTTTTGAGATTGTGATAAGGTGCGTGCAAATTTTAAAATATTTTCCAGGTTGATTGATTCTTTTGACCTTAAGTAGCTTTCTCTACCTCTGCCATGCCATCAGGTGGTCTCTCTATTTCTAGAAATGCATTGCACCCTAAAGTTTTTATCAACTTTTCTGCAGATAATGATTTAATGAAATACATTTCTCTGTCCTTTATTTTCAAATGTTCTTTATCTTTATGTTTAAGATATGTATGTTGTAAGAAACATATATTTCTTTTATTTGTTTATTTATTTTTAAGTTTATTTATATTTAATTTCAATTAGCTAACATATAGTACATCATTAGTTTTTGATGTAGTGTTCACTGATTCATTAGTTGCGTATAACACCCAATGCTCATCCCATCATGTGCCCTCCTTAATACCCATCACCGTTACGCCAGGCCCCTCCCTCTCCACAACTCTCAGTTTGTTTCCTGGAGTCAAGAGTCTTGCATATGTTTCTTTTAAACCAATCTGAAAATCTTAGTTTTATAATATCTGTTAGTCCATTTACATTTAAAGTAATGACAAATATAAATGGGATTTATATCTATCAATTTACCACTGATTTTTATTTGGATCATCTATTCTATGTCCCATTTTCTTTCCCCTCTTAACATCTTTGATTAATGAAGTATTTAGTTATTACCAAAATTACCAAATCATGCTTGATTTACTAAAATCAAAAGCATAATAGATTGTGGTTGATAGAGTAAAAGATAGTAATTATCAATTCCTTTTCTTCTCTTAAACACATGCCATTCCATACATCTAGATGTCAGTTTAGCCTGTCATAGGGACTTATATTTACTGTACAATACGGCGGAAGTGACATTGCAGTTTCCTACCTACTTCTTAGAGTACTGTGAGATTATACATTTTTCTCTTAAATCTGAAACACTGACAACACCAAATGTTGATGGGGATGTAGAGCAACACGTATTCTTCTTCATCATTGGTGAGAATGGTCCAGCCACTTTGAAAGAGAGTTTTGCGATTTTTTACAAAACTATACCTACTCTTACCATATGGTCCAGTAATTATGTTTCTTGCCAGGGGTTGAGGGGATGGGAGGGATAAAAGGGCAGAACACAGAGGATTTTATTATACTCTGTATAATATTATAATGATGAATATGTGTCATTATACACTTGTTCCAACCCATAGAATGTACATTATCAAGAATGAACCCTAAGTTAAATTATGGACTTTGGATAATTATCTTATGTTAATGTAGGTTCATTAACCATAATAAATATACCACTCTGGTGAGTAATGTTGATAACGGAGGCTATGCATGTGCAGGGGCAGGGAGCATATGGGAAATATCTGTACCTTCCTCTCAATTTTGCTGTGAACCTAAAATTGTCCTAAAAATAAATAAATAAATAAATAAATAAATAAATAAAGTCTTTAAAATTTTTTGGAATGTCTACAATAAGACAAATGGTTGAAAATTAATGGTGGGCCTTTTCTGGTACAGTTATCAACACAGTTAAAATATAGGAAAAAATTCCTCCCAAAGTAGGGCAATCTAGTCCCTTACATATTTTCAATCAGACAGTAGATGAATATTGTCTGTGGTATTGAAAAGGGATCCTATATTCAATGGCCAGAGTGGTACCAGCAAAATCCTTAGCAGCATAAACAAGCCTTTTCAATATTGAATTATCTCTATATAACAAATGTGTAATATAATTCTTTCAGCTAGAGTTTTTAATTTTGTCTGGAAGAGATTGGTGAGTAAATAAGAAACCATAACAAAATGCAGTATCATTTCTACAAATGCATCACTGAGATATTTTTTAACTGTGACATTTTCATTAATCTATGCTATAAATTAAGCAAAGGTAAGGCATAATGAATTTTATACAGCATGATTAAGTACCAGGATTCAAGATTAAACTCATTAAATTAAACTAATAATTTAATAACTGTTAATATAACTTCAAAAGAAAAAACTTAAATAGGATTTACAATCTTAGCAGCACACAATTTAAAGAATGTATTTTAATACATTAACATTTTCTTTGTAACAGTTCTAGATATTCACTTATATACTTTTTCACATAACACTGTTACTGTAGTAGTTAGTTTTTGTCTTCAATCTGTTCTTTCTTGTATTTTCACCAAATATTTTTAATTGAAATATAATATACAGAACATTAATAATCATTATTATGTAATATTAATAGAGCAAAAAATGTTCATAATGTTTTATCAACTATCTACATTCAATTTTACATTCAGCTTAAGCTGTAGGGTGAGATCCATATTCAGGTTTCTATTTTTACTTATGTTATATATTTAGGATATGGAAAATCTTAACTCACAACTTTGGATCACTGGTAAAGATAGAAGAGTGAGCTGACACCATCAAGGGTTCTGGATCTTTAAATCAAACTGATAGTAAAATTATGGAGAGATTTGATCTTACTTTCATCAAGTAGTCAATCTTTAATTCAGGCAGTATGATTTAAGCTTGAATGTTTTAAATTGGGAAATAGTGGGTAATGGATTTTTAGTTAAATTTTTCTTTGGATCTAGAAAATATTTATTTTCTTATACTTTGTTGTAGAAATAGCCTATATTTGTTTAAGATGCCTGAGAACATACTTATGAGCATATATATGGATTTTTTTTTTACCTCCAATGCAATTAATATCAAGTACTTGATATTGGAAGAATTATGTGTTGTACTTTGGATCACTACCTAGTCTTTAAAAAAAAAAATCCTGATATCTTATCTTAAAAGTTCAAGTTTTCTAGAAATTGAATATATTTCTGAGATAAGACACTTGAACAAAATTACTTAGAATCACATTGCATGTATCAATTTTCAGTCACAAACTTCTGGTGTGTGGAATTTTAATTTTATTTTTCTCTCTACCTTAAGGTGCTTTCTATCTGAACTCCTTATTTTTTTTTTTTAAGATTTTATTTATTTATTTGACAGAGAGAGAGACAGCCAGCAAGAGAGGGAACACAAGCAGGGGGAGTGGGAGAGGAAGAAGCAGGCTCCCAGCAGAGGAGCCCGATGCGGGGCTATATCCCAGGACTCCAGGATCACGCCCTGAGCCGAAGGCAGACGCCTAACAACTGAGCCACCCAGGTGCTCCCTATCTTGAACTCCTATTCCTCTTAGTTGGGTATTTAAATGAGTCACTTTCAGAAAAAAACAAAACAAAACAAAACAAAAACAAAACAATCCAATTTCAGTGACTTCAGTAATCTTAGGTTTATAACTGAGTCACATTCAGGTATAAAACTCATGTTTTCTGGACGCCTAGGTGACTTAGTCGGTTAAGTGGCTGCCTTCCACTCAGGACATGATCCCAGGGTCCTGGGATCTAGCCACACTTTGGGCTCCCTGCTCCGTGGGGAACCTGCTTCTTCCTCTTCCTCTCTCTCTCTCTCTCTCTGTGTGTCTTTCATGTCTCTCTGTCTCTCATGAATAAATAAAAAAT
Source organism: Ursus arctos (assembly GCF_023065955.2). Taxonomy (NCBI): domain Eukaryota; kingdom Metazoa; phylum Chordata; class Mammalia; order Carnivora; family Ursidae; genus Ursus; species Ursus arctos. The sequence goes on along the minus strand of NW_026623056.1, from coordinate 53,237,698 downwards.
CTAAAAAACAAAAACAAAACAAAAAAAAAAGAAAAAGCCAAAACCAGTTATTTAATTAGGACAAGGGTTTCTTTTCCTTGAATAAAATGAAGTCAGGAGATAGGCAATACAGGGCTAGCCTGGCCCTTTCCTGACGTCCAGGATCCAACTTCCCCTAGACTTGCTGCGGTACCATTCTTGCTTTGTGACCTTCCACACGCAAGGCGGTATCCTCATAGCTGAAAATAGACATTATGGTTTTTGCCATAATGTTTGTATTCCAGGCAGTAGAGAAGAGAAATGTGGAGAGGGAGAACAAAGACCTTTATATAAATAAGTAAATCCTCATTTTTAAGGACATTTGAAAACCATTCCTGACTGCATCTGCTACACACTGTTGACCAGAACCTAATCTCAAGGATAACCACATATTCTCAGAATGATTTTCCAGCAAGGTACATTGCTGCCACAAATGAGTGATGATATATATTACTTAATATATCCAGAGCAGAATTTGCAATCTTTCCTCCTCCTCCTCCACCTCGGCATCTATGGTGTTGTAGATCTCATCAATAGGCAGCGCCATTATTCTAGTTGCTGAAATTAAACAATGGGGAGTTATGACTGAATTTTTCTTCTCACATACTACCTTTACTGTGAACCTCTTGTTGGCTTGACCTCAGTATATATCCATATTCAGAGCACTTTCATGGCCCCCAATGCTAATGCCCTAGCCAAAACTACACCTGGATTTTATAGTAGAATTCTGACTGGTCTATTCTAACTGCTGCATTAACTGGTTTATTATCAATATAGCAGCCTGACTGTGTAATCCTTTAATAGCACAATTCAGATTATGTCATTACATGAGCTGTCTCTTACTACCCTGCCCTCAATCATTCTGCTTTCAGCGCTCTGTCTTCCTTAAATTTTTTCAACAGGCCTTCAACAGTATCTATAGTGGAAGGTCTTCATACTGGCTAATTCTTGTACTTGAAGTTTTTTTTCCCTCAGATAGCCCATGGTTTGCAGCCCATCTTCCTCTTGGAATCACCTTGGCTCCGATTTTCATTATCCAGTGAAGACTTTCTCTGACCACCCTATTCTTTTTTTTCCCCCCAGGAAAAAACAGAACAATTTTATTCATAGTATATTCATCTAGATTGTTGTACCTTTTTTTCCTGGATCTCATTTTGCACCTAGGTTGAAGCATGTGAAATTAATGTTTTCATAGTTCAAAATGAATCAATTATTGGTAATTTCATTTGGTTTATTTATTTATTTATTTATTTATTTATTTATTTATTTAATGTTTAGTTAGCAAGCATACAGTACATCATTAGTTTTTGATGTAGTGCTCAACAATTCATTAGTTGCATATAATATCCAGTGCTCATCACAACATGTGCCCTCCTTGATACCTACCACCGGTTTCCCCATCCCCTCACCCTCCTCCCTTCTGTAACCCTCAGTTTGTTTCTCAGAGTCCAGAGTCTCTCATGGTTTGTCTCTCTGTCTTATTTCTTCCCATTCAGTTTTCCCTCCATTCCCCTATGATCCTCTGTGCTATTTCTTATATTGCACATATGAGTGAAACCATATGATAATTGTCTTTCTCTGCTTGACTTATTTCACTTAGCATAATCCCCTCCAGTTCCATCCATGTCAGTGCAAATGGTGGGTATTCATTCTTTCTGATGGCTGAGTAATATTTCCATTGTATATATGAACCACATTTTCTTTATCCAGTCATCTGTTGAAGGGCATCTCGGCTCCTTCCACAGTTTGGCTATTGTGGACGTTGCTGCTAAGAACATTGGGGTGCATGTGCCCCTTCTTTTCACGACATCTGTATCTTTGGGGTAATTACCTAGCAGTGTAATTGCTGGGTAGTAGGGTAGCTCTATTTTTAATGTCTTGAGGAACTGTCTCTAAAGGCAAGGGAAACAAAAGCAAAAATGAACTTTTGGGACTTCAGTAAGGTAAGAAGCTTTTGCACAGCGAAGAAAACAGTCAACAAAACTAAGAGGCAATCCACAGAATGGGAGAAGATATTTGCAAATGACATTTCGGATAAGTATAAGTATAAGCAAATGACATTTCAGCTGGTATCCAAGATCTATAAAGAACTTATCAAACTCAACACCCCAAAATAAATAATTCAGTCAAGAAATGGGCAGAAGACTTGAACAGACACTTCTCCAAAGAAGACATACAAATGGCACATGAAAAACATGTTTAACATCAGTACAAATCAAAACTACAATGAGATACCCCCCACACCAGTTAGAATGGCCAAAATTAACAAGACAGGAGTGTTGGCAAGGATGTGAAGAAAGGGGAACACTCTTACACTATTGGTGGAAATGCAAGCTGGTACAGCTACTCTGGAAAACATTATGACCACCCTATTCTTAATTATAAATGACATGTTTTCCTGAATGACATTCTCAATTCCTCTCCCCCCCCTTTTTTTCATTTCACTTATCACTATTCTATACCAAAATTCAGTTATTTATCCAGTTTTGAGTATGTCTACCATACTGGGAAGTGACTTTGTGAGGGGAAGGGTTTTGTCTGCTAGAACCTTAGTGTCTTTATTGCTTATCCCATAATATGTGTTAATAAAGTAGTTAATGAATAAATGGATAAATGAATAAAAGTGAATGAATAAAGAAGAAAGGGATAGTAGGTATTATACAACAGCTACCATTCAATGCAACAGTTGGAAATATATTTGAGATGCCTGTCAGACATGAAGACACTAATATTCTAAATATGGGCCTACACTCCAGGGGAAAAATGGTGTTGGAATATTTTAGTGTATAGGTTGTGTTGAAAGTAATTTGTTAATAGTAAATGCATGTAGAGTAAAAAAATTTACTTTAAAAAATCTAAATATATACAGCCCCCTATGATTCCTGAGAATTCTATTTAAAATCACCTATATGTACAAAGGCAAATATATATTTTTCTGTATCAAGGAAAGGAGTTTGAATCAGGTTTTATGTAATTTCCCCCTCAAGTTTCTAAGTCTATATGTCCAACAAAGACAAATCCTCCTCTGCCACCTGGTACTGAGGCAATTCTAATCTTAGAGACTCATTTTAAATTCTTATTGACAATGTTTAAAGAATATTTTCTTGGATCTTTTCCAGATCCACAATTTTATAGATGTGAAGTAATAACAGAATATTCCAATAGTTGGTGTTTTATCTTTCAAATTCACTCATTTGAAAATGAATATAAAATCAAAGTTCCCATTTTTAATTCAGGCTTCTGAAGGAGTAGCCTTATCTTTTCTAAGAAAGTCCTTAGAGTTAGAGGTTTCATAGGCTATGCGACTAGAGGCCCACTTTCTAAAGTATTTATTAATAGAAATACCTTCACTAAACAGTAGATATAGCCTTTTCTCTGGCCAGCAGGCAATTTTTATTAAAAAAAATCATGTACAGAACCATTTTCAGGATTTCTGGCATATGCTAGAATAATCTTACTGATTTTACTGAATTTTATTTCTCTTTCCTTCCCCTCGGAAATAGTCTGATAAGCTTTGGTTGGATATTGCTGTGTCTCACATATTTGATTTGGATAAGTCTGTCGGTCGACTTGTATACTACGACAAATGTTGCAGGTACTGACTTGGCCGATTAAGAGGGTAATTTGTGGTGCCTATTCATCTACTACTCATGGCAATTTAAACTGCTGGATTCATCTAACTGAGTTCTTTACAATTTTACCCGGGGTCGTTTTAAAGTTACTTCCCTCCCAAGATACTCCTGTTGGGGCTGTGGTAATTTTTCTAATACCATCAATAACAATTTCTCAAGTATAACTAAAGGGACCCAGAATCAGGATCTTTGTTGAACGCCTCTATCTGTTACCGGGAGTAGATAAGTATAGTACATTTGCAAGAGTGAAAGCAGAGCAAGAGTGGCAATGGCCAGGAGCAGCTCTAGCTGCATCCTTTCAAGCCCGCTTTGTATATATGTAAATTTAGCTTTGATTGACATTTTGGATCGACAGCTAGTGGTTATATCACATTTCGGCCTCTGCACACGTGTCCACCGGTGATGCGTTTTGTGATAATTGTATTTATTTATGTAGTCTATATTTATGGGTGTCTAATGAGCTTTTGTTGTGACATTAAAGGCAGTTAAGGACAAGTTGTAACTTTTGTGCGCATGCTCAGCTCTAGAACGTCCACACGTGGCTTTTAAGCTAGCTCTGTGGCTAGGCCTTTCCTCTTCTGTTAGTCTCAGAGGTGGGTCTGAAGGTGTGGCTGTTAACCCTCAGAGGTGTTAACCGAGGGTGTGGTCAGCACCTGCTTTATCCCTCCTCGCTCATGCCTAATTAGCTGCCTAACATATGGATTTCAGATTTCTTTATCAGTCCAAAACTGCCCAGAATTATCATTCTTAAGCTGGGAATACTGACTATTTTTAAAATTTTTTTAGAATACTATCAAAAATTTTGAAAACAGACTTTTTTTTCTGATATCTTGTATGTATATTAAGATCCCAAGTAGCACAGAGAAACATAATTTAGAATGTATAATGGTGACAGGGATGGAAAACTTGTAAGTCATTTAGTCTATTATAGAACTGAATGCAGGCATCATTTCCATAACATTGCAGACACTAAGCAATCAGCTTTTTTTTTTTCCTGTCATGAGAAACAGATGGTAGCAATAGATTTTACGCAATGAAACATCATTGCAAAATGAAGCACGTTTATCAGGGTAAGAACATAAGTGTGTTCCTAATATTGACTGGACGATAAAAACGTGGGAGCCTGTGGATCCAAACTATTTCCCTCTTATTTGAGTTTCTAAGAAACCATTTAATTAAGTTATTTGAAACTGAATCCTATGTTTGTGCTGTATACTTGCCCTTACTGCTGATACTTGGTGTTTGATATTTTTCTACTCCAATTTAGCTTTGTGTCTTGTGTATGTTCATTTCAATATTACCAATGTAAATGCAGAATTATACTGAACTCCCAACTACCAAAATTCCACCATTTTTACTAGTCACCCATTTGTTTATCCTTTGATTTATATGTTTCAATAAATTTTATGTATAATGTTTATTAATTCTATACCTTTATTGCTAAATTGATAGTTTTTATGACTATTTGGAATGGAGTTTATTTTCCACTTCTGTTTCAAGTTGGTGATTGCCAGAACAGGAATAAAATACTGATTTGTGTGTCTTTCTCTTGCACCCAGCCACTTCATCAAATTACTTTATTTATTCCAGTAAATTTTTAGAAGTCTTTTGAAATTTCTATATTTCATTAGCATGTAGAGATATTTTTATTTGTTTTTGTATAATTTTATTATCTAAATCCTCAAAAATTCATTTCAATATTGAACTTCCATTTCAGCATTAAGAACATGGTAAGAATACATGTCAATGCTTACTCCACAAAATCTTGAAAATGATTTCAGAATTTCACTGTTTATATTTCTTGCTGTTGATATTGCAAATAGTCTTTATCATTCGATAATCCCTTCTGCTTTACTTAGAATTTTTATTAGAATGGCTGTTGAAATAATTCAACTTACATTTTAGCACTCATTACTAAAATGATAGTTTTTATTTAATATGTTAATAAAATGAATTTCCCTTCTACATTTCCTAATATTGAAACCTTTTTCTTTTTTTGTATTGTTGATTTATAAACCTCTGCCTGGTCATAGGGTAGTTCTTTGAATACATGACACTAAGTTTTCTTCAAATGTAGTTGTGGCTGAAAGCCTTCTCTGTTAGTTTTTCTAGGGGGAGGGAGTTATTAAATAAACTAATTTTTCAAAGAATTGAAGAAAGACTGTAATTTTTTAGTTAAAACTGAAAGTTGGCAATCATTTCCTAAAATCCCTTCACTAACACCAACAGTAATGTTTGAGTAAATAGTGCAACCCAACTCTATGTTTCTACATTTGAAACCATATATTCACATTGATTCTTTCTATAGGCACAGACTTCTAAGTCTGAGCACATACATCAAACTTTGTTTTCTAGTAAATTTTTAGCTGAGCATGTATATATTAAAATATATTATTATTAACTAATTACCTTTATTCCTTATACTACAGTTAAACAGTATATTGATTTTTGGTGTACATAGGTATAGTTTATCAGTTAATGAGTTTTATTCTCAAGTAGTAAAAGGAGCCTTACAAAATATGTGTTATGAAAAGTAGCTGAAATAAGTTTTTGGGAACAAGGGAGTTGAACACACACACACACACACACAACCACACATATATGGTAGTCACATGTGACTTTTTAAAACAATTTTAGAATTAATACTATTCTAATGTATAAAAATAATAAGGGGAAGTTTTCATTTTTATATGCTCTGAAGTCATTTAAATAATTTTGGGAAAAGCCTTCTTTTCTCAGTTTTAAAGCATGTGGTCCTGATGTCTTTGTTTCAATATGTCTGTCCAGTCTCTTTTGCAATATTTGGATGTTAAAGTTCTGCTTCTTTGAGGATTAATTTTAGTGATTTTCATTTCACTTTTAAGCATTTATTTTCTCTAGATTTTAAAAGATGTGCCCTGATAATTACATGCAGTATTTTCTTGTAATCCTTCTAATGTCAGTTATATCAATGGTTATATTTAATTTCTCTTCAGGAAATGAACTTATTTTTATCTTTAATCTCTTTCATTGATCTTTTAAAATATTATCTGATTTTTTTCCTTTTCACAACATTATTTCAAAAGTAATATACAAGAGGAATAGAAATTTCTAGAATGTTAAAGAAATGGTTTTATTACTAGAAATTCTAGTGACAGCCTGCTTAAATTTATTTACACTCTTTTGTTCAGCAGTTAATAATTTTCCTTTTATCTTCTTTCCATGGAACTTTGATTTTATATTTCTAGCTCTCAAGGGAAATGCTTTGAGATAATAAAAACTCATAAATTCAAAAGGAACTGACCACAGGGTCTTTTGTTTTGTTGCTCTAAGCTTCTTTGTTCCTGTTTCATAGGATAAGGGTGTGTGTGTGTGTGTGTGTGTGTGTGTGTGTGTGTATCTTAACTCAGTCACTACTTCTTGTGACTTGTAGTGCAGATTGACATTGAAATTCAATAACCATCAGTTAAGTAATGATTTAAGCAACAGAATATAAAATGCTTAATTTGAGGGTTATTTCATTCCATATAATTTCAGAATCTGCTAGCAATTATTATATTCCAAAATTCAGATTAAGGAAAAAAGTTATTTTCAATATTTTATATTTACATTTAAATCTATCTTGGATAACATGGTTTCATTAAAAATGGCAATGATTTTAACTTCATTTTTGTTTATTTTTTTACTTTCATCAACATAACTAATACCTTACTTTTGTGTCTTTGCAACCAGATTTGATACAATGGCATAAATGAATGTAAATCCACCATCACATTTGTTTAAGAAGTGTTTCAATACACTGGAAACTAATAGAATTTTCCATGATGCATCTTTTGGGTGATATTTTAAATATCAACAAATAAAGATGAAATAAAAGCAGGACTTAATTTACAGAAATTGGATAAGTTGATGAGGGGCTGAGGATCATTTCGTGTAAAGAAATATCTGGAAAATATTTCAGGACTACTAATTCATTTTTTTTTTGTTCTATTTCACTTACTATCTTCTAAAGAAAGTTTTCTGTTGTCATCATTCTATACTTACCTATTCTCATATTCTTCCCTTGAAATACTTCAAGTTTTTTTTTCTTTTCATTATGATGAATCTCCCCTTGTGAAAGGCACAAATGACCTTCATACTGCAAAATGCAAATGCCATTTCTCTGTTCTTATCAGACTTTTTATTTTAGCAATATTTGATGAGAGGGGTTCATTCCATCATTATTCAAGGACATTTTCCCCTTCCCCTTGGGACATTCCATACTCCACATGACTGGACTGTCATTGTCTTTTCTTTGTGACTCCACTGGAATTTCTGAATGTGGTTGCCTGAGACCTCTTTATATTCCCTATCTATAAATTATGTTTAAGAAATCGCACCTAATTTCATGGATTTAAAGTGCTATATACAATCTTACAAATGCAAATCTTTGCTTAGATGAATCTCCTCACCCTTTACTTTCTACATCTAGTCAGTATCTCTGTAACTTAAATTCCTAATAGGCACATTAATTTTATATGCTCTAACCATGAACGTTTACTCCTGTGCAGTGCCTCCCCACACACACTCACTCACCTTCCTTGCCGTTCTTCCTCACAATAATCTCCACTACTCAACCAACCAGCCACCCAAACAAAAACATAAAACATATTTTGTGAATCAACTATCTAATGTTTTCTAATGTGCAAAACAGAGCTTGGAATTGAGACAAGTGATCTCTACACTATAAAGACAAAATTCAGCATTTCTTGAGCTATAAGAGCCCCTTTTTAACAAAATGAAGTTTTTGATTACTTACTTTAATTAGAAAAGTAAGGTGGTCCAAATTTATGCATACCATGCATTTGAAATATAGATGTCTGTTTCTCACCAATGTGGAAAGATTTAGTTTCATGGAAAGCGCCTTAAAAAAAAGAGTAAATTCCAAAAAATACTAATCACTTGATGATTCTGTCTCAAGATTCTCAACTTATCTGAATCTCCCTAGATATTATTAAAAATAATAAAAAAATAATATTAAAAATACCGGATTTAAGCAATATCAAAATTATAGTCCAGAAAAATTATCAAAGTTCTGTTAGAAAAGTGGGAGAAAGAATGGGGACAAAACAAAAACAAATTATTTCACAGTACTGAAGAGTCTTTCTAGTTCTGTTAAATTTCCTTAATATTTGAAGGAAAGAATCAGCCCATTTTAGAAAAAATAAAACAAAAAATTTTGTAAACTAAGGGTTTAAACAAAAACACCTCCCAAAGAGAACAGATTTTGATGTCGTGGCTTAGATGAAAAAATATTATTTTTATAAATCAAAGGAATAACTAGCAGAAAAACATCTTTTAATACATACTGTGGAAGGATAAACACATGACCTTCTTTAAATGAACCTTCGCCACTTCTAAATTACTTTATTTCCAAGGATTTAGCACACATATGTTAAGTGTTTATTATGTTTAAGAAGGGGAATCAAGTTCAAAGTAAATAGTAATTTCACATGGGAGAGAAATGAGCAGAGAAAACAAATGATATATATTGAGGCAAATTCAAACTAAGAAGTTGCAGCAGTAGTACAAGAAAATCATGAATAGAGCCATTTTCCGGGGACAACTACTCTCCTTTTGAGAAACAGCTTTTGTCCTCTGGGCCTTCTTAGAGAATAAAATATTAACCCTGAGCCCCAGTTACCTTGTGATCTGAGCATTATGAATTGGGTGCCATCTGACACAGCAATGAAGTTGGGCATGCACACAGCAGCACTTCATCAAATACAAGGGGTATAATACAGGACTTGACTACAGCAGGCCCTGAAGGCACAAGTCAACTACTGAGAAAGTGGCCCAAATGTCCACGTCATTCCTGCTACATTACCTTCTCTCTCCCAGCCTGCACTTATAACCTCAAGGGGAATTCCCTACAATCAATTGACTGAGGAAGAGAAAACATGGAGGTGGTTTCCAGGTAGTTCTGTGGGATATGCAGGTACCACCTGGAAGTGGAGAGCTCTAGCACCATACACTACTTACCGTGACATCCCTGAAGGACAGTGATGGAGGAAAATCCTCCCAGTGGGCAGAACTTCGAGCAGTGCACGTGATTTCGCATTTTACTGGCAAGGAGAAAATAGTCAGATGAGCAACTGCATACTTATTCGTGGATTCGGGCCAAATGGTGTAGCTGGATGATTAATGACTTGAAAGAAAAATAATCAGAGATGACAAGAAGGTCTAGGGAAGAAGTATGTGGAAACACATCTCAGAATGGTCAAAAAATAAGATATTTGTGTCCCATGTCAATGCTCACCAAAGTGTGACTTCAGCAGAGGAGGATTTTGATAATCAATTTTATAGGGTGACCCATTTTGGGTATACAAGTCAGCCTCTTTCCCCAGGCTCTTGTATTATTGCCCAATGGGCTCAAAAACAAAATGGCCATGACGGGAGATTATGCATGGGCTCAGTAACAGGCTTCCATTCACAAAGGCTAATCTGACCTGATAGCCACTGCTGAATGATCAATCAGCCAGCAGTAGAGACCGACACTGAGTCCCCATTATGGCACCATTCCTCAGGGCAATCAGCCAGCTACCAGATTTGCAGGTTAATATCTTTGGATGGTTTCCATCATAAAAGAGGCTTTTTACTGGACTAGCTCAGTCTGGGTATGGGTTTATCTTCCCTACATGCAATGTTTCTGTCAAGAATACTGCTTGCTTACGTGCAGAATGCTTTATCCACTGTCATAGTGGCACTGCTTCTGCTTAAAGAACTCACTTCACGACAAAAAAGTGTGGGAAAAGGCCTATGCTCACGTTATTCCGTGGTCTTACCATGTTGCCCATCATCCTGAAGCAGACGGTTTCATGGAATGGTGGAAGGGCCTTTTGAAATCTCAGGGCTAGCTTTCCTAGCCTTCTGTGAAGAAGTAAACAATTTAAGCACTAATGTATAGGGGTCATTTTTGGCCCATTTATATAACAACTCCTGCCTGAGTTTCCAGAGTGTTGGATTTGCCCCACAGATTTTAAACCTACTAGCTCCAATAATCACATGATGTTAGCCACATGTGTTTGTGTGTGTGTTCTTAAATAACCTCTAAAGCTCTTGTGTCCTATTACCTGCTCTGACTTTAATCACATATAATAATTTCCCTTGATCCTTTGTCTAAGTAAACTAGCCTTCTTGCAGCTTGAAAACATGCCAAGCCTGATCTTGCATTAGGATTTTGCACATGCTGTTCCCTCTGCTAGTAATGCTCTTCCTACATATATCTGTATGGATCATGTCCTCACTTCTTTCAGACCTCCCTTCAGGTCTTACTAAATGTTTGCCTTCTCATAAAGCCTTCTTTCAACACACTGCCAAACCATATGCTTTTTCCTTGCTTTATCTTTTTTCTTTAGCACTTATGTTATTACCATAAAATTTTCTAATTTATCTCATTTATTATGCATCTCCCTCATTAGAATACAAGCCCAGGAATCTTCATATATTTTGTTATTTTCTGTTTCCTAGATCCTTGAAAGGTGCCTGATACATAGGAGTTGATCAAAAATATTAAGTAAATTGTACATTTTTACAGCACCTTGCTATGCACACATGGAGAATATAAATGATTGAATTCATCCAGAGTTGGTTATTTACATGTGTTTGTAACAAAAAAAGGAGGGAATTAAGAAAGATGAGTTAGTTGTATGGAAATTAAGATGAGAAATCATGGAATCTTTAATAAATAAGATGAAAAATGTTTACAGGGAAGGGCTAATAGAGTGTCATAGAACTGAGTTGCTATGAAATCCATGAATTTTATGTAGGAGGAGAACCAAGGTCCACAGTTTTATTGCCTTGCTAAAGCTTATGGATATAAGTAGGGATAGGATGGAAAAGTGACTTTTGTATCCTGAATCCTAGGACTAAACCTTAAAATGTACAACCTCTTATTGTCCAAGCTCATTCACCTCTATAAATATGAGAGATGTGACAGAAAGAGAGAAGGTGCCAATGAGAAAGAATTTCATTCAGGAATTTACTCTTAAAAATTAATAATAAAATCAAATTCTCTTGGGGCGCCTGGGTGGCGCAGTCATGAAGCGTCTGCCTTCAGCTCAGGGCGTGATCCCGACGTTCTGGGCTAGACCCCACATCAGGCTCCTCTGCTGGGAGCCTGCTTCTTCCTCTCCCACTCCCCCTGCTTGTGTTCCCTCTCTCGCTGGCTCTCTTTCTGTCAAATAAATAAATAAAATCTTTAAAAAAAAATCAAACTCTCTTGCTATCATGTGGACTTAAATAGCAAATAGATATTTTATATTAACTTTTAAGTCAGCATCAGTTCTTAGAGGATAATGTCCATATGCTTTTATTTATTTGGGATCATAAGACCAAGAATAGGGCATTAAAGTTACATAAAAACAAAAAAATTGTAGAATTTTTAAAAAAGATTTCATTTATTTATTTGACAGAGAGAAACAGCAGAGAGGGAACACAGCATGGGGAGTGTGAGAGGGAGAAGCAGGCTTCCCACCAAGCAAGGAGCCCAATGTGGGGCTCGATCCCAAGACCCTGGGATCATGATCCAAGCCAAAGGCAGATGCTTAACGGCTGAGCCACCCTGATGCCCAGAACTGTAGCATTTTTATTTCCTTTTGCCCACGTAGGCAGAGGCAATATGATATACATATGCTTCACCTTTATGAGTTCTCTGTATTCTATATGTAATGAAATTTTCTGAAGAAAGAAAGTAAAATTGCAGGATTTTGGAGCCAGAGAGTAAGTTCTTACCTTTTTCCCTCTTATTTTTTAAAACATACATCCTAGTAGCATCTTAACTGCTCTGGAACAAAGTACCCTCTGTGTGTGGAGGGGTGGAGGGTGGGGGGAGAGGTCATCTATCATATCCTGGATTTCTGCCTCACTTCATTAGAAGGCCATATTTTCCTTGAGTGATAAACAGAGGACATTTTGCACATTTTTTGCCTTGTCTTTAAACCATTCACATACTCTAAAAAGTAGTGTGAGGATAGTGGTTTGACACAGAAGTTCTTTTAAAATTGACAGCTTTTGGGCACCTGGGTGGCTCAGCCGGTTAAGCGTCTGCCTTCAGCTCAGGTCATGATCCCAGGGTCCTGGGATGGAGTCCCACATCGAGCCCTGCATCGGGCTCCCTGCTCAGCGGGAAGCCTGCTTCTCCTTCTCCCTTTGCTTGTCTCTCCCTCTGCTTGTGCGCGCTCTCTCTTAAATAAATAAATAAATAAATAAATAAATAAATAAATATAATCTTTAAAAAAATGAAGTTGACAGCTTTTTCTCAATAAGAATGTTGGGCTATTGGTATAATATTGACTCTTTTATTTTCTCTTCTACTGTATATTTACATGAAATATTGTTTATGCAAGTGGCAGCTCAGTATCCTAAACTTCCTTAATAAACATATGATCACCAACGCCTAAGTGACTTGTAGTAATTCAATCTTTAAAATATGAATGGTTCCATTGTACACTGAAAGAGTTAATATGTCTTTTCAACTGAGTTACTTACTACCAGAGAGTGACTTATGGGGTCTATTAACTTCAACGAGATTACAAATGAACAAAAGGAATTGACCTGCCTTGTTTGAAATATATCCTAATCTGTTCCATTCAAGTAGGAAGCATGAAATAGATTTGTATGTAATTTATAGATCCCAAATTATCTGCATTTAATCAATAGTTATAGAACACCTACTATGTGAAACACATGAGATAGTCACATTGGAGAATACAACTACATAAAACACACTGTCTCTCTCCTGGATGATTTATACAGTTAGAGTTTTTCAATAATGTCTGGGAGTTTACTAGAAAGGTGTAAGAAAACATTAATTCCAAAAGGAAGAGAAGGGAAAAAGGAAATAGACAATGCTAAAAGCACTGAGCTAAGTGTTTCAATGAGCAAAAATATAATACATTTAAATACCCTCACATTTTATGGTATGTTTATAATTATGCGGTATTGTTTAATTTTGTGTACACCACTGTAAAGCATTGAACTATACACATTTTCCTAACATATAAAGGGTACAGATAATGTAATGAGTTTTTGACGGGGATGTGAGAAGGTAAGGAGGTGAGGGGGATAGTATAATGAATTTTTATCTCAAATTATATGAATAGTGAACAAACAGTAAGTGAATTTACAACCATTTTAATACACATTAATATTTTAGGCTATTCCCAACTGCATAGATTCCAATATCTTGAAGAATAGGGAGCAGTTAGTGACGTTCCATCTGAATTTTTATTCCATCTTTAAAACTGAATTTATACTATGATAGTGCATTTCCAAATAAAGTACTTTTTCCTTCTGTATCTCTTGCATTAATTTTTAATATATTTTATCATGTGCGACATATTCTAATTTCAACCTTTAATGATTTCAGATATCTTATTCTTTCTAGATATTGAATGCCTTGCATACTATATATCTACTTTCCCTGAAGTCAAGCAGAGTGTACCAGACCACAGTGAAATGGACAAATGTAGTTAACTTAAGAAACTATTTATTTTAGAAGTTTAAAGATCAATAATATTACTAATATTGAATTACAGTTATTTTAGATCTCACTTCAGGAAATAATAATACAAGCTGGCTGTTGAAACTGTAGGAATTATGAGAATGTTTAAACATATAGAAAAATATTCATAAGTCAACAACCCGAAATTATGAACATTTACACCTTTCATTCCACTTTTTTTAAAAAATTATTATTAGCATATTTAAGACCACCATAGAGGTTTATAATTTTATTATACCATTTGATCAGTATTAATGGTTTCTAGTCACTACCATGCTATTTCATAATTACCTTAAGTCAATATCCAGCATAATATTTATTGAGAAAACATGTATCATCATTTATGTAAGAACCAACTAAGGGATTGTTGCTTTTATCAATATTATAGAATATTTGCTTGTAAACTTCAGGGTGAGAAGACTATTACATCCTTCTGCTTCAATTTGGAAATTGCACATTTAGAAATAAATCTATAGAAAGTAACCAGAGATGTGCACAAGATTGGTTTATCATACCTACTATAATTCAATCTAGATAGATTGTCAAAGGACTTGTTTAGTCAGACTACATAATGACAATTATGCAATATTAGAAGACTAAAGTCTCAATTTATATATTAATGTATGTATTGTATATTAATGTTTATATATTAATGTATTGACCTATATGAAATAATGTGATTAGCAGATTATCAATTATAATAAAAATAACAAAGCTTTATTTTTAATATAGTAGCAAATATAATTTGATAAAGAGAATAGCTAACAAATTTAACATATTTTAAAGGTAGTATATTAGAAATAGATTAGTTACTAGTACATGGAGGATGCAATTAGAGGCATGCTTTCTTCATGGTCACAGTGTATTTCTGCTTCAGCTAGATTAGCCATTGACCACACAACGTATTGTCTTTTCTCAGACAATTACTTTTCCATTATATATTAAATATTGTCATACTTTTTATTCAAGTAACTATTCTTTTTCTTCAGTTTCATCATATTCTGTCTATTTTTATCTCCACATTTTATCTGTTTATTCTGGGAAGGATTTATTTTCTGGCTTAATTTTCTTCAGGCTCCATTTGAACTTCATTCACTTGGTGTATTTTATTTCTACATTTCGGTTTAACTGTCTACCTTGTTCATCTTCCTTTTGATTGATCTCATCCCCTCTCTGTTTTGATTAGAAATTAACACTCTCTTGTCACTCAAATTATAATTTTCTATCATTACTTCAAAAATCTGTACTGTTTTTGCCCCTACTATTTGCTGTTAATATGATTTAAAATTTTATCACTTCTAAATCATTCTATGTTATCTAAGAATGTTCCTTCTTGCCCAAGGAACATCTCCAAAGTCTCTGCTACTGCTCACCATGGATAGCAGGTGCCCAGTCCTGTTGCACTTTTCTCTCCATGAAACTAACACTGTCAGCTCTCCAGGGCCGGAGTCTTCATTTTCTAAACAAATTATATATTTTTCCTGTTTTGTTTCCCTATTTTAAGGATATGGTGTAATAAATATGCTAAAAATATTTGCATCTTTAAAATCTTTACATGTTTAAACATCTATGTGGGCTGAAATAAGGTTTTTCTCCAAACTTGAAAAGTAGATGAAGGAAAAAGGATTTTACCTGGACACATAAACATTTTAACGGTATTGCATGTACAAAGAACGTAACACAAAAGCTTTTAAAGTAAAATTTTTAAAAATCACATAAAAAAGAACGGGAATCACAAAGGCAATGAGAACAGTCAACTCAAAAAACTATAAACATTGAAACATTCTTACAACAAATAACAAAATAAATTGTGTACTGAATGATGAGGTTAGAGGCAGAATTTGTATTCCAATCACGAAAGGTGATATATACTATACACTCCATCTTTGTGTATAATTTTAAGACAAGGTTAAAGTTTAGTTCCCACTTATAGTGCACATATAACAGCTTACTCTACATGGGGCCCTATATGGAGTTAAGATCTAAGAATAGTTCACAAATCCTCTCCTAATCTCTTGGCATTATAAACTTTCCCTCTTTAATTCACTGCTCCAATTTAACATCCCCAGTGCTTTCTCCAGCCAAGTCCCCTGAACCTTGACTTGGATAACCATAGTCATCATACCGAAAAAATTATTTTCAGCCTGAATGCTTTCATCGGCTCTGCCACATTCATCAGTCCCCCTGAGCCAGTCTTATTTCCTCTAACATATTTCAAATCACTGGAACATAAGCATTTGATTTAGAAAACAAAACTAATAATAACCAACAAACTTGCATGAATTCTAAGCATGGCAATGAAGTTAAAAAAAGACAGTTTCTAAAATGTATTCTATGAATCTAACCCAAATTTCAAAAATTTCTTTAGTAATTTGTTTGTTTTGGCACCATTGTTTTTTGTTATTTGTTATTTGTTGTCTTTTATACCTAGAGTAGATAATCCATTGCCTAAAAATTCAACAGAACCACTCTGTCAAATGGTCATGCACTCCAAACACCTCCCTTTGATTGAATTTTTAGAAAAGGCTTTTCTCTAATTACAGAGGTTTATTCATTTTTACAATCTTTTCTTGTGTGCAAAGTATAGACAAGAGTACCCTACTGGATACATTTTATTCATTAATTTAACAAGTAATAATTTCAGGGCTTTCCCTCCCTGAAAGTTTTGATGGTATAGCAATCCAAAAAAGTTACACATTTTAAAATAATTCATAGTACTTTATTTTTTATTTTTACTTTTTTAAAAATAATTCATAGTATTTTAAAAGCAGAAAATATGCCACTTGCTGGGAATATTAATCTGAAGTCTTGTCAGTCACATCTTATTCACCTCCCTTCATTCCAAATCCTTTCCATTCTTTCTCTTCCACCCCTTCACTTGATTCACAAACTAATCAAATGCAGCTTTTCATCACAAACCTGAGAAACTCAATTTAGAACTTTTTATATAACAGCATTCAAGTTCCTAAGCTTCAGTCTGTAACTTATAATTATCTGCCTATTCAGAAAGTATTAACTAACATCAAATTCAAAGTCATATACATCATACCTGATCGTCACTCCATCAGATTAGACTTTTGTATATATAAGCTTAATTTTTATTGACAGGGCTAAATTGGAATTTAACTTGTAGCTGTAGCAGGAGAACATTTAAATGTAAATTTACTTTTTCAATGATAAATTTTCAGAACTTAGCCTGAGAATGTGAATCTAATCAAGGTATCAGCACACACGATTTCCTGTGCAAAACAATCATGGGACTAAATTGGCAAGCATGCAATGCCATCAGGTTGCAAACATCTTTAATCCTATGTCTATAGGATTCGCATGCGGTAAACTTTGAATAAAGAAACATGATAAGGAGAAACAAACGGATATATGATGCAAGTCTCCTGGAGAAAAAACAATTTGATTATTTAGCTATATGTATAATATAAATAATATGCATATATACAGTATCGATACACAAATATAAAGACACCATCAAGTCTGTAGCAGATTAAAGAAAATATGACTTGCATTAATAAATTACATTTTCCAAAAATATTAATTTTGGTGTTTAGAAACATCCAAATAAAATGAAGGGACAAAATCCCCAAAACGGTTATATACTAATGAATTCTCTGATAATTTGCCATTTAAATTTCAGCATACAAATTAATTCAAAATTATAAACTATAACAGAAACAATAACACTAGTTCATACGTTTCTACACCACCTCCAGATAATTACTCTATACAAATTTAGAAATAAAATATTGAGGGATGCCTGGGTGGCTCACGATTAAGTATTGGACTCTTGATTTCGGCTGTGTTCATGATCTCTGGTCGTGAGATCCAGTCCCACATCAGGCTCGGAGCCTGCTTGAGATTCTCTCTCTCCCTTTGCCACCCCCCCCATGCACATGCACTCTCTCTCCCTCTAATTAAAAAAAAAGGAAGAAAGAAAGAAAGAAAGAAAGAAAGAAAGAAAGAAAGAAAGAAAAAGAAAAAGAAAGAAAGAAATATTGAACACATCATCATGTATGGTTTTGTCTATTGAATATGAGTAAAATTATTTGGAAAGAAAATGCATATATGGTTTATTAGTGCCAGGTTTATACTGAAATTATATACTGCATTTCTATTTTAATTTAAATATAGAATCTTGACTTTTATCTGTTTAGAATAAAAATAACCAGTAATTTGTTCAATTAAATAAAAATCAACAAACCAAAGAAACTACAAATCTCATTTGATGTCACAATGACCCCTCACAAAATGCTGAATAAGCATTTTTTTAACTCTTGAACAGGTGATTTATTTTTTATTTTTATATTTTTAAAGATCTTATTTATTTATTTGACAGAAAGAGAGAGACAAGGAGAGAGAGAACACAAGCAGGGGGAGAGGGAGAGGGGGGCACAGACTTCCTGCTGAGCAGGGAGCCCAAAGTGGGGCTGGATCCTAGGACCCTGGGATCATGACCTGAGCCTAAAGGCAGAAGCTTAATGACTGAGCCACCCAGGCGCCCCCAACAGGTGAGTCCTATGACAAAGATAATTCACACCATTTTATCAAAATATATTTGAGAGTTACATTAAAATTTCCAGCTTTGTATAGTTCTATCTAGCTTAAAATAGAAAAAAAAAATCTCTACTAATATTCATTAGTTTTCTATAACTTTTTTACGTACTAAAATTTAAATTTAGCACACAAAAGATGACAGTAAAATCTCCAGAAAATGATAAAATTTTTAAGTACCTCTTATCAAGAATTTTCACTAGATCTTACACAAGCATTTATCAATAATCCTGTTCAACCTATAAAGACAACAGTTTTGAATATTGAAATTATGAAGTTTCCTGCCAAGTCAGTTAGTTTGTTAATATCAAAAGAACTCTTTCAAATCATTACCACAGATAATATAATGAAGGCAAAGGGCATGGATGAACAATTTACAAAAAGAAATACAGTCAGGCACGTGTGTTTATTTGTATTCAAGATAAAAAGAGTAAGTGACACATTAATATTTTGGAAATATTGAAAAATAAATGCTTATAAAATTAGGAGAGATGGTTGATCAGTCTTAAGCACAACTTTTGGAAACATATTTCTAAAGCTTTTGGGAAATTAATTTCTGAGTATACAGAATATTAAAAATTAAAACTCAGGAAAAAAATTAAAACTCATGATGAAATAATTCTTGTTTGAGGTACTAATCCCAAAGAGATAATTTTTAAAAAATAATCTATATTTATAATCTTCTTCACATTAGTATACAGAATGGTGAAATCTTGAAATAAAATTGTTCAATAGAGAAGAACAGAGAGTAAATTATTTTATATCCATATGGTACTAAACAGAAATACTATTCATGCTAAACTGTGAGGGTGGAGCTTACCTGGTTTCCCTACTTCTTTTCTTGGTTTTCAAAAATATTTCTCTCTTGCGTCTATTTACTACTTTTCTCCTGTGTGTGAGCCATACACTCTTTGAGTCTTTTGCATTTTTCATAAGTGTTTTGTTGTGGTTGAAAACCGCACATTTTTTAAAGAAGATTTATTTATGAGAGAGACAGAGTGTGTGCAACGAGGGTAGAGGCTGAGGGAGAGAAACTACAAGCAGACTCCCCACAGAGCAGGGAGCCCAATGGGGGCCTCCATCTCAGGACCCTGAGCCTGACCTCAGCTGAAACCCAGAGTCGGCTGCTTAACTGACTCAGCCACCCAGGTGCCCCAACTGCATATTTTATTTTATTTTATTTTATTTTATTTTATTTTATTTTATTTTATTTTATTATTATTTTTTAAAGATTTTATTTATTTATTCGACAGAGATAGAGACAGCCAGCGAGAGAGGGAACCCAAGCAGGGGGAGTGGGAGAGGAAGAAGCAGGCTCATAGTGGAGGAGCCTGATGAGGGGCTCGATCCCAGGATGCTGGGATCACGCCCTGAGCCGAAGGCAGACGCTTAAGCGCTGTGCCACCCAGGCGCCCCCCAACTGCCCATTTTAAATAAAGCTGCAAACTGTGCATATCAGATTCTTCCCACCCTTAGGTTTTTCTGTTGTTGTTGTTGCTATTTGGTGTTTATTTGGTTAATAACTTTTCTGACCTAATTATGTTAAGTCTATTCTTTGTCACGTGCAGCCACTGACGTCTCAGCTGAGGTTAATGGTCAGCTAACGGCTGGACAGATACTCTCTAAATGTGATTTTCTTTCTATGCTTTAAATGTATCTTCCCAGCATAAACCAGTATTCAGTCTCAGATTTCAGATGATTTTCTCTGTATTCCGCTCCAAAATGACTTTATGGAGCACAATTTTCCTTGCCACTGTGACTCCCTCTAGGGCTTTGAAGAAAACTGGATTGCTAAAAACAGGGGAGAAAATTGACCAGTAGCCTCAGAAGACTACGCCTCCACCATCCAGCCCCAAGACACAGAGCAAAAACTGCAGCTTGGGCCAAAATGAGGGAGGTTCTGGGCCACCCACAGTCGTAGCACCCACGCATGAGCCTCTGGAGTCCCAGCACCTAGCTTCCCAGAAACCTCCCAGGGCATCCAAATTTCCCGGGAATACTAGTGGTGGACCCAGCCGACTTGTTTCCTTCACAAGCTCCCCTAACTCCACCCTTCTGCTCCCCCCCCACCCCGAATCCTCACATCTAGAATAGTCCTTTGGAAAAAAAAAAAATCACACCGCTTTCCTCTTGATTTAGATTCAAATTGCTTTCCACTATACTCAGTCAAAATCTCTACCAAAATAAAAATGGCCTCTATGAAGTTTTCAAGTTCTTCCTGTTCCAATTTTAATAGCTGCTAATCCCATCTCACTTCCCCTAGATTCTCCTTAATACTGTTCCTAAAAAAAGCAGCACAGTGCCTTTCTTAGTGCATTTCCACTTGATATTCCTTAAGCCCAACGTCCTCATCCCACTATCTTTCCAAGCCAATCCCATTCATTGATGACTCATTAGGCCTAAGTTACTCTGAAAATCCTTCTCTTAATGTGTAGAGGTCTCTTCCCAGCAGTTACTTACATACCTCCACATAACCCTGCCTGCCTGACTTCAAGCACATACTGCTATTTAAAATTATTCTTTTTTAAAAATAATTCTTCTTGTTTTTTTTTTTTAAGGTTGTATTTATTTGTCAGAGAGAAAGAGCACAAATAGGGGGAGAGGCAGGCCGAGGGAGAAGCAGGCTCCCCACTGAGCAAGGAGCCTGATGTGGGGCTCTATCCCACGACCCTGGGATCATGACCTGAGCTGAAGGCAGGCACTTAACTCTCTGAGCCACCCAGGAGTCCCTATTTAAAATTATTCTGGTTATCCTTTTGCTTTTTCATTTAACTTCGCCTTCTGTGTATGTATTTAAGCAGAGAAACTGCTTTGACTCCACTACTTAATCATTAGAGTCTAGTTCATAGTAAGTACTCAGTACTTGTTGGCTAAATGAATTTGAACAAAGTTTATTAGAAAATTACATATTGGAAAGATTATTTGTAGATCTAAGCAATTTTACTTGTATATTTATTTTCCATGTATTTATAACTATGTTTAAAAAAACACTATGGATTTACATTGAAACGAGTGTGGTGACCTGCACCTCCTACTTAAGTTTTTAAAGAAAATATTAAATCCAACATCATCGTATAAATAATAAATAGTGTGTTACAATATGGAGAATTTTTAGAAATTTCAGAAATATAATAAGGATATGGGATGAGATCCATAGATACACACAACTAAAGTAACCACAACCTAGTAAATGTGCTCAGGAGAGAATTATGGAGATTAGAGTTGGTTCCATTCAAAGCATTTCAAGCTGTTAATATTAAAAATCAGTAAGCAAGAGTACCAAGTGTAATATATCAGTAATATAAAACAGTATGTACAAATGGAGAGAACTACAGCAAGACATTACAGTGGTAGTGAAGATGGCACTGGAGACATTTTATTTTCCACTCTGTATTTCGTATTTTAAAATGTTTATCTTTAAAACAATTTATAATTTAAAAATATATTTATTAAATGATGCTATGTTTAAACTATTTAAATGACATAAAACAGAGAAAGGGCCCGTTGAACTTGACCAATTCAACAATGTCACTAGTAAGCTATGTCCATCGATCCATTTTGACTTGATGTTGTATGCATGCCTCCAATACATGACAAGACTAAACAACCTGTAGTCATTTGTCCTATAATGAGCAACTCTTTAGCTGAATTACTGTTATCCCCAGAAAACAGATATCACTCCTACACCCTGATCAAAGAAAAATGAAGAAAATTTAAGGATGAAATGAACCTTCTCCTGCAATGTATCTTAACTCAAGAAAACTGGTAAATAAAATTATAGTTAACATTATATAGAATATTAATATCAAAAGAAAAAAATGGTTGTTTATTAAGTGGTGAATAAAATCACAGTTAATATTATTTAGAATATTATAGACTATGATAGGATAGTTAATGCTTTATAAAATATAGCTAATACGGTAGAGCAAAAACGGTTGTTCTTTACTAAAAATACCTGTAAGAGACCCATCAAAGGTCAAATTCAATTTATTAAAAAAGTATAACAAATGATCACTTATGCTTGGACTTTCATCCTAATTTGGCCAAAAATAATAAAGCATTAGTGTAATCATCAATAAAAAAATAAAACAGACACCTAAATTATTTCCAGGATTATTAAAACCTGAAACTTCTAATATACTACTCCCAAGCTATTTCTTATCAATTCCTTTTTTATTATTTATGATGAATAAATTTTTTTGACAATGCATGAAAAACAAAGTAAAAATGTTTTCATTCCATTATCATAGAATTTAGATGATTTTAACACAGATTTTTCATACCGTTTTGGTATTAAAGAAAAATACTATTAAATAAATTTACTAAAATAAAAATTTTGCTAAAGTAAAAAATGGTTTATCTATCCCTCCATTTGAAATGGCTTTTTGTTTGTCTTTATAATGGTCTAAAATTGCTTACCCACCATTCAATTCTGTTTCAAGTTTCATAGCTACTTTAAATTCCACTTTACTTTGGTATTGATAAAGCAGGAAATGAAACTTCCCTGTCATTTACTTAGCTGTTGAGCTTCAAGAACGTAGATACAACAAAAAATGCATAGATTTATTGGGTTCCTTTGTTAATACTATATCAATAATGACTGTACTTTACTTGTGATTAGCCAGAACAGCAAGTTTTTTATTAGTTTAACTTACATTTAAATGCAATGAGATAAAAATAAATGTTTATTCTAAGAGATTCTGCATATAGTTCCATAGAAACTAGAAGACTTATAACGCTATTTAGAAAATATATTTTTAAAATTTTATTCATGTCATTCTTTTAACACATTTTATTCATGCCAATCTTTTAAAACATTAAAAATAATAATAATAAAAGGAAATCCTGCCATTTCCAACAATATGGAAGAATTTGAACCTGGAGGGCATTATTCTAAGTGAAGTAAGCCAAACAGAGAAAGACGAATACTGCATGGTATCACTTACATGTAAAATCTTAAAAAAAGAAGTAGAAAATTGTTTCCAGGGACAAGAGAGTAGGGGAAATAGGGAGAGGTTGGTGAAAAGAAACAAACTTTCAGTGGTAAGATGAATAAGGTCTGAGGATCTAATGTGTAACATAATGACTATAGTTGATAACACCAGGTTGTATAATTGAAATTTGCTAAGAGAGTAGAACTGAAATGCTCTCCCCAAAATATATAAAGAAAAATAGAGAGAGAGAGATAGTTACACACATACATGTAAATATATGTATGTGAGGTCATAGATGTATTAACTTGATGGGGAGAACCCTTTCACACTGTATATTAAATCATCACGCTGTATACCTTAAATATGCTACAATTTTATATCAGTTGTACCTTAGTAAAAAATGAGATAAATAAATACAGAAATAAATGAACTTGATGAATGCATACAACATAAATACATTTTATATGTGTATTTGAAGGCCATATAGCAGTAAAGACTAGAGGCGTGGCAAGCAGAGTATCTAAACTATCACTGTAAACTGGACTTAAAAGAGCTGTAGGTGCTCAGGTTGAATTACCAGCAGCATGAACCGTTTGAAACCTGAATCTGCCACCTCCTAGTTGTGTAATCTTGGCATATAGCTTAACGTCTCTATTCCTTAAGATTTTTCCAGATGTCGAAGGAGGATGGCAGCAATGCTCATATCATTATTTTGAGGAGTGATGAATTAATAGAAGTAAAATGACTGGAACAAATAATAGCAAGTGGTAATTGCTCAATAAATGTTAGCTGTTTTTTGTATTAATAGCAATATTATTATTATAGAATAGCTTTCTTAAAGGCAATTGAAATAGCTTTGACTTCACAAAGAGGAGGAATATGTGAGTGCTAGTAAAGGATTTGCTGCCAGGCATAATGACTCCATGACAAGTCTTAAAATTTTACCCCAAAAACCTGTTCCTCTGGATTTGAAGTCTCCAAATCTGTATTTCCTTAATAACATGCCATGGATAAAACAACCTAGAAAATTATCAGTTATCCCTTTACAGGGATGAACTGAAAAAATCACCCGAATCCATTTGTGTGCCAGGGAAGGACAGGCATGTTGAGTGCCTTGAGGCGGGTGCCCTGAGGGGTGAAAGGGCAAAATTAATCTAGTTTTCTATTTTGATTTGAACTTACCAGGATAGGTAGAGTTTCTCTAACATTGTGTACTTTTTCAATGAACCTGCGATTGTTCAAAGCACCGACACCCCAAGTTCATGTTAGATTCTTCTTTAGTCATCATTGGTGAAAGATCCCTAGGTGTCATTATACTTATGAGAGCTAAATGACTATTGGCCAAACAATAACGTCATTAATTACCTGGTATCATTTGCTCACAGAATTCCAGAACAGCAAGTTCCTTATTAGTTTAACCTTCATTTAAATGCAATGAGATAAATGTAGCAGTTTTTATTCTAAGGACATGGATTTCTTAGATAACGCTTGAGTTTGTATTTCAGCAAAGAAATGGTGAGTAGGAGTGTTCAGTGCAGTATGTAAATCTCAAAGGCCACTTTATTTCTCTTAACATAGACCTACTTTAGGCATTGTGAAGTTCTTTCTCCTTGCTGAAGTATGATAGTAAACATTCAATTTAATCAAGTATTCAATTATTTCACTCTACATATAGATTAACTCACTTTGATTGCCACTCATCCCTGGAGAAGCCAGTCCTCTGGATGTGTAACACTTAAAAAACAAAAACAAAATCACAACTGCTCTTGCTTTGAAAATTTCATACTTTTTATCAGTTCGTGCTAAGTTCACAGTATTTTTAACTGAACTTATTTTTTGCAACAAGCTCATACTTCAGGGCTATGACTACCTGCCTGGCATCAAAAGCTTAAGTAACAAGTAATAGTGGTTGAGTTGCAGAAGCAGAAAATGAACATAGAGCAGCTAAAGTATTAACATAAGCTGCAGGTAAAGAGCTGAACGTGTTCAAGTTGAATTACTTGTATCATGACTTAGAGCAGAAGGATAAATCCTACCTAATTTTCACTGAAAGCAGCAATGGTAATATATGACCTGTATTGGAAACAGTCTGTAGTTCTCAAGAAAGTCAAGCAACCACAAGAAATTGAAGGAGTTAACCAGAAAAAGAAAAGAGATATTTCGCCGCTAGCTTATAAAAGATTGTTATTTGTAGTTAAGCAATTAATGAAAAGAAAATAATTAAGAAAATTTTACCAAAATAAGGCAAACACAAAGAACAAGTCTGATTATTCTTAATCAGGATGGGAATCATATTATATTCATGGTTTCAAACTCTTACTTTCCTCTCATCTGACAGAAAGTCAGACAACTTTTCCTCTTCCCTTTTTACGCTGCCAGTCATACGTCTTAGACATAGTTACAGAAGGGGGATTTGTATAATTCTCAGATGTGCTTGAATGGAAAACACATTAAGAATTACTCATCAAGTGGTAAAATCTAAACATAAACTCTGTGATGTAATACTTGATTTTATTTATTTATTTATTTACATGTTATTTAAATAATAAAAACCTTAAGATATTATTAAATTTCAAGTTGAAAATTTCCTTTCATAGTTCTTGAATCAAAAACATAATTTTCATATAGCACCAATATCTATATGCATGGGTCATGTCTGTGTCTACATATAAAAACAAAAATAAATAATATTCAGAGTAGAACAATTTATAAAGCAATAATTCTCCATTGGCATTATAAAATGGAATCTGTTAACAAATAATGTTAATACCAACACAAATTAACAACCATGCTTTGATATAAATTTTGACATTCTTTACCTGTAATCACAAGTAATTATAATTACTTACTTATTTTCCCTTTCACACAGCTTACCCTATAGACATTTTAAACAGCTTCTCTGGCCATACAGCCACCAAACTGAGCTTTTCCAATGTCTCCATATCATAGGCATAACCAGTAAGAATCTCAGCCACCATCTTTGGCACCATGTTTACTTTTTCTTGAAAGGATATCATGCAAGGGTCAAGTTCCTTTAAAAAAAATGTCTTTCACTAATGTGATATACGAAATCATGCTCCCTCCAAACTTGGATGTTAAAGGTCTAACCACTGATATGACTGCATTTGCAGAAAAGGCCTTGAAGGAGGCAATTAAAGCTGAAGGAGGTCATAACAGTAGGACACTATGGAACTAGTGTCTTTATAAAAACGGGAAGAGGCACCAAACATTTCTTTGTCTTTCCACTTGGGAAGAGAGGAAAGACCTTGAGAGAATACAGTGAGAAGGTGGTCGTCTGTAAGACAGAGAGGCCACACCAGAAACCAACCTGCTGGAACCCTGATCTTGGACTGGAAGCCTCTAGAACTGTGAGAAAATAAACTTCTGCCAACATGCTTCAGAGTGTTCACACAGGCTCAAAACCAGTAGGAGAACGATGGATCCCAAAAGAAGCGGTGGTTATTGATTTCACTACAGGTACTGCTATATATAAAACAAACATGAATTCTTTTCCTTTTTTTCTTTTTTTAAAAATCATTGTTATTATTATTATTATTATTATTATTATTATTATTAGATAGAGAGAGCAGAGCAGAGGGAGAGGGAGAGAGAGAATCTTAAGCACACTTTGCACCCAGCAGGGCGCCTGATCCCGGGTTCAATCTCAGGACCCGGAGATCGGGACTTGAGCCCAAATCAAGAGTGTGGCACTTACTGACCAACTGAGCCACTCAGGAGCCTCTGAATTCTTTTTCTAAGCAATAACATATTTAGGGTCCCTAAGCACTATTTTTACTTTTAGTTTTATCATAATTGGGACTAAAATATTTACCTACTTCTGAGGTGTGAATTACAATAGAGAGCTTCCCCATTTCATCATCGTCTTAGGCACAGGGCTCTCAAAGTAGCTACTGTCTGTGAACTAGATGCTGATGCTTCGGATTTTCATGTGGTTAGTGGTATCAGTTTGGTGCTCAATGGTAAACAGTAGAAATCTCGGCAAATGCGGGCAAACGTTTTAAGTTACGTGTTCAACAAAAACTTTATTGAGCAGTGGAAATTCAGGTCTTAGTTTTTGAATAGATAGATGTTTCTCTTGATCAGTCCAGTGATTAAAAATGGCTAATTGCATAAGAGTCAGCAAACAATAAAATACCCCCCTCCACCAACACACACACACACACACACACACACAAATGGACAACTGATTGCTACACCAAGTGGCCAGACAAGAAAGAAGAGTGGAGTACTTTTAATAGAGTGGAAGAAGTTTGCTGTCTCCAGCCTCCATCGGGGGCACTTTGTTTTACCAGTAAGATCTGTGCACACTGTGTTGGGGGAGATGTCTGTTACGGTGTATCTGAAAAGGGTCAGAGAGAAGATTATTCCTGTTGGTCTTCCTGTTTCAGTCACCTGTCAAAGTTGAAAATTTTATGAGCTTTGCACCTGCATTCATACACCATCAGGGACATTGGAACAGAAACTGGAAGCAAAAATGGAGTTCTATTTATCTTTACTCTGATTTATTTTAAGACAACTCTTAATAGCAAAAGTAGTAATTATAATAGTAAAACACATTAAAAAACGACAAGCTTTGTCCTGGGACAATAGGACTAGACTGGCACTGCCCTGGACAACTGGAGAAATAGGAGTATTTTATTAATAAATGACATTGTATTTGCCTTACCTGCAAATGGGTTCTTACATTGAAATCCAATAACTTTAATAGGCTATTTCTTTATGTATATCATTCTAAATTATTTTTTAAAAATATTTTGCCCTTTCAAGTGTTTCTAAAACTTGAAATTTTAAAAATGCTTGTATTTTAACATGTAAAAATTTGCTGTTATTCATTTTTAAAGTTTTATTCCTTGGGAAACCCTTGGTAGGGATGTTGGATGAACTTTTCATGTACATATATTTGTTCCGTTACAGAGCTTTTTATTTTGTTCTTTATTATTCTTCCTTTTAGCTGCACTTTTAGATTTCTCATACTATGTTTTTATCAGTATATGTTTTTCCTTATATACCAAATTTTTTATTTTTATATATTTTAATTATTCCTCCCACATCCTTTCTGCACTCTGCTAAGACTTGTATCACCCTGTCTTCCTTTATCTTGAATCTTACATCTTTTCATTAAATATTTAAATAAAAATTTTAAATAAAAATAAATTTTATTTATTTATTTATTTATTTATTTATTTATTTATTTTTTAAGATTTTATTTATTTGACAGAGAGAAAGAGACAGCCAGCGAGAAAGGCAACACAAGCAGGGGGAGTGGGAGAGGAAGAAGCAGGCTCATAGCGGAGGAGCCTGATGTGGGGCTGGATCCTAGAACGCCGGGATCACGCCCTGAGCTGAAAGCAGACGCTTAATGACTGAGCCACCCAGGCGCCTCTTAAATAAAATAATTTAAAAATAAAAATAAAAAATTTTAACTATATAAATCTTTAAATATTTTAAAGTACTAATTGTTTTCACTGACTTAGTAGCAGTATTTGGGGAAGGGGAAAGTTAGTGCTTTAGCATTTGAACTTTGGGCTAATCCTCCATTTTATTCCTCTGTTCTTGAGTACATACTGTTTTTTTTTCTATTTAATTGTCTTCGTAGAAGGTGAGCATGTTCGTGTTCTGGAAGAGTGATTTAGAGTAAGTTTATTTTGTAAGTGAACACACACAAGAGTGTTCAAAACTGTATAACTATTCTCCAAAACTCAGGGTTTTTTTTTTTTTTTTTATGTGAATTTCTTCAACTGTTATATATCACTACAAATGGAGAAATAAGCTGTGAATTTTTCACAATAGGAAATTTCTTTTGTGCACCATAGCCACTGAGCAAGGTTAATTCATGCAAATGTGGCTTGATAAATGTGGATTCTATCTAGATCTAGGGACGTACCTACTGTTAGCCTTGATATTCTGATGAAGTTTTGGAATATAGGTGAGGTTCAGTGGGGTGGAGTCTGGAGCTGACAACCAAGGAAGAATTCTTGAGATGTCCTTGGTGCAAATGGTGGTTTATTAAAGCACAGGGACAGGACCCATGAGCAGAAAGAGCTGCTGCCCCAGCGTTGTGAGGGGTGGCTGATTATATACTGTGGGGTTGGGGGAGGTAAGGAAAAGGGAGGTTTCAAAAGAACTTCCATATGTTAAAGAAGACTCACAGGATACTGGAGGAGGCATTGCCATGGTCAAGTTAAGGTTGTTTTTCCCCTCTAGCAAGGCACTAACATTAATATAGTTGGGAGATTCCTGGAAGAATGTCACATATGTCCCACCTAGGAGTAGGGGTTGGGGGAAGGTTGCAGAGTGTCAGCTTATGCTTTGTCTTCAGCTTGCCTTTTATTCCCTCATCATTTTGACATCTCTATGTTCCGTTTTCACTGCTTTCTGAAACTTTAAAAAAAAATTATTTTGCATATAGTTTTGTTTTCTTCTAGTTTTCCAAAATATAGTTTGTACTTTTATTTCTTGTTCTCCTAATGTTTTTGGTTTATATTCATAAACAGAAATGGAAAATTCTGGCATTATTCCACAATCTTCTAACTCATGTCCTTATTTTCTTGTTGTTGTTTCTTAACAAAATATCCTTAAAAATATTAAAACAAAATCCTTGCATTCTTAGGGATTGTTGCTAAATAATGCTTCTTTACAATTGAGAATTGCCACCCACGGTTCTGAGGAATATTTTCAAGTAAGAAATATTTAATACTTGCTTTTTCATGTCCACCATTTTCTGAGTTTTTAAAATTATGGGTCCTCTGAAGAAAAAGTGACACAAATGTGTGCATGCAATCCAGATCCAGAAGGAACTCATTCACTGAAGAGTGCCTGGGAGAAATTGCAGGTAATGTTAAATATTATTAATAATTTAAATATTTGGTATCAGCACTTGTTTTATAGTATAGCACATCTTTTATTTGAATACTATACAGAGATAACTGGATTTCAAAAATGCATTATCTGGAGTTTTATTTTAATTCTTAAATACTGACAATTTTTGTAGGATTACATTTTTTAGATTATGTTAGGTTAAAATCATACAGTAAATTTCAAATTCCATGGATTTTGTAACTTTCAAAATAAGAAATTTTGAAGTTGATATTTTCCTTCTCTTTCTACACCCAAGGTATAAAAGAAATAAAACTTAAAGTGATGTGGGAAACAAAGGCAGAAGAA
Source organism: Ursus arctos (assembly GCF_023065955.2). Classification (NCBI taxonomy): domain Eukaryota; kingdom Metazoa; phylum Chordata; class Mammalia; order Carnivora; family Ursidae; genus Ursus; species Ursus arctos. The sequence continues at coordinate 53,206,844 of NW_026623056.1, read as the reverse complement.
AAACTATTAAATTTCCTTACTACCTACAGCACATTGACAAGTCCTTGAAACAGGCAGAGTGACATTCCTCTAGGGACTCAACTGCCTCAATGTTAATACTTTGCTAAGGGCAAAAGGCAATCCTAGCCTGAGAACCCCCTCACCCAGTATCCTGTAAGTCTACTTTAACATATAAAAATTCCTTTGGAAACTTCCTTTATCTCTAAACCCCCCAAGCTACGTGTTGGCAATCATCCCCCAAGCATATGACACACCAATATACATCTGATGGGTCTCATGACCAAGGTTTTATTAGATGGTAATAAATGACCTTTTTCCAACATAGCTAGCCTTCTCAAGGTCCTGGAAACCTTGCTTCCAAAATTCCTTAGAGACTTTCACTATCCCAAACCCCCTTCCAATTTGAAAGTATATAATGGGCCACTTCTCATGACCCCAGTGGAGCTTTTTCTGACCACAGGTCCTGTTCCCGTGCTTTAATAAAATCACCTTTTGTACCAAGACACCTCAAGAATTCTTTCTTGGTCATCGGCTTTGAACTCTAACATCATCTTTCCCACATCAAAAGTTTATTTTGTTAGCTTGCATACCTGGTGTACCATTCTTTGCTATACTGAATCTCTCAACCTCCATTGTTCTTTTGTGTTCATGATGATATTCCAAGATCATCAAAGTCTCTGGATAAATTCTGAAAGACATCTATTTAATAATTTAAGCTGAGTTTCTTTGGTTTGCAAGATATGAGCCTAATGAAGTATAAAAATAGCTCAATTGGTTGTGTAGCTTTAAAGCTAAACACTCAAATATCATGAATATTTGAAATAAACATTACTCTCACTGTCATACTATGAATACTATTTTAAAACTATGAAATTTTAAAAAGTATTATGTTGATCATGAAAACAGTGGAAATGTGGCCTCTAAAGATAATGTCTTCATACAATATATGTGTATGCATATACTTGCTTACCAAAATTATCAGTCATATAATTTTTCAAAATCTGTATAAAATATGGCATTCAATTATGGTCAACGTACAAACTTAGTGTTAAATTACTCTTAGCACACAAAATTCAGAGGATAAAATATGTAAACATGCTTTAAAAATAGAAAACATAAGTTAAAATGCAGTGAAATCATGTCATTATGTATAGAAACCTTAGAAATAAATTTTGAAAAAGTTGTCTTGCTATATTTAACCAGACACACAGCCATATTATAAGGTAACTTACTATTTTACTAACTGGGAATACCCATGTAGTACAAATAATGGATTTGTGCTTGAATGAAAAGCTGAACTGAAATATCTGTGCAATAGTCACTTCCCCCCCCACTCTGTCCATAAGTTAAAACATTCACTCTTAGCTATTTATTAAAAAAGATTGACAGGCAAAATATATTTACGAAGGCATGTGGTATACCAAATAGATACTCTCATATAATAATACAAAGTATATTATTCTACACTTAAAAATCTTGAGACCAACACATGAAACAAATAAAAGATGGAGTATAAGGAAATCAAAATGTATAATAAAGTTCTTTTTAGAAAATACTAAAGTAATAATAAACATTCATAGTTACATTTGGTCATTTCTTTTTTCTTTAATGATATTAATTGCTTTTTAAAATGTCCCTTAGTCCTATTTGCTTTCATCACTAATATTCAATAGCCCTCACCAAAATTTACTAATATCTCTCTTTTTATTCAATGTAATTGGAATAAGAAAATTGACATCCAAAGTAAAAAGACTCAGTACTTGCCTATAAAATATTTATCACTATATCCATATGGAAGAAATATATCACAATTTTATCAGAGTCATAGGATATAAAAACTTCATTGTTTGTAATATATTTATATATGTAGGTCAAGTGACCAATCTTTCAAAGTCAAAATATACACATGTTTATCTTACTAAAATATTACCTGTGAGTGAAAATGAATGTGGCTCTATGCATGTATCCTTATTCTTCCTCAAACACTTTATATCTACTTTAAAGATAACCTGGGCCAACCTATAATGTTATGTCTCATCTTTATTATGAAAATTTCCTGATTTATGTACATCAGGAAACTTGGATGATGCTATATAGTAAATCTAGTAGTGCTGAAAAATGTATGAGTTAAGCAAGCCATTTGCCTTGTGAGTCTAATTTTATTATAAAAAAAATTTAAAATTTGACAAGTATATGTAGGAATTGGAAACCTCATAAATAGCTGGTGAAAATGTAAAATAGTGAAGCAGCCCTTGCAAATAGCCTGGGAAGTTCCTCAATTTGTTAAAAATAGAGTTATCAGCAATTTTACATTTAGGTATACAGCCAAGATAAATGAAAACATACATTCATGCAAAACATGTACACAAAAATTCATAGACGCATTATTTATGATAGCCAAAGAGTTGACACAACCCAGTAGTTAATCAACTGATAAACTGATTTTAAAAAGTGGTATACCCCATACATTAGAATATTATTCACCAATAAACAGAATGAAGTCCTCATACATGTCACAGTGTAGATAAATCTTGAACCCAATATGCTAAGGGGAACATACAAGTCACTGAAGACCACCTACTATATGACAATTCCATTTATATGAAATATCCAGAACAGGCAAATCTATAGAGACAAAAAGAAAATTACATTGATGAAGAGAAAAAGAAGATGTGATGGACACACACACACACACACACACACACACACACTGAAATACTACTCAGCCATAAAAGAGAATGAAGTTTTGCCATTTGTGACAACATGGATGTTCCTCGAGGGTATTACGCTAAGTGAAATAAGTCAGAGAAAGACAAATACTGCATGATCTCACTTATCTGTGGAATCTAAAAAACAAAACCCAGATTTATAAATCAGAGAACAGACTGATGGTTGCCAAGGCCAGATGGGGGGTAAACGGGCAAAGGGAATTAAGAAGTATAAACTTCCAGCTATAAAATAGATAAGTCATAGGGATACAGTGTATAACATGGTGAATAAAGGCAGTTATATTATATTAACTTTGTAGGAGGACAGATGGTAACCAGACTTATTGTGGTGACCATTTCACAGAGTATACAAATGTCAAATCACTATGCTGTACACCTAAAACTAATATAGTATTGTATGTCAGTTATACCTCATTAATATAGAAAAACATAGTAAATTAAGTGTTGCCTAGGGCTGGGGATGGAGACGGGTTGGGGGGGATTAGATGAGGAATAAGGCGTGAATGCTAACTGGTATGTACCCTCTTTGGGGAGAGAGAGGAGGTTCTAAAATTAAATTTTGATGGTAGTTTCACAAGCCTGGGAATTATTTTAGAAGACAAAAAACATTAAATTGTGTATTTTAAATGGGTGACTTGTATGATATGTGAATTATATCTCAATAAAGCTAATAAAGTTATATGAATATTTTCTCTGGGAACCATTTATTTTCAAAATCATTATATTTTATACTTCATTTAATATTAGATAATATATGAAATTCTACAGGGGGTTAAAGCTTTTTTGAACATACGGAAGATGATAAATGAAAGACATTTAATCAAATACCCAGTTAAACTGATAGAGATTATAAAAATTCTGATATATTCCACATATTGCAGTCTTTAATAGGTGAGCTCTCTAATACTGAATTTATACTAAAATAGTAGAAATACTGAAGAGGAAAATTACCCAGAGCAGGCCCAGGCCGGCAGGCCCCAGAAAATGGAAAATTACTAGCAATACTAAGAGATAACCAGAAGCCCCACTTGAGCAAGAGATAACAAGCCATTTCTGCTTCTGTAAACAGGCTTCCTAGTATGAATACGAGTCTGCATTTCTATGAGGTATAAAGGAAGCAGCAGAAATGATGGATCTCTATCTGTATCTATCTAATCTATTGTCACTGCCCTAACCACTGTTCCCACCTACACCCCCCCCATTTAAACCCACTTACCAACAGTCAGTACAGCCCTTGTAACCTGACCCTCTGCACTGCCCTATAAAAGCTCTGTAACCCTGCTACCCACTGGCCCAGAATTTCCAGTGTAAGCTTATCTGGGTCCACTGGCGTAAAATAAACCTGTGTTCTCCTACTTCTCTGATTGTCGCTTGGTTTCTCAATGGTCTGATTTTTATTTTCTGCAACAATACCAGTCAGAATTTTATTATGAAATATACCCAACTATTATACTAGAATTATTTAATGATATTATGATCAATATTTAAATCCATTAAAAAAAATAAAACCAGTCCTCAAAAATATTAGAGCCATCCTTACCTGCAACTATTGACTGACAATCTAAAACCATATAGGTTTGATTTGTAGTTGGCTATTTACCCATGCACAGTCAGCTAAACCACACACACAAAACGTCAACAATGCAATTTGAAGAGTCTTACCATTGATAATTGAGACATGTCTCATATTGACTCAGGAAGTACTTTGCCTTATCATTTAACATTTTCAGCTTGATGTAGCAAAATAAGCATTCAATAAATTGTTCACCTAAACAGAGAACCATGCTATTTCAATTACACTCAAGTTGATTGAAACCAATTTAATGGTAATTAGTAATTTACAAGGTCAAGAGGCTCACACTTCTCCAACTCTATGCTGGTTAAATGGTCACAGCTCATATGTGGATGAGAATGCCAAGTGAAGTAAACATATGAAAACTGTTTAAAAGGGGCCAGTATTTTACGTGTCTAAATCAATAACAAAATTAAAAGTGGCTGCTTTTAATAATATTCAAGGATTTGTTTTGGCTATTGACACATTTGTGCTTTTATGATTAACTCTAAATATGAATTCAAAATACCTCTGATTTATTTCCAAAAGAGCAGAATCCATATCTTTAGTTCATTTTTGGTCCTTACAGCTCTGCTCTTAGATTTAGTACTGTTTCTCTTTTAAAAGCCAAGAAATCAGGGGACTTTTGTTGTATAGATGTTTTCTTAACAATAAAGGTCTTATTTTATTGTTGATTTCATCACTAAAATTACCCAAAGACCAAAATGTATTTATATGTAACCACATTTCAAAGTATCACATATAACACAAAAATCTTAAAAAAGAGTGAGCATGGGATGCCTGGGTGGCTCAGCCAGTTGAGCGTCTGCCTTCCGCTTGGGTCATGATCCCAGGGTCCTGGGATTGAGGTCCTGTATTGGGCTCCCTGCTCAGTGGGGAGCCTGCTTCTCCCTCTGCCTGCTGCTCCCCCTGCTTGTGCGTGCTCTCTCTCTCTCTCTCTGACAAATAAATAAATATAATCTTTACCAAAAATAAAAATAAAAAAGAGTGAGCATTACAAAATGAAACAAATATCAAGAGAAATTAAGTTGTCCAAGGTCACATAGGGAGGAATAGAACTAGAAATAGAATTTAGCTTCTTCATTCCCCATTATGTTATAACGAATATTAAATATGTAGCGTATTATTATAAAACAAAACAGTCTATCCCTCTTATATGTACAGTGAACACATATCTACATACACATACACAGGCACATAATGTTAGAAATCATTCAGTATGATTCATTAAAACAGTATATATCATCCAACATATGTTTCAATGACAAAAATGGGTACTTACTTCAATTTCATCAATGACATATTTTGCCTTGCATTATCAAAAATACCGATAGTGAAATACAGCTTTTCATTAGAAAACATAGCACATAAGCAGGTGCAAAATTCTTGAACATAAAACTTTCCTTCAGATGGTATAACACATTTTAAGTATTTTCTAAGTTATTTCTGAAAAAGCAGATAGGTTCATAAATTTCTATAGCTTTGAATGACATTTGAGGCTGATTTGGCTAATTAGACATTAGTCTTTGTTGCATATCTCACAAAAATGCTTAGTGATAGAAGACTCAGTCTGTTCTGCTGATTTTAAATATGAAACATTTAGCTATCTCTGTAGGCCACAGCTCCATTTACAAGCCCTCTTCAGATTCAACAAATGTTAAGCTCAAAATTAGCCCAGCCTTGCAAATGTTTAGAAACCCTTTCTTTAAAAGTTGTTTTAAACTCATCATTTCAATCAGAAGACTAAAATTTTTATCCGAGATTCCTTGAACATGAGATGGATATTTGAATTCAGATTTGCTGTCCTTTCCTTCACAGACAGACCTGAAGAAACTTTGGTCAGGAGATTTGGGTGTGAACATAAACATAACTATAAAAGGGCAAATATTCGCCCTTCATATAGGAAATACTGATTTACTTTAAGCTGTGTCAGTGAACATGCTACTTAAATTTTCTTTTCTGGGAGAAATAGGGGCTTTAAAATTGCCTAAGTTACAAAAGAGATAAATGGAAGATTTGGGGGGAAAAAGTATTTTCTGTGCCAGCATATTCTTATTATTAAAGAAAACAAGTACAAGCTTTGCAAAAAGAATAAATATTCCACACTTACTTTTCTGTGTTCTTTATTCACTAGACAACAAATTTCTACAACAGTACTTTGGTTCTTAGATATAAAGTCACTAATTTTAAAAGAAAAAAATGTTCTTTTATAAAGATTTTCCTGTGATTAAACATGAATATAGAAAAGAGAAGCCAGAAAATATCTTGAAGTAGAAAGCCAAAATGGAAGCATTCTTCTAAACTGCTTTTTGATGCATTTTTTTTCTTTGCATGTTTTATAATTAAGCATTGAGAGATAGCTTTTAAAATTTATTGTAACAGCACTGGCAGATAAAAGCATACATTGAATCATTTTCTTTTTTTCCCCTCTAAGCCCAAGGACTTTACCAGTTCAGATTTTCAGTCGTTATTACCTCAACTTAATTTGAATAATTTTTCATACCAATATATATAATAAAATGCATAGAAACTTGTTTAAATGAGTATTTGATGAAATAAAAAGCTTTTAAAAGAGTAATAATCCTTATACACCATCTTTAGATATGGTCTATGGGTAATGATTTATTATTAAAAAGGAGCACATTACCCAACAGTCAGTTGTTGGTTTGACTGTATTATAAGTTACAACATGGAGCATATTATGAATAATGAGTCAAAAGAAGCAAAATCTGATCATATTTATTAGCTTAATTTTCTTGTATGTGCTATAGGAATTCTCGGCCACAAGATACAACATGACAATCGAAACACTAACGCTAGGAGTCCCAGTGCGTTCTTACCATAGAAACCCATCACTAGCAAAGGGAATGATGCTGCAAGAGAATGGAAGGACAAACCACAGACTGGGAGTAAATATTTGCAAACCATACATCTGATAAAGGCTTTATACCTGGAATATATAAAGAACTATCCAACTCTATTAACAGAAAAGCAAAGAACCCCAAAAATACACTGGGAAAACATTTGAACATAACACTTCACACACACACACACACACACACACACACAAAGATTCTAGTAATATGTCACAACATGGATTTATCTCAAAATATAATGCATAAAAGTCAGACCAATAAGTTTACTTACATGATTCCATTTATATTGAACCCTTGAAAATGCAAACTAATTTACATTGCCCAGAAATTCAATCAGTGGTTGTTCAGGGAAACTGGTATCACAAAGAGGCATGAAGAAACTTTTATGGGGAGAAGAAATATGTGGTTATGGTTTCACAGGTACATAACTTATGTCCAAATTTATCAAAACAAACCATTTAACAATTTGCAATTTTGTTGTATGTAGATTATACATCAATAAACATGTAAACATGTTTGGGAACTACAAATTTAAGGTTCAGTGGGTTTTTCTTTTAGGAATTTTTAGAACTTATAAAATACATTTAGAAAAATCTGTCTGGGGGTGCCTGGGTGACTCAGTCATTAAGCATCTGCCTTCAGCTCAGGGCGTGATCCCGGCGTTCTGGGATCGAGCCCCACATCAGGCTCCTATGCTGGAAGCCTGCTTCTTCCTCTTCGAATCCCCCTGCTTGTGTTCCCTCTCTTGCTGGCTGTCTCTCTCTCTCTGTCAAATGGATAAATAAAATTAAAAACAAAAAAAAAGAAAAAAGAAAAATCTGTCTGGATAAAGTCAAAAAATAGTTTCACTGTCAGGCTTTTCAGAGTTTATATATATCAATATAAATAGTAAAACTTTATGCAAATGGTTATTACACAGATGATTTTATAAACATTATTGAAGTCATTTTTTATTCATGAATTATTTTACAAGACAGAATCCTTGGAATATATTTTGGAAAAGACTATATAGTAATGATACCCAATCATGCTAGTTGGCCTTCTAGGGTCCTATAGTGGCTAAGATGGACACCAAGAGATGACCAACTCTGCATCAAAGATCTCCCATTCAAAGGGAATGCTTCACCTGACTGGAGATTACATTTTTAGCTTTTTTGGATCTAGTTGGAGTCCATATTACAAGTTCTTGTAATTGGTATGTAAGCATCACATCTATTTACATGCATCACATCTATGAAAAAGTGGTTAAGAAGGAGTATCCTTTCTGCACATTTTCTTTCCCTGTCCATTGGCTGAAAGAGAAGGTCTCTAGAACTCTAGACTATGACCCTCTTAATTTCTGAATTGTAAGTCTTAACTTGAATGAAAATAAGTTCTGTAAACTTTTGGAGTATCGATATTACCATAAACAATAGTAACATTTTGTCATTGAAAGGATTTAGTTCTCATTGCTCAACTTCTATTACTACTTGGAGAATTTTGAAGGTGCTCTGCTACCAATCACTGTAGTACAAGATAAGTTTTACTCCATACATTTTATGTACCTATTTTCCTCAATATGCAACATCAGAATACAAAAAATAAAAAATTTGATATGTATCCCCAATAGGATTTGTAAAGCCTAAGTTCAAATCAAATAATTCCTTTATTTATAATCATCATGTGAAGAGAGAAACTGAACTCAAACCCAGCTTCGTATCTTTGTCCTTATTTCTGACATTGATTTTACACTTTTGACTACATGTCCCTCAAAGCTATTTAGACTGAAACGTACTTTCTTTTTAGACTGAGATGTACTTTTAAATCAAATATACATTCTGCAAGACACCCATTACAACAATATCTCAATTAGCAACATGAATGTTAATCTGTTTTAAAATGGTCTTAAATATTTTCCTGAAGAGTATTTTTGCTTTTCATTATGGAAAGTTTGATAGCTGATTTGATATAAACCTGATAGGAAGCCTTTTTTCTTCTTGTTGTTAGGAGACAATGTTCATTAAGAGAGCTTTGGACATTACATATTTGTATAAATAAATAAATGTGCCATTCGTAAGACTAAATTCTTACCCTCCAAGTTTTCATCATACTATATACAACTTGAACTCTATGGCCAAATTGCTATTAAATTTCCAAATAAAACACATTTATTTTTACTTTTTACTAAAGGTAATATTATACATATTGTAAATTAAGTATTGTAATTTAAATGTTACAGATTTTTAATTTTGATAAATGTCATTTTGTAAATCAGGCTTCACATTCTGAAGGCTAAATTAAGACTCATACATATAGAAATGATCAAATTTTGATAGTGAATATTTTTTTCTAAATCCTGCTTGCTTTCACGATGTCAGACAGAGTTCAACAGTTAAAGACATAAAGGATCCAAAATGACAATGCTTAAAAATCTGACATTTATTGCAGGAAAAAACACAATGTAGCAATAGTATTAAACTAAGGATGCACATTGCAACCACAGGCTGCCCAACAGTAAGGGGTTGAGAGGCCACAGCTGAGCTCCTGTCACCTTCTTTCTCTAAGGGATGTACATGGACAAGGTTTCCCTTTTGGATCAGAAACCATCACCGAGTACACAGAATACCTCAGAATTCGTCAGAATCAAGAAGTCCAACACGGAGTGTTAGATGATTATTTGTTTATTGTTCAATCTCATCACATGTTTTAATTCCCTATCTTTCACTGTAGGAAAGACTTGATAGGAACACCCACCTTCTTAATACATGAGTTCTTTTAAGGAGCCTCATTTACATTGTTCTCAGCTCTCCCATTCTGTGTATTTCAACCCAATCAAAATTCCAAAGGTAAACTCAGTACAAACTACAGCTGAAAACAGAGAACTCTAACAGATTTGCCTTCATGGTACATACATCATGTACATACGTTATTATAGGAAAACCAACTCAATGATGCTACATATTTAAAACTCCACTTTCTTGAGGGTTAAATTCCAGATTCCTTAAATTGGCAAATCAGTTCTTTCACAGTCTGATTCCAGTCTATTTTTCTACAAGGGCAAATTCAGACCCAACCAAATAAAAATCCTCATTATTATATTGTCAAATCTGTGATTAAGACTTTTTGTTCATATGAGCCACACAGAGAGTTGTTCACCTCAGGCACTCCTACTTACACTTAAATGGCATGTTTGATGCTAGTTCCCTCTGAGTCCTCCCTAAGTGTCCTTGCATTTTTAGAACTACCTGGAATGTAATCTTTGTAACCTGCAACACAGTGAGATCATAAACCTTACTCAAGTAGCAGTAGTTGTAAAACATTCATGATTCACCTGACCTGTATTGGGACTCAGAAATTTCCATTTTAAACATGTATTCCTGTTTTGCTGTTGCTTTTATATGTTTTGGGTTTTATTTGTTTTTCCCCTGCATAGTTTAAGAAACATTATTTTAGGTAAGGTTGCTTAAAATTAGTATTTGGGTAATAAAACCTTAAGGGAAATTTTCAGTAGTGTTCATATATTCTAAAGAGCTAACTAAAACAACATATTAAAAAACCCTTATAATTAGGAATTCCAAAAAGACTAGTAATATGTTAAGTGTATTCTTCACTATTAATAGATATTTTGTAGTTTATTCTTGATTTACTTATGAGAATAATATTGATGAAGGATAAGTTACATGGAATATTCACTGGTACTCATTTCAAATTCCCCAATGTTATGAAATTGTCAATTTGGCTAAGGAATCCCTTCTCTCCTGGCTCAATCTGGATGACGCCCTTTTTTTTTCTTCAGGATGTGATGATCCATTCCTCCTGTGTAAACTACTCTTGTATTAATCTCTCACAACTGAAAAGGAATTTACTATTTCCCATTTCACTCCCAATTTTGTTTACAATTTAGCCAAGGTCAATGAATATAGTTCATGAGAATGAATACATTTAAAATACAATATCTGTGAAGTGATTATCTGATTTGTATAAGAATACCCCAGGCTTTTTTTTTTTTTTTAGTTAAAATGTATATTTAATGTCTTCTCACTCTCCATCTCTATCTTCTTTAATAATGCTTTAATTGTTCAAAGCTTTTTCTGGCACTATTTTTTAAGCCTTCATTTAACAATCTGTTACACATATGTTTTGAATGCCCAACTGGGGGTAAGGAAACTTTAAAAATCAATTGATCCCAAAACTTCAAAAAGTCATTTGATCCAAGGGTAGTCTAACTCTAGGTGACTCAATTCACCATTAATTCCGTTTGTCAGTGATTTATGCATGCTATTATTTAGAACACTGTATTAGTTTGTAGAACTGCTGTAACAAATTCCCACAAAGTGGCTAAGAACAACAGAAATTTTTTACTTTAAAGTTCTGGAGGTCAGAAGTCTGAAATCAAGGCCCTGTCAACAGGGCCACACTTCTGAAGGCTCAGGGGAAGAATCTTCCTCGTGTCTTCCAGCTTCTAGTTATTTCAGGCATTCCTTGGTTTCTGGCAACGTAACTCCGATCTCTGCTTCACTCTTCACAAGGCCTATCTCTGCCTCACCTTTCTCTCTGTCTTTTCTTAAAATGACATCCATCATTGGATTTAGGGCTTATGCTAAATGCAAGATAATCTCATTTTGAGATCCTTAATTTATTATATCTGCAAAGATCCCTAATTTTTTTTTTTTTTCTGTATAAGGTCACATTCTCAAATTCCAGGGATTAGGATTTAAACAGAATTTTGGAGGCCACTCTTCAACCCATACCCACATCAAAACATTCCTAATATGAAAGCTCCCTGAAATATCTTTAACAGTGATAATTTTAATTTATTGAAGTAAAGCTACTTTACATTATTTCTCTCATCCACCCCCTTCACACACACACACACACACACACACACACACACACACACACATCATTCTGATATATTATTTTCAGAAACAAGATTAATCCCATTGCTTTGGTTTTACTTCACAGATCTAATTAACTCTGTTTTCAAACTTGATGATTATCATGGAAATAACAATTAAAAGATGCAAGTATTTAAAAACACCAGAAAGAAAACTTCGTGGCCATGATAGAAAAGAGGAGAAACATCTGAACTTTCTGTGGTGGCTAGTAATTCATGCATAGTTTCCTTTTATGTTCACATCAACTCTAAAAGAGAAGGCATTTGAAGCTCCTTTGCAAAGGTGAGGGAATTTAAGTTCATAAAATCATAGTTTTAGCAAGATCAGATGGCTGATGCAGCAGAGGGCATAACAAAAGGGCATAAACAAGCTCTATGCTCTGGACTTCAAGCTTGATCACTTCACTGGCAAGCAGAATCTAGAGATAATTCCGATTCAGAGTCTTGCTTCCTCCACCCCCACCCCAAACTCTGTGCTGGCTCAGTCCATTTTTATCTCAAAGACATTGCCTTTCCTTGAAAAACGACTTCTCTCCTCCCATACGAGCTCAGATGGTGTGCTGTGCCTGAGCTTCTGGAATAAATATATTCTCCAGGTTTGAAGCTTTTCCTCTTTAAAAAGCCAAAGTCCCCTCAAATATAAACAATACCGTGAGATATTTCAGGCTTGATCTTAAAAAGGATAGGTGGTTTCAGCAGATAAGATTCCAATGGATGAGAAGTATTAGGGGAAAACAGTTTTTCAAAAAATAATATCACTGATACATGTTCCTAGGGTAATCTTTTCTTGAATTGTTTCTTTAACATAAATACTTTTTTTTGATATCCAATTTAAATATACTTTTTTTTTAAGATTTTATAAATTTATTTGACAGAGAGAGGGAGAGAGAGAACAAGCAGAGGGAACCGCAAGGAGAAGGAGAAGCAGGCTTCACACTGAGCAGAGAGCCCAACACAGGGCTGATCCCAGAACCCTGGGATCATGACCTGAGCTGAAGGCATATGTTTAACTGACTGAGTCACCCAGGTACCCCTAAATATATTTCTTTGTAGCTTCTTTTAAAGTTATTTGGATGGTATACAAAATATATATATTTTCATATAAGTGTGTATAAAGTGATGCATGTATTAGTAATGTTAATACAGAAAGCTATTAACTACCTGTTTGTTATGAGAATTTTCAACTGAAAGAACATGTTTTAAATTTAATTAAAATAAGACTCAAACCTACCAGCAGATTTATACTATTTGAAAACTTAGGAAGATTTTCACTTTGACATTCAATTACTTAAATAAAAATAAGCATGTGCCATTTGGAAACAGACAAAAACACAGAGACCTCCAATTTTCTGAAATGCCACAATTTGTCAAATATTACATTCTATCTTTTGTCTTCTGGAAATAATTCAACAAATGTTAACAAAGACTTAAATTAAATAAAAGCATATTTTAATTAAATAAAACAACCATTTTATTATCACATTAATAAATAAACGAGTTTAAGTTGTATCCTTTAAATGGCTATTACTTCATTGAGTTAGAACTGAGTATTTTACTAAAGGGAAATGATATTTATTGGAAGGTATTTGTATGACAAATTAAACTTGTCTCTCATAGATCATGTTTAAATATATTTTAATGTCATGAAATACATATTACTTTGTATAAATGGAGTATATATAGCTATTTGATGAACTAGTTCACTAAATTAAATCAAGGCACAATGTGAAGGATGCCAGATAATGCTACCTTCTTGAATTAAATATTTATAAATAATGTACTAATCTAATACAATCATAAATTAAATAGGTAAATATAAGAATTACTTTTTTTTTCTGAACAAATAAATCCACTACTGAAGTTTTTACATAAGTTATTTGAAAATAATGTGCAGATTCCTAGCCAGCATGTACGGCAGGATTTTTGTAATAGAATATATGGCAGAGATTTAGTTAATAGCTAGATAGACACCTTTCATATAGTTTGAAAAATGCCCTCTTTATGCAACAAGCATTCATAATAGAAAATGGTAGACAATAATAATCTATTATATAGCTTTATATAAATAAGCTTAGTCATAATATATTTCTCTAAATAGAACGTGAAATGGAGGCATTGATAGAGTCATAGTCTGGGTTTTCCTTAGAAGATGTAAAAGGCTTTACAAGGCAGAAGCTATATAATGCATATATAAATGTAAAAAGTAATGATAATTTTGCATATGAAAGAATATATACTATTAAAACATAGCTAGAAACCTTTATTTTTTTAAAGATTTACTTACTTGGGGCGCCTGGGTGGCACAGCGGTTAAGCGTCTGCCTTCGGCTCAGGGCGTGATCCTGGTGTTATGGGATCAAGCCCCACATCAGGCTCCTCCGCTGTGAGGCTGCTTCTTCCTCTCCCACTCCCCCTGCTTGTGTTCCCTCTCTCACTGGCTGTCTCTATCCTGTCGAATAAATAAATTCAATCTTAAAAAAAAAAAAAGATTTACTTACTTATTTGAGAGGGAGAGCAGTGGGGATGGGCAGAGGGAGAGGGAGAGAGAAACTTAAGCAGACTCCACACTGAGCATGGAGCCCAACACAGGGCTGGACATGCGGTTCCATGCAGGGCTTGACTTGGAGCTCAATCTCATGACCCTGAGATCAGGATCCTGAGATCACAGCCCTGAGATATCAACCTGAGCTGAAACCCAGCATGGATGCCTAAATGACTGTGTCACCCAATGCTAGTTAGAAATCATTCTTATCATGTCTTTCAACTTCATGTAAATCCAAATGCTATAAACAAGTTTTCAGTTGAGTCTTAAACTATCTAAATAAAGCTAAACCAATGACCCGGAATGGAAATCTGAATTTTCTTACACTATTTTCGATAAAAATACCCCAAACACTTACCTTTTACTGCTTTCTGTGATTTTTCAGAGTAGATTGAAATAAACAATCCAATCTGTATACTGTACACAGGATGCACATTTTAAATTAAGGACACAGAAAGATTGAAAATAAAAGTATGGAAAAAGTTATTCCTTGAAAACACTGATTAAAAGAATCTAAGATAAAGCTAAGATAAAAGAGATTTTAAGGAGTAAGAAATAACATTATGGAATAGTGAAAATCAATTCAAGACAAAGATATCAAATTCATAAAGTTTTATAAATATATACATGTGCAAATTTTTTAAAATATAAGTTGATAAATCATCAAACCTACATTCAGACTTCAAAAATAGAACACCTTTTGAACCATAACATAGCTCTAAAAATGTTTTAAGGATTGAAATTACATGTGGATGTTGTCTAAGAACTATGACATTATGTTAGAGCCCAATAATATAAAGATAACTAGGACATCCCCAAATGCTTGAGAAGTATTCAGCACTCTCTTAAATAACTCAAAAAAGGAAATTATAATGCAACATATTATATTATAATCTAAATGATAACGAAAATATAGTTACCAAAAAATATAGAATGTGGTTAAAGCACCTTGAAAAAATTAAATATATATTAAATCTAAATTTATATATTAGGAAAGAAGAATATTGAAAATCTATTATTTTAGCTTCCCTCTCAAAGGCTCTAGAAAGAAAAGTAGAAGGATAAATTATAATGAAAGTGAAGGAGGTAAACAATAAAAATAAAAGCAGAAATTAGTAAATATAAACCTAACCATAAAATAAAGAAAATCATAAAGACAAAATCGATTTTTGAGAGAGACCAGTAAAGTTGATAGAGAAATATTGAAACTGATCCATGAAAAGATGTATCTGATAACACAAATTTTCAATGTCAACAGTGAAAGAAGTGTTGTTACTCCATATTTCCCTAACATTATATAGGAAATTAGAGTACATTATAAAGAAATTTATGTCAAAAAAGTTTTAAAATATATGAAATGAAAAATAACTTCAAAAATACAACTTATAAACATTAATACAAGAAAATACAGACAATCTGAATAATTCTATATATGTTAAAAACTTGAATTCATAGTTAAAAACCTTACCAACAAAAATATACTGGGCCAGATAGATTTACAGGTGTATTCTTCCAAACATTTAAAGAAGAAATACAACTAATTGCAGCAATTCTTCCAGAAAACATGAAAAGTGCAACCATTCCCAACTCCTTGTATTTGGCTAAGCATAAGTGTCACAGCAAAAGCTTGCCGGTATATTTCAAGAAAATTTTTTTTCCTACACTGATGTATTTCATGAATTCAGACACAAAAATTCTAAACAAAATATTAACAAATTTAATACAGAGATTTCTTTTTTTTTTTAAGATTATTTATTTATTTATTTATTCCACAGAGATAGAGACAGCCAGCGAGAGAGGGAACACAAGCAGGGGGAGTGGGAGAGGAAGAAGCAGGCTCATAGGGGAGGAGCCTGATGTGGGGCTCGATTCCATAATGCTGGGATCATGCCCCGAGCCAAAGGCAGATGCTTAACCGCTGTGCCACCCAGGTGCCCCTAATACAGAGAGTTCTAAAGAAGATAATACATCAAGACTTGGTGACATTTATTCCAGAAATGCAGGGTTGGTTCAAAAATTTGAAAACTAAACAATGAAATTCATTAGATTAATAAAATAAAACACAAAACAACGTAATAATCTTAATACATTATAAAATCATTTGAAAAAATGAATGCATGTTCATGTAAAAAACAACTATCAACAAACTAGAAATAGGAAGGAAATCTTTAATCTAAAAGAAGCATCTTCAAAAAACAAATAGCTAACACTTAATGATGAAATATTGATATCTTTCCCTTCAAGATTGGGAACAAGGATTTTTTTTTTAATCGATGCTTTAATTCAATAGTGTATTGGATATCTTCGGCAATGTAATAAGTAAAAAAATGTCTTAGTGAGTATTATGATGGAAAAAAGCCCTCATTTTTATTGTTTTTTATATATTTTATTTATTTATTTTTATTATATTCAGTTAACCAGCATATAGTACATCACTAGTTTTTGATGTAATGTTCAACGATTCAATAGTAGCGTATAACACCTAGTGCTCATCACAACACATGCCCTTCTTAATACCCATCACCTGGCTATCCTATCCACCCACCCCCTCCCCTCTGAAACCCTCAGTTTGTTTCCTGGAATCCAGAGTCTCTCAAGGTTTGTCTCCCTCTCTGATTCCCCCCCCCTCTTTCAGTTTTCCTTCCCTTCTCTTCCCCTATGGTCTTCTGTGCTATTCCTTATGTTCCACATATGAGTGAAACCATATGATAATTGTCTTTCTTTGCTTGACTTATTTCACTTAGCATAATCCCCTCCAGTTCCATCCATGTCGATCCAAATGGTGGGTATTCATTCTTTCTGAAGGCTGAGTAATATTCCACCACTTATATAGACCATATCTTCTTTATCCATTCATCTGTTGAAGGACATCTTGGCTCTTTTCACAGTTTGGCTATTGTGGACATTGCTGCTATGGCATTAGGGTGGATGTGCCCCTTCTTTTTCTACATCTGTATCTTTGAAGCTCTCATTTTTAGATGACACGACCAGGTTTATAGAAACTTCGAAGAATTAACATTATTAGAAAAATTTAAAATTAGAATATTTGCTGAATAGACCCAACATAGAGAAATTAGTTATGTTTTCATGTACTAATAGCAAACAAGTGAAAAATTAAATTTGAAAAAAATGTATAATAAACTCAAAAAGACCAAATACATGGAATATTCTATGAAAAGATGCCAAAGATCTCTCTAGTAAAAATGACATGTATTACTGAGAGAAAGTAAAAAAGACATTAATAGATGTGGGGATACACTATGTTCATGGATGACAATACTGTCGGGATTAAAATTCTTTTTTTTTCTTTTTTAAGATTTATTTGTTTATTTATTTATTTATTTGAGAGAGAGAGAGAGCAAAGAATCTAGAATAATCAAGTGAGTTTAAAGAAAAAGGAATAAGCCAAAAGAAATTTCTCTTTACATAAAATTTTCTATGATATAAAATATAATTTTAAATCTACACCAAGACAGTAAGGCACTGGTGCTTGATAGGCAAACAGAGCAAGGTAATAGCACACATAATTCAGAAACAAACACTCATCTTTTCTATCAATTCATTTACAACTGCCTCAATACAATTTAGTGAGGAAAGAGTTGGGAGTCAACAAATAATATTGGATAACAGATATACATATATAAAAAAGCCAATCTTGACACTTACCTCATAATATAGACAAAAATCCATTCAGAATGAAATGTATAATCTAATTGTAAAAAAAATATTTAAAAATTACACCCAAAAATAGATGATAGATAAGTGATAATAGATTAGATAGGTAAGATAGAGATCCATCGTTTCTGCTGCTTCATATATACCTCATAGAAATGCAGGCATGTATTCATTAAGAACATTTAACATGTCCATAGCAATATGATTTGTAATAGACACATGTTGGAAAAAGACCAAACATCCATATAGGACAGAATGGGTTAGTAAATTGGGGTATATTGAGAGAATGTCAGACATAAAAGAGTCCATGTTTTATGACTCAATTTATATGATGTTCAAGGTAAAAACTATATGGTCAGGGAAACTAAACTATATTGAGAGAAGATCTAGTTTAATGTGGTAAAGTTTAAGTGAAAGAGTCTTGTTACTTGGTGAATACTTAATTTAAAATAAGTGTCTTGATAGGACAGTGTTCCTGACAAGAAACAAATGGTATGGTTTGATTTAAGATGATTTTATTGCTATTTTATAAACTTGCATATAAGCTTCTATAAACTCATGGATTTTATAATTTTCTTAAATGTGAATCACTCAGTAAAAACAAGATTATCTTAAAATTTTGTTTATTTCTCTGGAATGGTACTTTGTGAGAGCTCTTTCAAAATTTTACTGTTAAACTAATATATAAATAAAATAATTTCAAGCTGGAAACAAAATATATTTTTATGTCAAATATTTAATTATAATTATCTTTAATAGGACATTTGAAACTTTTTCCTTTTATTTTGTTTGTTTATAGTTATTCTTTTAAACATTTTAATTTGCATAAATTTGTATAGGATTGTGATTTCAAAAATTCATATAACATATATTTATATACATATATACATACATATATTCAGAACTTTCAATGAATGAAATTGCTGCATATATTTCACAATTTGTTACTTATTTTAGTTGTTTTTGACACAGTAATTTTGAATTTTACACAATGTAAATGGTTAATCTTTAGTTCCATCTATATATATATATATATGCTCACCACAGCCTTACCCTGAAAACAGAAAACACTCCATATTTTATTCTAGTTCATTTGCCCATAGCTTAAAGAATATTGATATATGATGACACCAATTATCAGTACTTTATTTACAAAATATAAGGAAACTGATAAATTTCATCATTAGATATAGTAAGTATTTGTGTCTGGCTCTATCCCTTTTTGGAAGCAATTAGTTATCAAGCACTTCTAAACAGTCTAATCCCTTTCAATTTAATAGGCACAAAAAGTCAATTTTTTTTTCATACTCCCGGGTATTCTTGATCAGTTTCAAAGCAGCTGAAATTGTAGCAACACAATTCTATAGGCAAGAGAGAAGCAAAGATAAGACACAAAAGAATATGAAACATTAAATCCAAGGACAGCCAAAAAGTCCAATGAACAGTATCCAAAGAACCTTAAATCTTAAAGTGCTCAAGGACAATTATAATTTCATGACTGGTACACAACAATGGTAGTTTCCAGTCCATATGTGATATCTTAAATCAGACTGAAAATATTTTGGTTCAATTCCCTTTGTTCATTTATACAAATATGGCCAGTGATGAACATACATTCTACACAACATTCAATTTCTGTGAGACAGAAAAAGTAGGGGTGGTTACTTTAGAGAGTTTTGAGGGAGAATCTGTTCCATTCCCATTTCCTACCCCTGGGGACAACTGACAATCATTGGCTTGTAGATGCACACTCCAATCTGTGCTTCCACCTTCATGTGACATTCTCTCTGTATCTCTGTGCCTTCACGTGGTTGGTTTCCTTCTGTGTTTCCTCCTCTTCTTAAAGGACAACATTCATATTGGATGAAGGGCCCACCACCTTCTATATGACCTTGTCTTAACTGATTACATTGGCAATAATCCTGTTTCCAAATAAGATAACATTCTGAGATACTTGGTGTTGGAGCTTCAACACATCATTTTTGAGGGGTCATGATTCAACCATAACAAAGTGTTTCACTTTGTGTATTTTGCTCTGACCTCTCTTCTAGTTGACTAATTCTGTTTTCTACTCTCTAAACCTGTCAATTATAGTTCTTGAAGTTATTTTTTATTTTGTTTTAATAGATTCTAATTCTTTAGTAAAATTCTCCATACATTTACTTATTTCTTTTCATTTTTATTCTAATTTTTTTACACATAATTATATTTATTTTAAAGTCCTTGTCTACTATTTTCAAAACCTGGATCACATTTATTTTCTGTTTTTCTTTTGCTTTTTGGTTGTATCATACCAAGTCTTATATTCTTGGTAATTTTTTAAAAAGATTTATTTATTTATTTATTTATTTATTTATTTATTGGGAAGGTCAAAGGGAGAGGGAGAGAGAATCTTAAGCAGACTCCCCACTGAGCTCAGAGCTGAATGGAGGGCTTGCTCTCACGATCCAAGAGATCATGACCTGAACCAAATCACGAGTATGATGCTTAACTGACTGAGCCACCCAGGCACTCATTGGTTATTTTTAATAAAATCCAGAGTGCTGAAAATAATTTTAGAGTCTCTCTTAGAGTGAGTTCTCTAGAAATAAAGCTTGAAATAGAGTGCCTGTCAAGAAAATCCCTTAATGAAAGCATTAGGCAGGATAGGGAAAGAGATAGCTTAGCAATTATGTAGCTTCCAATGCTGTCCAATCTTACTTCTGTCTCAGAAGTATATATTGCATAGTACCATTGGACCCAATTGAGGAAACAGGCCTGCCTTTTGTACCTTTGTAAAATACAATCATTGGCTATGATTTGACACCCTCATAAGGAAAGGTAACTTATCAAAAAAAGAATATCTTATTAGCCAAGGGAAATACTTTGGAAAATTCTTTGGGCTTTTTGTTAGTTATTAGCAAATAATCCTGTTAGAACTAGGGATGTGGACATCCTGTTGAAGATGATGTGACACCAAAATATCATCTAATACAGAGGCTAATGTCTATATTATTATCATTCAAGGACAGTTTACTCTTTCCTCTACAAGACAGGCAAATTGGGGTCAAGTCAGCTCCAGGATCTAGCCGAGTTGATTTTGAAATTGCAGTTTTGATAAGTATCAGTGCATCTCCAGTTTGCCTTCTCCTTGCGCCTACACCTTAAAAGATTCTAGTTGGGACCTTTACTTCTTCTGAAAGGTCTTACCTCTTTGTCTAGTCCTGAACTCAACTCTTTGTCTCCTCAATACAATCAGACTTTAGAAAACCCCACTTTACTTTTAGAAGTTTTAAGTAAAAACTTGTATCTTCCAGTCACATGACTTTAGAATTTGGCAAACATCTTAAGAAGGGCATGTAACACTACATATTGGAATCCTCTAAAGTTCCTTTTATTTCTTTCTCTAGCCCATGAGATGAAAAAAAGCCCTGAATGTTGTGATCTTCTACAAAAGTTCCACTCTACCCAGGCAAATTCATATTTTAAGCTTCTTGACAATGACCAGGATTCACAAATATCCTCAGAAAAAAATGTGTCTGAAGATTGTCAGCTCATCACTATTTGATTCTACACCTCCAGAAACTTAGTTCCTCTCATCCTCATTACTTCTGAGGTCTTTATTTAATTTTCTAGTTTTTCTATTGCTCATGAGAGGAGTATCGGTCTGCAGCAAATTACTCCATCCTATCCAGAAGTTACTGTGCTACATTATATTCCCTATTTTATCATAGGATAAGGTAAATTAGTAAAATAAGTAGCAAAATAGAAATTCTATAGAGTTTTAGAACACAGAGATCAATTCTTACTTAGGGCAAAAGAAAAGGTGACAAATAAAAAGTAACATTAGTTTCAGGCTTTATAGGTTTGGAAAATTTCCAATAAAAGCAAAAGTAAACACTCAAAGCAAAGAGAACAGTAGAAGCAGAACCATAAAGGTAAACATATAGAGTTGTGGATTTAAAGAATGGATAGGCAACAATAAAAGATAAAGCTGAAATATAGTGGAAAGATTAGACTGGCACCAATAATTTAATCATTTAAGTAGATAAAAGTTTGCTGAACATTTTGTAATACTTCTTGAATATAGTCAATACATTCCAAAGTTGTCCTGTAGAAAAATTAACCAACCCTAACTATTCAAGTAGGTTAGAAAATGATTACGATATCCTTAATATCATTAAAGAAGTCTAGAGGATTGGAAATGATTAAAATGTCCAACTGAACCTATAGACAGAAAGAATTAAATTTGCTTATACAATGTTTATATAAGAAAGAAAATCAATATTATATTACTCAAAATTTTCTAATTTTATATAGCACATTGCTAATGTCTACCCAAAATGTGTTATTCCCTTTGTATATGATAATAGCGAATTGTCTGGGGATATGGTCACCCAGCTGACCCATATTCCCTGGTCTCTCTTGTACATAGCTTTTTATGTCCATTTGTCTAAAATATAATAAATAGAAAGTGAGAGGGAGTTCTTTAACTATTTTGGTCTCTTCTTTTAAAAGGAAATTGCTTGCCCTAGAATTTAAGTCTCTTTTTCTTCCTATAGATTGAATGGACAAAATAATGGTAATTCTTGTTCAATGATAAAAAAGAATTCCTCCAGCTCCAGCATGAATGATCATGTGGAGCTGAGCTTCCCTAAGAGGCTGAACCACTCACCTCATGTCTTCTAAGTAAGTGTGAAATAAAATTATGTCTCATCTAAGCCAGGAGCTCTATGTATAGTAGCTTAGACTGTATTGTAAAATATACAAAGGTAAATGAAGAAAAAAATGTTTATAGAGATTGATAACAGAAAAACTAGAGAAAATTTATATATAGTGAAGAGGGGGGTAAAAAAATGGATCCCACAGCTCAGGTCTAAAGATTGATTTTTATGAACATCTAAAAATTCAAGTAAAAAATAGTTACCAGATGATTAATGAGAATGGAAAAAAAAAAAAGGAAAGCAATGTAAAGTTCAAATGGGGAAGCCAAATACAATTAAGAATTAATTCTATATTATCCACACTATGTATTTAATTTTAATAAATTATTGTATTGAGACCAAATCACAGCCTCAGCAATAACAAGCAGAAAGAAAAACTCTAATCTCTCTTTTAAATTAACTAAAAACATATTAACCATGTATCATTTTCATTTTTCTGTTCATTTGTTTTTTGGTTTTCTTGAACCCAAAGGGGACTTTTTGAAACAAAGATATTTTACCTTGCCTTATGATGGCTATATTTCACAACAGATAAACCCTTTTTTCCCCAGAAATTAGAAATAAAAGGATTTTCTTTATATTCACAATAGTTGATTAATGTTGTCATTGTATAAATATGTGTCATTACAGCACAATAAAAGCACCAGAAATATTATTAAATATTTATTATTCTATCTCTATTAAGACATTCTAAATATCTATCCCTTTGTTCTAGAAATAGATTTGGAAATCTGAACTTTTCTGAAGATCACCTCATAAAACATTGCCCATTTTTATGCTACTACAAAAAGCATTTTATTCCACTATACACAAAAAGGGTACTTTTCTTTTTTTGAGAGACATTATTTGCAAATGGTTGAATCTGTTGCTAAACAAGCCATTTAGGAATTACAGATACCAATGTCCTCTGATAGCATTGACAGGCAGAACAAATTATCTCAAAATCATCCCTTGGGCCAGAGAGATGAAGCTGTTTTAAAAACGTTCTGTAAGATAAAAGCTTCATTATTATCTATTTGAAATAGAACTGCACTTTACATTTTGATAAATACTATCCAAGATATATACTAAATTTTAATGTATACTTAATGTTAAACATATGGATGGGTCATATTAATGTAAATGGGTTAGAAAAGTGAGAAAAAATAAATTAATATCTTGCAGCAAAAATTATCTTTTTATTCATTTCATGTTCTTAGTTGTAAAAAAAATCCTCACTCACGTTTTATCAACCCTAAATAAAATTCGGTTATCAGAATACTAGTTTTTAAGAGTTCACCCAATTAATTATGTCTGGAGGGAATACTAGAGCAGGGCTGTAATGGGGACAGCTGTTCCCCTGAGAATACACTTTCTTTGGGTGATCGCCTTGTAGAAGACTTTTGCTTAAGGCATTGGACCCTCACTCCTCTAGGAAATAATTATAAAACCCCAAGAGAAAGAGAGAATGGCATGATTATAGAGGTCAACGGCAGACTGGGGATAGCTCACATCGTTGTTAAGACTTATCCTAACTTAAAATATTCTAGCATTTTTGAAAAATACATTAACCGATTTCCTCAGAAATAGATAAGGAATTTCCCCAAACTTCCTACATACTTTTATCAACTTTTGCCAAAACCTTAGTGTTTATATTATAGAATAAGGTTAAAAGCTGAAAGGAACCTAAAAGGAAACATCATATTTATTTTTTTTTTCAAATTATACTGCTTTGAGCTACAAATATGCAAATCGTATTTATCCTAAGTTGTTTAAAGAACTTAATTCTACATAAAATCAATCAGTATGTTGTATTACAATGAAATATTACAGATAAAACATTAGTTGTCATTTATGTATAACAGCATTCTTCAGAAAATCAAGATCTTCCACAACAAGCAGAATACAATTTTAACAGATATTTACCGATATACATTTTTAGTATTTCTTGTTAAGAATTGAGTGCGAGGGAAATTGGGTGAATAAATAATCACTGCAAATTTAAAGTAAAATTTCATACAAGCAAACTAGAATAATGAGTTAAAAATCATATAAATCAATAAGGTTTTAAGTAATTCAATTTTAAGAGTATATGTCTGTAAACTACCAAGTGTAGTGCTACTAATAATTATCAAGGAGAAAAATAATGTAGTAGGCATTATTTTCTTTGAAACCTATTTGATTTTTCACATATTGTACAACTAAAAATAAAAACTTAGGGAAGGTACATTTATGGCATAGATTATAGTAATTTTTCTTGGTGGATACTTATCTCCTAACTCATCAAGTTGTATACATCAAACATGTACAGCTTTTTCCATGTCAATCACACCTCAATAAAGTGGTTTAGGAAAAACAAAACAAAACCGGGTGACATCACCAAGATGTGGAGAATTCTCTGGCTTCATCAGTGGAAAAAGAGAACCCAGGAGGGACAACCAGCCCCCTGCACCACATTGTGAGTTGCTCTGCAGGAGACCTTACTCTGATCTCACACCATAGGGATTGCAGGGGAATCTTCAGGGCTGAACCACTAGTAGTCTGACTGTGATGGAGAAGGGGGGAGGAACTTGAAACAACCAACACACAGATCTTGTCAAACCATGTTTATTCCTGCAAGGGCACAAGTAGCAATCCTAACCAAAGATTTCACTCATCTGTAAAACAAAGATTTTATTTTTAAAGATTTTATCTATTTACTTGAGAGGGAAGGGGGGAGAACACAAGCAGAGGGAGCAGCAGAGGGAGAGGGAGAAGCAGACTCCCCACTGAGCAGTCAATTCCAGGACTCTGGGATCATGACCTGAGCCGAAGGCAGATCCTTAACCAACTGAGCCACACAGGCACCCATCAAGATCCACTTATGACAAAACTTCTTAACAAATTAGACATAGAAGAAGCATATTTTAACATAACAAAGGTCATATCTGATAAACACTAGCTAATATCATACTCAATGGCGGAAAGTGGAAAGCTTTTTCTCTCAGATCAGGAAGAAGACAGGATGTCCAATCTTACTGCTCCTATATAACCCAGTACTATAAGTCTTAGCTAGAGCAATCAGGCAAGAAAATGTTTTCAGAATTGGAAAGGAAGAAGTAAAATTGTCTCTATTTGCAGATGACGATTTTATATGCAGAAAATCCTAAAGATTCTACAAAAAAAAAAAAAACCTGTTAGAGCTAATCAATTAATTCAGTAAAGTTGCAGGATACAAAATTAACATATAAAAATAGTAGCATGTCTACACATTAACAAATTTTCTGAAAAAGAAATAAAGAAATCAATCCCATTTACAATAGAATTGAAAACAATAAAATACTTAGGAATAAATTTAACTGGGGAGGTAAGAGATCTCTACATTGAAAAGCTATAAGACATTGATGAAAAAATCAAGAAGACACAAATAAATGGAAAGGTGTCCTGTATTCATGTATTAAAAGAATTAGTATTGTTAAAATATCAATACTAGCAAAAGCTGTAGAGTCAATGCCATGCCTATCAAGATCCCAATGTCAGTTTTTACAGAAGTAGAAGAAACACTCCTAAAATTTATATGGAACCAGAGAAGGTGCCCAATAGCCAAAGAAATATTGAGAAAGAACAAAACAGAAGGCATCATACTTTCTGATTTTAAGCTATGCTATAAAGCTATAATCATCAAAACAGTATGGTATTGGTATAAAAACTGACAAATAGAACAATAGAACGGAACTGAGAGCCCAGAAATAAACTCATACATACACAATCAACTAATTTTGACAAGAAAGCCAATAGTACTAACTGAATTAAAACAACAACAACAACAACAACAACAACATTATTTTCAATATATTTTGCTGGAATATTTGGATATTCACATATATAAGAAGAAAACTGAACCCATTTTTTACACCATTCACAAACATTAACTCAAAATAGATGAACAAGTTACATGTGAGACCTGAAACTCCTAGAAGAAAACACAGAAATAAAACTCCTTGACCTGGGTCTTGGTAATGATTTTTGGATATGACACCTAAAGCATAAGCAACAAAATAAAAAGTAAGCAAGTGAAACCACATCAAAATAAAAAGCATTTGCACAGCAAAAGAAACAATCAACAAAGTAAAAAGAAAACTCATGGAATGGGAAAACATATTTGCAAACCATATACCAATATCCAAAATATATAAAGAACTCATGCCACTCAAAAGCACAACAAAAACAAAAATCACCACCACCACCAACAACAAATAACCCAATTAAACAATTGGTAAAAATCCTGAATAGACATTTCTCCAAAGAGGATATATGAAAGACCAAGAGGTATATGCAAAACTGCTCCACAACACCAGTCATTAGGGAAATGCAAATTAAAACCACAATGAAATATTACCTCTCGTCTATTAAGAATGGCCATCATCAAAAAGCAGGAGATAACAAATGTTGGCATGGAGAAAGAGAACCCTGGGCATTGTTGATGGGATTGTAAATTGATACAGCTACTATACGAAATAATATAGAGAATGCTCAAAAACTTAAAAATAGAATTACTATATAACCCCATAATTATACCTCTGGGAATATACCCAAAGGAAAGAAAATCACTAACTTGAAATATGTCTGCACCACTGTGTTCATAGCAGCATTACTTAAAATAGCCAAGAAATAGAAAGAACCCAAGTGTCCACTGATGGATGAATGGATAAACAAATTGTGGTACATATATACAGCAGAATATCATTCAGCCAGAAAACAAAAAGAAATTGTGGAACATGGATGAAGCTTGAAGGTGTTATGCTCAGTGAAATAAGTCTGACAGAAAACAACAAATACTATATGATCTCACATATGTAATCTATAAAACCAAAACCAAAACCAAAACCAAAACCAAACAAACAAATCCTGCCTAACTCACAGAAAAAGAAGTCAGACTTGTTTCACTTAGTATAATACACTCTAGCTCCATCCATTTTGTAAATGACAAGATTTCATTCTTCTTGATGGCTGAGTAATATTCCACTGCATATATAGATGCCACAACTTCTTTGTCTATTCTTCAGTTGATGGACATTTGGGCTGTTTCCATAATTTGGCTATTGTTGATAATGCTATCATAACCACTTGTGGTTACCAGAGACTAAGAGTGGGAGAGGGGGAGTTGGAGGAAGGTGGTCAAGGTTTAAACTTCTAGTTATAAGATAAATAGTACTAGGGATACAATGTAAAAAAAATGACTATAGCTAAGAGTGCTATGTGACATATGGGAAAGTTAGTGAGAGTAAATCCTGAGAGTTGTTATCACAAGGAAAAGTATTTTTTTTTTCATCTTTCTTTTCTGTTTTATCTTTATGAGGAGATAGACACTAGCCAAACTTTTTGTGGTAATTATTTACAATATATGTAAATCAAAGCATCATGCTGTATGCCTGAATCTTATACAGTAATGCATGCCAATTATTTCTTGATAAATCTGGGGGGAAAAGAAGTTAGCTATACAAGAGGTGGGAAAGAGTGTCCCAACCAATGGGATGTGGATGAAAGTCCTGAAATGACAGCCTGAATGGGAAATGAGAAGACTTGGTGCGTTCTTGGAAAGCAGGTTTTGAGATGGGTTACAGAAAAATCAAACTGCACGGACATAAGCCAGATAAGAAAGTCTTATAGAATGGTTATTTTTAACAACTATGGGAGGGCAGACGGGGTGGGGAGGGTTGTTGTTTAATGGGTACAGAGTTTCAGGTTTGCAAAAAACTTTTGAAAAATTCTGAAGGTCTGTTGCACAATAATGTGAATATGCTCCACACTACTGAGCTGTCCACTTGGCAATGGATAAGAAGTTAAATTTCACGTTACGTGTTCTTTACCAAAATTAAAAACTAAAGTTTTCTCCTTTGTTAAGTTAGAACATTCAACAGACATAGAAAAACATTGAATGTTTATAGGATATAACGAAACATACATTAGAATGCCTTCATAAGCCTTACACTACAAAAAATAGCATGTAAACGTTGAAATATAGTAAGCCTACAAGTATATTCTAAGGAATGATTGGATATGGATAAATCAAAAGTTATTTCTGAGGATGAATCTTAGTACTGTTACCTTATATGAGAACATGATAAAAAAATGTCACTCCCTTTTGATTTTTAACAAATAAGTTATAAAATAGAAAACACTGGTATCAGGTTTTTGTTCAAGTAATCATTCATTATTGTAAGGCATTTTCATTTTCTGACTGAGATATTTCATAGCTTTAGTCATATACTTCTTTTAAGAATTTAATTATTCTGTATCTTTATTATAATAGATAATATTGCATTTGGCTAGAAATGATTGCATTGCTACTGGAAAAGTTATAGTCAGTAATAAAATTCACTTGTTACCTTATCACAGTCTTAAAAATCCTCGATTATAGGTGAAAATTATCATAAATATCTATACTTGTACACACGTTTGTACAAAATTGGTCATTCTTCACATTGCATCTTGTAGTAGGATTTCTCTGTTCAAATGATATCATGAATATGAGAATGCTTATAAACACATTTATACAGTGCTATTGTAATATTTGTTTAGTCAAAGTAAAATGTATTCAACTAATCCTATATTGTATTCTTTGTATTTCAGTGTTCAGTATTATTTCCAGTTTTCAGTATTATTAAGAAATAACATTACCGCAGTTAAATCTTGGTGAAGGTTGACATTCACTGTAAACTGTTTTACTGAAACGTTAATTTTAAACAAGTTATAGTTTAGGTAGGTAGAGTTATGCTTTTTTTATGGTGTGTGCTTGAACATATGCATGAGATAAAGAAGGAAAACGACAAAAAGACAGACATAGAGACAAAGAGAGAAAACATTAATCACATTATTTGAGTCCAAAATTATTGAAATAAAAGGTTTTTTTCCTTTAAAATCTTATTATATTAAATAAGGCTAAAGGAGTGACCATTAGGTTGGTGGGACTAGAACTTTTCTTTAAGAAAAAGCATTTGATTTCTAGGAAGACAAGATACAGATTATTTAAAACATATGTTAGGCATTCGTGTTTTGGCAGTTTTTCAAAAATTTATCTTCTACTGGAATTATTTTTTCTTATTAAAGAAATGTAGTCTTGTGGATGTGGAAGATTTCTGTATAAATATGTGGTTAAAATGTGCTGCTTTTGTAGGCTTGTGGGTAATTATAGGATTAATGGTAGTAATTAAAACAAAGAATGGATATTTATTATGCTTCTTACAGGAGACATTCTGGTCTATGATCTGTATCTAAATAAACTTATGACTCTACACTACTGCACATTAAAGAAAAATGATACTTTTGCAAGTTAATTCTCTCTGCTAAAAACTTGTAAAGGGTTACATGATTGCATAAATTTTATGTTTTTTAATAATTATTATCCTGTAGTTAGGATTCTTTTATTTTAGCTTAGAAATTAAGCTTTATAGTTTTCCATATGTAAAACAGAATATTTCATCCAATTATTCATTATTTATATGGATGTCATTGAAGATCCCTACAACACTTTCAAATGCAGAATGGAAAAATGGACATTTCTTAGGTGCCTAGAACAGCAGAAAATTATCTTGCTTTGTGTCTCCAGCTCAAGTGAATGCAACACACACACACACACACAAATGTCATATATGAGATGTTGACCATCAGGAAGAAACTGGCATATCCACGTGCGTCAAAGATGATTTCATTGATTGGCAAATCAAGCAATGAGAACTGTTTTCAACATCAACCATTTCTTTCAGTCACAGAGTCCTTACCTATTTTCAAACCATTGTTTTAAAAAGAAGGACCATGAAATTTCACAGAGCAAAAAGAACACTATATCATTTTTAAGAATAGCTGCGTCAAGTTTCAGCTCTGTTCCACATGAGCTTTTAAATATTGGCTTCAATACAAACTTTGTTTTTACAATAGTTAAACTAACATATAATTAGAAAAACTAACATCTCTGTGATTATGACGATATAATGGGTTTGGAATTTAAAATTTTATCTCATTTTGTAAAAATATTATCATTTAAAATTTTCTGTTTATATATGGGCATCTTGAGACTTTGTTTTATGCACAATGTCATTTTTTCTATTCAATAACTAAGCATAAGGACCACCAAAGTCCACAATAATAATAGTTAAAAGCTGTAGTTACCATGTATACTTAGCCACCAAATTCTTCTAAGATCCAAGAAGATAATTTTTATGACTCCATGGCTATATGATGCAATCAAATAGATATTTTTGTTCACTTATTCATTAAGTATTATCATTAGTTACATTATTCACTCTTTGTCTAAAGTGTCATTGTGAAAAGCCAGAAATCACCACTTAATTTTTAGTTGATATTTATGATTTACATAAGGTATAAGGTTTTATGTGTTTAAAATATTTTGTAAAAAATATCTTTAATGTTTATCAGTAATAATTTCTATATTTGAGAGCTGTTCTGCACATTGCAAAAATATTTTAACTATACAGAGACCTGCCACATAGAAGTAATATTTTCCCGAAAAGCCTTTCTGCTGGCTCGATATGAATTAATAAAAGTGAAATGCTAAGCATTTTATACTGACTTCCAAATAAAAAGGGAAAGTCAGTTTTATTAAATTGTCCATAAATCAATCACAGACCTTTACCTCTGAAACCAATAATACATTATATGTTAGTTGAATTTAAATTAAAAAAATAAAAATAAACAAGTAAAATAAAATCAAAAAGAAAATAGAAAATGGGGAAAAGACTGGAATAGACTCTTCACAAGAGGATATTCAAATGCACAATAAATGTATTAAAAGGTGAAAAAATAAAGAAAATCCACGACATTAAAAAATAATTTGCAATATTAAAGCACAGTATACAAAATTATTTGACTATCCATAGCTATTCAAATGAAAATAATCCATATGCACAAAGCTAATTTTTGTTATATATGTATATGTATAGATAAATAAATACACACATATAAATACACATACGTACTTATATATGTATCCACAAAATATACAAAAATATTTTAATTTTTCATAATTCAAATTATAAGGCAAAACACCAGTAATTTAACAATTTAGTTCTTTTTTTTCTTCATTAAAGATGTTTATTTATTTATTTATTTATTTGAGAGAGAGAGCACAAGCAGGGGGAGGGGCAGAGGCTGAGCAGGGAGCCTTATTTGGGGCTCAATCCCGGGACCCTGGGATCATGACCTGAGCGAAAGGCAGATGCTTAACTGACTGAACAACCCAAGCACACCAATAATTTAGTTCTTTTTTCATTTTAAGTCTTTATATTAACTTGTTAGTTAACATACAGCGTCATATTCAGGGGTACAATATAGTGATTCAACACTTCCATACAACACTTGGTGCTCATCACAACATGCGCTCTCCTTAATCCCCATCACCTATTCACTCATCCCCCACCCACTCCCCTCTGGTAACCATCAGTTTGTTCTGTATAATTAAAAGTCTCTTTCTTGATTTATCTCTCTCTAATTTTCTTTCCTTTGCTGGTTTGGTTTTTTAAATTCCACATATGGGTGAAATCATATGTTATTTGTCTTTCTCTGACTGATTTCACTTAGCATTATACTCTAGCTCCGTACATGTCATTGCAAATTGCAGGATATTCTTTTTATGGCTGAATGATATTACATATACATATATGGAATATATACATATATCTCCACCTCTTTATCCATTCATCAATCAATGAACACTTGGGCTGCTTCTATACTGTAAATAATGTGTTATAAACATTGGGGTACATGTATCCCTTTGAATTAGTGTTCTTGTATTCTTTGAGCTAATATAGAGTAGTGTGATTACTGGATGGCAAAGTAGTTCTATTTTTTAACTTTTCGAGGAACCTTCATGCTGTTTTCCACAGTTGCTGCCGCAGTTTGCATTCCCACCAACAGTGCACTTCCTTTTATTCCACATCCTAGCCAACATCTGTTGTTTCTTGTGTAGTTGATCTTAGCCATTCTGACAAGTGTGAGATGATATCCCATTGTGGTTTTGATTTGAATTTCCCTGATGATGAGTGATGATAAGCATCTTTTCATGTGTCTGTTGGCCATCTGTATGTTCTTCTGTGGAAAAATGTCTGTTCATGTCTTCTGCCCATTTTTAATAGAATTATTTGTTTTGGGAGTGTTGAATTGTATCAGTTTTCATATATTTTGGATACTAACCCTTTATTGGATATGTCATTTGCAAATATCTTCTCCCATTCCATAGGTTGCCTTTTCATTTTCTTGATTGCTTCCTTCACTGTGCAGAAGCTTTTTATTTTGATATGGTCTCAATAGTTTATTTTTGCTCTTGTTTCTTGCCTCCAGGGACATATCTAGAAAGTAGTTGTTATGGCCAATGTCAGAGAAATTACTGCCTGTGCTCTCTTCTAGAATTTTTATGGCTTCAGGTCTCACATTTAGGTCTTTAATCCATTTTGAATTTACTTTTGTTTGTAGTGTAAGTAAGTGGTCCAGTTTCATTTTTTTGCATGTTGCCGTCCAGTTTTCCCAACACTATTTGTTGAAGAGACTGTCTTTTCCCCACTGGACATTCTTTCTTTTTTAAAAGATTAATTGACCATATAATTGTGGGTTTATTTCTGGATATTTTACTCTGTTCTATTGCTCTATGTGTCTATTTTTGTGCCAGTCCCATACTGCTTTACTACAGCTTTGTAATATAACTTGAAGTCCAGAATTGTGATGCCTCAACTTTGCTTTTCTTTTTCAAGATTGTTTTGGCTATTCAGAGTCTTTTGTACTTCCATACAAATTTTAGGATTGTTGTTCTAGTTCTATGAAAAATGTTATTGGTATTTTGATAGGGATTGCATTAAATGTGTAGATTGCTTTGAATATTATAGACATTTTAACAATATATATTATCCCAGTCCATGAGCATGGAATGTTTTCCCATTTCTTTGTATCATCTTCAATTTCTTTCATTAGTGTTTTATAATTTTCAGAGTACAGGTCTTTCATTGGTTAGATTTATTGGTTAGATTTATTCCTAGGTATCTTATTGTCTTGGGTGCTATGGTAAATGGGATTGATTCCTTGATTTCTCTTTCTGCTGCTTCATTATTGGTGTATAGAAATGCAACAAATTTCTGTACATTGATTTTATATCCTGCGACTTTACTGAATTTGTTTATCAGTTCTAACAGTTTTTTGGTGGAGTCTTTTGTGTTTCTATTTAGAGCATCATGTCATCTGCTGCAAATAGTGAAAGTTTAATTCTTCCTTACTGATTTGGATTCCTTTAATTTCTTTTTGTTGTCTGATTGCTGTGGCCAGGACTTCCAGTACTATTTTGAATAAATGTAGTGAGTGTGGACATGCTTATCTTATTCCTGACCTTGGAATGATATTAGCTGTGAGTTTTTCACATACAGCCTTTATTATGTTGAGGTACGTTCCCTGTAAACCTACTTTGTTGAGGGTTTTTATCATGAGTGGATGTCGTACTTTGTCAAACACTTCTTTTGCATCTATTGATAGGATCATATGGTTCTTATCCTTTCTTTTATTAATGTGGTATATCATATTGATTTGTGAATATTGAACAACCTTGCAACACAGGAATAAATCCCACTTGATCCTGGTGAAAGATTTTTTTTTTAAAGTATTGTTGGATTTAGTTTGTTAGTATTTTTTTTGAGAATTTTTGCATGTATACTCATCAGGGATATTGGTCTATAGTTCTCTTTTTTAGTGGTGTCTTTATCTCATTTTGGTATCAGAGTAATGCTTGCCTCATAGAATGAATTTCAAAATTTTCCTTCCTTTTCAATTTTTTTGAGTAGTTTGGCAAGAATAGGTATTAACTCTTCTTTAAATGTTTGGTTTATTTCACCTGTGAAGCTATTTGGTCCTGGACTTTTATTAACAATTTAGCTCTTATTAGCTGTCCCTCTTTTTCAATAGTTTTTTTTTTCCACATTCAAATCCCAAATACTTCATATTTCTTCATTATTATCTATCAGTTCAACAATAGGACATTTAAGTGTCATCTTCTTTAAAATTAATAAAGTAAAATAAGTGGGAAAAGGTTCAGGGTGCTGAAGTGTGAAGCAGTAAGAAATGCCTCTTCTTATTCATATTATCATTTATCTTTATTAAACTCCATGCCAAAGTTGAGGCGGAGGTAAAAGCTTGAGCCTTTCTTTTGTTTAAAAGTAAAATCATACTGATTCCATAAAAATTATTGTTCCTCACAATGATTTTTAACTATAGTATCTGTCTTTTGGGTAGTAAGATGTACAGATCTCAGAAAATTTCCATCTTAAATTGTATTTTGTTTCACATTTAATACCGATTTTCTGAAAATTTAATATAGTGTTACAAACTCTCTGGTTCAATCCTGAATAAAATAGGAGAAAAAAATGTATGAACTTGTTTCTTTTAGAAATCACTTAAATATTCAATATTTTCTTTGTTGCTTAGAATTTCCAAATTGGTTTGTGAAATTATGAATATAAAATTCTCATGTGCTGCATCTCATTTTCCAGAAATGAAGACAAAAACAGAAAGACACTAATAGAAGACACTAACAGAGCTACAGTGTTATATATTCATCAGTGTTTTCTATTGACACTCAATAGATCACTGGATAATTGCTAATGTGATACTGTGGAATCATCATCATACTAAATTTGTGAAGTATCTTCAATTATTCTGAATAGAGTTAAGCATAATCCTTGTTAAATAGTATAAGCCCTTATAGAGGTATGTGAGTGGTGGGCACCAGTGGGTTCCAAGACAAGCACTCATATTAGATTAAGAATTCTTGTGAATGCAATATCGCTAAATTGTCTTCAGGCTATATAGTCTGTGGTGTTCTGAGCACCAGAGGACAGAATCTACTTTTAACAGGAAACAAGTGCCCTTCCATAGAAATGGAGAGAACACAGCAGTTCTGAAACTCCTACTGCAGACATGATACCTGAATCCTCTGTTTTTTTTCTCTACGTGCACAATGGCATGTTTGAGTCTTTAGCCAGCCCCTTCCAGTGTGTCAATTTGATAAATGTGAAAGCTTTCCATAAAGGGGTACTAATCAAGATCACCAATATATATTTCCTAATAAGGAGAAAAAAGGTTATTAATAATTCATTAGTCCATCGCCTTCTAATAGAATTTTACAAGCATTATTGAAATAAAAATTAATTATTATCGTGTGAATTAGAAGTGATTTATTCCTATTTCTAGATTCATTATTAGGGAGAATTTAAATCATTCTAATTATATCAAAGTTATTCCTTGGTGTTTCCAAATTACTAATATTCTAAAATTGTAGGTGAAAAGACATCATGGTCATGTCACTGCTATAAAAGCAACACTTGTTAGCTATCCCAGAGATTAATAGACATTGAATAAACTCAGGATTATTTATTCAAAATTCAAATAATTATTTATTCAAGAAAATGACCTCCATTTAAAAACATACAGAAATATGAAAATAGTTAAATTTCTGTTTTGCACTACATTGCTGTGTCTATATTTCTAGAGAAATTATATTCTCAGGTTCAATAATTTCTAGTTTTCCTTGGATCAAAAGTAACTTGTAATTATTAAGAAAAGAGAAAAAGTAAAGTTTGGTACCAATTGAAGAAATCCTCAGGAATACAGGCTTAGAAGAATGAGATTGGCTGCAAATTCAGGCTAAATAATTTCAAAATAATATCATTAAATTATTAAGGGATCTTCCCATTTGGCAGTCATAGACTATTAGTATTATTAATTTATTTGGAGATTATAATTTCATGAAGAACAGCAACAACAACAACAAAAAAGAGGACAGTTTAGTCATGTCTAAGCCACTGAAGAAATCCAGAAAAGGCAGAGTCAAAGCACGAAAAACCCTGGAACTCTAAACTGCATCCTTTAATCGCTGGTTCTTTTCATGGAACTTCCACTCCTGATACGGGCGTGGAACATGTACATGGACTGACCATCCTATAACAACATCTATAAACTATGGTAAAAACATACACACATGCACACAAAACCGACTTGAAGGCACAGGAAAGCATGGAAAATCATACACTTAATTGAGAGTAGTGAGCATTTAAAAAGAAATGGTCTTGCATTAGATTGAGTTTTTTGCTTTTCGCCTGAAGGAAAGCATTGGCTACACAGAATACCTAGAATTCTGGCATGAAATCCATAGTTTTTGTTTCTTGAAGAAAGAGTGGACAGAGTTTGGGAAAATCACAGGAAATGGAAATAGACAAGCACACAGGAAAGAGCCCGGTGTTGTCCATTTGTTTGTGTGTAAACTCTACCCAAATATCTGGATGACTCCCTAAATATGGAAAGATGGGACAGAATCCAAGCATTTCAACTAAGTGGAAATAACTGAGATTTGCGATGCCATTAAAGACAAAGTTTCTATTTTGAATTCAGCAAAGGCAAAAATTTTCTGAAATAACAAAATAAAAAATGTTCAGAATCTAAAATCTCTACAACATAACATTTACAATGTCCAGGATACAATAAAAAATTATTTTGTAAATGAAGAAATATGAAAATGTGACCCGATGTCAGGAGGGAATTCAATCAACAGAGACTGATTCCCAGGCAACATTGATGCTATAGTTAGCTGACAGGAATTTTAAAACACTTTTTATTGAGAAATAGAAACTATGGGGGGAGGAGGGAATCAAATAAAAATTCTGAAACTAAACAATATGATCTGAAAGGAAGTTTCTATATGATCAGTTATAATAGAAGTGGTTCCTACAGGCTGTATAACAGTTTACTCAAGGTAGAAGTGAAAATACATTGTATGTATTCAATCCTCCATGGTATTCAAAGGTGTGCTGAGGTGTGATGCAGCACTTCAGTAATGGCATTCGCCGTTGGCATTTAGTTAACAAGTTCTTTAAAATGAAGGACTTTATTGTAAATAATCGATAATAGGGAATTAACTGTTCTGGAAGATTCCAAAGCTGTTTATATATACAACTTTATTTGATATTCTATATTGATTCTAAAGGGAAAACTCTATTCAGAGCTACCTATTTGCCCCTGAAAATGTACTACCTTAGTTAAGTGTTTCATTCTTTTAAAGTCAAACTCTGTGAAATTGATATGCATTTTCAGGAGGTAGGGCAAGGACCCTCGAATGTTCAACATTTAACAGAAGCTCTTCTGTGAAAAGGCCTTGATGAAAGGCTTCCTTTGAAAATGATTACAAGACTATCTTTTCTAAAATGCTTCTGCAGAATAAAACAAAACAAAGCAACAAAACTAAAAGTGGTCAAAAAATGAAAAGGTAAACTGCATAATGGGAGAAAACATTTGCCAACCATATTTTGAATAAGGGACAAATATACAAAATATATAAAGAACTCACACAGCTCAATAACAAAAACCCAATCAGATTTTAAAAATTGGCTGAGGAAGTAAATTAACTTTTTTTCCAAAGAAGACATACAAATGATCAACAGATGCATGAAAAGATGCTCAACATCACTAATTATCAGGAAAATCAAAACAAAATCACAATGAGATATCACTTCACACCTGTTAGAATGGCTATCATCAGGAAGACAAGATATAACAGGTAGAGATGTAGAGATAAGGATTCCTTGCTCACTGTTGGTGGAATGAAAATTGGTTCAGACACTATACAAAACATTTTTAAGTTTCCTCAAAACACCAAAAATAGAACAACCATATGAGCCAGCAATTCTCATTGCTCTTGATCCTCAAATTCTGTGTAGGGAAGGGCCTGAGTTGATACCAACTTCTGATAGTCACACTGTTTTGTAACATCCTCCCCTTGAATCTGGATGGGAACTGTGGTTTGCTTCCAACCAAGAGACTATGGCAAAAATGATGGAAGGACACTCCCATAATTATGCTATATTATGTAAAATCCTATGGTGGTAGCAGATTCACTGTATAGACTTTCCTCTTTATCAGTTTTGTAGAAGCAATCTGCTTTGTTGTGGGTGTGCCTAAGGAGAACGCTCCATGGCAAAAAAACCACAAGTGGCCTCGATTTTGCAGAGGGCAGCTTCTAGTTGTAGAGGACAGTGCCCTCAGCCACAAAGAATAATTCTCCCAACAATCCAAGTGAACTTAGAAGTAGATCTTTCTTTAGTCAAGTCTCCAGATAAAGGCTGACATATTGGTTGCAGTTTTAGAAACCCTAAACAAAAGACTGAACCAAATAATGTTCAGACTCTTCACCCACAGAAACTGTGAGATAATAAATGTGTTGACTTAAGGCACCATTTGTGATAACTTATAAGACAGCAATAGATACTAATGTAAATGCTGTTCCTCACACATTTGCATTACTCAGTATCTTCCCTCGTATCTTTCAGTTTCCACACATTTCACTTTCTTATATTTTCTACCTGTCTCTATAAGCAGATTTAATTTTTCCTGGATTTGTTTCAGGTTATTTCAATGAAATATAATTTATTTCATGAAGAAATTGTTGAATGATTTTTATGCTTTCACTTCTCAAATAATTTCACCAACATGGTGACACAGCATGAGTTTCCATCTCAATGCCACCTCCACTCACCTGTAGATGTAGCTAACTTTCTGCTCTGCTGATCAGTCTTCTAGAATAATCTAATTTTCTGCTTTGGTGGATGAGCAAACTAAACAAATTCTTACCTTCACAGACAAGCTTTAAAAAGCAGCATTCCTGATGAAACATAATCAAAGGTTCAACTACTACCCAAGAAGGTGGGAAAGTAACTACTTTTTCAAATTTATTATTCTATTCATGTCACCTTTGATAACAATTTATTACAGAAAGTGACAATGGAAGAAATAAGACTCAAATATATATCTTTTTACATCTTGCATTAAAATTTACTGGAAACAATTGAGACTTCAAAAGTCTGCCACACTTTTTAAAAAAATCGAACAATAATTATAGCAGTTTTTCCTTTAATTTTGAGATCTAGAAAACATAGCACATACACAGTAAGTACAAATTCATTAATTTGATAAATATATGTGGTTACATAGAATGATCTAGGAAATATGAACACGACATAGTTATCACCTTAAAGAAGTATACAGACTAAGAGGAAAACCATGACACAATGATGGCAAGTATACACCAAAAGTAGATGCCTCAAAGCAGCTATAAACAAAATTTTATAAAATTTCATAGATTAAAAATAAACCTAATTATATATAAAATTATACTGTAAAAAATAATTAACAATGAAAATGCTATTGGAGAAACAAAAATACACTGTAGTTTTGAAAAATATTTTTTGAGAATTTAAGAACCATTCTACTTTTTTGCATAAATAATGTGTAAGATCTATATGGTAATAGTACTATATATATCATAAAACCTTATTGTGAGTGTGTGTTTCAATTTTAGGCAATAGATGTACAGTATACAAATGTTGATTTTTTTTTAGAAATAACCAAAATGTTTGAATGACTCCATAAAAAATTTAAATTACTTTTGCTAAATTGCCATAACATAATTTAAAAGACTGCCTTAATAACATGGAGAGGCATGCATAGCTGATATGGTGAAAAAAATCAGTATTATATGTTCATATCCAAGGTCCATTTTAACTGACAACTCCCCATTACTAATCCATAAGTATTCATCTAACTTTATAAAATGCTTATTGATTAAAATTAGTTGTTTGGTTGATGATCTTTCTTTGTTTCCAAGATGGTTTTCCGTAGTCATGATTGATTGATTGATCGATTGTTTTAAAGTTTAAGTAGTTAACATACAGTGCAATATTGGTTTCTGAAGTAGAATCAGTGATTCATCACTTACATACAATACCTAGTGCTCATAATAAGAAGTGCCCTCCTTAATACCCACCACCCATCTAGCCAATCCTTCCCCCAACTTCCCTCCATCAACCCTAAGTTTGTCTTCTATCATTAAGAGTCTTTTACAGCTTATTTCCCTTCTCTCTTTTTTTCTTTCCCCCCTTCCCATATATTCTGTTTTCTTTCTTAAATTCCACATATGAGTGAGATCATATGGTATTTGTCTTTTTCTGGCTGACTTATTTCACTTAGCATAATACACTCTAGCTCTATCTATGTCATTGCAAATGGTGAGATTTCATTCTTTTTGATGGCTAATAGTCCATTGTGTGTATATATATATATATATATATATATATATATATATATACACACACCACATTTTCTTTATTCATTCACCAGTTGATGGACATTTGGGCTCTCTCCATAGTTTTGCTGTTGTTGATAATGCTGCTATAAACATTGGGGTGCATGTATCTCTTTGAATCTATAGTTTTGTATTCTTTGGGTAGATACCTAGCAGTGCAATTGCTGGATCATAGGGTAATTCTATTTTTAACATTTTGAGGAACTTCCACACTGTTCTCCAGAGTGACTGCACCAGTTTGCATTACCACCAACTGTACAAGTGGGTTCCCATTTCTCTGTATCCTTGCCAACATCTGTTGTTTCTTATGTTGTTAATTGTAGCCATCCTGACAGGGGTGAGATGGTATCTCATCATGGCTTTGATTTGTATTTCCTTGAGGATAAGTGATGTTGAGCATTTTTTCATGTGTCTGTTGGCCATCTGGATGTCTTTTGGAAAAGTTTCTATTCATGTCTTCTGTCCATTTCTTAGCTGGGTTATTTGTTTTATGGGTGTTGAGTTTGATACGTTCTTTGTAGATTTTGGATACTAACCCTTTATCTCATATGTCATTTGCAGTTATCTTCTCCCATTCCATAGGCTGCCTTTCAGTTTTGTTGATTGTTTCCCTTGCTGTGCAGAAAATTTTTATCTTAGTGAGGTCCCAGTAGTTGATTTTTGCTTTTGTTTCCCTTGTCTGTGGTGACATGTCTAGTAAGAAGTTACTACAATTAGGGTAAAAGAGGTTTTTACCTGTGTTCTCCTCCAGGATTTTGATGGTTTCCTATCTTAATAATAGTATGGGGACTTTAACACCCCACTTCCAGCAATGGACAGATCATCTAAGCAGAAAATCAACAAGGAAACAGTGGCTTTGAATGACACACTGGAGCAGATGGATTTAACAGATATATTGAGAAAATTTTATCTTAAAGCAACAAAATACACATTCTTTTTGAGTGCACCTGGAACATTCTCCAGAGTAGATCACATACTGGGTCACAAATCAACCCTCAAGAAGTACAATATATCAAGATCATTCATGCATATTTTCAGATCACAACACTATGAAAGTAGAAGTCAACCTCAAGAAAAAATTTTGGAAAGACTACAAATATATGGAGTTTAAAGAACATGCTATTAAAGAATGAATGGGTTAACCAGAAAATTAAATAAGAATTTAAAAAATACATGGAGCAAATGAAAAAGAACACATGACCATCCAAAACCTTTGGGAAGCAGCAAAGGCAGTCTTAAGAGGGGAGCATATTGTAGTACAGGCCTCCCTTAAGAAGCCAGAAAAGTCTCAGATACACAACCTAACCTTACAGCTAAGGGAACTAGAAAAGGAACAGCAAATAAAGCCTAAAGCCAGCAGGAAAGGGGAAATAATAAAGATTAGAGCAGAAATAAATGATATAGAAAAAAACAAACAAACAAAAAACAATATAACAGACTGACAAAACTAAGAGCTGGTTCTTCGAAATAATTAATGAAATTGATAAACCCCCAGCCAAACTTATGAATAAGAAAAGAGAAAGGAATCAAATAGATAAAATCATGAATGAAAGAGGAGAGATTACAACCATAACTACAGAAATACAAATAATCATAAGAGAATACTATGAAAAATTATATGCCAATAAATTGGGCAACCTGGAAGAAATGGACAAATTCCTAGAAACTTACAAACTACCATAACTAAAATAGGAAGAAATAGAAAATTTGAACAGATCCATAATCAGGGAAAGAAATTGAATCAGTAACCAAAAATCTCCCAACAAAAAAAAAGTCCAAGACCAGATGGCTTCCCAGGGTAATTCTACCAGACATTAAAGAAGAGTTAATACCTATCCTTCTCAAACTATCCCAAAAAACAGAAATGGAAGGAAAACTTCCAAACCCATTCTATGAAGAAGCCAATGTTATCTTGATTCCAAACTAGACAAAGATCCCACTAAAAAGGAGAATTACAGCCTGATATCCCTGATGAACATGGATGCAAAAATTCTCAATAAAATATTAGCAAATTAAATTCAACAGTACATTAAAAGAATTATACACCATGATCAAGTGGTATTATTCGAGGGCTGCAGGTATGGTTCAGTATTCACAAATCAATCAATGTGATACACCACATTAATAAAAGAAAGAATAAGAACCACATGATCTTGTCAATAGATGCAGAAAAAGCATTTGACAAAATACAGCATCTTTTCCTGATAAAAAACCCTCAACAAAATAGGGATAGATGATTTATTTTTATTTTAACTGACATTTGGCAGATTATTTTTTGTTACAGTAAATATCTTTTATTTATGTGAGCAAAAATTTGCATCCCTTTAGGCTTTTCAATATTCAGGACCATGATTTGGTTCTAACAGATTAAGAAAATTTCTTTTATTATAAGTTGTTTTATTACATAATATTTATTTTCTGAGAAAGAATTGTCTTCTACCTCTCTGCAACACAAACACATATATTGCCCACATATCTTCTAATATTTGATGACCATTCACCATATTTCTCAAGCAACTGAGTGTTTGTGTTTGTGTGTATAGAGATAACAATGAAATTTGGACCTTGAAAAGTTAAAACATTTAAATCAAAACCTAAAAATTTTGATTCCTATTACTTTTAGTACTGCCGATATTCAGTTTTTTCAAAGAAAGAATTGAGGTCATAAAAAAAACCAAAGGCTTATCTAGGGTCTTTAGGAATTCAAAACTAGGAGACAGATTCCAGAGGAAAGTGAAATGTGCTCTGAGTGGGAAGGAGAAAGAGTTTATAAAAGCAAAAACCACAGACATATAAGCTGTTTTTAAAAAATTAAGAAGTTAGATGTGGACATGCATAGGACTAAGCTCCCCAATGGCCTACAGGATGCATTTTAGGGTCTCCTAAGTGCTGACTTCATTTCAGATGTTTCTGTTCACAATTCCAATGAGATGAACTATTTTTCTGTTGTCCTTACTCTGTATTTCCCAACATATAAACATTCAATTAAACAGGTCTTTTACCATTTTCAAAATAACTATATGAATTTTCCCAATTATTCTTATACTCTCCTTGTCCTCCTCCCACCCTCCCACTCCCACTCACCCCCACAAATGACTGAAGATGCAGGTCAATTAGTCTGCCACTTCAGCAACTACCCCTAGGAGGAGCCACTCTAGAAGAGGTCTGCTCTCCCTTGCACCTGAGGAGCACCCAGCATTCATCTGACCTCCCAGAAGTTTGCCAGGCTGCATGGGAATGGTCCCTCTCCTGATGATGTGAGTCCTGGAGTCTGGGGAGAAGCATGGAGAAAAAAGCTGATCCCAGCTCAAAGCAGAAGTAGGAAACTGAACTTCGACCTTTTGGCAAAAGATGTGCAATTCCAGGCAGGGATGCAGTGAGAAGTGATTGGAAGACCCAATAATAATGACTAGCATTATTATTTATTCAGTGCTCTGTGCCAGGCTGGTGTAATCAAATAGATTCAAGTTCTCTTCCTTAATAGCCAAGTAAGGGCCTTGTGCCTGTAAGGTATTGCTGAGGACTCTCAGACATGCATGGTCTCCAGGTAGCTGAAAACCATCTCCTTCCCTTAGTTGCAGTTGTCTCCATCCTTTCAGTACTTCCTGGTGCATCCTTCGTGCTCCTACCTTCTTCTTGAAAGGTAGCATCCACGGTGGTAGTGAGTGCGGACTTTGGAGCCATACTGCCTAGGTCA
The DNA here is from genome assembly GCF_023065955.2 of Ursus arctos. Classification (NCBI taxonomy): domain Eukaryota; kingdom Metazoa; phylum Chordata; class Mammalia; order Carnivora; family Ursidae; genus Ursus; species Ursus arctos. The sequence goes on along the minus strand of NW_026623056.1, from coordinate 53,162,035 downwards.
GAATCCCAGCACTAATGTCAGGAGCTTGGACAAGTTATTTAACTTCCATATGTGACTCTACTTCTTCATTTAAAAATAGTAGCACCTGCCTCATTTGGTCAACGTTTGGGAAGTGACAATAATAGTGAATGGCATCCAATAAACACCTAGTATGTTTGTAAAATAAACATGGTTGCATACTCCCTTAAGAAAATAAACAAAACCTCATTGAGGAAAAATATTGAACTCATGTCCATGTGAGTAAATGGAGGAGCCAAATTACTAAATGTTTTTCCTAAGTTTACAATCCTTTCAAATTCAGGTTTTTCTGACTACAAATCCTGGGATCTTGGTAGAACACCATATCCTTAATCTAAAGGTGATTCTCCTGAGTGACTCCACGGGCAAATTAGATAAATCTTAAAATAGATAAATCTTGTTACAGAAGTTAATTTAAAACAAAATTGTATGTTAGAATTAGAGACTTGGTAATATGGGGCAAACTGGTGGAGTTTTAACATCAAACGTCTCTTAATTAGTTGCAGCAGATTGTATTTTCCAAATATGTAGTTATCACATACACATATTTTCAGACACACATCCTATATCTTCTTAAAAAGAAATGGTGATTCTCCTCTTTAATTTGGTCAGGGTCTCAAGACGTCCCCAACCAATAGAGTACAGTGGAAGTGATAGCATGTGACTTACCAGGCTAGTTTATTAAAAGATAAGTGCTATTTGTTGGGTCACTCATTCTCTTTGAACATGGATCTTGGCAGCCTTGGGTTGATAAATAAAAAACTTGCCTACATTGAAAATGTTATATTGGAAAGATCATGTATTCAGAATATATAAAAATGGACAGAGAGCCCAAAGCGCTCAATGCATAAATTTTCAGCCTTGAGATAAATCTAGCCCCCAGCCTTTGAGATGATGCCATATGAAGTAGAGACAAGTTGCACATATATGAACAAAGTTAAGTGTTTTAAAAAAACACCTTTATTGATACACACACACACACACACACACACACACACACATATATATCATGCCATATAATTTATCCACTTATAAACTGAACATTTCTAGGGTATTTGCTCTATTCACAGAGTTGTGCAACCACTTCACAATAAGTTTTAGAATATTTAGAAACTCTGGACCATTAGCAGTTGCTCCTCATTGCCACAACCTCCTCCCACCCCCTAGCCTTAGGCAGCCAGTAATTTACTTGTACTTGTTATAGATTTGCCAATTCTAGACATTTCATATAAATGGAATCATACAATAGTCTTTTGTGACTGCATTTTTCACTTAGCATAATGTTTCTAAGATTCATGAAAGTTGTAGTGTTTATCACTACTTCATTTCTTTTCATTACCAAATAATAATCAATTGTATCGATATGCCACATTTTATTTATCCATTCATTAGTTGATGGACATTTGGGTTGTTTCCTGTTTGGGACTATTATAAATAATGATACTACAGATATTCATGTGCAAATTTTGTGTGGACATAAATTTCATTTCTTTTGATTATACACCTAGGGATAGAACTGTGTCATAGAGTAACTCTATGTTTAACCTTTTAGGAATTGCAAACTTTTCCATAGCATCTGCTCCGTTTTATATTCCCACCAGTGGTTTATGATGGTTCTGCTTTATCCACATCCTCACCAATGCTTGTTTTCTCACTCTCTGTTATTACAGCCATCCTAGTGGGTGTGAAATGGTGTCTCACTGTGATTATATTTGCGTTTGTCTGATGGCTAATATTGAGCATCTTTTCATGTGCTTATTGGCTATTTGAATCTCTTCTTTGGAGAAATGTCTATTCAGATCCTTTGTCTATTTGTTAATAGTATAATTTGTCATGTAATTAATAAGTTGTAAGTGACTTTTTATAACAGATTTCCTGAAATATCATTCACATACCATGAAATTAATCCTTTTGAAGGGGTTTTAAGTATATTCACAGAGTTGTGCAACTATTACCATTATTTAACTTCAAAACACATCCATCACTCCTAAAGGAAATGCTGTACTCATTAGCAGTCACTCCCCATTGCATCTCTCACCCAAATATGTGTTTAATTTCCACATAATTGTATTCTACAGCTGTCTATAAGGTCTAGTTACTTTATGGTATTGTTCAAGCCTTCTGGTTGTTGTTGATCTACCAAGTATTGAAAGTGGAGTATTGCAGAGTATTTAGTCGGATTGTGTTTCCTCCTCTTCCTCCTCCCCCAACCCCTCCTCGACTCCTCCCCCTCTCCTTCTTCTTTTTCCTCTTCATCTTCTTCTTTTTATTCTACCAATCTCCATCTTTTGATGTGAGTGTTTAATCCATTTACTTTTCTTGCATTTATTTACAAGGCAGTATTTAGACCTGTTCTTTCTCTATTTTTTTTCTATCTGTCTTAGCTCAGGTTGCTATAACAAAAATGCCATTGGGTGGCTTATAAACAACAGAAATTTGTTTCTCACAGTTTTGGAGGCTAGAAGTCCAAGATCAGGGTACCAGCATAATCAAGTTCTTGTGAGGGCCTTCTTCTCGTTTGTTGACTTGTCATTGCATCTTCACATGACAGAGAGCAGAAAAAGGAAGCAAGCCCGCTCATGACTCCTATAAGGACTTATAAGGATTCTCATGATCTCATCTATTCCTAATTACCTCCTAAAGGACCACCTCCTAATACCATCACATGGGGGGGATCAACATATGAGGGTTTCAACATGTGATTTTTGGTAGGACACAAATATTAACTCCATAACAATATTTTGTGTCTGCCTTACTCTTTTATTATACCATTACTACTGTGTATTATGCATTTATGTAACTTAGCAGAGCCAAGACACAAAGAGATCTTACCAAACAGTAGAACAAACCCTATTTGGAGATTTGGGAAAATGTTCTAGGCTGGACCCATGACTCTTAAGTGCCTTCAGGTTCCCAGCTTTTGAACTGGAGGATCTATAGTAGCTCTCCTTTATCTGTCCCATCATTGTATGTAGGATGTGTGGGGACAGATAACCTTTAGAAGGACTGTATTCAAGAAGTTATCATTGTGGATGCTCTGGACATCCTAGATAATGCCATAACAGGGTGAGACTTGGGAGTTTTGGTAGAGGGGATGAGTGTATTTTCAATGTGAGATGGTTTTGAGTTATTATGACCAGACAGAGGACCATTTCAGACTATATTTTCCAAAAACAGATATACCAATAAATATTTCTTCACACATCATCTTCCTATAATATGAAGTTGACACTTCTCCATCAAGAGGGAAGATTCAGGTGCCCTCCCATTGAACTTTGGCAGACTTATGTAATGATCTTGACAAATAAAATGTGTCAGACATCTCACTGAGTGATTTACAAGTGTAAGTCATAAAATGTGATGTGTCTTCACCTGACTATCCCTCTTGAGACACATGTCTTAGGTGCCCTGAGATAACATGTAAGAAATATGAGTACATGGAAGACACCATGCTGGAGTTAACATTTTGAGAGATCGCACTGAGATAGTGAGTTGCTGTGTCAGGTCCCAGCTCTTTGAGTCTTCCTAGAATCAACTGCCAGATGTCTGAGTGAAATAGCCTTCAAATATTCCATTCTCACTCCTTGAGACTGCCAAATCTTATACTAGAGATTGTTAAGTAGGGATAAGCCATCCTTACTGTGTCAGGTCAAAATTTTGTCACACTCATTATATAATGTATTATATTATGCAACTACATTTGGGGGTAAGATGTTATACAAAATATCAATTATTTTAACCTTAAATCTAGTATAAAATATAAAACTTTTGTTAAACTTAAGTTAAATATCAGGGGAGTAGCTGGGTGATGGGCATTAGGAGGCACTTGTTGTAAGAAACACTGGTTGTTATATGCAACTGATGAATCACTAAACTCTACCTCTGAAACAAATATTCCCCTGATTTTTTTATTTAATTGATTTTAAATACAAAAAATATCAGGGGAATACTTAGTACTGAATTATCAGTCAAAAAACAGTTATAGTCTGGGCCCTACCACTAAGTAACTTGTGACTTTGGACAAGTTATTTAATTTGGAGGATTTTGCTATCTTTTCTGTAAAAGTTAGAAAATGGACTAAATTACAGCTAAATCCTAGAAGCCCTGTTGTAATGGATATTTACATGAAACACTCCCTATTTTCTTTTTAAGTTTAACATTATACATGGTCTATTATGGAACAGGACACTGCAAAACATGGATATTATTTGGTAAGGATATGTGATTGACAAAAGAAGTAATTAATTTATAATTATGGTATGGTAAATTCCAATCTAGATAAAATCACTTAGGTAAATTTATTGTAATATAAGTAATAGTTATGTAACTAAAGATCTGTTCAGTTATACAGAACTTAATGGCCATGCCTATGTTCATGTCACTAGTGAGAATGGACATTTTTTTTTTAAAGATTTTATTTTTATTTATTTGAAGAGATAGAGACAGCCAGCAAGAGAGGGAACACAAGCAGGGGGAGTGGGAGAGGAAGAAGCAGGCTCATAGCGGAGGAGCCTGATGTGGGGCTTGATACCATAATGCCAGGATCACGCCCTGAGCCAAAGGCAGATGCTTAACAACTGTGCCACCCAGGCACCCCAAGAGAATGGACATTTTTAAACTGTTTTTTATGATTCTTCAGAAGATCCAGATTAATACTAGGTTATATTCACCATATTTTCGCCAAATGGGTAGAAAAGCATTCTGGTAAATAATTAGTTCTATGGGATGAGTCCACATGGTTCAATCTGAGCGTCCCACTGTTAGAAGGAAAGGGGTTTTCAATACAATTTAAGGTATTTTATTTAAACATCTACAAATTTAGTGACATCTACAAATTTAGTAGCAGATCTCATTCATGAGAGACCAAATTTTGCCTAGTAGTAGTGGAAGGGATGCAAGCAAATGGCAAATTATTGGCAGGGATTCCTTTGTAGAATCTTTTGGGGAAAACATATCAGACATCAACACAGAGATAAGTACAAAAAGTAGGAGGAGATAGAGTTAAGAGGAATATTTTCTTTTTTGACATAATCTTTTGTTCCCAGTCCAATGTTGCCTTGGGAAATTTTTCTTGATAGGTTTGATTAAATACAGTTATTAGGAACTTTTCAAATGATGCCAAATAACTTATCATGTTTCAATTGATGGTTGTTAATTTCATATCGCTAAACATTCTCTAATCTTTAAGTCAAAGCTCATGTGTAACAAATATATATATGCATATATATGTATGCATATGAATGCATCTGTAATTAGTACTTTACTGTTGGTATGATAGTATTTCTTTTTATTGTCTGCAAGATGCCAGATATTTCTATTCTTGAGATATCTATAATTACCATAAATTTTATAAAAATATTGTAAGTACTTGCCATGATATTTTATTTAAAATATTTCTATTATTCTAAAGCTAGTGCATGACTGTTCACATTGTACGCTTAGAGCTCTGGAGAGTAGAATGATTGAACTACCTATTTCAGATGTCTATAATAGTTTTGCTTATCTGAAACATACTAATCAATCATGGCAATCTTTTTCACTGAGCCTTGAAGAGACTTCACAATACTTCTCAAAATACCACCTTGGGCAATTGCTATCAATCTACTTAAGGTTGCATTGGAAATGAAATATATTTTTCCATCTCTAGGTTAGAACTACTCTACAGTTATAGCTACTCTCCTGATTTAGCAGTGCAGATACAAGACTTACTCAGAAAAGGCATAAGAATGCAAATCTTTTATCCTGTCTACTTCCTAACCTGAATGATTAAATAAATGAATTGCTAGAGTTCTGGGAGTATATTTCCACTATTCTTGCTATAAGTTCTCCTCTTCTCAAGGGTACATGGTTAGATTGCAATTTCTCTCTTCCTTTGAAGCTGGTTCTGTACGTGTGACTTGTTTTTGCCAATGGAATGTAAGCAAAAGCGGTCTATATCTCTGAGCAAGTAAGTCCCCATGCCCTTGTCAACTTGGAATTATTTGTTGCAATGGAACCTCCATTAGCTTGAGTTTAGAGTGGCTACCATGAGAAGAACTCCTTCTGCCAACATATCTTGGGTGAAGTGGAAGGAAACAAAAACTTTCTGTTTCATGCCATTGAGATTGAGGATCACTTGTCAAGGGAAATAACAATACCATGTCTATCATAACCAATTCAGGAAGCTGGTATGTAGAAGTGAGTTGCTGGCATTAAAAACAACAACAATTTTTATAACTAAAAGGCATACTTTTGATTTAGTTGCTGAGCAGTTGGTGGCTTGTGAGCTACTATCAGAAACTGGAAAGATGGCAACCCATAATACCCACTGGAGAAGTGCTTAAAGTGTCATTCATAGTAACTTTGGAGGTAGAATGTATGACTCATGAATTTATATGTCTAGAGAAAGAGGTTAGGAAACAGGTTTTTGTTTTTTAGCATATTTCTGGTTTATGTTCTCTGTATTTGGCAAAGTATTAGAAAAGAGATTACCGAAGTAGTGTGGGACTTTCACAAGTTGAACTAATGACCTCTGTGAGTTCACTCTCTCACATAAGAAACAAAAATACTGCCAAACTATGATAATCAAACATTTGAGAACTTTTGCAAATAACCAAAGGCACAGAAAAAAAACTCAAAAGCATTTATTGAGAGAAACTTAGTGAAACTTGGTAAAAACAGTGGAATCTTTGGCATTTTGCTTGGAGTTATCCACATCTCCTTTCCCCACCTCCATGGTGTGGTAGTCAGGAGGGCTGGCAGACTCATAGCCAACAGAAGGACTTACCTCTTTGGGAGCTTGTTAAAAGCCCCATCTTTAGTATTTTGATCTCTCTTGAAAAACCCCATTCTCAACCTTGTTGCTATTTGATCTTATTCCAAGCTCTAGTCTCTGGAAAAAGTTCTATCCTTGGGGGCTTATTGAACACAATAATGATCACCTGCGATAGTTAACATCTCAGCTGAAAGCTTATGTTCACACAAAATTCTGCATGCAAATGTTTATCCATAATTGGCAAAACTTTCAAGAAACCAAGCTTTCCTTCAATGGGTAGATGAATAAATAAACAATGGTACATTTATACAGTGTTATTTAGTGAGGAAAGGAAATGCCTTCTCAAGCTGCAAAAAGACAGTTTAATCTGTAATGCATATTGCTAAATCAAAGAAGTTAGTATATAAATGCTCATTTTTAAGAAAGATTTTATTTATTTATTTGACAGAGAGAGAGAGCAGAGCACAAGCAGGCGAGCAGCAGAGGGAGAAGCAGGCTCTCCACTGAGCAGGGAGCCCGATGCAGGGCTTGATCCCAGGACCCTGGTGATCCTTAACTGAGTGAACCACCCATGTGCCTCTATAAAGGCTACATTTTATATGATTATATTATGTCAATCTGGAAAAGGCAAAATTATACGTGCAACTAAAAGATCAGTGGCTTGCCACAGGTTCAAGATGAGAAGGAGGGTAGAATAAGTGAAGCACAGGAGATAGTTTTAGGATAATAAAGTTGTTATATGATACTGTCATGGTGAGTATATGACAGCATGCGTTTGTCAAAACCAATAGAATTTACAGTCGATAGAATAAACTTTAACATATGCAATTCAAAAAATCATTTCACAGGTCAGCAGATCTCAGTATGGAATGCAGAATATGACAAAAGAATCTAAACACATTAGAAATACAGGAAACAGCTTTACTGAAGGAAGTGCGGGAAGCAATACCGAGCTAAGTAACTTCAGAATGTTTAGATCCTTAAAAACCAAAGGTAGAGAAAGACTACAGATTTGTATTCTAGATAATAAAGTTGTTTCCCATTGGGTAAAGGTTAAGAATTCTGAAATCACTATATATTTATACCGGAATTAAACAATTAAGTAACTAGATGGCACATGGTGAGAGTCAGGTTTTTCACTATTGGAGTGAGAAGTTATAGATAAGTAAGGGGAGGAGGCTAGAAAGATCCATGTTGCAATGGATTAGAGTTGGATGCATCAATATGAATTTATGTTTAGCTTAAAATAGATGCAGATGTTTACACAAGCGTTTGTGGATATATATGTACACACAAGCTAGTACACACACACACACACACACACTTACACATTTCCTTGCCCTGTCAGTTGAGTGGCCTAGAAATAATGGTCCTTCAGTAACAACTAGCACCATACTGTAGCCATCATCTTGCTTCTAATACTATTTTCCAATAAAAGGAACCAGAGTTCCTTGAAGAAACTGACAATTCTAGGACAGATGCAGAAAATATATCAGTTGAGCCTGGAGCAACTTATACCACCAAAAAGTAAGATCTGAGAAACATAACAAACAAATGCAAAAAAGAGATGGAAATATGTCAAAAGGACACAGGAATCAACTGAAAGAGCTCCCAATAGCCAAACCTGAAACAATATTAACAAGGAAATAAAGTAGTATTGGATTATAATCCAAAGTATAAAATAAATATCTGTGAGTCCATACTGATTAAATAAATGATTGAATAGATAAATAAATGGGAAGAAGAGACAAATTAATTCCTCATGTAGAACTCCAAGTAATTTATGTAGATATGCTGCTTTAAATTTTTTTTAAAAATTTTTTAAAGATTTTATTTATCCATTTGAGAGAGTGAGAGAGAGCAAGCATGAGCAGGGGGAGGGGCAGGGAGAGGGAGAAGCAGACTCCCTGCTGAGCAAGAAGTGGCCCACAGGGCTTGATCCCAGGATCCTGAAATCATGACCTGAGCCGAAGGCATATGCTTTAACCTGCTGAGCCATCCAGGCACCCCAGATATGCTGCTTTTGAGAATGTGGAGCATAGCTCCCCACGTCTTAAGTGTGAGGTACACATAATCACTTCCTTCAAAAGAGAACAACATAGAAACCGGAAAAAAAAGTGGAGAAAACTGACCAACACTATCTCAGCCAGGTGATTAAGGTTAACATCAATAGTGATGTCATGTTGAAAACACTTGATATTCCACACCATTCCTTATGTTCCACATATGAGTGAAATCATGAGATAATTGTCTTTCTCTGATTGACTTATTTCACCTAGCACAATCCCCTCCAGTTCCAATCCATGTCAGTGCAAATGGTAGGTATTCATCCTTTCTGATGGCTGAGTAATATTCCATTGTATATATGGACCAAAACTTCTTTATCCATTCATCTGTTGAAGGGCATCTTGGCTCTTTCCACAGTTTGGCTATTGTGGACATTGCTGCTATGAACATTAGGGTGCATGTGCCCCTTGTTTTCACTACGTCTGTATCTTTAGGGTAAACCTAGTAGTGCAATTGCTGGGTCATAGGGTAGCTCTATTTTTAACATCTTGAGGAAACTCCATACTGTTTTCCAGAGTGGCTGTACCAGGACCACAGGGGAAGGGAGGGAAAACTGAATGGGAAGAAATCAGAGAGAGAGACAAACCATGAGACTCTGTACTCCAGGAAGCAAACTGAGGGTTACAAAAGGGAGGGGTGAAGGGATGGGGTACCTGGGTGATGGGTGTTAAGGAGGGTACATGTGGTGATGAGCATTGGGTGTTATATGCAACTAATGAATCATTGAACACTACATCAAAAACTAAGGATATACTGTATGGTGACTTATATAACATAATAAAAATTATTGTTAAAAATAATTTAAAAATAAATAAATCCTATTAATATCATTAAACAAAAAACAAAACAAAACAAAACAAAAAAACCCTCTGGGCCTGTAGTTATTAAAACCTTACCTAACACACACACACACACACACACACACAGAAAACTCTTGGTATTATGTGATAAAAATGTCCATTTTACTTCTGTTGTCGTCTTCCCAAAACCTTAACCTCAATCTAATCATGAGAAAATTATCAAACAAATTCCAGTTGAAGGAGATTCTACTAAGTATCAATGAACCATAGTCTTCAAAACTGACAAGATCATCAAAAACAAGGAAAGTCTGAAACTCACACCAATGAGAAATGTTACAAAGACATGACTACTAAATGTAATGTGATATGTTGAATTCCAGGTCAGAAAAATGACATAAGTAAAAGCTAAGGAAATTTGAATGTAGTCTGGACATTAGTTAGAAGTAATATGCTATATAAGCTATTTACTTGTAACAAATATACCATATTAATGCTAAATGTATAATGTAGATTAATAATAGATGAAATTGAGTGTGAGATATATGGGAATAATGGGTACTATTTTTTAAGTTTATAGTATTTTTTAAATTTAGTTATATACACATAACAAATGCAAAATTTCAAAGTGTACATTACCATGGTTTTTAGCATGTTCAATGTTGTGTAACAATCATCACTATATAATTTCAGAACATTTCTATGAACACAAAATAAACTATGTTCTTACTAGCATTTAATTCCATTTTCTCCCTTCCCCATCCCAATTTATCCCACGGCAGTCACTAAATGACTTTCTCTCTATATACATTTGCAATTCTGGATATTTCATATGAATGGAACCATATACTATCTGGTCTTTTGGGTCTGGCTTCTTTCACTTAGCATAATGTTTTCAAGGTTTATCCATGTTGTAGCTTATAACAGTGCTTCAGTCTTTTATGACTGAATGATACGCCATCATAAAGATACATCACTTTTTGTTTATCCTTTAGTCAACTGATAAGAATTTAGATTGCTTCCACTCTTTATAAATATTATAAATAAAATAATACTGCTATGAAATTCACATACAAGTTTTTGTGTGGACATATGCTCTCATTTCTTTTGGATACATACCTAGGATTGGAATTGTTGGCTCATATGATAATTCTATGCTTAATTCTTTTAGGAACTGCCCAACTGCTTTAAAAGGTGACTTCACCAATTTCCTTCTTACAAGCAATGTGTGCAAGGATTCCACTTTCTCTGCATCCTCACCAGCAATTTTTATTATCTGACTTTTTAATTCTAGTTATCTTACTGAGTGTGAAGTAATCCCTTCACACAATCTCTAGTCAAATCTTGGTCCTAGTTTTTAAAAAAATTCTTGTCTTTTTTTGGCTGAGTTATAAAAGTTATCTATATATTCCAGATACTAAGACTGTGTCAGATACATGATTTTGCAAATGTTTTATCCCATTCTATAGAGTTTGTCCCCTCACTTTCTTGATAGTGTTCTTTGACACACAAAATTTTTAATTTGATGAAGTACAGTCTGTCTATTTTATCTTTGATTGCTGTGTATTTGGTGTCATATCTAAAAAACATTACTTAATCTAAGGTCATGACATTTTTCACACTTCCTTCTACGAACTTAATAGTTTTGGTTTAAATTCAGGTCTTTGATCTATTCTGAGTTATATTTATATATAGTGTATGGTAGGGGCTCCAAATTTATTCTTGTGCTTATGGATATCCAGTTGTATCAACACCATTCATTAAAAATAGTCCCTCCTCTCTCCCCCACTGAAGTGGCCCACCTTATCAATGAACCACACTGTACTGTTTTGCAATATTTTGCTAGATCTAAAACTGTTTTAAAAGAAATAAAAATGTTATCTAAGAAAAGACCCTTGGGATTTCTAGTGGAATTTTACCAGAAGTCAATTTGGAAAGAATTGACATAGAAATGTTAAGCTTTCCAATTCATGAACATAGAATAACTCTCTATTTACTTAGGTTTTTAATTTCTCCCAGAAATGCTATTTTTTAGTTCTGTATATAGAGATCTAACATTTTTTTTTCCGTTTAGTTTGTTTGTTAGCATCATTAAATTGCTTTTAGCATGCCATTTGAATTAATTAATGCCACTGAAATTATATCTGGTAACTATTAAATTTACTTAGTTTTAGTAGTTGTTTTGAGGGTTCCTTAATATTTTCTATGTAAACAATCAGATATTCTGCAAATAGAGAGAGTTTCATTTCCTTTTTTCAAGTGATCATGCTTTTTAAAAATTTTCTCACTTTATTGCAATATCTAAATACTCCAAGACAATGTAGAATAGATTTAGTGACAAGTACCATTGACACATTCCTCGTCTGAGAAGGAAAGTATTCAAAATATAAATAGTTAACATAATTAAATTGTAATTAATCATTGTGAAATTCTGATTTTAGATCATTAAAGATATATTAAAAATTCAGTTAGAGATTATCAGATAAAACTTCCAATTAAACATAGAAAATATCACTTCAGTTTGGCTAGATAAGTTAATGAAGATCTGAGAATTTTTAAGTGAAAATTTCCTTTTATTGAAATATGTACATATAATTCCATAAGTATAAACAAATGAAATATTACAATTTAAAAAAAAGGAAAATTGAATTGTACTTTAAAAAAATTTTTTTTAAAGATTTTATTTATTTATTTATTTATTTGAGACAGAAAGAGCAAGAGAGCACAAGCAGGGTGAGGGGCAGAGGGAAAGGGAGAAGCAGGCTTCCCCCAGAGCAGGGAGCTCAATGTGGGGCTTGATCCCTGGACCCCGAGATCATGACCTGAGCCAAGGGCAGACGCTTAACTGACTGAGCCACCCAGGCATGCTGAATTGTACTTTTAAATGTGAATATTAATTCCTTACAATCAACTGCATAGGGAATTCTTCCCTAAAATTGCATTAGATTTGATATCATATTATGGTGAAACAGTGTATAAGCTCATAAATTGTATACATGAATTCAATATGGTTTAAGCATACACTTAAAATTTTACTCTAATGGTTAAATATCTTTACAGATATAACATAGGCAAGATACACAAAAAGGTAATACAAAAATAGAAACCTAAAATGTGTAGGGCATGGACTGTTAATCAATATAATCTCGGTACAAATTTCCCTAGTAAACTTGGCCAATTTACTTTCTCTATGCCTGAATTAGATCATTATAAAATAAAGATAATAACAGTTTTATGTAAAGATAATTATTGCTTTAGTTGTCAAGGAAATTGTTATATATGTGTACACACCTATATAAAATACGGACGAGGGTAAATGATACATAGTCATTACTATATAAAGGTGTTAATTATTAATATTCTTAAAATATCTACTCACTAATTACTTAAACTCAATAAGGATCAAAGGCATTCACATAATATATTAAATATAATAAATGGCAAGTTCTCATCCACAGTTGCAAAATTTCAAAATGCAGACCATTCTGTATATAATTTTGAATGCTTCTCTCAGCACAAATCATGTCCTTTTCACCTTAGTTTCCTCCTATATTCCGTAACTATTGTTTTATATCTGTACCTTCATGATTTTTGATGACTAAAATATATTTTGCTATTCTGTCAATGCAATGTATTCTACTTCTACCAAGAAAAAGTAAGATGCAAAACAATCACAGACAGGGATAACCCTTTAAAAGTTACTTACAACAATCACTCCATGATTTTTAGGATGACTTCCTGGCATAAATTATATCACATTGTATGAGTTCTATTTTCTTTTTTATATTTGATAAATATATTATAGCATATTAAACTCCCAAAGTTTATAAGAATATAAAGTTTCTCTACATATCAGTTATTTATTTTCTTCTGATTGCTTTAAATATTTATATTATTTCAAAACCATTTGGACATGAAAAATTAAGCTATTCAACACTTTGTAATTGTAACTATTGGCACAGAGAATTAATATGAAGGTAACATTCAGCAAGATAGCTGATCTTGACTGTGTACCAGAATTGTGGTTAACCTAGCGAAATAGAATTTGCTCAGGCCATTTGCCAGTATTTTTCAAACCCCGGGTTGTGACTCTGCATCAGCACAGAGTATGCGATCACAACTCTTACATGAAATAATAGTTACTACATGATTAACTTTGTCCACGTTCTGGGGATAGGGAATAGTGTTGAGGGTGGGGAGACCTGAGGAAAGTGAACGTTTCCTAAGGGCTTATTTTGCCTGGGGCTATTGGATATGGCTATTGATATTTTAAAAGTAGATATCATTATGATTATACTATACCTTAAAATCTACTCCATTAGCTACATTTCACAGTGTTTCAATCACTATAGATTATATGAGATAATTTAATCTTCACTTACGATGTCAGACAAATGCTTGGGTTCAATTTTTGTTTGTTTATATTAAAAAGGAGAGAGAATTAGATCAGCTTATTTTGAGTTCACTATAATTTCCTGGTATATCATTTTAATCACAGCATCTAGAACGAATATTACCATGTGTGAAGGATAACTGCAATTATTTAAAGGTTGAGAGGATAGTGAGAAGAATGCCATAGCAATCTTTCTTTAAATATTTTCTACTGTTCTGCAAGATTGAGATTCAGAAATATCTATCTGATCTTGTTTATTACTTTTCTTCATGTAATACAAACTCTATTATTAATGCCCTAGCATAGGAGACAAATATCATCTCTTACCTATCACCCCTGTCCCTAATAGACACAGGCTGGGTCATTCTATGGTCTACAATGTGATCTCTGTGGTCTAATCTCACTGAAGTCTTTTTTTTTTGGGGGGGGGAGCAGGAACACAGTCCCCCATTACCACAAATTATGCAGTTGACTTTCTCACATTTGGGGAAATCGCAGTGGTCAGCACATCCAGACTGAAATGGATAAGCCTCACCCTGGGAAAACCACCTTCTTGATCATTGTATCTCCCCTGCCAGGTGAGTATCACTGAAGTCTTTTTATGCTATATTCCTATGTCTGCGTATTTGCCCAAACTATTCACTCTGGAATATCCTTTCCCCTAGTTTTACTTGATGGTGACTTCTCAGTATACATCTTTGAGAAATTATTTTAATTTTCATTTAAAATATGATGGCATGTTGAGCATCTGTGCAATATTTCCACTTGTTAAATAATGAATAGCAAGGCATGTAATTTTCTACAGTTTATTTCTGTGACAGGCAAGTGTAGTAGAAAAAGCATTTCAAAATTAGATAGAAAAATATACTTAAAACCCTTCTAACTCTTTTCAAAATTAGGTAGAAAAATATATTTAAATACTTCTTCCATTTAACTGTCCATACTATTCCTATGTAATTTTGGACAAATTCCTTAATTTCTATGAAAACCATATCCTCTTTAGTAAATGCTAAATTATAAAAGAGCAAATTAGTAAAAAGTAAAGTAAAATTTGAAATTGATAAATATGCAGTTATAATTTTCAAATATATTAATTAAAATATTGTAACACAGTCTCTTTCTTATACTAGTCTGAATGTTCACAGAATTTAAATACACTTTTAAACCAGTTGAAACATAAATGGTTTAATAATAGAAATAAATGATCAGGGGCACCTGGGTGGCTCAGTCGTTGGGTGTCTGCCTTTGGCTCAGGGCGTGATCCCAGAGTGCTGGGATCAAGCCCCACATCAGGCTCATCCGCTAAGAGCCTGCTTCTTCCTCTCCCACTACCCCCGGCTTGTGTTCCCTCTCTCGCCGGCTGTCACTCTCTCTTTGTCAAATAAATTATTTAAAAAAGAAAGAAATAAATGATCAAATTGATACCACAAAAATTGATTTTAATAATTAATAGTTGTGGCCAACATATAATTTTTAAATTAAACTATTAGGAATTTGATTCCAGTGGTAAAAAGGTCTATACTTGCTTTTACCTTTTGAAGCAAAGGATATTTAGTTTTTTACTTACTTATTTCAAAGTAAATTAACATTTTGCATTAATAAATAGTCATATCTTGTTCTATATATTATTTATGAGAACTTAACTCAATATTCTGTAAAATAATTATGACTTCACTGAAATACTATGCATGAACACCTATTATTTTTCTATGCATTTAAGAAAAACTATACTACTTTTTGTAAATGTGTTAACTCAAACCTCCAGTTGCAATTTGGGGCCTGCTGGTCAGTTCTTAAACTACCAGCATACATGCAGTGAAAACCATCCAAAATACCGTAATGTAGTCAGTAAATTCAATTTGTATTTAATTCATGCACAGCATATTTCTAGAATGTGGGTTCTAATTAGAAGAAATACAGATAATGAGTACTTTGTGATTATTGATTACAAAGGCATTTAGTTAAATGTGGCCTATGAAGTGCTCATTCACATTGTATACAAAAGTTCAAAGAAAGGTAATTTAGAGTCAAGAGCATGATTTTTTTTGTCACCAGTGTTTTAACTCCTTCAAACTAAATTAAAATAACTCTCTTTTAGAAAAGATTTTGTATTTTAAGAACTCCCTTTGAACAATCTAACAACAATTAGGAAAAATATTTCTTGGAAACCGTCCAAAGTATTTGTCCTTATAAGTTTGTTGACGTAAGTGCCAAGAGAAATAGTCTGTATTCTCTATTTATAGCCTAGTGGATACCTGATTGTATTGTCTGCCAAATATTCCTGCCAAATTGCAATCTTGAGAGGTTCAAGGATGCTAATTATTTGTATTTGTTATTTTTGTATAATAGAAGCTATAATTTTGTATTCAGTTGAATAGCTAAGAAATAAGACTCAAACCAACCCATATAATTACGATTCACACATATACACAATCTTATTACTAAAAAGGTATTACTAATATTTTTTTAAGCACAATCTCACACCTTAAAATGTCTTGAATTCTTAGAAGAATGTATTTGATATGAACAGTCACAACTGAGGTTTAGCTAATTAATATTGTTTAAGTGATGTTAGGGAAATTGTATAACAGGTAAAGTGGCATATGCCTAAGTATGCTAAAAATATAACAAATAGGGGCGCCTGGGTGGCACAGCGGTCAAGCTTCTGCCTTCGGCTCAGGGCGTGATCCCGGCGTTATGGGATCGAGCCCCACATCAGGCTCTTCTGCTATGAGCCTGCTTCTTCCTCTCCCTCTCCCCCTGCTTGTGTTCCCTCTTTCGCTGGCTGTCTCTATCTCTGTTGAATAAATAAATAAAATCTTTAAATATATGTATATAACAAATATATCAGCTGAGACGGATGATCCATCTAATCCAGTATTCTCTATATTATAGTTGCTAAAGGTATTTTAATTGTTTTATGAGCTCTAAGCTAAACGATCTTCCATTAGTATGTGTTATGGTAATCTCTATCCACAAGGCAGGACCAATGTGCACAACAGTTCTATGCCCAGAATGGTTGCCCAATGCACTTATTCAATGAGGATCTTGGATCTTCTAGTTGAGTCTTTAAAAAGATTTAATTTTATACACTAAGACCCTATTTTTAGGGTCTGTTATCTTCAAGCCAATGGTTTTCTTTTCTTTTCTTTTCTTTTCTTTTCTTTTCTTTAAGATTTTATTTCTTTATTTGAGAGAGAGCACGCGCACGGGAGAGAGAACAAGCAAGCAGGAGCCGGCGGTGGGGGAGCAGGCAGAGGGAAGGGGAGAAGCAGACTCCCTGCTGAGCAGCGAGCCTGCTGCGGGGCTGCATCCAAGGACCCTGACTTATCTGGTACCCGACAATTACTGTTCATATAAAGTTTTATTTCTATGAAACAAGTAACTAACACACTTTTTAGAGCAGTTTTTAAAAAGATGTCAGATTGGGGCGCCTGAGGAGCACAGTCATTAAGCGTCTGCCTTCGGCTCAGGGCGTGATCGTGATCCCTCTGGGATCGAGTCCCACATCGGGCTCCTCCGCTGGGAAACTGCTTCTTCCTCTCCCACTCCCCTGCTGTGTTCCCTCTCTCGCTGGCTGTCTCTCTGTCAAATAAATAAATAAAATCTTAAAAAAAAAAAAAAAAGATGTCAGATGAATCTGGGGTTCAGACATCCAGATATTAAAATAAACTCATTAAAAAGTATTGTATGACCACAACTACAAACAACTTCTCTGAACCTGAGTAGGGCAATTAAAAAAAAAAAAAGAAAAATTGGACCAAATGGCTCTAACGTTCTTCTCGGAGCGAACAATCTCATCAAACAGTTATTTCCAGGATTCTGATTCTATGCTTTTAATGTGATGGTCTGATATCATCCTGAAAATATCTCCAAGTAAAATTTACCAAAGAGTGAAAAAGTCTGCATAGTGCTATGAAAATCGATACGTTCTAAGACAACTACAATATCCCACCCTGTGGGAACTGTGTACTTCGACTAAAACAAATGTTAAACGTAATGAAACAATGTCAGTATTCACACTGTGGTAAAACCTGATGATGCTACCCTGGCTGAGAGAATGATGGACATGACACATTATTATAATATTCATTTTGATGTTAAATTTTCAGTTTAAGTCTTTAAATCAGGTCAGAGACAATTTATGCACACCCATGTTTCTCCATTCTGTCAGTCATTATCTCTCCATTTTAACGTGTGGCATCTAGCATTTAATTGAGTTTCTAAAGGGGACTAATTAATCATGAAATAGGTTTTAACCAGGTTTTCAGGTTGAAAGTCATTAATGCCATATCTACTTGAAAGCAAAAGATTATACCTGACTGGAAAATGAACTATGCTATTATCTCACTGGAGGATGATGCAGTAAGAGTCATTCTCTTGAAACAGTAAGGGTTCCTTCAAACATATGTTCATGATTAAAATTAGGCTCTGCTTAGCATGGAAACTGTGAATGATACATTAGCACTCTGCTCTTTGTAAAACAATCCAACTCTCAGGTTTAGGATTAAGGAATATGTTATTTCAGGAGATTATATTTTTATTAAACTACATTGTTCTGATATAATTAAGAGGTTTTGTTTGTTTTTAAAGAAGAATATCTGTTCTGGTTTTTAAATACAAAGGTATAAATAGAATACAAATAGAATTGATTGGACCTATTTTTCCCATTAAAAGGTCTAGTCATATTTATCTTGCATGTGTGATTGTGAAGCCAGGAGAAGAGGGTTAGCTTCCTGTGTTCCTTCCCATGAACTGTAGAGAAGCATGAATCTCAAGGTGATAGAATTCCATTAGTTCATTATTTCAGACATTACACAGAAAATGTTAAATTTTAAGACTCAGGCTTCCCCTCTTCCCTTTATCAAAAAGAAGAGCAGGAGGAATTTTGTGTAAAGAATTAAATTTTTAAATCGTAATTTTTGCTTTGGACCCTGTTTCCTAATTAATAATTTATATCCAATATTGTTAACTTAGCAAATACAAAAATTAAAAAATAATAAAGAGATAAAAGAAAAAGTAAATATCAGCAATAAGCCTAACTGCCAAAATTGGTTATTGTTAACATTTTGTTAAATGTTATCACTACTTTTCATGACTTACCTTGGAAATTATTTTGTTCACTTACAAGGATACTATTATTCTGTTAGTGATATTTTGTAGTCTGTTTATTATAATTTATCATATATATATATATATATATATATATATATATACACTCCTTAAAAGCATTTTCTGTAAAATGATTTTGATGGCAACAAAATATTCCCTAAAAACAATATTTAAAAATTTGAAGATTTCTGCCATATTTTTAGATATGCTGAAAGTTTTACTTACTTACTTGTTACTAAAAAATAACAAATTTAATGTCTCTGATTAATCTTCTAGATTAATTTTATAAGTAGTATGGCTGTGTCTAAGAACATACACATATTTGATGATTTTGATATGTATTTGCATTTATATTTAGAACATATTTTAGTCTCACTTTAATATTTGATTTTATGCTTTTGAGTTGTAGAGGCATCTATCTTATGGATTGTGTATTACTGCACTTTCTTCTAAGAACTTCAGTCTCCCCTGCCTCTCAAGTGACTATCCAAAGGTCAGCCATATTCTCAAGAATTAACATAAATTCGATCAATGAGCTCTTATCTAGATCATACTCCTCAATGCCGTTCTTAGAGTTAGATCTGAAAGAAAATGGCTAATTAAAATTATTTCATCAGGCAGACTTTGGAGTAGTTAAAAAGACTAAACAAAGAAGTCACTCTATTACCAGGAAAATAAATCCACAAGTGAGTCCCACATGAATCTAGTGTTCAAAAATCTGTTGTACTAAGTTGCAGTATAGTTATCCAAAAAAAATAAATAAATAAAAAAAAGCAAGATGAATGAAAAAACAGAACAGATGCTTAAAATGTTAGTAAATTTATATGAAAATTTAATGAAACATTAATAACTAAGTTTTTTGGAGGTTGGAACAATGTGAAACTAAAATATAAAATAATAATAGAGGTAAAGTATTCTTCATAGACTTTCCCAGAGTAAAACAGTGGTATTGATTAAACTTTGAGACTTGGAGACTTAGATCCTTAACAATCATGTTAAACATGATTGTTTAAATGTATTATAACCACTAAAAATAGTAGGTACAGTACATAGTGCTTGCTTCTGCTTGAAATACGCTTTCCACAGATTTTAACATGACTCATTTTCTTTTTAAGGTGTTTTCCTTGAAGTATTCCTTCACCATCCTAACTTTAAGTAATCACTTACTATTCTTCAGCTTCTTTACATACTTTGTTTCTTTTCGTAGCACTTACCATCACCAGAATTTACATCACGTACTCTGGTTTCTTCGTTTTGTCTACTCCAAGAACAGACACCCCCCTCACCAGGAGGGGGATTTTGCTTTTGCCATTTTGTTTTTTACTCAAAGTACTTACAATATTTCAGGACGAACAACAAATGCTCAGTATAAGTTTACTGACTGGCTCAAAGAATGGGTACATAATTAATTAATTCATCTCTTTAGTCATATCGATTCTTTGTCTTTCATCTCTGATTTCTGGAACTTTTTTTCTCAAATTTGCCTTTCATTATACAAAATCAGAATTCAGCAGTGCTAATATGGTTGTAGTCTTTTTCCCCTAAATTTGCAATATCTCATTTACTTTTCTTGGTTTGTATTGTAAAGTCCATCAATTGACTATTTTAAATTTAATTTTGTTGTTTGGCTATCTCAAGTATCACAGAATTGATTCTCCCATATTCCCTTTTATTGAATACTTGATATAGTTTTGGTCTTTTTCCTGTTTATTTTAATTTATTCTAGAATAAATTCGCAAACAATTCTTTTGCAAATATTTTGAATTATTAATTGGTATTTTAAACTTAGATTTCATAGGACCAATTATGTTTTACAAGCCGATGTTTTTTGAATCCTTTTTTTCTTTCTTAATATAATACACAAATAAATCGCTATACTAAAGATAAACTCTAAAATATCAGGTATCATAATTTTTTATTCAGTTGTATTTATTTTTCATGTTGCATAGTTCTATCTGAAGTTCTTATTTGATCTGAAAGGACACACTTTATTATCAAACTATAAAGACAGGAAAAATTTATTGATAATAATAGACTTATTCATACCCAGAAAACACTTAGAGCTACTTTTATTTCAGATTATTTAAATTAAATGTCACCTATTGAGGTAAAATTATTGAAGTATTATACCACATGAGAGGTAGTCATAATTAACAAAAAAGATATACTGAATTTTGATGATTTTATTCTTTAAAATTATTGAGTAATCCTTTATCAAGGGTTTTAAAGGATGGATTTGATCATTTCAGTTTAAAGAAAACCAAATAATATTATGATAGACAGGATTTCTAGCTGTCCTGCAACCTTTGAACACTTTAGTCATATTTGGAAATTTGGAAATTTACATCTTTCTCTCCAGAATTTTCTTTTCTTTTCTTCCCCCAGACTTTTCTAAAACAAATCTGTTAAAGACCTATTCTCAAGGTAGAAACTCAAGGTAGAAATTTTTTTAAAAAATTATATTTCCCTACTTTCTTTCAGTTAGAATGTTAAGATATTATGTAGGCTCCACTTATATGAAGCATTCGTGCAAATTTCCATGGGAAGAACAACAGACTTGAAACTCCTTTTGCTTGTGAATTTGACAAGCAAACGTATCTCACTTTCAGGAAATGCTGTGTTTACAAACTCAATTTCTCAGTGTAAAAGTGTAATTAATGGACAACAAATCATTTTTTTCTGATGTTTGGTGGGGCCAAAGCAGGAAAATTTTCTAAGGCCATTTCTATACAAGATTTTTTATATTATTCCTAAAAATTTAACCTAGAACTTGTTTTTTTTGCATTTATAATTCTCTGAGAGACCCAATAAGATGTTTCTACTTCTTAATTAGTGTCTGCTTTTTCTTCCCTTTCATCTAAACAAAAATCTAAAGAAATTATGTTCCTTCTCTTTTCATATGCTTCTGTATTTGGGAATTGTTCTGTCAATATGTTTGACTAGTACCTAATTGTATTAATGATTACTATGATCATTTCATAAATACTGGTGGAACAGGGGAGTTTACACTCTTACAAGCTTCTGGTATGACTTCAGGGTGGCATACTGAATATGTAATCACTATGCTTCTAATGAAAAATGAACAGAGGTGGTAAATATGAACATAATGATTGGAAAATATTTTCAGGAGAATCATCTGTAAATGGCTAATCACAGAGAGAATGGAAGCAATAACAACCTGAAAGAAAAATTCTCATGGTCATTATTAGTATTACATTTATTTATGCATATGTCTCTCTCTTTTCCTGTCAAATATAAATCTAAGAAGACCTGTCATATATATATATATTATTTTATATATATATATATGTATCCAGCATATGCATATATGCTGTATATATGCATATATACAGCATATGCATATATATGCTGTATCCAGCATAATGCAATCCAAATGAGATACATATATCTATACATACATATATATATATCTATATCTATAGATATAGATATATATATAGATAGATATATGTATACATATACATTGCAATCACTACAATGTTTGTTACATGAAGGAAAACAAATCTGTTCTAGATCCTTCTCCAGAGTCCTTAATTATACTCCTGTAATTCCAACTGAATAACTTATTTATGGTACTAGCTGTTTCCAGAATCTGCAAATCTTTGGTATACAACTGTCTGTATCACATAAGGCCGAGACAGTCTTTCAAGGCTAGTTCTGAGCAACTGTAAGTCATAATCATTGTTTTGTAAAATAGTACAGAACCCGTTTACTTTAGATGTGCAGCCCACAGCACTTTATTCTTCTGGAATATTGTAAGATGACAACGGATTTTTGATGGCCTGAGAAAAATCCAGAAATAGTATCGACAATAGCATAGTTGTTGGAAACCTTTTAAAAGAGATTTTTCAAGTAAAATAAAGCAAAATGAATGCCAAATCATCTTAATATTATAGTTAGACAAAAAATAATCTAAATTGGATTATAACATCATAAAATATTAAGTAAATAAAATAAACTTAGATTTTATAATTAAACTGACAGTATTTTAATTTAATAAAATCACATTAATAAGGGGAAGCATGGGGGCACCTGGGTGGCACAGCGCTTAAGCGTCTGCCTTCGGCTCAGGGTGTGATCCCGGCATTATGGGATCGAGCCCCACATCAGGCTCCTCCGCTATGAGCCTGCTTCTCCCACTCCCCCTGCTTGTGTTCCCTCTCTCACTGGCTGTCTCTCTCTCCATCAAATAAATAAATAAAATCTTTAAAAAAAAAGGGGGGAAGCATGAACTATCGATACTTTTTTATAAAGTACAAATTTTAGTCTAAAGCAAGTGCAGTGGTCCCATTGACAAAGCATTGGAATGATGTTTCCTGGTTTGAGCAAGAACAACAATTCAATCGTAGATCAATCTATATGAAATTAGTAATAGCAGAAGAGATACGACAATCAGTTTAACAACTTTTCTTTTTTTCTTTTTGCCAACATTTGCCTTTTCCCCCAGATTTTCCTAGAGTTTTAATTTTATTTTGTTTCTTTATTACAATTGTAATAATGTCCACAGAAGTTACAGACTGTTACCTACAGTAACAAGACACCTACTCTTTCAGAAATGTTTTCATGCATAATATTATATTAAATATCATCTATTTAATTCTTCTACTTGCAGTCAATATTTAAGTTGTTTACTTATTATCATTAAAAGTATAATGAACTTCACAAATTCCCTCACATGTTTAGGATCATTGCCTCCAGTTTGATTTCCAGATGTGAAATTATTCTACTAAAGAGATGCAAAATTTTTTAAAGTGCATCTGGTAGATTGCTTTCCAAAAGGAAAGTGAAGATGCACTGAACCTTAAACCAACCTTACACTGAGTCATACCAAAAATGTCTCCCTTAGGAAATTTTTCTACATATCCAGGATAGTCTTAATGCTCCGGATCATGTAGTGATTATTTTGAGCTTTATACAATTAGTATCTGCCCCCAAATTTCCCCCATCTAAAAAATATTGGTTTATTAGTGACACTTAAAAGAAAAAAAAAAGGAAAAATTGACATTTATGGTATAGTGTTTGTTCCCTAACCTTTAGTCCTCACAACAGATTGAAGAGTTGTCATAGTTGTATCCATTGTACAGAACATGAAATTCATGGTCAATGAGACTAAATAAATTGTCCAAGAAAGCAACATTGTTGGCAAATGTCAAATCTGGGATTTGTATCAGGCTACTTGTGAAGACCTCCTTTATTGTCTCTTCATTATAGCATACGAACCACCCTTTCTTTAAGGTCCAGCTTCTTGATAAATCTTACAAATGGATCTCTCACCTTCTTCAATTTCTCTTTTGTCTTGGCTATGTAAAAATAAAAATTTTCATGTACTATAATACATAGGCATAAGAGTGATTCTGAAATTTGTACTCAAAACCCGTATTTAATAGCTCTGTGACAATTAGTGAGCCATCTGAACCTCACTGGGCCACAGCCTATCTAAAAATTGTGGTGATAATATATCTGCCTCACAGGGTTATTACGAGAATTAAACTGTTAATATATACAAAGTGTTTGGAATAATCTCACATATATAAGTGTGTGTTATCATAATTATCATGTTTTTTTTTTTAATTACTTCCGCCTTTTGGGTTGCAACATCTTAGACCTACTTCCTCAGCTTCAAACACCTTGTCTTTGCTATCCATGGAACAAACGAAATCATGACCCTCCTTTTTCACAGAGAATCCAATGCTGAGTTGAAAAATTCAGTAATAATTTAATCTTTTGAAAAGTAACAAACAAAACAAACAAACCCTATTCCTAGATATGCCTTCTGTTCTTAAAAATGTCAATTTCTCCCCTTTTAGGCCTAAGAATTGGTCAAATGAATAACCAGTCTGAACAAAATTAGGCCCTGGCTTTTAAAACATCAGGAATGTCAAGAAAAGTTTAGAGTAGAACACGTGAAACTTGGCTAGTTTGGAAGGCATCTCAAATATAGATTTGAAGCTATGGAAAAAGATAGTGAGTATAAAATATTCATTAGTCAAATATATGCAGCGAGTTCAAGGTCAGAGTTACCTATTAAAATAGACATAAGAATAAAACAAGTAATGTCTAACAGACAGCTCTAGAGAAGTTTATCTAATATGAAGTCAATATTACACATACCTGCACCAGTCATGTGAAGCAGGGCTTTTGAAATAGAAAAACCTGAAACTGAGCTATTGGTAATTTAGCCAATTAGACGTTATACAAAAAACAGACAAACAAACAACAACAACAAAAATTCCTGTTGTAAATTAAAACCTACATTTTACTTGCATAGATGGACTAACAAGTTACCCAATACTATAAGCGACCAAACATGAAGAGGAAACTGAAAGGCAACGGCCATAGTGTCTCAGAAGCCAAAGCTGCCATGAAGAACATAGACCCCTACATTTTAACCAGAAATAGAGGGAAAAAGAAAATCCACAATGTGGTAGATAGGAACTGGGTGCCCGCATAATGCTAGTACACTCAAAGTGCAAATATCTCAGTGAAAGCGAAAAGTATTTCATAAAAGAAGCAAACCAAAATACCTGCTTTCAAAAACTACTTACAAAGAAGCAATTCTCATTTGAATGAGATAGCAGGTAGACAAAATAGTACATTCTAAACATTTGATTTAAAATGTTCTCTTATATTACTTAGCCATAAAAAAGGATGAGATCTTGCCATTTGCAACAACATGGATGGACCTAGAGGGTATAATGCTAACTGAAATAGGTCAGGAAGAGAAAGACAAATACCATATGATTTCACTTTTATGTGGATTCTAAAAAATAAATAAATAAATAAAACAAATGCATAATACATAAAGAAAAGCAGATACAGATCCATAAATACAGAGAATAAATTGATGGTTGCCAGAGAGGAGGCATGGGCAAAATGGGTGAAGTGGAGTGGGAGAGCTCCACGTCACGGAATGAATAAGTCATGGGGATAAAAGGGACAGCACAGGGAATATGGTCAATGATATTCTAATACGGTAACAGATGGTAGCTACATTTGTGGTGAGTGTAGCATTATGTATAGACTTGTCAAATCACTATGTTGTACACCTGAACTAATATAATATTATGTGTTGACTATACTTCAATTAAAAAAGTGTTCTCTTTCCAGGAGTTTTGTATTTGAAATCTGAAGTTAATTGATAAAACTAAAATACTTCCGTATGGAAAATAATCACAAGAACTTTTTGGAGGAACGGACTCTACTACAGACTCACAGATTCCCCACCAATATCCATAAAACACAAGTCCATATTAAATACAAAGGACAATTAGTATATGAACAGAAGTTTAAATAATGGAGGAGAGGAGGAGAAAAATAGGGAAGGAATGGAACAAAACTCACTTAAATTGAAAGTGCATTTATTTATTTTAAGAATACTTATTATTCATGCTGTGTGGTTTTAATGAGAGACTCCATTCCAGAATTAAAATTTCAGTATAGCTACTGCACAAAATTTAATATACAATGTGAGTTTCTTACTGTTATGTTATCAAGTCCACCTGCAACTTCAAAGTCTAGCTCAATAGATCTCACTTTGATGAAACGAATGTCTTTTTTTTTTTTTTTTGGTAACAAATACTGTGAAACACTTTCTTCACAATTCAAATATAATAAATCTGTATGTGTATGCATATAATATTTTGTATTATATAATGAAAAAATTAAAAGAAAATTAATTTTAGTAAAATTATATGTAGCTTAACATGTAACTGCTGGATCATATTATTAGTGAAATAATGATGGTTCATAACCTGCATGTAGGATCACCTTGAAAATACAAATCCAAGTGTAGTTGATACAGGTAATTTTTTTTTTAAAGATTTTATTTATTTGAGAGACAGACTGAGCAAGAGAGAGAACATGAGCAAGGGGAACAGCAGAGGCAGAGGGAGAAGCAGGTCCCCCACTAAGCAGGGAGCCCGATGCGGGGCTGGATCCCAGGACCCAGAATAATGACCTGAGCTGAAGGCAGATGCTTAACCAACTGAGCCACCCAGGCTTCCCAATACAGGTACATTTTATTGGTGACTCAAATCAAAAGTACACCTGCCACTGGTGATATGATTTCTTGAAGCTATAAACAACTCTTGGTTAAATCCAAGCACAAGAAAGACACTTTCCTCAGTATTAATCTTTGTGTTTTACAAATTACTTTCACATATTAATAACAAAATGTTTACATATTTATTTTAAAATATTTTGTTTACTAAATAGTGATTAAAACAAAAATCTTCCTCTCTTTTCTTGACAGCGATACCCATGTTTCAAATAACTTCATTTCTTAAAAGTTTCAGCTATAGAAGAATATGTTCGTTACTTAACAGCTTTATACTTTAGAATGCACCATAGCTAAAACTCAGTTTTATTCACCTAATCAAATAGTTGCCTAGAAGTTGGAAATACAACTGCAAAGAAATCACACTTGGAGTGTGGAGTTTGGAGTTTAGAGTCTAGTGGAAGATAGAGAAATAGAAATTAAGACCCTTGAAGTAAAATGTTTTATTCTTCATCTCATCAAAACCTAGCACTAGAATCATATTGTTGCATAAAACAGATATGAACAGGTAATGCACCACTGGATAATTTTTGTAGAGGTCAGAATAAAATATATTTTTGGTGGTAGAGAATAAAACATTCTGAGTTTTTTTTTGTGTGTGAACGTACATGTACAAATACACTAATTAGTAAATAAATAAATATTTGAAGTGTGGTTTTTAAAAATATCTGCGCAAGTGAAATCAACCTCTTTAGAACTGTCATAAGTAATTAGATTGATGTTTTTGATACATGTAAATGACTAATCCCTATTTGTCAATTCAATTTACTTATTCATTTATGAAAAGCTGTTAATACTATGTTCAATAATTGTGCAAGACAGTTTACCTATGGAAAAAAACACCATGTGCAATCACATCGAAGTTTCACAAATGAGGATATGCAAATTATTTTGTAGATGGGCAAGGGTGGATATGGAAAGTGGAGAGAAAGAAAGGAAGAATGAAGTTCTGATCATAATAGATTCTGTGCATCATTTTGGGAGCTGGAAATTTATCCTGAAGATGTAGAGGGATTAAGAAATTTTAATGAAGAGAATATCATGATCAAATTTTTATTTTAGAAATATAGTTATCAGCAGTAGGAAGGATAGGGAAGATGGGGGACAACGTACATAGAAAAAAACATTTTTCCCATGTTGATAATTTTAGGAAATGGAGATAAATATTCAGAACCAGCAAGAGGAAAAAAGGAAGAAATTTGTAATAGAACCAATGCAGGATAATCTAAACTCTATTTCCTGTTATTTATAGAAATCATAGCTACTATTTCAACCATAGTGTAACTATGGCTGTTCATGGGTTTTAATTGCCATGTATATAATTAGATTCCATATATCAAGTCTAAGATGTTGTAAGTTATATTGAATCATGATTTTGTGTTGCTACTTAAGAAAAATAAATAAATTGCCAGCTCAACTATTACATAGTGCTAAATTGCTACTGATCGTAGAATGGATTCCGATTCCACAGATAACAAAATGAGAAAAAATGTGCATCTTAGAATTGGTAAAATACATTTTTTTCATAATACGAGTTCAGGTCTTCTCAACAAACATTTTGCTTTTATGAAGCTCATTTGAAAGAATACATATCTGGAATGAATAAGAGATGTTACAGGTTTAGAGAGATCCATGGAATTTTCAGACACTGAAATGTATAGGTGAGTGTTGCCAAGAGAGTTAGAACAGAATTCCTTCCTCTGCTTGTTCCACATGGTCAGGGTAATAATGGCCAGTTATTACCACCTTTGTTTGCAAAAGATACTAGCATCCTTAATTTCATCTGTTTTAATAGCTGCTCTTACCTTACATAGTCTCTTTCAAATATATAGTAGCAAACAAAAAATATAAGGATTTTCCATAGGATAAATATACTTTGGGGGGAAATAATGAGATAATTAAGTGACTTTTGGGGAAACCAAAGATAGTTGCCATAAAGTTCTTATACTTTTTATTATAGTGATCTGGGAAGAAAAAAAAAGTATTTAGTAACATGAGCAATAAAAATTCCAGGAATTAATATCTAGACTATTTTCAATCATATAACTCTTCTAGTTTTAATGCATACATATTCACAAAATTAAATCTTCTAATCAGTTATTTGGTGTCTGCAAATCATTCGGATATTTGCAAAGATGCCTTTTAAGTTTCCTTCCCTGGTTAGCCAATGTGCTGTTTTCCGACCACAGCTTCCTGTCAATTGGCCCAGTATTTACAGTTATCTGTTTAAATTCATGTGTTAATTATAGGAATTTTGAAAGTGATCACTGATCACTGATTTCTTTTTCAGGGCTCCGAAAAGACCTAACAGTTTTCATATTAATTCATTTTCATGATATCTCATTTCAAACTGGACCCCGCAGTATATTTTACTTTTACTTTGAGCAGCAAAATAGACCACTGATGAAAGAGGATTCATCCAATTACTATGAGCAAAGTAGCTTTAACTTCCTTCAGATATCCACTAGCAAGATATAAAATGACACTTCCCGGACACATCAGTAGCACAATAGGGCCTTTATTGATTTTCATATCATGTTCTTCAGTCTGAAATGGCTCCCTTGAGGACTCCACTTCCCAGCAGGAAAAAATTGCCTTTTCTACGTTTGAATTCTCAGGTCTATTAATGCATCCCTAGCTGGAGACAGTGTCATTTTAGTTCTATTTCTTTGTAGTTGATGTGTCTACACCTTGCTATTGTAGTGCCCTAATGGATCCTAGGGTTGTAGGTCAAAGTATGAAAACAAAAAATGAAATTGCTTAGCCTGCAAATCAATAAAAAAGACTCTTAACACTTTTTCTAAGTATAAAATGTGCAACCAATGAAGTGTGATAAGTGCATTCAACCTTGTACTAAAACTATAAATAGAGTATTTCTAACTCGGCATTTATATCCTCAAAATGAAGATAAATGGTTACTTTTGTTGCTCAATGTACACTATCTAGATCAAGAAAACCAACGAAAGTGCATTTGTTATGTTGACTAAAATGTTGAATTATAATCTTTTCAAAAGTTACCTCAGAATGGCATTGGATGTCATTCTATTATCATCCACCCTAAATAATCTAATCTAATTTAATTTAAAATTCTCTGGAATAAAAGTACTTCAAGGAGAACCGTCCTCGTTTTTTAACTTGACCTCCCTAAAATCATCTATTTGACAGCTAAAATTGCTTTTAGTGATTGCTGTATAATAAAAAAATTTTCAGTTTGATATTAATTGAGATAAAATATAGAGAATAAAAATAGCACTATAATATCTCCATGTGAGAACAAAATGCCTTTATCTATAGTCTTCAAATTTATTGCTCGTAACTAAATCTTTTACAGATTTGACATTTTTTTATTATCTAATAATTTCATTATTGAACAGTTAATGGATTTATTATGTAACCACTCTATCCCTAGAAATAACCCACAAGTTACTACCAAAGGGACACCAGTTTTAGAAAAATCTATTTTTTTCAGCCAATTTAAGTACCATATTAACCTTTTTTTCTGAGAATTGTTATAAAATACAAATTCAACAAATTTTTATTTCTGTTCTTTCCATTTCTAGTCTCCTTCACTAAATCTGAACTAATTGCCTTACTCAAAATACCGCATAAGTGATAAATTCCTTCAGTATGTGGAATAAACCTCCTTTGGCATGATTTTTTACAAGGTTTTTCTATGGCCCTTTAACAATAATAACCATATAACTTATATTGCCTTTTAGTTACCTGAATCTTCATTGACCCCCATAAAAAACTTTCTTAAAGGAGTGGTAATAAATATTTTTGAAATATTATATGATCATTTCAGTGGTTGAAATAACTATTTAGTATCATGTAGACCACTCAAAGCCCATGAAATGTTATAGAGAACTTTATAAATTAATGTCTCCAAACACTGGCTATTATGAAAAGGATAATCTTTTACTAGTTGCTAATTATTTAATCCTCACATCTATTTTCATAGTAAGGTTTAGTTTAAGGGCATGGAATTGGTGGGGGGTTTTTGAAGGTATCTGCAAAAATATGGAACACTTCAT
Organism: Ursus arctos; assembly: GCF_023065955.2. Classification (NCBI taxonomy): domain Eukaryota; kingdom Metazoa; phylum Chordata; class Mammalia; order Carnivora; family Ursidae; genus Ursus; species Ursus arctos. The sequence continues at coordinate 53,130,783 of NW_026623056.1, read as the reverse complement.
GAATTTGCATGATACTCTTGTGCAGGGGTCATGCTAATCTTCTCTATATCGTTCCAGTTTTAGTGTATGTGCTGTCTAAGCGAGCACTTGGTGTTTTTGACTAAAATAGGTCGTGTAAAAATGTATCTAGCACACAAGTGGTTGCTCATAGTATATCTAAACTCGAAAACATCACGTAGACATCTAGAAATGAATTCATACTGCTATCCTAACTGTGAAACTTTTGGGGCGAGGGTATATTTGAGAATAGTTAAGAGAAGTAATCGCAGGGAAGAATATTTGTTTCATTAACAGAGCACATGGCTGAGATATCATGGCTATTCAAAACATGAATGAATGTAAAACGACTTGACTGGCCACTAAAGATAGTCTTAGCCAGGGGCGCCTGCCTGGGTGGCTCAGTCGTTAAAGCGTCTGCCTTCGGCTCAGGGCGTGATCCCAGGGTCCTGGGATGGAGCCTGGAATTGGGCTCCCTGCTCCACTGAGACCCTGCTTCTTCCTCTCCCACTCCCCCTGCTCGTGTTGCCTCTCTCGCTGGCTGTCTCTCTCTGTGTCAAATAAATAAATAAAATCTTTAAAGTTAAAAAAAAAAAAGATAGTCTTACCCATTCAGATAGAGATGGGCAGTGTTATATTTTAGGACCAGAGAATAGCCGAAGAGCTTTAACGCAAATCGACAAAAAGCAAATGGGTACCAAATTTCTCTGGACTATTAAGTATGTGATTGAGAAATCATCATGGATCAAAATGTGGTGCTGACAAAAACAACTGCAGAAGAAAAGCATATAGAATTAGAATACTTATTACGCAAATTATTATTGGCCAAGAGGCTTAGGAAATTAACTTAGAATTCTGTGATACTTTTCAATGCCAGTACTATTGAAATATCCACTTGCCTTTGTTAGAAGAAATTCAAAGTAAGGGCAGCATCATGGTTGAAAATTTGGGTCTTATGAAAAGCTGATGTGTATTGATGATCATATAAAATAGAAAAATATACAATATTTTTTAAATAAAGTGATCTCAATCTGATTTCTCTCATGAAGTAACACCCTCATCATAAGCCTACCAGCTAACCATAATCACTACAGCTTATTGGCTACAGCCTTTGTTTTAATTAAACAGTGCACCAATAATATGTCCTCCAGTGTTTCTAACATTATAACAAATATGTTTTTATTAAAATAATGTAACCATAAACATTTACTCATTTCTCCTGTAGCATCTACCTTTGGTTGTATTATAAAATTTGAAGTTATATACATATACACACACAAAAGTGTTAGATAAAATATTTCAAACATTTCATGCATTTTTTAATGAAATTGTCTGGCTTTATTTTTTATTTTTATTTTTTTTTATTATTAACATATAATGTATTACTTGTTTCAGGGGTATAGGTCTGTGATTCATCAGTCTTACACAATACACACCACTCACAACACATACCCTCCCCAAAGTCCATCACCCAGCCACCCCATTCCCCAACCCCTCCTCCCCTCAGTTTAAGATAGAATCAAAGTTTCCAGGGAAGGTATGTAAATATTACTATTAATGTTTCAGCCAAAACCTGAGAGAGGAAAATCTGTCTCTCTAAATATTCTCTAACAGTAAACTTTTAAAGTGGTGAGGATAATATTTTGAGCAAGGGAACTCAAGGCCTTTAAAGAGTAGAGGAGCTACAGAAAAGGAATGCAAGGGCTGGAAAACGGTTGTATCAAAATGGTGACTGTTCCAAATGGCCCCAAACAGTGACTTCAAACCCTGGGCAGTTGGGCAAAATCTCCAGCAATGAATGCTATTCATTTCTGTGCTTTGTCATGCAGAGTAAAACACACAGAATGCTACACAATACGTTTCTTTTTGGAAAATGACCTTTGAACACAGAGAATAAACATTGCTGATGAAATATTTAAGAGAAAGTAAGAAGTTCTGAAAACAGTAAGGGTACTTCTCCAGAAAAGAGTTTTGTTTTAACATATAAAGTGTCAAATTTAGGGAAGATTCAAGTAGAATCTTAACCTAAACATGGCTAGGTCATTCTTTTTACAGAAATCTGAACATCATGAGAATATTATTTTTTATGGCACTTTATTAGTACAATTTTAATCCATGAGGTTAATTACAAATTTAGAATTTTTTAAAGGGTGCCTTTTTGTTTAATGGAATGTGATAGTGATTATAAAATAGTTGCCTGTATTTTGCCTTTGTCAGTTACGGGTAATTATTTTCACAATTCTATTGAAGTATACTTGACAAATAAAAATTGCATATATTTAAGGTGTACAACTTACTGTTTTGATATACCTATATGTTGCTGTGAAATAATCACCACAATCTAGCTAATTAACATATCCATCACCACACATAATCATCATTTTCTTTTCTTTTCTTGTGGTAATTAAGGCCTACCCTCTTAATAAAATTAAAGTATGTGATACAGTACTGTTAACAATTGCCACATTGCTCTACATTAAATCTCCAGAATTTATTTATCCTTTGTAATTGAAATTGTATCTCTTGACCAACATTTCCATATCCCTCACCCACAACCCTCCATCCCACACCCCCAGCCCCTCATCCACTCCTGCCATCCCACACCTCCCTCTCCACTAGCCCTTGGCAATCATACTCTCTATGTTTCTGGACTAGACTATTTTTAATTCTACATATAAGCGAGATCATGCAGTATTTATCTATTTGGCTTATTTCACTTATAATGTTCTCTAGGTTCATCCATGTAGTTGCACACTTGCAACAGGATTTCCATTTCTTTGAAGGTTGTTTCTGTGGACAGATTTCCTGTGAATCTGATCTGTTTCCCTTGTAGGGTAAGGACTTTTTCTTCCTTTACTGCTTTCATTCTTTCCTTGTCTGTGTATTTTGTGAATTTGACTCTGATATGCCTTGGTGATGGCCGGCTTTTGTTGAATTTGATGGGATTTCTCTGTGATTCTTGGATTTTTGATGCTTGTATCCTTCCCCAGAATAGGGAAGTTTTCAGCTATAATTTCTAAAAAAAAAAAAAAAACAAAAAAACCATAAACAAAAAAACCCAAAAAACAAAACAAACAAAAAACCCTTCCATCCCTTTTAATCTCTCTTCATCTTATGGGACTCCTGTGATATGAATGTTATTATGTTTTAGTAAGTCACCGGGTTCCCGAAGTCTACCTTCATGATCCATTGCTTTTGTTTCCCTCTGCTTTTCAGCTTCATTACTTTCCATAATTTTACCTTGTATATCACTGATTTGTTCCTCTGATTCAACCATCTTCATTGTTATGGCATCCATTTAAGTTTGCATCTCAGTCGTAGCATTTTTAATTTTGGCCTGACTAGATTTTAGCTTTTTTGTCTCTGCCATAAGGGATTCTCTAGTGCCTTCTATGCTTTTCTCAAGTCCATCTAGTATCCTTATAATTGTTGTTTGAAAATCTAGTTCAGATATCTTACTTATACCTGTATTGATTGGATTCCTGGGCATCATTTGTTCTTCTTCTTTCTTTTGGGGTGAATTCCTCCATCTTGTCATTTTGGAGGTCAAAAAAAAAAAAAAAAAGCAAAATAAAATAAAATTTAAATTTAAAAATTAAAAAAAAAAAGGGAGATAGATCCTAGGTGTATTTTGGTCTGCTTGTTAAGAGAAGCTTGATAGAAAAAAGAAAATAAATAAAATTAAAAATTAAAAAATAGAATAAAAGTAAAATTAAAAAAATTCTTTCTGTATCCAAATAAATAAATAAATAAATAAATAAATAAATAAATAAAATAAAACGAGCAAACAAACAAACCCAAAGAAAGCTAGGTCCTGTTTTCCCTAGAGCTCAAGCTTTGCAGTAGACTTGGTTCCTGAAAGGGGTTTGTGCTGCTCTTCTGGGGGAAAGGCCTACTGCTCCAATTTTCATGGTGAACTTGCGGGGGGGAGGGGAGGATGCACCTGCAGGGCGCATAGGGGCGGGGCTTGGCGTGGTGGCTCAGTTCCCAGCCTGGAGCTGTTTAGCTCACTGAAGTCAATCAGTGCTGGTGGGCAAGGGAAGAAAAGGCCTCTCCCAGCTCTCTCTTCTCTGGAGCAGGAAGTTAGTGCCTGCCACTCTTCAGGCAGCTCTCACAGACAGGCAGTCACCTCTCCTTTTCCCCCAGCTTTTGTCAGATCCTGGCCTTCACCTTGTCCTTGACCTAGCTGTCCACCTGCCAGGCAGTACAGCACTCCTGTGTTCTATCTCAGGCTCAGCTGTGTTTCAAAACCGCACACTTCAGAGAGCCCTATGGTGCAGACACACGTTGATCCCCTGGAGGAGGGTCTCACTGTGCTTTGGCCGGTGCCAGCCTCTCCGAGAAAATAGTTGTGCAACCACACAGCCCTTCGGAGTTTATGGTAAATCACAACATACAGCCGGTGCCAGTTTGCTGCCCTCAGCCCTCGTTCCTATACTGTTGGTATCTCAATGGTGCCTGCAGGCTCTTTTGCCCACATAGACGCCAGATCATCTCTACCCAATGTACTCACGCAAGGGAAGTGCTCATCTCCTTGCAACCCAGGGAGTCCTCCGCCTGTGCTGCCTGCTCCCGGGCTCTGCCCTGCTTCCCTTCCAGAGCACTGCCAGGCGCGACCCTGGCTATGGCGCTGACCTCCAAAACTTCAGGCTCTGTGCTCCATTGTTTATTAAAAAAAAAAAAAAAAAAATCTTCTTTTTCCTAGTCAATGGTTTTGGGGGACAGTTTTCTTGTGGAGTCTGTTATGTGTGTGTTCACTCTTTTTCTCTTGCGTTTTCTCTTACTACTCTCTCCACTATCAGGGCTACCTCCCCTCTGCAGTGCCCACAGCTCTTTTCTTCCACAAATCAACTCTTCACAGTTCCTACCTTCCACAGGTCATTTTTGCGATTTGTAGACATGCAGCTTTGTTTTCTAAGACTTCTGAGAGATTTCTTGGGTGTTCGGAATGATTTGGTATTTATTCAATTATGTTTAAGAGAAGAAGCAAACTTAGGGTCACTACTCCTCCACCATCTTAACCCTCTCATATAGTCAGTTTCAATATTTACATTCACTGTGTATATGGTGACCATCCAGAAAATTAAAAGTGGAATTAAACTACTACACTAAACCACTTTATTTTATAAAAACATAAAACCTTATCTTCTGACCTTCATGGGAGGTGGAAAGAAAGAAAAATGGAAAACATGAATCCCCATGGAAAGAAAACCTAAGGGTAAATTTAATTTTTCTGCCTCTTTCTTTTTTCCAGTAAATTTTCACTCCTCTGGCATATTTTGAATAGATTTTTTTCTGTAATATCAGTAGATATGAAGTTTCAAATGGAGAGAACCAAAACAAAAAAACAAAAAACCAAAAAACTACACTTACAATGTCAAAGATTTTAAGTAATATATTCTCTTTTAAGTTACGGGAGAATCTAAATAAAATGAGTTACCTCACCTATGACAAGATAAGAAAGTTGTGTGATTTTCAAAGGAATGAATACACTGCTTTCAAATCAAACAATCCTAATGCATAATATTCTTCTTAAATTGCAAATTAGCAGATTAAAAATTACCTTGGAAATCCCCACTTTTAGAAGTTTTGTACTTTATTTTCTTATTCAACATTGCCTACAAATATCCATAATTTGCTTCTGGCCAATGCCATATGAACTGGCAATGGTTTTCAGTCCAAAATGCATATAAAAATCATGTGTGTTAACATACCTAAAGCTCTATTAGCAAAGCGGTAAGAAACCTTAGCATGGATAAAATGCAAAAAGCAAATTGTTATCAGTGCTTTTCTTTGGGAAATTGTAATATAATATGGATTTACTTTTAAATGTTTTATACTGAGTATTTTGTATTCACTTTAGATATATCGTTCTTAAATTGTATGAAGGCTCTGTTTTAGCAACATGATGATTGACAATCTAATCGTAAGGCATCCGTATCTACCATTTTACAAATGACAGAAATTTAAATTTTCTGCAGTTGATAAATGTTATTACCTCATTCACTTCAAAAAAGTAAAAAGAGATTATAAAATTGTGGCATATTTTATTACCTATAATGCATTTTCCAATGTTTAGAAGAAAAGAAAATAAGGTAAATAATATTTTTTAAAGAAGTCATTGAATAAGAGGTCATCCAGATTACAAATTAGCATCTGAAACTTCATTGCAATTTACAGGTGGGGACTTTTGGGGAAATGTAACTAAAAACAAAATCTGTTCTCAATCCAGAAAACCTCTCCACAAACAGAGGCAAAAGAAAGTTGTTTTTTTTTTCTTGTTTTTTTTTTACTGAAAAAGCATTAAACAAGAATGTCATGCTCACAAAGCAGTCCACTAAAGAGGTTACAAAGTAGAATAAAATCTCCTTCTTTTATATTGCCAAGCAGATACAGCTTGTTACATACACGTTCTCATGATAAACAAATGATCCCCAAGTAAGAGGGCTTGACAGCACAGTTTGTTATACATAGTTCATCCTAAATTTCCTTGGCAATTGGGATGTCCCTCTGTGTAGCTAAGTGGTTTTATCCAAAGGAAAAATAAACTTATATCGTCATAACAGGAGGTAGTTTTGCAATGTGGAGAAAATCCCTGTGGGAATTAGGCTCCTTGATTCCACAGAAACTGGAAAAGAGGGGGACTATCATCATCGATGATTACATTTCAAACACATGGTTCCCAGATTCTTGAAAAAGCCATTTCTGGATCATAAAGTTGTTAAGAAGCTTATTTAGGTTTTAAAAAGATTTACATACATTTCAAGCAGAGAGAGAGCTTACAATTAGGCGATTTCCAAAGCAAATGCTCCAAAAACAGGGAGTGGAAGTAGTCTTTTCCCTTATTTCAACAGGGGAATTTTTTTTATTTATACATTCCCTTGTAAGACTACCTGACCAGAGTTTTCACAAGCATTAACTAACATGAAATCCCATGACAACAAAAACCGAATTTGCAAGTTGTCAGCTCTGTTATTTTTATCTATACTTTTGCTTATATTTTTCTTATGCTTTATACTGCTTGCTACTTTTAATAATATATAAATCTTTTATAATGAAATGTTATTTGAAAGAGAGAGAGAGAACAAGTGTTGGTGAGGATTTAGATATATTGGAACCCCTGTACACTGTGGGTGGTGGTGTAGAATAGCACAGATACTATGGAAAATAGTACGGATGTTCCTCAAAAAATTAAAAATAGAACTACCATATGATCTAACAATCCCACTTCTGGGTACATACCTAAAACAATTGCAATTAGGATCTCAAAGAGAGGGGTGCCTGAGTGGCACAGTCGTTAAGCCTTTGCCTTTGGCTCAGGGCATGATCCCAGCGTTCTGGGATCGAGCCCCACATCAGGCTCCTCCACTATGAGCCTGCTTCCTCGTCTCCCACTCCCCCTGCTTGTGTTCCCTCTCTCACTGGCTGTCTCTGTCAAATAAATAAATAAAATCTTAAGAAAAAAAAAAAAGGATCTCAAAGAGATGTCTGCAGCCCCATGTTATTTGCAGCATTATTCACAAAAACCAAGATATGGAAACATCTTGAATTTCCATGGACAGATGAATGGAAAGGGAAAATGTGACATATACATACAATGAAATGTTATTCAGCCTTAAAAAAGAAGGCAATCCTGCCACTTGCATCAATATGGGTGAAACTGGAGAACATTTTGCTAACTGAAATAAACTAGTTTCAGAAGGATAGCAACTGTTTGATCTCACTTATATATGGAATCTAAAAGAGTCAAAGTCCTAGATGCAGAGAGTAGAATGATGCTTGTTAGGAGCTAAAAGGAGGTGGGGGGGGGGAACGGAGTTGTTCAATCAGAATAGAGCTTCAGTTATGTAAGATGAAGACATTCTAGAGATCTACTGTACAACATAGTGGCTATAGTTAACAGCACAATATCGTGCACTTAAAATTGTGTTCAGCAGGTGTCACAGTAAGCATTCTTACCACACATAAAAACAGGGGACATGAGGAAAATTTTGGAGGTGATGGGTATATTTATTACCTTGAAAGTAGTAATAGTATCACTGGTGTGTGCATATGTCCAAACTCATCAAATTATATACATTAAACACGTGCAGTTTTCTGTATATCAATTACATCTCAGTAAAGCTGATTTTTAAAGAAGAAAAATTACATAAGCCTGCATTTTTCACAATCTTCTAAAAGAACATTATGCAAGGGCCGTATGAGCTCTCTATTAAACTTTTATTTTCAGAACTCTTTTTTTCAAGAACACCAGAACAATACATTTTAAGATTATTAACATTTGTATACAACCATTGATACGATATTTGGGTTGCCACCATAGTTATATTTCTGTCTTTGGAAATATATTATTTCCTTGTTATTCTGTTTTAAGTCAATTGGAATCTCAAATAATTTCAGATTTTTACTTGTGATTTGTCATTAAAATCTGTACCTATTACATCATACTTGTTGGGAATAATGATCCTTTTTGAAAACATACTGCTTGAATATATATGTGCATACATTATTAAATTATTCATTCTAATTAAAATCACCTATTGAATAAATTTATTCTATCATCACTAATATTTGAAAAGGTAACATGGAAATGAGTTCATACTGCCTCAATAACATCAGTATTATATTTCAAAAGTAAGATTGAGTAACACCTTCCAGTATCTTTGAGGCATAAGGAAATCCTCTGTAAGTTAAAGAAAATATTAACAAGTGATTACATGAGTTAAGCCATTTAAAAGTGGTACTATTTTAAAAATAGCTATATATATTAATTTAATAAAAATACTTGCCAACAACCACAGTTTAATTAATAAACTCCACCTGCTTTCCCCAACTTTTAGTTAATTAAAAATATATATACATACATGTGATTTTAATTAGCTTAATGTTGATATAATTAGACTAGCACAGATATACTGTATGAATTTAAACTCGTATTTTAATAATGAAGGCTGTGGTATTTTAAATTATTTTAGTAGAGATGAAACTTATAATATCCTACATATCAAATGCCTACTTTTCTATGGGCTCTATGCTTTATTAACAGTTACTCATTAAACACTATTAATGGATGTAAAATGAGCATTATTACACATCTTCCATATTTTATTTTAGCAAAAACATTAAGATTTAAATATATTAATTATACTTCAATAAAACTGTTCTAAAAAAAGAAAAAAACTATTTAAATAGATAGTCTGATAGTCTAGGCCTCAAGTGTATGCTATTTTTCTCACAAATTGAATGAAATGTGACTTTATGATCATATTGTAAATCTCTACATGAGAGAATATAAAATCTGTGATATATGTGTATGGATGTGTATATGTGTAGTGTACACTCTTAGATCATAAAAAATTGTTCTTGGTAAATGGTTGATAGTAGCAAACTGCCTGCCTCAGGAATGTTACAACCAGCTATTCTGTTTTCCTATGGTACAACGTCCGTGTTATTTGTAAATAGCTTCCCAATGGGAGAGGCTTGTTTCTATAGTAAATTCCCTTGGCACTGACAAAAGAATGCAGCTAGGGATGAGAAAGTTCTCTTCATTTTGTATCTTCCTTGATAGTCCGAGAAAATGATGGGTCGTACTGGTCAGAAAATTGAATAAGATGAGGGTAAGGAAGCGCCATCTGTTGCAATTCTAACTGCTACTTTCTAAAATCATACTGGAAAACACACCCTGTATGTGAAAGTTCTTTCTTTTCTGTTTGCAATCCTTTTACCTAACATGAGAAGCATGCACAAACAAAGAGGTATGAAAATCTCTAACATAATAACTGAATATATGTTCCCCTAAGAAAGAACAAAGCCGTTGTTTTGAAATTATGATTAGGTTTTTATATGCTTTCCATTAGTGTGAATCAGGGATAAGTTATTGGTTAACAGGACCTAAAGAAATTTGTTTTGATTTTTCCCCAAAGAAGTGTAAAATAGTTGACCCTGTCTCTTCTGTTAATCTAAATGGGCAATGAAGGGAATAATCCAATGAATAACAAGCCTCTGATTCTGATGTAACAGCCTTGAGGTAGAAAGAACAATTAAGAGTAGTCCTCCATCTAATTGGAAATAGACCCGGATGGGCAGTAGAGACCTTACAAACAGATTAATAACACAGGGGTTACAGGGATGCTCTGTTCTTTTTGTTAGGTGATGATGTGAGACCAGAGTCAGCCCTGGTGATATTTCCTGCAAAATTAAGGCAAATAATTAAAAACAGGTGTACAGTATTGCTAAGTCATAATCCCAAAAGGATCATTAACCAACTAACTGTCACAAGGACTGTTTCAGTGTCATTAGCTATTATTCTTAATATAATCAATGCATTATTGTAAACAAAGTACATTTATTCTTGTGGAGTGAAATCTTACTATTTGAGTTGATCTTTTCCTTGTGTTTGAGAACAGTTTTTGGTTGCTGTGCTTTGTTCATTTTTTTTTCTTATGTTGTCACACAAGTGTGACAGATGCATCTGTTTGGTGCCATTTGTGTATCTTATTTCCATATAGCCTATGTCTTTGTATAAATCATTAATATAAATATTGAATAAGATAATCTCCAGAACATATGACTAGAAACTTTCATCATAGTAGATACTGAAACCAATCATTTAAGCTTTGGTTATAGTAGCTTAACAAGACATAAAGCTATGAAGTCATATCACATAATGCATAGCTTTTTTTTTTTTTTTTAGAGAGAGAGAGAGAAAAAGAGAGAAAGAGAGAGTTAGTGGGGAAAGGGCAGAGGGAGAGGGAAAGAGAGAATCCTAAGCAGTCTCCACACCCAGCACAGAGCCTGACCCAGGGTTCGATCCAATGGCCCTGAGATCATCACTTGATCATGACCTTTGTTTCATACACACACATATACACTTCACCACCACCACCACAAAAAAAAAAAAAGATTAAAAAAATAAAACTAGATCTTGTTGAAGTACCATATTTCTTTTTTTTCTATTTTAAAGATTTTATTTATTTATTTCACAGAGAGAGAGAGAGAGAGAGCACAAGGAGGGGGAGAGGCAGGCAGAGGAAGAAGGAGAAGCAGGCTCCCCGCTGAGCAGACAGCCCAATATGGGACTCAATCGCAGGACCCTGGTATCATGACCTGAGCTGAAGGCAGACGCTTGACTAACTGAGCCACCCAGGTGCCCCTGAAGTCCCATATTTCTAAGAATCCTATCTCTATTACAAGATTCAAGAAACTATTTGAAACTCAACATGAGGAATTTGTCTTTGTTGTTATGTATAATCTTTCAACTCGAGGCTAGTGGGAGAGGAGAGAGAATTCACTGCTGCGTGAGGGATAGAGAAAGAACAATCAGTAAGAAAATTAACTGGGCAAATAAAGTACTATTATTGGCTCAAAATATTATTTATTGTATCTATATAACCAGATTGCAAAAAATAGAGGCTAGTTGCAAAAGATGACACTGGTAAATTGGTCTATGTTATAAAGTGTCTTGTGAAGTAACATAAAGCATTCCAGCTTTACTATCAGCATCATTAGAAACTATGTATTTTAGATAAAGCAATGAGATTCATGTTAGACAAATACCATTCTTTCTTCATATGGGATATGTAATCACAGGACAAGAAGAAACAACTATGATGCTTAATTCAGATTATTAAAACTGTAGAACTATGATCCTCAGTGATTCAAGAGTATGATGATTATTTTCTGTACTAGTTAGAGTCTGTGGCAATGGAAGAGATAATAAAATTAGAGATTTATTTAGAAGGCAGACTCAGTGATTGATTGGTTAGGGGCTGGGGTATAAGGAAAAGGGATCATGGGTAATGAAGATTTCAGACCTTCATAAATGAAGGAACGATAATATTATTTGCTAAGATTTGCAACATTGAGAAAATAGCAATATTGTAGGCTGAGTTTAAGGTTATGTATATTCCTTTAAAATGCCAATGAAACAAATACATAAAAGGAATATTGTAAGTATTTAGGTACATTTTCCTAGAATTCCAAAGCAAGTTTAGTGATGGAATGAGAGTCATCAAGGATCTAAGTGGCAGTGTGTATCCCCAGGATATTGTGTGGAAAGAATGGAGGGCAGAGAGTATTAAAATAACAATGGCTAGAGGAAGAAAGATTTTAAAATCGGTACTAGAATTTGTTTTAGAAGAAAAGACATTTAAGACTGGGTTATGTGAAATTGGATATTTGATTTGCTTTTAAAGACATGAATAACCATGTTTTCAATGGAAAAAGGACATTGGTAATCTACAGAATGTGGTGGCAAAGAAATTACTCATATTATCACCTGTAGTCAGTCCCCTGTAAACAAATGCATAGAGAAGGCAAGGCATTGGGTGACCAAATATCTTCTGCCATAAAATAATTTAGTAAAATCGCTGAGTATAACGGAGCTGTTTGGTGACCTCTAAGTGTGCTGGAGAATTTAGGCCAAAAAAAAAAAAAAAAAAAAGAGTTCATTGCTTTAAATTACAGACTCAAGATTTGCTTTAGAAACCTAAAAGCTTCTATAACTGACCATTTAAAAAATGATATAAAACAACAAAAATACAATGGTAAAATCCCTTATCTCCTGTAGCTTAAGGATATGATTTCTGAAAACCAAGTCCACAGTCTATTCATATTGGTGGAAGATTGACAAAGTGAATTTGATTTTTAATCTCACAGAGTCCCTCATTTTAAAACTTACAACTTTGGGAAAAGTGAGACACCAAAAATTGGAGTAGGGTTATATGGGCTGAAGCTGGAGACACCAAAGCTCTGAACACTGCCCCTAGAAGCATCCCTTTCCTCCCTGCTTAAAGAGGTGAGTTACCCTTTGACTGTGGAATCTATAGTGGTCTCCACTGAAGTAGCTGCCTTGCAAGGAACCGTTGAACCTAATAAGAACAAAACCCTATCATACCTCATTGCTTCTAGATATATAACATGAACCAAGTCCCATTCGTCAATGAAGGGTGAGTTACAAAATATGACCCAAGAGAGGTGTAATGCATGCCAAAAGAATCACAAAATTTTCACCAAATAATATTTACAGAAACATGGGGAATATATGTGAGAATAAATTGTAAGGGAATCTGACCAGAGAAGAAGGAATAGAAAGCTATAGTTGGCTATGATAAAAGGCAGTGAAATGACAGAAATTTCCTGATATATTTTTAGAGAGGGAAACCCAGTAGCTTAGACATATTAGAATGCTAGAGTAAATTTAACATATAAGACCTGCTTATGACCTAACCATTTCTCTAGGAAGTACCCACAAAACCCTCCCTCACTTAAGGATAGCACACACAGGAGAAGAGTACCAGTATCCATGCAGATTTCTATGGCTGGTCGGGTACACTTCTAACATCAAAATCTGTTCCCTAAATTCAATGGGGATGATGCAATCCTGAGTTTTCTTTATCTACCAGATCATTAATCTTCAATTTCTGCTCCCTTGGAAGCTCTGTGAGGCATTCAATAGATGATATTTTAAATGAGTTTATACATCAGGCATAGTTGCTCTCATTGGGAGCCTTGGTCTGCTGCAAAACACTTGCCATAGCCACAAAGGAATATTTTGTTTAATTGTAATTTACACCTTCACATGTCACACCGTGTTCAGTCACATCTGATGTTCAAGGGCAGAAACAAGTCAGTGCAATATTAGATTTCTCATTTGAACCTAAAAAAAAACTTACTTTAATATAGAAACTTATTCTTTTTAAAATTTTTATTTAAATTCCAGTTAACATACCATGTTATATTGGATTCAGATGTACAGTTTAGTGATTCAACACTTACGTACAGTACCTGGTGCTCATCACAAGTGCCCTTCTTAATCCCCATCACCTATTTCATCCATCTGCCCCCTCACCTCCCCTTTGGTAACCGTGTTTGTTCTCTACAGTGAAGAGTCTGTTTCTTGGTTTGCCCCTATCTCTCTCTCTCTTTTTTCCCTTTGCTCATTTGTTTTGTTTCTTAAGTTCCACATATGAGTGAAATCATATGGTATTTGTCTTTCTCTGACGGACTTATTTTGCTTAACATAATGCTCTCTATTCTTATTAATTACATACACCTTAAATTTGATAGTTTGATTTTCATTTTCCCCTCTAGTTTATTTCTAGTGTTTCCATTTTTCTAGTTTCAATTTTCACTTTTGATAAATAGGATATATACCATCAATGAGAACTACCAATAAATATCCTCATTTATGTATTTATGGGAGGGTTTCATATGTATTATTGCTACAGAAATTATTCATTTTTTAAATGTTACTCACATATCAAACACTTTGTTATCTTGCCTTATTTATTATACCCTTGATATTTAAGGTGGTAAACTAATCACTACATTATTTTCCTCTCTCTGCACTGTTCATTTACCAGTCCTTATACTAATACTTGAAAACCTATCTTTAGACTGTACTTCAAATAACAACACTTACATTACAAGACACAAGGATATATGCAAATGTTGAAAGGAAACACTGCTTCACTTGTATAAATAAAGAACTAATAGATAACTTTATTTGGATACTCTGAGAATAGAGGAAAAACACAATGATAAAAAGAAAGGATGAAAATTTGAGAAGGTATCAAGAAGTAATGTTCACTGTCCATATTTAACAATCAATTATGGACCGGTTGGTCAATATTCATGCAAATGAATTTCTTCTTATCAAACTTAACAATTGTTTTTAGTTCTATGCTTCATTCCTAACTAGTTCTTCATATTTTAATCCTTGATGAAATTCAACATTCAAAGCACTCATCAGGACATTGCAAAAATAATCATTAAAAACAATAAAAATGATTGTTTGGGGTTTTTTTGACTAAAATCTTTGAACATCTTTTTCTATATTCAGCTATAGGCAAAGATGTTCATTAAATGTGTAGAGAAAAATGTAGTGGGGTATTGTGTGTCATTGTAACAAAGAGTTGTTGCAAATTTTGACAATCTGGCATAGTCTTTTCCAAGGCTTTCAAGTTCTACCTCCACACTAATTCTCTGGACTCAAGGGCTTAGTGTCAGTCTTTGATTGTGTTTTGATGTTTTTGTAAATCAACAGTTGAGTTTAAAGTTAAGCAGTCAAAACTGACATTTGTCATTGTGTTTGCATCGGATTTCCTATGGCACCCTGCCCACTTAATCATGCAAGTAGGGGAACTGCTGGCAAAGCAGGAGGGACCAAGGCAAGCTGCTATGACCTAGCGAGAATCATGTCATATGTAATTACCATAATTTATAAGGATCACTCCAGGCTCACTGGTGTTATTGCTGCACACCAATTGGACTGTGCGAGAATGTTTAAGTAAATATTTGCACGCGACCTGAAGCTGTTGAGAATTTCCGCTTCAGCTAGAGCCCCCTTCTTATGAAATATTCAGTACCTGAAATGTCTCCAGTGGTGCAGAGTGGTGGGTTTTCTCTCTGATTTGATTAGCAGTGATGATTCTTTCATGAGCTGTGAATGTCCTTCTAGATTAGCGTCATCCAGCTTCTTTGGTCTTGTCACGAAAGAGGAGGACTGGGGGGACTGTTGCTTATGAACATGCTTAAAGCGTGGCTTTCACAACCTATGAAATGTTTCAAAATAAGATTTTAAATTCATTCAAATAAGTTTGGATACAGTCCATTCTAATTGATAATGTGTTACAGTGAATCTGAAACTCATGGTATATCAGAAGCGCATAGAAACTCCAGACTTAGGAATGATATAAATTATGGCATTTATATCTCTAATAATTCCATTTAATGAGTAAATAATCATTAAACATGTTACACAATTCTAAAAAAGATACAATTCAATTTCATCAATGTTTGTGGGTTGTACTGACTTGTTCTTGATAATTTAAGGATTATTATCCAAAATAATCCTGAAATTAAAAAGAACAAACAAAAATTGAAAATTGCAAATATTTTAAACAAAATGTCTAGACTCAATAAAAATAAACTATATTTTTATCATACATAAGAAATCATTAAATCATATATATACAGAAATACATAAATTTGTAAAGGTATATTTATAAATATATAAAAATTATACATCAACATATAATTTATGATATATATATATAAAGTTATTTTTTAAAGTGTTGAAAATGCCAAAATATTTATTTAAGAAATTCCTCTTAGTTGAAAGAATGATCGCCCTTAACAAGGATTAGAGTCACCTTCTATAGTCCTCCCATTTTACCTGATTTAGGCCTCTTTTCATCTTCAAGGTCATAGACGCTGACTCATCTTTCTCACATTCCAAATGTCTCTGAAACCTCCCTCTTTTCTTTCTTTCTTTCTTTCTTTCTTTCTTTCTTTCTTTCTTTCTTTTTCTTTCTTTTTTTTTTTTAGATTTATATATTTATTTTGGAAAGAGAGAGAGCAAGTGCAGTCTCCCTAGTAGGGTGGAGGGACGGAAGGAGAAGGGAAGCTGACTCCCCACTGAGTGCAGAGCTGCCTTCAGACTCCCATCTCACTATTCAGAGATCATGACCTGAATCGAAACCAAGTCAGACACATAACCGATAGAGCCACCCAGACGCCCCAAACCTCCCTCTCTCTTATCTCTTATGCCCCAAGGCTGAGAAAGTCCCCTGCTTTTAAAACTGCATGGGATTAGATTGTGGCTACCTGGATAATCCAAGATAAAGTCTTTATTTTAAGATCCATAACCTTAATTACATCTGCAGATCACCTTTTGTCATGTAATGTAAAATATTCACAGGTCCCAGTAATTACCACATAGTTATATTTTTGGAGGGCAATTCTTCCTATCAGAGTATAAAGATTTATTTTACATATGTGTCTGCAGTGATTTGTTGATAAATATCGAAAACCTAACTCCTAATAGGAGAAAATACTCTCTGATTTGTAGCTTTTGCCTATTTCTGTGATTTAAATAATGCCAATATGACAGATTTCAAGCTATGGATGTGAATTCCAACAACTCACAAAATTCTGAAAATTTAATCCAGCTGTCATGACTGTTATGGGTCACCTCCAACACAGCACTTTGTGTTTGTAGAATTTATAAACGAAATTCTGAAATCTAATGCCAAAATGGAGATTAGATAATAAGGATAGTAAAATGGTGATGATGATTTATATAATGTCAAAATGGGATCAAATAAAAAAAGAATGCATTTTCCTATATCTTCTTGGTGCTAATGCAAATATATGTCTTAGCTAAAAAAATAACTGAAGATCATAGCATGAAATATTTATTTCTAGCTAAATTTGTGATTAAAGAT
Source organism: Ursus arctos (assembly GCF_023065955.2). Classification (NCBI taxonomy): domain Eukaryota; kingdom Metazoa; phylum Chordata; class Mammalia; order Carnivora; family Ursidae; genus Ursus; species Ursus arctos. Next base: position 53,113,558 of record NW_026623056.1, on the reverse strand, counting down.
ATTATCTTCATTTTATATATAATGATTACAATGTCTCTTATACATTATGAATAGTTGTTCAATTCTATTAGAGATGCAGTTATGAACTGAATGATAATCATATATATAGCACACATTTTATTTAAAAAAATACTGGTTTTCCAATAAAAATACAAAGCAGATGTAGTAACACTCCAGACCTGTTTATTTTTAAAATTTAACATTCCAGGGTCAGTTGATAATGAATTACCTAAACAGACCAGTGAATGAACTTCTAATTGAATATGGGTAACATATGAGTAAGAAGTATATAGTTTTCCTTTTCTACTGTCTAATACGTTGGCTGTAGAGAAGGGCCAGATTCACATTGTGGCAAACAAATTGTCAGAATGGTTCTAAATACCCTAGAATCAGCTTTCCTATCACATATGTGCTATAAAAGTTATATCAATATTTTCAATGAAATATAATAGGCCCTTTAAATAGAGCTAAGGGTGGAAGTGTTTCACTTTAACTGTTGTCTGTTTTTCTTTTTGTTACCAATAAAGTTCATGAGTTGCAAAATATTAAATGTATTGAACATTTTACAATTTCTAATGAACTATGTTTAATGTAAAGATAAATAATCAACAGCACTTCAAATATATGCATTGTATTGACAAAGGAGAAAATCTTAGCTTGTTTACACAACTGTCTTTTATTTTAAAACTCCATCTGTGGAAGACATGATGGCTAGTATGTTATCAGTAGACTAAAGGATATTTTCAAGTTTGGCCTGTACCAAACTACCAACCATTTTTATTTGTATTGCCATTGTTTTTGTTGTGCTAATTTTTCCTGTAATGAGCACATACAACTATTAACAGTAATATGGGCTACATTCATGAGACCACATTTGATTATAAACATGAACTTATTATTCCCCAAAATTATATTTGTATGAATAGCCGAATACAAGTTTCAAAGGATATATTTTTTTTGCCGCATTTATTGGATTTCTGATAAATGGTTATTTTGTCATTCTAAAGTCATAAACAATGGGAAAATTATGAAAGACAAAATCGACATTTGTATATGTGGCAAATTCTTCTTGTACATATCATGAGAAATTACGCTTCTGGGATCATTTTTTCTCTACATATTATAATGAGCATAGCTAAGTATAATCAGTCAAATTCTCCTAGGGTGTGATTTCCTACTGAAGAGAGAGGGGTTCTGATGATTTGGGATGGCACATTAGCATCATGGAGTTAATGCAGCATCCCTGTGTGCTTAATTCACTCCTGGGGAGTAATTTTAGCCCTAGGAGAATTGTTTCACTCTATCCTAATACAAATTAAGTGGCATTTTCAAATTATTTCTTTTGTCTTAACTATTTCCATACTCTCTATTGCAGATACATCCTTAGAAGTGCAAATATCTATTCTTTCTCATAATGATTTGAAAATTTTACATTTATTAAAAGTTATATTGACTTTTCACTGTCAGATCCTGAAATTGCTAATTGTATGTCTTTGATCCTCTAGATTTTGTCACAGACTCTCCTCTGTCACTTTTTTTTCTCCAACTGCTGGGCTCCAGTATTGGCCACTGAGCAGAGAATCATCTGAGGGAATGTTTGGGCAAAGACAGAAGCGGTGGAGTACAACGGCTATTTGGGAAACAAACAGACCAGCAAATCCCATAGCAGTGCCAAAGAATTTTATTAGAAAAAAGTCCGTGTCTTCCACCTTCACTAGTTTTTCCCTACAATATGCCCTAAGATGAAATCCAAAATATGATTTTTTGGTAAGAGAAATTAGAAGTCCTTAATATATATTTATATGAAATATAGTTGCAACCCATTCATATTTTAGCAGGAAGTATTTGAATATTTGGGGATTTTCTGATTGGATAGGAACAGTTTAAATGTGACTCAAACTTTTGCATACTGAATATGGCTATTTTGTTCCTTGCAGCACACTCATGAAGGAAACATTAGTTTTCACAGCTGAAATAGAAGAGTCATGGCAAAAAAGGAGTTTGATATTTGTAAGGGCAAATATTAAGAATAATGGTGACAACATCTAATATTTATATAGTACTTCTATGAGGCAAACTCTGTACTAGGTGCCTATCATATATTACTTAAAATAATCATGATGACTGCACTGAAAGGTAATATATTATTATTAGTTTCCTATAGATATTGTTAACAAAGCAGCAAAATTGATGTTGCAGTGGTGCAAAACAATAGAAAGTTACTGTCTTAAGTTCTGGAGGCAGGAAGTACAAAATCATGGTGTTAGCATGGTCATGTTCCCTCTGACACTTGCAAGGAAGAGTCCTCCTTGCCTCTTCCTACCTTTTGGTGATTTGCTGTCAGTTCTTGGTGCTCCCTGGCTTACAGCTACAGCCCTTCCCTCTCTCCTTACATTGTCACATGGCATTCTCCTTGTGTGCCTCTGTCTTCCAGTGATGTTGTCCTCTTCATATTAGGACACATATCATATTGGATTAGGGACCCACCTTATTCTAGTATGACCTCATTTTGATTAACTGCATCTGTAATGACCTTATTTACAAATAAGACCACTTTTGAGGTATTGGAGATTAGAACTTCAATGTATCTTTTCAAGTAACACGATTTAACCTGTGACAGTTATTAAATTACTCCAGAGAATTCATTTTCTAAGTGAATAAACTGAGGTTTCAAATGGTTAATTTCTCCAAAATATTACACTAAGTTTTCTTTTAAAAAAATAGATTTATTTATTTGAAAGAGAGAGAGGAGAGGCAGAGGGAGGAGGGAATCCTCAAGCAGATTCCCTGCTTAGTGTGGAACCAGACACGGTGCTCAATCACAAGACCCCGAGATCATGACCTGAGCCCGAACCAAGGGCCACACGCTCAACTGACTGAGCTACCCAGGTGCCCCTTACACTAAATTTTCAAACCCTGGCATTTTGTCAGCAGAATGTATGTGTTTTATCTCTCTGCTCCATATTGATTAAAGCTGTCAGCCTGAAAACTGTTAATTGTCTGAAGAAATCCACAATACAAATTTAATAATCCTTTCATGATGAAAGCCAGGGAGATTGAGGACTAAGAGCAAAGGAGAGCACATAGCACATTAAAAAATAAGTATCCAAGAAGACAAAGTGGTAGAAGACCAATCTGTCATGAGACCATAGTGCTTAATATGGCTCCCCTTATGTGTAGCCACAACTAGGAAACCCAAGAAATAGGATCATGAAAATAATGAGGGCTCAAATCGTGTGCCTGAGAGACAGTGGGTTCCTCAGTGAATTAGAGTGGGTAGAGGTTGGGGAGGATAGTATCTGAAACAAGATGATCAAGAAGAAAATACAATCTTGGAAAAAACGTATAAAGAAACATAATAATTGTAAGCTCAGATTAGTGGAACCAGGAGGACACGGAGTAGTGACACAAGTAGAGGATGAAGCGCATAACTCACCTTTGCCAACTATTCAAATGCAAAAATGTAGAGATAAGTGATATTTTACAAAGTAACACCAGTAGAATAATAGCAGTAGAAATGCACTAACATAGGAGTGTAAACTACAGTTGAGTGCTGCAGTAGGTTCCTTACACGTGCCGTTAGTCCAGTGATTTCCCGTTACCAAAGACTACATATCAGTTTTGTAATACTGTAAGTTATACTTTTCTTTCTTTTTTTTTTTTTTAAAGATTTTATTTATTTACTTGACAGAGATAGAGACAGCCAGCGAGAGAGGGAACACAAGCAGGGGGAGTGGGAGAGGAAGAAGCAGGCTCATAGCGGAGGAGCCTGATGTGGGGCTCGATCCCTTAACGCCGGGATCACGCCCTGAGCCGAAGGCAGACGCTTAACCGCTGTGCCACCCAGGTGCCCCTGTAAGTTATACTTTTCATCAATTCAAGCAAAGTGACCAAACTAATTTCATTGTCCAGAAGCAGAAATGGCACCTTGTTCCTAATAAGTAGAATATTTGCTACATTTCTTACTGTGAAGTTGTTGATGGCTTAAAATGAATCAGTGTCTTTAACAGTCACAGATGTTTTAAAGTAATGTTTATAATGATTTATTTTACTTGATCACAAAATACTTAACTTGTTTCTGAGGTCCTGAATTGGTGAAACACATTTATGTGTTGTTAAACTAGAAACATTAGAATGCAGAAAAACTCAGTCCACTACCTCGTAATGATATAAGAATATTGACAAGAAGTAGCTAGGATTGGCAATGAAATTGTTCATTAACAGGTTCCTGATGACTCCTGATAATGTATCATCCCTAATTTGTACCTTACTTTACAGAGGCATTTTTAACTGTTGTTGCTGGAGTTATATTTGCACCAAAATATGGTTTTCAAATACTCTAGTTTGACTCCAAATTCTTTTTCCATCTATTAGCAATGAGGTAGCCTGGATGGCGATGTACACTTACCAAAGCAACCCTATCCATATTTCCACCCCCTACCTCATATCAGCTCCTCTCTTGTTCTAAGTTTGAAGTTCTCTACTATTAGTTAACTGATAGCTACAACCACATGATCACCATGACTCTGCATCTCAGAGCAGAAAGATAGCCAGTTTGAAAGCCATAGAAAATGATTTTTCTCCTTTATTCTCAAAGGCAAGGATGACACCTTAATGTGTTTTTCAGTGTTTGGTGAAGTAATTCATTGAATTGCTGCTATTCAAACCATTCTAGTACTAGCTGGCACCTATTGACAGCACATGAAATCATCCCTTTTCACTGTACATTTAAGATAGTTGTTGTTATCAGGATGTGTAAAGGAAGATGTAGGATTTACTAAATGACATATTTAGTATGAATAATAGTCACGGATATCTCACCTTATTGTAATGTAGAGATTATGGTTGTTGGGTCAATATACTCATCAAGTATTAACATAGTTGATGGGGTATCTAGGATGGGGGTTTGAGTGCCTAGCACAGTGCCTAATTTTAGACCGTACATGAAGGACACAAGTAGTAGCAAAAACTAAAACTCATAGAGAGTCAATTAGTTTTGGTATTCTCATGCATAATATATCATCAAAGGAAAACATAAATAGCATCTGGAAATTGAATACAGATAATGGGTTAAAGATACCATACTAGAATTTCCATTTTTGAACATCAGATTTATTCTCCTACATGAAAACCTAATATATCTTTGAAGCAGTTTTCATGCTATTGAACATCAAGCAACAAAGGCCAGTGATTCATGAAGAACAAAAATAAATAAATGAATGAGTATTACTATTGCCCCAGATTATTCTTTGATGAGAGTTTCTTGACCATTTGCCAGAAAGGAAACTAGGCAGAGCTTAGTGGTCTTCCTGAAATGTAAAGATGGATCTGGATGTTTAGGGAGAACAGACAACTGGAGTACACAGGGAACTAAAGGGAGATAGAAGGATCAACTGATTGATCAATCAATAGATAGACAGATATGATAATTAATTTGAATGTAAATAGACTGAACACTCCAATCAAAAGACATAGGGTGAAAGAATGGATCAAAAAAAAAAGACCCATATCTATATACTGCCTACAAGAGACCCATTTTAGACTTAAAGACATCTGCAGATTGAAAGCGAGAGGATGAAGAAACATCTGTCTTGCAAATGGATGTCAAAAGAAAGCTGGAGTAGCAATATTTATGTTGGACAAAATGGACTTTAAAATAGAGACTACAACAAGAAACAAAGAAGGACACTATATAATAATAAAGGGGACAATCTAACAGGAAGGTATAACAATTGTAAATATTTATGATCCCAACATAGAAGCACCCAAATACTAAAAAAGTTAATAACAAACATAAAGGAAGGAATTGATACTACTACAATAATAGTAGAGAACTTTAACACCCCACTTACAGCAATGGACAGATCGTCTAAGCCGAAAATAAACAAGGAAATTATGGCTTTGAATGACACACTGGAACAAACTGATTTAACAGATATATTCAGAACACTTCATCCTAAAACAGCAGAGTATATATTCTTTTCAAGTGCACATGGAACATGCTCCAGAATAGTTCACTTATTAGCCCACAAAACCAGCCTCAACAAATTCAAGAAGATCGAAGTCATACCATGCATCTTTTCGACCACAATGCAATGAAACTAGAAGTCAACCACAAGAAAAATGCTACTATACATGCTACTATACAATGTTGGGTCAACCAGAAAATAAAAAAAAGAAATAAAAAAGTACGTGGAAGCACATGAAAATGAAAACACAACAATCCAAAACCTTTGGGATGTAGCAAAGTGGTTCTAAGAGGGAAGTTTATAGCAATACAGCCCTAACTCAAGAAGCAAGGAAACTCTAAAATACACAACCTAACCTTGCACCTAAAGGAGCTAGAAGAAGAACAACAAACAAAACCTGAAACAAGCAGAAGGTAGGAAACAATAAAGATTACAGCAGAAATAAATGATACAGAAACTAAACAAACAATACAACAGATCAATGAAACCGGGAACTGGTTCTTTGGAAAAAAATCAATAAAATTAACAAACCTCTAGCTAGACTTATCAAGAAAAAAGAGAGAAAAAACTCAAGTAAATAAAATTACAAATGAGAGAAGAGAAAAAACAACCAACACCACAGAAATGCAAACAATTATATTTTGAAAAACCACATGCTCACAATTGGACAACCTAGAAGAAATTATAAACTACCAAAACTGAAATAGGAAAGAATAGAAAACTCAACCAGACCAATAACCCAGCAAAGAAATTGAATCAGTAATCAAAAAACTTCCAACAAACAAAAGTCCAGGACCAGAGAGCATCACAGGCAAATTCTACCAAACATTTAAAAAAGTGTTAATACCTATTATTCTCAAACAATTCCAAAAAATTTAAAAGGAAGAAAAACTTCCATATTCATTCTATGAGCCCAGCATTACCCTGATAAAACCAGATAAAAATACCATTAAAAAAGAGAACTACAGGCCAGTATCCCTGATGAACATAGATGCAAAAACTCTTTTGTTCAACTTAGTACTAGAAGTTCTAGCCAGACAACAAAAAGAAATAAAAAGAGAACAAAAAGAAATCAGACAACAAAAGAAATAAAAGGCATCCAAATCAGCAAGGAGGTAGCCAAATTGTCAGTATTTGCAGAAGCCATGATACTGTATATAGAAAACTCAAAAGACTCCACCAAAAAACCTGTTAGAACTCATACATGATTTCAGAAAAGTTCCAGGATACAATATCAATGTACAGAAATCTGTTGCATTTCTATACGCCAATAATGAAGCATCAGAAAGAGAAATTAAGAAAACAATGCCATTTACAATTGCACTCAAAATTAGTAAGATACCTAGGAATAAACCTAACCAAAGATGTGAAAGACCTGTACCCTGAAAATTATATAACAATGATGAAAGAAATTGGAAATGGCACAAAGATATGGAAATGCATCTGATGCTCATGGATTGGAAGAAAACTGTTAAAATATCTATAATATCCAAAGCAATATACACATTTAATGCAATCCCTATCGAAATGCCAACAGCATTTTTCACAGGACTAGAGGAAAAAATCCTAAAACTTGTATGGAACTATGAAAGAACCTGGGCAGCCAAAGCAATCTTGAAAAAGAAAGGCAAAGCTGGAGGTATCACATTTCCAGACTTCAATTTATATTATAAAGCTGTAGTGATCAAAACAGTATGGTACTGGCACAAAGATAGACACACAGATCAATGGAACAAAACAGAAAACCCAGGAATAAACCCACAATTATATGGTCAATTAATCAAAAATAGGAGGAAAGAATGTCCAGTGGAAAAAAGACAGTCTCTTCAACAAATGTTGTTGGGACAACAGGGCAGGTACATGCAAAAGAATGAAACTTCACTACATTCTTACACCATATACAAAAATAAATTCATGATCGATTGAAGACATAAAGGTGAAGCCTGAAAGTGTAAAAGTCCTACAAGTGAATACAAGAGTAATTTCTTTGATATCAGCTGTAGCAACTTTTTTCTAGATATGTCTCCAGAGGCAAGGGAAAAGAAAGCAATACTAACCTATTGAAACTACATTAAAAAAAAAAAAAAAAAAGCTTCTGCAAGTTAAGGAAACAATCAACAAAACAAAAAGGCAACCTATTGAACAGGAGAAGATATTTGCAAATAACATAGCCAATAAAGGGTTAGTATCCAAATTATATAAAGAACTTACAAAACTCAACACCAAAAAACCCCACAAATAATCCAATTAAAAATGGGCAGAAGACACAAACAGACATTTTTCCAAAGATGACATACAGATTGTCAACAAATGAAAAGGTGCTCAACATCACTTATGATCAGGGAAATGCAAATCAAAACTATCATGAGATCTCACCTCACAGCTGTCAGAATGGCTAAAATCAACAACACAGGAAAACAGGTGTTGGCCAGGATGTGGAGAAAGGGGAACACTCCCGCACTCTCAGTGGGAATGCAAACTGGTGCAGCCACTGTGGAAAGCAGTATGGAGCTTCCTCAAAAAGTTAAAAATAGAACTATCCTATGATCCAGCAACTACACTACTAGGTATTTAACCAAAAAATATGAAAATACTAATTCGAAGGGGTGCATGTACCCCAATGTTTATGGCAGCATTATCTACAATAACCAAATTATTGAAACAGTCCATGTCCATCAACCAGTGAATAGTAAAGAAGATATAAAAAATTATATATATAATTTTGTATTCTTTGGGTAAATATGTAGTAGTGCAATGCTAATCTGGTAAATGGAAAATATAAAACATTGTGGGCATAAATTAAAATTCATTGCAGCCTTGTCCGTCAGTGAAAAACAAAAATACAAATCCACCAAAGGTGAATGATAAACAAATTGTAGAGAATTCATACAACAGAATACTACTCAACACTAAAAGAAATTAACTATTAATATATGCAACAAACTTTGTCAGGATATCAAAGTATTTATCCCGACAAAGTTCAGAAAGTAAGAATAAATATGATTGCATTGTAGCAATGCTATATGCTAAACAAATCGTTTTTTATGCTATGTCAGGATTTAGAAAAACTGTTGTGAAAGATCATGGAGAACCTTCAGGACCCTGACCCTTGGACTAAACTTTGCTTAGTATAACCATTTTTGACAGAATATTGACACTCTTTCAATTGTTAGTGTTAACAAACTGAGTGTTTCCCTGAAGGCTCATTATCTCCACACCTAGTTGGTCACTAAATATTTTCTGTATTTGTCTTACATTTTCCTTACTCTAACTCTTACTTCATTCTGGTCCTTGTTACTAGCTGCACAATGTTAAGTTAAAATATGCGGATTTGCTACCATCAATTATACAACTATTAAACCCTGCTAAGACTGCAATATAAACCTGAGGATCAAAAGTATGTAAATAGACCCATTAGAATGTATAATTGCCTTTTCCCATCTTTATTCACTAACTTTTTAAACAAATATTTATTGAGCAACGTAGTAGGCAGAATTCTCTCTCTATATCTGGTGTCATGCCACATATAACCCGTCCCACTTTGAGTGCGGGTGGAATATGTGGCAGTTCTGGCAAATGGAATACAGCAAAAGAGAAGGAATTTTACCAATATAATTCAGGTTTGAAGTCCATTGAGTTGGAGTTAATAAAAAATGAGATAATCCTTCATGGGTAATGACTTAATCAAGTGAAAACCTTGAAAGAAAGACATGGTTCAGCTGGACTTGAAGAAACAAGCCACTGTGAGCTCTACCCATGAGAAAATGAATTCTGCCAACAACCTGAATGTAATGGGAAGTGAATAATTTCCTATTTGAGTCTCCAGGTGAAAATGCATCCTTGTTGACACATTTGACTTCAGCCTTGTCAGACCCTGAGTAAAGGACATGTTATTGGGGCTCCTGGGTGGCTCAGTTGTTAAGCATCTGCCTTTGGCTCAGGTCATGATCCCAGGGTCATGGGATCAAGTCCCACATGGGGCTCCCTCCTCAGGGGGAGGCCTGCTTCTCCCTCTCCCGCTCCCCCAGCTCACATTCCCTCTTTCACTGTCTCTCTCTCTGTCAAACAAATAAATAAAATCTTAAAAAAAAAAAAAAAAGAACCCTGTTAAGTGATGCCTAGACTTATGACTTGCAAGAATTTTGAGGTAATAAACAGATGCTATCTAAGCCAATTAATATTTTGGTAATTTGTTGCAGAAATAAGAAACTAACACAAGAAAGTACTCTGCCTCTTGTACTGTATTCTGGGGTCTATGGAAACAAAGGTAATAAGGAAAAAAAGTTGGGATTATTTAAGGGGTTAATACAGATAGTTACAGAGAGAAAAGAGGACCAGACATTAGATCTTGGGTCACTCCAACTTTAGGAATAGGATGTGATAGAAAACCTAGGAACAGAGAGTTAAAAGTGGGAAAAAGTAGAAGATCCACCAATAATGAGTTAAAAGTAGGAGTTACTGAGGTACTGAGCAAACAAAGATAGCACAGTGTTTCAGAATCTATATGAAGATATGTTTTATAAAAAATAGAGAGAGAGAGAGAAAACAACTACTTCAGACTCTACTGAGATGTCAAGAGAAATGAGCAGTTTAATAATGTGGAAATAGTTAGTGACTGAAAAGGGAGCTTTTAAAATGAATGGATGAAGATTAAATCCTGATTGGATTGGTTTCAAAAGAGGATAGAAGTACAGGGAGTAGATAGGGAATATAAAAAAAGCACTAACAAGTGTTTCCATATTTATTAAATGCATTCATCCTAGTAAATTTTACTAGACAGAATTATTGGAGAGATTGTTCTTTTTCTTTCATATAATGAATTCATTTCAAAGCTATAACATGAGAAATCTACTACCTCATAATTTTACATATGCTTAATGTATCCTTCAAAATTGAAGGCAAACGGAAGAAAATTTCAGTTAAATAAAAACTGGAAGAATTTATTGATGGTAGATCTGCACTACAAAAACACACTACATCATGTTCTTAGCTCGAAGAGAAATGACAAAAGATGAAATTCAAGTCTTCAGAAAGTAATGAACAACAAAAATAAAAATTTGAGAGTAAACTGAGTGCTCATTTTTTTCCTTTATATTTTTAAAGGTTTAAAACAAAACTGTAAAATTATTAATTTATAATATAATGTAATTAGATGTAATATATGATGATACCATAAAGTGTTGACAGAAGTGGGTCCATAAAACTATACTATTGCAAATTTTTAATATTTTATATGAAGTGGAATATTACTAAATAAACTGTGATAATTTAAGGCAACATAGTCTAATCCTTAGTGCAAACACTATCATATTAAAGTAATAAACAGCCAACATATAGTTTAGGGACTACAACAAAGTACTGAAAAAAGTTGTGATTAATACAAACAAACACATGAAACTGGAGAAAAAGAAAAAATCTGATGACAAATAGGAGGAAAAACAACAGAAAAACAGCCTAATTCAATCTTATTAATAATTACATTAACTATAAATGTACTCCAATTAAATGAAGAAATTGTCAAAGGGATAAGAAAAAACACAACCTTGCTATGGAATGTCTATGAAAGATAAATTTATAGTAAATAAAGCAGTGTTTTGAAAGTTAAAATCAGGCTAGGACAGTTCAAGATAAGCAACATTAATGGACGTAACAGAAAACATTTAATTATGACAAAGGTATTCAACAAAATTATTTTAGTAATAAATGTATGTTGTTAATAATAGAGCTTTAAAATACAAGATGCCATCAGATATCTATTTGGAAAAAGTGAATTTCAACTCTAATTTCACTTTATATAAAAATTAACTCACAGATGACATTAAATCCTAAACTATAAAATTTTGAGTAGAGAAGATGAAAAAACTCACTGTTTATACAATAAATAAATGAATAAGAATATAAATATATGCAATAAACCATAGTAATATATAATACCATATTTATAATATCATGAGTATATATACTACAAATACATTATAATTATAATGAAAATATATTCTATTCATATAGTATAATATAAATACAAATGATGTATAAATAACTCTTACCCCTCAATGGTAAGATGATGAACCAATTAAATGGGTAATACATTTGAAAAATTTACAGAAGGTGTTCAAATGGTCAAAATATACATAAAAATTCTCAACAATTCCAGGCACCACAGAAATAAAAATTAAATCTACATGAGGTCAACATATACCTACTAGAATGGCCAAAATTTTAAAAGACTGAAGATGCCAAAGGTTGAGCAGTATGTGAAGCAACCGGAACTCTCACACATTGGTGATGAGAATCAAAAAGGCACAACTATTTCGGAAAAGAGTTTGATAGGTTTTATAAAGTTAATTATCCATTCATATTGTTATATTTGTATATAATATAGTTATATAATCATACACTTAGGTCTTTACCAAAAAGAAACAAAATCATGTTTCTACAAAATGACTTGCACATGAATGTTCGTAGTAGCTGAACTGGTAGCAGTCAGAACTGGAAAATCCCAAATGTTTGAGAGCAGAAAATGAGAAAAAACAAATTGTGCTATGAGGAATGGCATACTGATTAGACAACGCCATTAATTAATTATAATATATAATAATATAATTAATATATACAGAGATTTAGTGAAAAAGCAAACAAGAAAGAATACATCATTGATTTTTATACAGTTATAGAAAAAGCAAAACAAATATATAACTAAAGAAAACAACTCTTTGTGGCCTAGACTCAATGGATGTGGGTGTGATTCATAGTAAAAGGGAACAAGAAAGCTTTCGTGATTATGAACATGTTCTGTACCTTGAATAATATAGTGGTTATATGATATATGTTCTATCTCATCAAACTGTATATTTAAGATGACCGAATTTTATCATGTGTAAATTATGCAGTAATAATTTGATTTATGTAAAAATTCTTGAGTGAAAAATGGATAGAAATAAATGGGGAAATAGACAAACATGATCACAGAGATTTTAGTACCCCTTCCTTAGTAATCGATAGATAATTAGCCCAAAAATTACAGTATGTTGTAAATTACACACAAACTGTACCTCTCCGTTAACTGTAGTGACCTAATTGATATTTATACTACAATCAACAACTGTAGAATTCAAGTATACATGGAATATAATGATGCTAAATATTATTCTAAGTGTGAAAACTCATGTCAATAAATTTGAGGAGACTGAAATATTTTAGAGGATGCTCTCTGCCCACAAAATAATTGAACGAGAAAACTATAACTCTAAGATACTTAGAAAAGGTCAAAGTATGTGAAAAAAAGCATGCAAAAATTATACAGCAATTATTATAGACTGGGTCAAAGAAAAATAAGGTAAATTAGAAAATGTTTTGAATTGAGAATTATAAAAATACAACAAATCACAATTTGTGTAAAGAAGTTAAACCCATTTTTGGACATAAGTTTACAAATTTTTAAGAGAAAGTAGTTATATGTATCCCTGCCTTAAACAAAAGTAGTAAAGAATGAATTACAACAAAAATTAGTTATAGAAAGGAAATAACACAGACAAGAAGAGAATCAGTGAAATAGAAAATAAAATAGAACACATTATGCTAAGTGAAATGTCAGACATGGAAATACAAATACCACATGCTCTTACTCATACGTGGAATCTAACAAAGTCAAACTCATAAAAACAGATTGTAGAATGGTGGTTGCCAGGGCCTAAGGGATGGGAGAAATGGGAGATGTTGGGCAAAGGGTACAAAGGTTCAATTATATGGGACGAATAAATTCTGGAGATCTAATATGTAGCATGGTGATAATAATTACTGTAGGGACTATCATAGTAGTGTACATTTAGAAAATTTTCTAAGATAGAGATCTTAAATTAAATCTTCTTAATGCACACACATACACACAGAAGGGTAACCACACAGAGGTGATGGATAAGTTTTTTAGCTTTACTATAGTGATCTTTTCATAATGTATACATGTATACAAAAACATCAAGTAGCACATTTAATAATATACAATTTCTATATGTCAAAGGTATCTCAATAAATTGATTTAAAAAGAAAATAAACAAGCCCAAAATGTTTCTTTGAAAATATATTTGAAATTAATAAAATCAAATAAGAATGAAAGTTTACAAACACACAATACCAATATAAGAAAAGAAAGTGGACAATGTGGACTCTGCAGATGTTAAGTGGATAATAAGAAAATATAACAAACAACTATTTGCCGATAAGCTAGACAACTTAAAATAGATTGACAAATTCCTTGAAAAGCATAACTTACCAAAAGGGACACAATAACTGGAATTTAAATAAAAACTTTAAAAAAGGGACACAATATTAAAAGAAAACTAAATAATCCATAACTATTAAACAGACTGCATTTTTAAAAAAAGATTTGCACACATACACACACACACACAAATAAAATGAGCCAATAATTTTACTCAGGAATGGTATTAATATATAAAAAATAAGTAAAATCAATGTTACATTCAGTCTTTGAGAACAGGCATTTAGTATTTGTCATCACGAAAGTCTAAATTAAAATCTCTGTGAGATTCCACTATACATCTACCAGAGTGGCTAAAATTAGAAAGACTAATCAAAGCACACGTGGGCAAGGATACAAAACATTCAGAACATTCTTTTTTTTTTTTTTTAAAGATTTTATTTATTAGAGAGAGAGAACGAGAGTGAGTGAGAGAGCATGAGCAGGTGGGAGGAGCAGAGGGAGAGGGAGAAGCAGATTCTCTGCTGAGCAGGAAGCCTAATGCAGGGCTCCATCCCAGGACCCTGAGATCATGACCTGAGCCGAAGGCAGATGCCTAATTCACTGAGCTACCCAGGCGCCCCTATTCAGAACATTCTTATATTGTTGATGACACTGTAAAATACAGCAACTACTTAGGAAAAATGTTTGAAAATGTCTTATAAAGATAAGCATAGACTTACCCTATGATCACACAATTGTATGCCTTGATATTTACCCCTGTAACTTAAAACATGTGCTCATAAAAAGGCTTATACCGTAATGATTACAGCAGGTTTATTCACAATAGCCCCAAACAGGAAAAAATGAAATGCCCATGAAGAGAAGAACAAATAAACAAATTGGCATATATTAAATGAAATACTACTTAGCAATAAAAAGAAATGATTTACTAATATGTGCATGATACCATATGAATTCACCTCTAAGCAAAGAAACCAGACACAAGTATACCTTCTGTATTATTCAGTTATATGAAATTCCATAATAGGAAAAACTAATTTATGACGAAAAATTTTTAAAACTTTCCTCTCTATAGGAAGTATTTGCTGGAAAGTGTATGATGAGGAAACTTTCTAGGATGATGGATAATCCTATACTTTGTACACCAAACTCATCCTCATCAAAACTCATCAAAGCTCACACTGATAATGTGTGAGTTTCACTCTACACAAATTTAAAAATGACTTTATTGAAAGTAAAAACTCTGGGACCACAGAGTTTTAGAGAAAATCAGAGATAAAGTTTGAATTCAATAAATTGATATACTCCTTTTTAAATTCTCTATTCTATACAGAAATCTCCCAGTTATTATAGAAAATTGAAAGATATGTTAGGTATTAAATAATTTTATCTGTGATTTTCAGAACCTGGTAAACTCCAGAGTTCAGAAATAAATATGAATAGTGGGTTTTATTTTCTCTTGTTAACTTTATTTTTGAAGCAGTCAAAAGGGACACATACCTAAAGCCATATATACAGTGCAGTCATAATTTTATACAGCAAGGCAAAGCATTTATCCAACAATTATTTATTAATCATCAAATAGAACATATTTAAAATTATTCCTTTTATGGGTAATAAAAAGAAGTTATTTTTCCAAATGATTAATGTATTACAGTTAGCACATGTGTAAATGCCAAACATACGCTCACAACTTGACTGCTAGCTGTGTCAAAAGCATTGACACATACACAGGGATACACTTATACTGATTGGAAATAGTTAAGCTGGTATTTTTACTAGGTTTTACCACTGGGACTGAATCAATAATTGAATTGTGAATCCTAGGAAGCCTCTATTATTATATCACATATGAGGTTATCAGTGAGTTTCAGATTGTTAATATTGAAAACATCCATGTATTCTTTGAAGATTCAGCGTGAACTTGCTGCACGGTAGTGTTGGTTAGTGAGATTTGATATAGGAAACTCTGGAACACAGTTATATAGAAAAGTTGAGTGGTTATTAAAACAGTAACCTGAAATTTCCAATTTTACAAAAACTCTGATAGTGACTTTTACTTAAAATGTTTAAATTTCAGAAATGTACAGAGACTGCTACATTAAATATCCCCTGGAAATTATTGGAAGGAAATAATAGAGAAATGGGGGAAGCAGAGGAAAGCTGCTATTTCAAAAACCCAGGCGCATTTATTAGAAAGCAAGTAATAAACATATTCAGGATCCCAGAACCACCGTATAAAATGATGGGGTAATGATGCTGAAACAATTGACAGAAACCAGCAATATGAGCCACAAAATTAAGCCTGATGGAATTAACCTTAAAATCCCATCAATGGTTCACTTTCTGAGGGATGATGAAGACATTTTCTGTACAGTTTCAGGTTAGGCTTGATAGCTTTATATCATGTATTATGTGTAGTGCAAACATATATGTAAGAAAAGACTCAAATAAATGAAATCAGGGATTGTGGTAAAAATTTCTGACAAAAGAAAATTAGTGGATTAGACTGATGTTGTCTGGTGAAATGGCATGTCACAATAAATATATAATAGTCATTAATTTTTCCAAATGCATATAATATTATTTTAATATTTATTGAACAATTAACTTTTTAAAATGTGTTAGTACCTCTTATAAGAAACGTGGTAAGAAATAACAATTTTGAAGATCAATTCTGAACATAATTTCAGCAAGAGTTGTTGACTAAATTCCTTGAACTGACAACTTAATGGTTGAAACAAAATAATGAAAAATGATATTAACTTAATTATGTGATAAGACACAGTTATGCAATTATGTAATAATAACTTTGCAGTAGAGTTTCCTAACTGGAAACATAACCACATCAATACTTTGTAGGTTTTACAGGATATTAATAGGATGAGTTCTTTAATATTTCTCATTGATTAACTCATTTCTAGATACTAGGTAAATTTTTAGATACCATGTTACTAATAATTTTATTTTAAAATATTAAGTATATAAAAATAAAAGTAAAATATCTTTAGGTACTCTACTAGTGCATAAAATAAAATTTTATGAACAGAGAACTCTCATAGTACCTTCAAAGACAACTATAAACATAACGAAAGCAACAAGTGTAACCATGATTACCTTCCAAATGAACTGTAAATGGACAGCTGGTGGTACATTCAGTTAGACACAGTCTATCATATAAATTTCATTTGTGTGTTAGCTTTATCCTTCAAGGCTAAACTTACCCCCATCTAAGACCAGCAAGGCAAATCTGTGTATGGAAAACCATTAAACTTATTGACTGAGGTAAAATATTTAAGTGTCTTGGTCTTTATTGTCAGTTACCTGTGATTTTTTTAAAAAAAAATGTCATTTGAATAACACGTTTTCTCCCACTGAATTATTCTTTATCCTTTGTTAAGCTCTTCCATCCTTTCACTAAATTCAGAATCATCCTAATGCGCACATACTTGCATTAAGTTGAGCAAAAGCTGGTATCTAGTTATTAAATCCTATCTATTCTATTTTGAAAAATGAGGCAGATACAAATTTATGAACTCCCCCATATTTAATTCTACTGTTCACAGTTGTGTTTATTTTACGTATTACAAAGAACTGCAAGTAAACCTGGTTATATTTGCCTTATTAACTTTAAAAGTCTATTGTCAGGGTGCCTGGGTGTCTCAGTCCTTGGGCGTCTGATTTCAGCTCAAGTCATGATAGTGGGGTCCTGGGATCAAGACCCATGTTGGGCTCCACACTCAGAGGGAGTCTGCTTGAGATTCTCTACCTCTCCCTCTCCCTCTGCCCCTTCCCTTGCTCATGATCTCTCTCCCTCTCTCTATTATAAATAAATAAATCTTTAAAAGTGTATTGTCAATCTCACTGCTTCACTGGAGTAGAGTCATAGCTAGCTGACAATCCTCTACTACCCACCTTTTAAAATTCATATGTTGCTGAATTTAGTTACAATTTTAGTTAAATTAGGCACGTACATTAAATAACTTTGGAATGAATCTCCTTGTCCTGATAACAGTAGCTAATGTATCAGGAAATTGCTCTTACAATTATATGACAGTTATTTTTTTCTTATCAAGTTTATCACTAGCTTAATTAAGATATAACATGTTTTTCCTCCTTGAGAGTTTCTTTGAATCTACTTTCATGTCTCTGTCACTGGGTGAATTTCTTATATCTTCTTACAGTTATAATACCATAGCCAAATTTTGACAGAGGTGGTTATTACTAAGCACTCTGTCAATTTATAAAGTAACTTCATTATTATAAAAATCATACAATTTCAAAAGTACTTTTTCTCTCCTGATCCAGTACTTCTGTACATATTTGGGGTATAATTAGATATCTCTTATAACAACTAAGTCCCTACTATCAAGTTAAGTGAGATAACTTAATTCTTCTGTGTTTTTTTTTTTTTTTTTTTACTTTATTTTTGGAGCAGTTTTAGATCTATAACAACATTTTTAAAAAAGGTACAGGTATTTCCCAAATACCCCCTGTGCCCACACATGCATAGTCTTCCCCATTACCAATAGGACTCAACAGAGTGGTACAGTTTTTACCAAGGATGAACCCACAGCAACACATCATAATCGCCTGAAGTCCATAGTTGACGACCTTGTTCATTCTTAGTATTGTATGTTCTATGGATTTGAACAAACATATAATGAGATCTATCCATTATTATAATATCATACAGGGTATTTTCACTGACATAAAAATAATCTGTGCTGTCTGTATGTCTCTTCCCCACCAACCCCTCTCAACCACTGATCTTTGTACTGTCTTCATAGTTTTACCTTTTCCAGAATATCATAGCTGGAATTATATAGTATGTAGTCTTCTCATACTGTCTTTTTTCACTTAGTAATATGCATTTAAACTTCTTTTCATGCCTTTCCATGGCCCAATAGCTCATTTCGTTTTAGCAATGAGTAACATTCTGCTTTCTGGATATACTGGTTTATTTATCCATTCACCTACCAAAGGACATCTTGATTGGTTCCAAGTTTTGGCAATTCGGAATAAAGCAGCTATAAACATCCATGTGCAGGTTTTTGTGTGGACATAAATTTTCAACTTCTTTGCATAAATACCAAGTAGCACAATTGCTGGATCACGTGGTAAAAATATGTTTCATTTTGTAAAAAACTGCCAAACTGTCTTCCAGAGTGGCTGTACCATTTTGCATTCCCACCAGCAAGATATGATAGTTCCTTTTGCTTTACATCCCCACCAGCATTTTCTGTTGTCAGTGTTCTGGATTTGGAACATTTTAAGAGGTGTGCAGTGGTATCTCATTATTTTAATTTGCAGTTTTGTGATGACATAAGATGTGGAGCATCTTCTCCTATGCTTTGTGCTATCTGTATATATTGTTTGGTGAGTTACCTGTTAAGGTCTTTGGCCCACTTTTTAATTTGGCTATTTGCTATCTTTTTAAAAAGTTTGTATTTAAATTCCAGTTAGTTAACATACAGTGTAGTATTTGTTTCAGGTGTACATTATAGTGATTCAACACTCATACATCACTAGGTGCTTATCACAAAAGTACCCTACTTAATCCCCATCACCCTTTCAACCCATCCCCCCACGCTCCTCCCTTCTGGTAACCCATCAGTTTATTCTCTATAGCTAGGAGTCTGTTTCTTGGTTTGCCTCTTTCTTTTTTGGCTATTTGTTATCTTATTGTTGAGTTTTAAGAATTCTTTGTCGATTTTAGATAACAGTTCTTTATCAGATGTATCTTTTGCAAATATTTTCTCCCAGCCTGTGGCTTGTCCTTTCATTTCCTTGGTATATTTAAAAATATTTGAAAAGATAATCATCAATTAGGATTGTTGATATTTTTAGAATTATGATTTATATGAGGAAAAACTAATAGAATTAAACAAAAACTAATAAAACAGGGATGAATTATGTGGGCAAGTTCAAACATTAGAAGAGACAAAAAGGTCTGTGACAAGGACTATAACCAATCTGATATTGCAAGGTAAAATATGTCCTTCAAATTAATAAACACAATATAAAAGTATAAACTCAGTAGAATTAAACATAGAGAAGCTGAATTGGAAAAAGTTGTATGTATGTACTTAATATGTCTAAGTGTGTGTTTGTGTATACAGATATATATATATATACATATATAATTTTTTAATCTTAACAACAGTACAAAAAAGGGACTTGAGTAAATGGATAAATGTAGAGAAATAATAGCATATTATGTTCCTGTTTGAAAAAAATTAAGGTAATATAAATATGTTAATTTTGAAATCAATTTACAAATTTGTAAATTTAATGTAATACTATTAATTCCCAACTCTATTTTTCACTTTATTTTTAAATTCCTTTTTAAAAATAACTTTGGACTCAAAATAAATGACAAAAATACTAAAGAGTTTGTTTGTACTCTTTATCTTCCCCAACAGTATCATCTTAAGAAGACATTACATTATTAAAAGCAGGAATTTGACATTTTGAAACTATTTACAAAACTAGGCACCTTATTCAGATTATACCAGGTTTACTTGCATTCTGTATAGTTACATGAAATTTCACATGTATAGATTCATGTATAACTGTCAGATTACAAAACTGTTCAATAATCACAAATAAATTCCCTTCTACTCTCCTTTTATAGCCCTATCCATCCCCAACCTTAAGCTCTGTCAAATACTAACTAATCTGTTCTCTATGGCTATAATTTTGAACATTGAAAAAAGTTATAGAATGGGAATGAAGCAATTTGTAACTTTTTCAAATTGGTATTTTTGCTCCATATAGCATCCTTGAGATTCACAAAATCATTGTGTGAATAATTACTTTGTTCCTTTTTATTGGTGAATTCTGCTCAGTTCTATTCCATTATATAGATATATCACAGTTTATTCATCTGTTGGAGAAAATTTATGTGGGTTTTTTTTTTTTGACTATTAGAAATAAAACTGCTATGAACGTTTGTGTACAGATTTTTGCTAAACATAAAAGTTTTCATTTCTCTTGGAAAAAGACTTACAGTGTAATTGCTGTATAGTATATCTTTAACTTTATAAGAAATTGCCAAACGGTTTTCCAGAGTGACTGTACTATTTTACATTTCCATCTTCACTGTAGGAAAGATACAGGCATTCTACAACCCATTACACTTATTTGGTCCTCAATACTATATTTCTGAGATATGTACATGTTGTTTTAGTTACATATGTTTGATGATTCCAAAAACATACCATAGTATTCTATGGTAGCATCTACCATATTTTACTTGTCAGTTGTCAAACAATTGTCTCTTAACTTCCCCTGTCTCCTCAAAACTACAAAATTACACATGTTCTGTAAAATATTTGTGTGTAAATTTCGGTGGTATAGAACCTAGTAATGAGATCACAGGATATGTATGACAAAATGAAAAGTGCCATATTTCTTTCCAAAATAGCTCTTACTGAGTACTTCACCAGGAATGAGTTCCTATTTTCCATCTCCTAACCAAAATGCTCATTATCTAATTTTTGCCATGCTAATTCTTATAAATTAACATTTTTTAAAATTTGAGTATCTCTGACTGCTAGTGAGTTTGAGCATCTCTTCATTATAATTACTTGCACTCCTCTTTAGTGATTTTTACATTCTCATATGTTGACTATATTTCTTTTGAGATTTCGTTTTCTTGTTTTAAAAGATTTCTTGGAATATTCTATTATCCCCGATCTTTTAGACATTGCAAGTATTTTACCCAGTATATCACCTCTCTACAATTTCCTTCGTTATAAACAAATTTGTATGTAATCAAATCAATTGTCTTTTCATGCAGTGAAAAAGAAGGACATTTTTGATATTAATCAGTATGTTTTTCCACAACTTAACTATAAAACATTCTTTCTGTCTGCATAATTGGGCCTTATATAAAAGGAACATAATTAGTGCATGGGAATCACTTTGTGGAACTCTAAGCCTTTTTGATATGATAAGCTCTGCCTTTGGAAGAACTAAAATATATTGACCTGTCCATTTAAGAAGACTTTGACACTAAACTTCATTATACTTCTTTTCCATTCTCAATCATTTTTATAGAGCATGGAAATTGAAGTCACAATTTCTTACTCTTATTTTCATGTTTGATATTAAAGTGTGAAATAATGCTCTTGAAACTTTACATTATATATCTTATATTGTGAAAAGTTGAACTGATATCAACAGTAAAAATGTTATTTCTTTCTTTTCAGCAAATAGCCTTTCCCCATAAAGATTCTGACCCAACACGACATATTGCATGGTATGCTGTGTTACAAAAGCAAAGTTACCTCTAATTTAAAATATAATACTGAAACTTACTTCTCTAAAAAGAGGGGGGCTTCATAATCACTGGTGATACATAACTTGGAGAGATAGAAAGGGGGGGAAGATAGATATATAAATAAGGCAAGATTTTAAGTTTTTTTCATTTTTAAAAATATTGTGGAAAAAGTCTTCTTTACACAGAGAACATCCCAAAGCTATGGTTAAGTTTGTGGGAGGAAAACAAAAGAAGAAAGACAGCTACTGCATATAGTCTTCAGGATTTTTTTCAACATTCCAGAGGAATTACAAATATATAATTCACAAATATGCCTTCACATATCTGAATTTTCGTATTATCCCTTTTATACCCTATAATAAAGGCAGTTCAAAACAATAACTGAAGGACTCACTTCAATTCCTAACTCTCCTCTGGAATGTTCACAAAGTTTATATTTGCCAACTACTCATGAGAAGTATAGCGGAAATAATACAGTCAGGACCTGCAGCAACTAGCCGGAATTTCATGATAATAGACACCATAGTTATATCCTCTCGCTGGATGATCACTTTATCATTATGTAATGTCTTTCTTCATCTTTTGTTACTTTCTTTGTTTTAAAGTCTATTTTGTCTGATATAAATATTGCTACCCCAGCTTTTTTTCCCTTTTTTCAAATTGCATGGAATATATTTTTCCATTCCATCACTCTCTCTCTCTCTTTTTTAAAGATTTATTTATTTATTTTAGAGGAAGAGAGAGCAAGCATGAGTGGGGGAGGGGCAGAGGGAGAGGAAGAAGGAGAGCAGCAGACTCTGCCCTGAGCACAGAGCCTGCCGCAAGCCCATTTCAAGACCCTGAGAGATGTAAAAGCAATTCCAAATTAAGAATAGGAAAATGTCATTAACAAAACCTCTAGCCCCTGGGGGCTCCTGGGTGGCTTAGTGAATTAAACGTCTGCCTTCTGTCCAGGTCATGATCTCAGGGTCCTGGGATGGAGTCCTGCATCTGGCTCCCTGCTCAGTGGGAACTCTGCTTCTCCCTCTCCCTCTACCCCTCTACCTTGCCTATCTTCTGTCTCCTCTGAAATAAATAAAATAAAATCTTAACAAAAACAAAAACAAAAAGCCTCTACCCCTGGAAAAGTGATATTTGCTCACTATTTCAAATAATTTTTTTGTTAAATTCTGCTGTAAGAGAAAATAAATCCATTTTGTTCAATAAATAATCATTGACTAGAAACAGTATGTAACTTATTTGTACATAATGTGTTACCCTAGGTAACAAACATGTCTGTGATCCCATTTTAATACAAACAATATTTACTCTTTAGTTCATGAGACAAACAAGATAGCTACAAATTAATTATATAATATGATATGCAAACTCACTTCTCAGGATACACAAACTAACACCTCAAGACCCAACTTTATCTAGTTAGGTAGCTAAAATAGACATTAAAAGTCAATCTTGTGAATTCCCATTAAAAGCAAGGTGAAAAGAATGTGCTCCATAAACTGTACTCACTCTACGTTTGATCTGTACGCGAGGCCTTCCTATATACAACCAAGATTATATCAACTTTAAGAGTACCCTTCAGGGGCGCCTGGGTGGCACAGCGGTTAAAGCGTCTGCCTTCGGCTCAGGGCGTGATCCCGGCGTTCCGGGATCGAGCCCCACGTCAGGCTCCTCCTCTTTGAGCCTGCTTCTTCCTCTCCCACTCCCCCTACTTGTGTTCCCTCTCTCGCTGGCTGTCTCTATCTCTGTCAAATAAATAAATAAAAATCTTAAAAAAAAAAAAAAAAAAGAGTACCCTCCAAATGTTGAATTTATTTGAATTGATCAGATTATCATAAACTATTGAGGATGACAGTGATAAAAACAGGACATAAGAGATAGAAGAGGAAAATAGGTTGAAAATAAAAATTAACATTCTCAAAATAATGTAAGAGGCAACAGAACCGATGGTAAGGTATGTTAAACAGTAAGGGACATAAAGTTTCATGTTGTATGGTGTCCTTAATGATAGAGAAGAATTACTTTTATGAGTAGATTGAGTCTGAAGATGATCAATTATATGGGCAACACTTCTTGAGTTGTATTCTATCTCAAGTTTTGTGCATATTTGTTTAAATATGAAAAGCTTTTACTGATACTTTGGAATTTTCTTCAAACTTTCAAAAAGAGCTAATACTGGACCATATTTATCCTGTGACTCAGCACATTAAATTCACCCTAACATGCGATTCTAGGGGTTCTCATATTCCACTTTTGGAAATATGACTACTCAGCAAAATGGTGGAGGAAAATAAAACTAAAGTAGAAATGAATGGTGATTGTTGTTAAAATGTCTATGCTACCCCGAGCAATCTACACTTTCAATGCAATCCCAATCAAAATACCAATGACATTTTTCAAAGAACTGGAACAAACAGCCCTTAAATTTGTGTGGAACCAGAAAAGGCCCTGAATCACCAAGGAATTGTTGAAAAGGAAAAACAAAGCTGGGGGCATCATGTTGCCAGATTTCAAGATGTACTACAAAGTTGTGATCACAAAGACAGCATGGTACTGGCTCAATTTTTTGATATTAGATACTACAAGCTATTTATTGTACCATCCATTATTTTAAAATAGTTGGTGAAAAAAATAGAAGGAAATGAAAAGATCCATTTTATTATTTTATTATATTTAGATCTCAGTCATAAAATGTCCTAGAAAAATAGTCACGCCAGCACTAAATTTTATGAAGAATATTGCAATATTTTTCTTAGAGTAGTTGCAAAAGTCATGAGGGAGAGAAAGAAAAGTGTTTCCTAGTTAAATATTTTTAAAATAATTTTAAACAAGATTCATATCATAACTCTGAGAGATTTCCAAAACATATTAGATGTTAAAGATAAGGACAAAACCTGTAGAAAATTGCCTGCTTAGGCATTTTCTAAACTTAACTGACAGACAGAGACAGAGAGACAGAGAGAGAAAGAAAAAGAAAACTTGCTTTGAGAACTTCCAATTGTTACAAAGCAGGTTTCCAGGTTTTCCCTAAACACACTCTGGGAAACATCGTGGCTTAAAAACGAACAAAAAATATCACAGAGTTCTAGAGGTCAGAGGTCTAAAATGTTCTTACTGGTTAAAATCAATGTTTTTAAAAGGGCTACATTCTCTCTAGAGATTCTAGGGGGAGAAATGAGTTCCTTATTTTTCCATCCTCTAGAAGCTGCTTGGATTCTTTGGCTTTGTGGCTGTGGTTAATTTTACGTGCTAAATTGGGTGGGCCACAGTGCCCCCAGATATTTGATCAAACATTATTCTGAATATTCCTGTGACCACCCCAACACTCTCTAAGCTAGATCCATGGAACACACATTGAAAGTATCCAAGAACCAAAGAGTTGCAGGAAGATTTGCCTGGCACTTGCTTCATTGTGAGAATAGTCATTCCTTATCATCTCATATAACTGTCTCCAATTTCCTTGTTAAAAAGTAAACCTATGACTTATCTTATTATAATGCTTTTTGTTGTAAGCAGTTTGAGAGTTAGGACTGTGCTACAGTCGTATTCATTGAGTCTATCATAGTAGAAAAACTCTGTAACTGATTAAGCAAATGACTGAGTATTGAGAAATGTTAGCATTATTTTCCTCCCAATAACTTTACACCACCCATTTTATAGCTCCCCTTTCCCACCTAGAAGTACAAAAAAAAAAGTGAGCTATTTTAATTACATTGATTCATTAATATATTCATTCAAGTCATAAAATAAATAGGTATTTACTGTCTACCTTCTGCCTGACAAGGATATTTCTATTCACTGTGAATTCAGTTATGATCATGAGAAAAGAGTTCTCTCTCTTTCTCTGACACACACACACATACACACACACAATCTCCTTCTCTCTCTTTCTCTCTCCTTAAATTCAACTGAGACAAGTAAATTTAACACATAACTAAAAAGGAAAATTTCAGATAGCAAAAAGGGTTATAAAGAAAATTAAAGTAGCATTATGGTATACAGTGACTTCTACTTTTGTTGTTATTATGAAAGATCTATCTTAGGAGATGACATTTAATTTGAAATTTTAAGAAAGAAGCAAGTTTTGCAAAATCAAAATCAGTATAAATAGCTTTGATGGTAGAGGAAATGGTGTCAAGGTAGAATAGGTTCGAGTAGTTGAAAAACTGTGAAAATGTTTAGGGTGTTGTGCCTGAACCAGAGTGCATAAAGGATGTTAAAATAAAATAAAGACCACGCTTGAAGATACCTCAGGCAGACAAAACCATTTAAGCCACATAAGAAAAACTTAGTCTACCTTATTTCATAAACATAAGCAAAATTAAATTTATTTCTTATAAATGCCTCTGAAAATCATAAATGAAACTTGAATCACACCTAAAATGGCATGAAATAATCACTTTTAACCTATCCTTTGCCATTTGGAAATGTCCATTTTGTAATAAACAATAATTGCAAAGGTTAAACAACTTCCTCATTTTCATTTTGTAAGCCAGCCTATAACATCATGCTTCTGAACTGCATATCACTTTCCTGTTGATGTCTCCTTATTCACGAACAGCTCAAGGAAAACTCTCTGAATTTTCTTTTGACAGAGACAAATTGTTCTAGGGAGAGAGTAGTTAGGTGATGTAAACCTTTGTGTCCTGGCCATAAGGGCTAAAGTAGGCTACCCCAAATTGATATGTTGAAGTCTTAACCCCTAGGACTTCACAGTGTGACTGTATTTGAAGATATGGTTTTACAAAGGTCATTAGGTTAAAATGAAGTCATTGAGGTAGACTCTAATCCAGTATAACTAGTATACTTAAAAGAAGAAGAAATTA